>NC_079299.1:34234556-34938570 GCF_023638135.1 Falco biarmicus
TACCAAGGTAGTGTAAAAACTACCAAGAGAACTCCTGTCTGGCACCTTCCCCGGTGGAGTTGTGCATGGGGTGTGTTTGGAACATTTTGTCACCAGCCGACTCCAAAATTCAGCGTTTCCCCATCTCAGCCCAGAAAGCAGGTAGAACAACTTTTGTGGTGCCTTTCAGCTGCCTACCAAGGTAGTGTAAAAACTACCAAGAGAACTCCTGTCTGGCACCTTCCCCGGTGGAGTTTTGCATGGGGTGTGTTTGGAACATTTTGTCACCGGCCGAGTCCAAAATTCAGCGTTTCCCCATCTCAGCCCAGAAAGCAGGAAGAACAACTTTTGTGGTGCCTTTCAAATGCCTACCAAGGTAGTGTAAAAACTACCAGGAGAACTCCTGTCTGGCACCTTCCCCGGTGGAGTTGTGCATGGGGTGTGTTTGGAACATTTTGTCACCGGCCGAGTCCAAAATTCAGCGGTTCCCCATCTCAGCCCAGAAAGCAGGTAGAACAACTTTTGTGGTGCCTTTCAGCTGCCTACCAAGGTAGTGTAAAAACTACCAAGAGAACTCCTGTCTGGCACCTTCCCCGGTGGAGTTGTGCAGGGGGTGTGTTTGGAACATTTTGTCACCAGCCGACTCCAAAATTCAGCGGTTCCCCATCTCAGACCAGAAAGCAGGAAGAACAACTTTTGTGGTGCCTTTCAAATGCCTACCAAGGTAGTGTAAAAACTACCAGGAGAACTCCTGTCTGGGACCTTCCCCGGTGGAGTTGTGCAGGGGGTGTGTTTGGAACATTTTGTCACCAGCCGACTCCAAAATTCAGCGTTTCCCCATCTCAGCCCAGAAAGCAGGTAGAACAACTTTTGTGGTGCCTTTCAAATGCCCACCAAGGTAGTGTAAAAACTATCAGGAGAACTCCTGTCTGGCACCTTCCCCGGTGGAGTTGTGCATGGGGTGTGTTTGGAACATTTTGTCACCAGCCGACTCCAAAATTCAGCGTTTCCCCATCTCAGCCCAGAAAGCAGGTAGAACAACTTTTGTGGTGCCTTTCAGATGCCTACCAAGGTAGTGTAAAAACTACCAAGAGAACTCCTGTCTGGCACCTTCCCCGGTGGAGTTGTGCATGGGGTGTGTTTGGAACATTTTGTCACCGGCCGACTCCAAAATTCAGCGGTTCCCCATCTCAGACCAGAAAGCAGGAAGAACAACTTTTGTGGTGCCTTTCAAATGCCTACCAAGGTAGTGTAAAAACTACCAGGAGAACTCCTGTCTGACACCTTCCCCGGTGGAGTTGTGCATGGGGTGTGTTTGGAACATTTTGTCACCAGCCGACTCCAAAATTCAGCGTTTCCCCATCTCAGCCCAGAAAGCAGGTAGAACAACTTTTGTGGTGCCTTTCAAATGCCCACCAAGGTAGTGTAAAAACTACCAGGAGAACTCCTGTCTGGCACCTTCCGTGGTGGAGTTGTGCAGGGGGTGTGTTTGGAACATTTTGTCACCAGCCGAGTCCAAAATTCAGCGTTTCCCCATCTCAGCCCAGAAAGCAGGTAGAACAACTTTTGTGGTGCCTTTCAGATGCCTACCAAGGTAGTGTAAAAACTACCAAGAGAACTCCTGTCTGGCACCTTCCCCGGTGGAGTTGTGCATGGGGTGTGTTTGGAACATTTTGTCACCGGCCGACTCCAAAATTCAGCGGTTCCCCATCTCAGCCCAGAAAGCAGGTAGAACAACTTTTGTGGTGTCTTTCAGATGCCTACCGGAGCAATGTAAAAACTACCAAGAGAACTCCTGTCTGGCACCTTCCCCGGTGGAGTTGTGCATGGGGTGTGTTTGGAACATTTTGTCACCGGCCGAGTCCAAAATTCAGCGGTTCCCCATCTCAGCCCAGAAAGCAGGTAGAACAACTTTTGTGGTGTCTTTCAGATGCCTACCAAGGTAGTGTAAAAACTACCAGGAGAACTCCTGTCTGGCACCTTCCCCGGTGGAGTTGTGCATGGGGTGTGTTTGGAACATTTTGTCACCGGCCGACTCCAAAATTCAGCGGTTCCCCATCTCAGCCCAGAAAGCAGGTAGAACAACTTTTGTGGTGCCTTTCAGCTGCCTACCAAGGTAGTGTAAAAACTACCAAGAGAACTCCTGTCTGGCACCTTCCCCGGTGGAGTTGTGCATGGGGTGTGTTTGGAACATTTTGTCACCGGCCGACTCCAAAATTCAGCGGTTCCCCATCTCAGACCAGAAAGCAGGAAGAACAACTTTTGTGGTGCCTTTCAAATGCCTACCAAGGTAGTGTAAAAACTACCAGGAGAACTCCTGTCTGGCACCTTCCCCGGTGGAGTTGTGCAGGGGGTGTGTTTGGAACATTTTGTCACCAGCCGACTCCAAAATTCAGCGTTTCCCCATCTCAGCCCAGAAAGCAGGTAGAACAACTTTTGTGGTGCCTTTCAAATGCCCACCAAGGTAGTGTAAAAACTATCAGGAGAACTCCTGTCTGGCACCTTCCGTGGTGGAGTTGTGCATGGGGTGTGTTTGGAACATTTTGTCACCAGCCGAGTCCAAAATTCAGCGTTTCCCCATCTCAGCCCAGAAAGCAGGTAGAACAACTTTTGTGGTGTCTTTCAGATGCCTACCGGAGCAATGTAAAAACTACCAGGAGAACTCCTGTCTGTCACCTTCCCCGGTGGAGTTGTGCATGGGGTGTGTTTGGAACATTTTGTCACCAGCCGAGTCCAAAATTCAGCGGTTCCCCATCTCAGCCCAGAAAGCAGGTAGAACAACTTTTGTGGTGTCTTTCAGATGCCTACCAAGGTAGTGTAAAAACTACCAGGAGAACTCCTGTCTGGCACCTTCCCCGGTGGAGTTGTGCATGGGGTGTGTTTGGAACATTTTGTCACCAGCCGACTCCAAAATTCAGCGGTTCCCCATCTCAGCCCAGAAAGCAGGTAGAACAACTTTTGTGGTGCCTTTCAGCTGCCTACATAGGTAGTGTAAAAACTACTAAGAGAACTCCTGTCTGGCACCTTCCCCGGTGGAGTTGTGCATGGGGTGTGTTTGGAACATTTTGTCACCGGCCGAGTCCAAAATTCAGCGGTTCCCCATCTCAGCCCAGAAAGCAGGTAGAACAACTTTTGTGGTGCCTTTCAGCTGCCTACCAAGGTAGTGTAAAAACTACCAGGAGAACTCCTGTCTGGCACCTTCCCCGGTGGAGTTGTGCATGGGGTGTGTTTGGAACATTTTGTCACCGGCCGACTCCAAAATTCAGCGGTTCCCCATCTCAGACCAGAAAGCAGGAAGAACAACTTTTGTGGTGCCTTTCAAATGCCTACCAAGGTAGTGTAAAAACTACCAAGAGAACTCCTGTCTGGCACCTTCCCCGGTGGAGTTGTGCAGGGGGTGTGTTTGGAACATTTTGTCACCAGCCGACTCCAAAATTCAGCGTTTCCCCATCTCAGCCCAGAAAGCAGGTAGAACAACTTTTGTGGTGCCTTTCAAATGCCCACCAAGGTAGTGTAAAAACTATCAGGAGAACTCCTGTCTGGCACCTTCCGTGGTGGAGTTGTGCGTGGGGTGTGTTTGGAACATTTTGTCACCGGCCGAGTCCAAAATTCAGCGGTTCCCCATCTCAGCCCAGAAAGCAGGTAGAACAACTTTTGTGGTGCCTTTCAAATGCCTACCAAGGTAGTGTAAAAACTACCAGGAGAACTCCTGTCTGGCACCTTCCCCGGTGGAGTTGTGCAGGGGGTGTGTTTGGAACATTTTGTCACCAGCCGACTCCAAAATTCAGCGTTTCCCCATCTCAGCCCAGAAAGCAGGTAGAACAACTTTTGTGGTGCCTTTCAAATGCCTACCAAGGTAGTGTAAAAACTACCAAGAGAACTCCTGTCTGGCACCTTCCCCGGTGGAGTTGTGCAGGGGGTGTGTTTGGAACATTTTGTCACCAGCCGAGTCCAAAATTCAGCGTTTCCCCATCTCAGCCCAGAAAGCAGGTAGAACAACTTTTGTGGTGCCTTTCAGCTGCCTACCAAGGTAGTGTAAAAACTACCAGGAGAACTCCTGTCTGGCACCTTCCCCGGTGGAGTTGTGCATGGGGTGTGTTTGGAACATTTTGTCACCGGCCGACTCCAAAATTCAGCGGTTCCCCATCTCAGCCCAGAAAGCAGGTAGAACAACTTTTGTGGTGCCTTTCAGCTGCCTACCAAGGTAGTGTAAAAACTACCAAGAGAACTCCTGTCTGGCACCTTCCCCGGTGGAGTTGTGCATGGGGTGTGTTTGGAACATTTTGTCACCGGCCGACTCCAAAATTCAGCGGTTCCCCATCTCAGCCCAGAAAGCAGGTAGAACAACTTTTGTGGTGCCTTTCAAATGCCTACCAAGGTAGTGTAAAAACTACCAGGAGAACTCCTGTCTGGCACCTTCCGTGGTGGAGTTGTGCATGGGGTGTGTTTGGAACATTTTGTCAACGGCCGACTCCAAAATTCAGCGATTCCCCATCTCAGCCCAGAAAGAAGGTAGAACAACTTTTGTGGTGTCTTTCAGATGCCTACCAAGGTAGTGTAAAAACTACCAGGAGAACTCCTGTCTGGCACCTTCCCCGGTGGAGTTTTGCATGGGGTGTGTTTGGAACATTTTGTCACCGGCCGAGTCCAAAATTCAGCGTTTCCCCATCTCAGCCCAGAAAGCAGGTAGAACAACTTTTGTGGTGCCTTTCAGATGCCTACCAAGGTAGTGTAAAAACTACCAGGAGAACTCCTGTCTGGCACCTTCCCCGGTGGAGTTGTGCAGGGGGTGTGTTTGGAACATTTTGTCACCGGCCGACTCCAAAATTCAGCGGTTCCCCATCTCAGACCAGAAAGCAGGAAGAACAACTTTTGTGGTGCCTTTCAAATGCCTACCAAGGTAGTGTAAAAACTACCAGGAGAACTCCTGTCTGGCACCTTCCCCGGTGGAGTTGTGCTGGGGGTGTGTTTGGAACATTTTGTCACCAGCCGACTCCAAAATTCAGCGATTCCCCATCTCAGCCCAGAAAGCAGGTAGAACAACTTTTGTCGTGTCTTTCAGATGCCTACCAAGGTAGTGTAAAAACTACCAGGAGAACTCCTGTCTGGCACCTTCCGTGGTGGAGTTGTGCATGGGGTGTGTTTGGAACATTTTGTCACCAGCCGAGTCCAAAATTCAGCGTTTCCCCATCTCAGCCCAGAAAGCAGGTAGAACAACTTTTGTGGTGCCTTTCAAATGCCCACCAAGGTAGTGTAAAAACTACCAGGAGAACTCCTGTCTGGCACCTTCCGTGGTGGAGTTGTGCATGGGGTGTGTTTGGAACATTTTGTCACCAGCCGAGTCCAAAATTCAGCGTTTCCCCATCTCAGCCCAGAAAGCAGGTAGAACAACTTTTGTGGTGCCTTTCACCTGCCTACCAAGGTAGTGTAAAAACTACCAAGAGAACTCCTGTCTGGCACCTTCCCCGGTGGAGTTGTGCATGGGGTGTGTTTGGAACATTTTGTCACCAGCCGACTCCAAAATTCAGCGGTTCCCCATCTCAGCCCAGAAAGCAGGTAGAACAACTTTTGTGGTGCCTTTCAGCTGCCTACCAAGGTAGTGTAAAAACTACCAAGAGAACTCCTGTCTGGCACCTTCCCCGGTGGAGTTTTGCATGGGGTGTGTTTGGAACATTTTGTCACCGGCCGAGTCCAAAATTCAGCGTTTCCCCATCTCAGCCCAGAAAGCAGGAAGAACAACTTTTGTGGTGCCTTTCAAATGCCTACCAAGGTAGTGTAAAAACTACCAGGAGAACTCCTGTCTGGCACCTTCCCCGGTGGAGTTGTGCATGGGGTGTGTTTGGAACATTTTGTCACCGGCCGAGTCCAAAATTCAGCGGTTCCCCATCTCAGCCCAGAAAGCAGGTAGAACAACTTTTGTGGTGCCTTTCAGCTGCCTACCAAGGTAGTGTAAAAACTACCAAGAGAACTCCTGTCTGGCACCTTCCCCGGTGGAGTTGTGCAGGGGGTGTGTTTGGAACATTTTGTCACCAGCCGAGTCCAAAATTCAGCGGTTCCCCATCTCAGACCAGAAAGCAGGAAGAACAACTTTTGTGGTGCCTTTCAAATGCCTACCAAGGTAGTGTAAAAACTACCAGGAGAACTCCTGTCTGGGACCTTCCCCGGTGGAGTTGTGCAGGGGGTGTGTTTGGAACATTTTGTCACCAGCCGACTCCAAAATTCAGCGTTTCCCCATCTCAGCCCAGAAAGCAGGTAGAACAACTTTTGTGGTGCCTTTCAAATGCCCACCAAGGTAGTGTAAAAACTATCAGGAGAACTCCTGTCTGGCACCTTCCCCGGTGGAGTTGTGCATGGGGTGTGTTTGGAACATTTTGTCACCAGCCGAGTCCAAAATTCAGCGTTTCCCCATCTCAGCCCAGAAAGCAGGTAGAACAACTTTTGTGGTGCCTTTCAGATGCCTACCAAGGTAGTGTAAAAACTACCAAGAGAACTCCTGTCTGGCACCTTCCCCGGTGGAGTTGTGCATGGGGTGTGTTTGGAACATTTTGTCACCGGCCGACTCCAAAATTCAGCGGTTCCCCATCTCAGACCAGAAAGCAGGAAGAACAACTTTTGTGGTGCCTTTCAAATGCCTACCAAGGTAGTGTAAAAACTACCAGGAGAACTCCTGTCTGACACCTTCCCCGGTGGAGTTGTGCATGGGGTGTGTTTGGAACATTTTGTCACCAGCCGACTCCAAAATTCAGCGTTTCCCCATCTCAGCCCAGAAAGCAGGTAGAACAACTTTTGTGGTGCCTTTCAAATGCCCACCAAGGTAGTGTAAAAACTACCAGGAGAACTCCTGTCTGGCACCTTCCGTGGTGGAGTTGTGCAGGGGGTGTGTTTGGAACATTTTGTCACCAGCCGAGTCCAAAATTCAGCGTTTCCCCATCTCAGCCCAGAAAGCAGGTAGAACAACTTTTGTGGTGCCTTTCAGCTGCCTACCAAGGTAGTGTAAAAACTACCAGGAGAACTCCTGTCTGGCACCTTCCCCGGTGGAGTTGTGCATGGGGTGTGTTTGGAACATTTTGTCACCGGCCGAGTCCAAAATTCAGCGGTTCCCCATCTCAGCCCAGAAAGCAGGTAGAACAACTTTTGTGGTGCCTTTCAGCTGCCTACCAAGGTAGTGTAAAAACTACCAAGAGAACTCCTGTCTGGCACCTTCCCCGGTGGAGTTGTGCATGGGGTGTGTTTGGAACATTTTGTCACCGGCCGACTCCAAAATTCAGCGGTTCCCCATCTCAGACCAGAAAGCAGGAAGAACAACTTTTGTGGTGCCTTTCAAATGCCTACCAAGGTAGTGTAAAAACTACCAGGAGAACTCCTGTCTGGCACCTTCCCCGGTGGAGTTGTGCAGGGGGTGTGTTTGGAACATTTTGTCACCAGCCGACTCCAAAATTCAGCGTTTCCCCATCTCAGCCCAGAAAGCAGGTAGAACAACTTTTGTGGTGCCTTTCAAATGCCCACCAAGGTAGTGTAAAAACTATCAGGAGAACTCCTGTCTGGCACCTTCCGTGGTGGAGTTGTGCATGGGGTGTGTTTGGAACATTTTGTCACCAGCCGAGTCCAAAATTCAGCGTTTCCCCATCTCAGCCCAGAAAGCAGGTAGAACAACTTTTGTGGTGCCTTTCAGCTGCCTACCAAGGTAGTGTAAAAACTACCAAGAGAACTCCTGTCTGGCACCTTCCCCGGTGGAGTTGTGCATGGGGTGTGTTTGGAACATTTTGTCACCGGCCGACTCCAAAATTCAGCGGTTCCCCATCTCAGCCCAGAAAGCAGGTAGAACAACTTTTGTGGTGTCTTTCAGATGCCTACCGGAGCAATGTAAAAACTACCAGGAGAACTCCTGTCTGGCACCTTCCCCGGTGGAGTTGTGCAGGGGGTGTGTTTGGAACATTTTGTCACCGGCCGAGTCCAAAATTCAGCGGTTCCCCATCTCAGCCCAGAAAGCAGGTAGAACAACTTTTGTGGTGCCTTTCAGATGCCTACCAAGGTAGTGTAAAAACTACCAAGAGAACTCCTGTCTGGCACCTTCCCCGGTGGAGTTGTGCATGGGGTGTGTTTGGAACATTTTGTCACCGGCCGACTCCAAAATTCAGCGGTTCCCCATCTCAGACCAGAAAGCAGGAAGAACAACTTTTGTGGTGCCTTTCAAATGCCTACCAAGGTAGTGTAAAAACTACCAGGAGAACTCCTGTCTGGCACCTTCCGTGGTGGAGTTGTGCAGGGGGTGTGTTTGGAACATTTTGTCACCAGCCGACTCCAAAATTCAGCGTTTCCCCATCTCAGCCCAGAAAGCAGGTAGAACAACTTTTGTGGTGCCTTTCAAATGCCCACCAAGGTAGTGTAAAAACTATCAGGAGAACTCCTGTCTGGCACCTTCCGTGGTGGAGTTGTGCATGGGGTGTGTTTGGAACATTTTGTCACCAGCCGAGTCCAAAATTCAGCGTTTCCCCATCTCAGCCCAGAAAGCAGGTAGAACAACTTTTGTGGTGTCTTTCAGATGCCTACCGGAGCAATGTAAAAACTAACAGGAGAACTCCTGTCTGGCACCTTCCCCGGTGGAGTTGTGCATGGGGTGTGTTTGGAACATTTTGTCACCAGCCGAGTCCAAAATTCAGCGGTTCCCCATCTCAGCCCAGAAAGCAGGTAGAACAACTTTTGTGGTGTCTTTCAGATGCCTACCAAGGTAGTGTAAAAACTACCAGGAGAACTCCTGTCTGGCACCTTCCCCGGTGGAGTTGTGCATGGGGTGTGTTTGGAACATTTTGTCACCAGCCGACTCCAAAATTCAGCGGTTCCCCATCTCAGCCCAGAAAGCAGGTAGAACAACTTTTGTGGTGCCTTTCAAATGCCTACCAAGGTAGTGTAAAAACTACTAAGAGAACTCCTGTCTGGCACCTTCCCCGGTGGAGTTGTGCATGGGGTGTGTTTGGAACATTTTGTCACCGGCCGAGTCCAAAATTCAGCGTTTCCCCATCTCAGCCCAGAAAGCAGGTAGAACAACTTTTGTGGTGCCTTTCAGCTGCCTACCAAGGTAGTGTAAAAACTACCAGGAGAACTCCTGTCTGGCACCTTCCCCGGTGGAGTTGTGCATGGGGTGTGTTTGGAACATTTTGTCACCGGCCGAGTCCAAAATTCAGCGGTTCCCCATCTCAGCCCAGAAAGCAGGAAGAACAACTTTTGTGGTGCCTTTCAAATGCCTACCAAGGTAGTGTAAAAACTACCAGGAGAACTCCTGTCTGGCACCTTCCCCGGTGGAGTTGTGCAGGGGGTGTGTTTGGAACATTTTGTCACCAGCCGAGTCCAAAATTCAGCGTTTCCCCATCTCAGCCCAGAAAGCAGGTAGAACAACTTTTGTGGTGCCTTTCAAATGCCTACCAAGGTAGTGTAAAAACTACCAAGAGAACTCCTGTCTGGCACCTTCCCCGGTGGAGTTGTGCAGGGGGTGTGTTTGGAACATTTTGTCACCAGCCGAGTCCAAAATTCAGCGTTTCCCCATCTCAGCCCAGAAAGCAGGTAGAACAACTTTTGTGGTGCCTTTCAGCTGCCTACCAAGGTAGTGTAAAAACTACCAGGAGAACTCCTGTCTGGCACCTTCCCCGGTGGAGTTGTGCATGGGGTGTGTTTGGAACATTTTGTCACCGGCCGAGTCCAAAATTCAGCGGTTCCCCATCTCAGCCCAGAAAGCAGGTAGAACAACTTTTGTGGTGCCTTTCAGCTGCCTACCAAGGTAGTGTAAAAACTACCAAGAGAACTCCTGTCTGGCACCTTCCCCGGTGGAGTTGTGCATGGGGTGTGTTTGGAACATTTTGTCACCGGCCGACTCCAAAATTCAGCGGTTCCCCATCTCAGACCAGAAAGCAGGTAGAACAACTTTTGTGGTGCCTTTCAAATGCCCACCAAGGTAGTGTAAAAACTATCAGGAGAACTCCTGTCTGGCACCTTCCGTGGTGGAGTTGTGCATGGGGTGTGTTTGGAACATTTTGTCACCAGCCGAGTCCAAAATTCAGCGGTTCCCCATCTCAGCCCAGAAAGCAGGTAGAACAACTTTTGTGGTGCCTTTCAGCTGCCTACCAAGGTAGTGTAAAAACTACCAGGAGAACTCCTGTCTGGCACCTTCCCCGGTGGAGTTGTGCAAGGGGTGTGTTTGGAACATTTTGTCACCGGCCGAGTCCAAAATTCAGCGGTTCCCCATCTCAGCCCAGAAAGCAGGTAGAACAACTTTTGTGGTGTCTTTCAGATGCCTACCAAGGTAGTGTAAAAACTACCAGGAGAACTCCTGTCTGGCACCTTCCCCGGTGGAGTTGTGCATGGGGTGTGTTTGGAACATTTTGTCACCAGCCGACTCCAAAATTCAGCGGTTCCCCATCTCAGCCCAGAAAGCAGGTAGAACAACTTTTGTGGTGTCTTTCAGATGCCTACCGGAGCAATGTAAAAACTAACAGGAGAACTCCTGTCTGGCACCTTCCCCGGTGGAGTTGTGCATGGGGTGTGTTTGGAACATTTTGTCACCAGCCGAGTCCAAAATTCAGCGGTTCCCCATCTCAGCCCAGAAAGCAGGTAGAACAACTTTTGTGGTGTCTTTCAGATGCCTACCAAGGTAGTGTAAAAACTACCAGGAGAACTCCTGTCTGGCACCTTCCCCGGTGGAGTTGTGCATGGGGTGTGTTTGGAACATTTTGTCACCAGCCGACTCCAAAATTCAGCGGTTCCCCATCTCAGCCCAGAAAGCAGGTAGAACAACTTTTGTGGTGCCTTTCAAATGCCTACCAAGGTAGTGTAAAAACTACTAAGAGAACTCCTGTCTGGCACCTTCCCCGGTGGAGTTGTGCATGGGGTGTGTTTGGAACATTTTGTCACCGGCCGAGTCCAAAATTCAGCGTTTCCCCATCTCAGCCCAGAAAGCAGGTAGAACAACTTTTGTGGTGCCTTTCAGCTGCCTACCAAGGTAGTGTAAAAACTACCAGGAGAACTCCTGTCTGGCACCTTCCCCGGTGGAGTTGTGCATGGGGTGTGTTTGGAACATTTTGTCACCGGCCGAGTCCAAAATTCAGCGGTTCCCCATCTCAGCCCAGAAAGCAGGAAGAACAACTTTTGTGGTGCCTTTCAAATGCCTACCAAGGTAGTGTAAAAACTACCAGGAGAACTCCTGTCTGGCACCTTCCCCGGTGGAGTTGTGCAGGGGGTGTGTTTGGAACATTTTGTCACCAGCCGACTCCAAAATTCAGCGTTTCCCCATCTCAGCCCAGAAAGCAGGTAGAACAACTTTTGTGGTGCCTTTCAAATGCCTACCAAGGTAGTGTAAAAACTACCAAGAGAACTCCTGTCTGGCACCTTCCCCGGTGGAGTTGTGCAGGGGGTGTGTTTGGAACATTTTGTCACCAGCCGAGTCCAAAATTCAGCGTTTCCCCATCTCAGCCCAGAAAGCAGGTAGAACAACTTTTGTGGTGCCTTTCAGCTGCCTACCAAGGTAGTGTAAAAACTACCAGGAGAACTCCTGTCTGGCACCTTCCCCGGTGGAGTTGTGCATGGGGTGTGTTTGGAACATTTTGTCACCGGCCGAGTCCAAAATTCAGCGGTTCCCCATCTCAGCCCAGAAAGCAGGTAGAACAACTTTTGTGGTGCCTTTCAGCTGCCTACCAAGGTAGTGTAAAAACTACCAAGAGAACTCCTGTCTGGCACCTTCCCCGGTGGAGTTGTGCATGGGGTGTGTTTGGAACATTTTGTCACCGGCCGACTCCAAAATTCAGCGGTTCCCCATCTCAGACCAGAAAGCAGGTAGAACAACTTTTGTGGTGCCTTTCAAATGCCCACCAAGGTAGTGTAAAAACTATCAGGAGAACTCCTGTCTGGCACCTTCCGTGGTGGAGTTGTGCATGGGGTGTGTTTGGAACATTTTGTCACCAGCCGAGTCCAAAATTCAGCGGTTCCCCATCTCAGCCCAGAAAGCAGGTAGAACAACTTTTGTGGTGCCTTTCAGCTGCCTACCAAGGTAGTGTAAAAACTACCAGGAGAACTCCTGTCTGGCACCTTCCCCGGTGGAGTTGTGCAAGGGGTGTGTTTGGAACATTTTGTCACCGGCCGAGTCCAAAATTCAGCGGTTCCCCATCTCAGCCCAGAAAGCAGGTAGAACAACTTTTGTGGTGTCTTTCAGATGCCTACCAAGGTAGTGTAAAAACTACCAGGAGAACTCCTGTCTGGCACCTTCCCCGGTGGAGTTGTGCATGGGGTGTGTTTGGAACATTTTGTCACCAGCCGACTCCAAAATTCAGCGGTTCCCCATCTCAGCCCAGAAAGCAGGTAGAACAACTTTTGTGGTGCCTTTCAGATGCCTACCAAGGTAGTGTAAAAACTACCAGGAGAACTCCTGTCTGGCACCTTCCCCGGTGGAGTTGTGCATGGGGTGTGTTTGGAACATTTTGTCACCGGCCGAGTTCAAAATTCAGCGATTCCCCATCTCAGCCCAGAAAGCAGGTAGAACAACTTTTGTGGTGCCTTTCAAATGCCTACCAAGGTAGTGTAAAAACTACCAGGAGAACTCCTGTCTGGCACCTTCCCCGGTGGAGTTGTGCATGGGGTGTGTTTGGAACATTTTGTCAACGGCCGACTCCAAAATTCAGC
Source organism: Falco biarmicus (assembly GCF_023638135.1). Classification (NCBI taxonomy): domain Eukaryota; kingdom Metazoa; phylum Chordata; class Aves; order Falconiformes; family Falconidae; genus Falco; species Falco biarmicus. The sequence continues at coordinate 34,247,199 of NC_079299.1, forward strand.
GATTCCCCATCTCAGCCCAGAAAGCAGGTAGAACAACTTTTGTGGTGTCTTTCAGATGCCTACCAAGGTAGTGTAAAAACTACCAGGAGAACTCCTGTCTGGCACCTTCCCCGGTGGAGTTTTGCATGGGGTGTGTTTGGAACATTTTGTCACCGGCCGAGTCCAAAATTCAGCGTTTCCCCATCTCAGCCCAGAAAGCAGGTAGAACAACTTTTGTGGTGCCTTTCAGATGCCTACCAAGGTAGTGTAAAAACTACCAGGAGAACTCCTGTCTGGCACCTTCCCCGGTGGAGTTGTGCAGGGGGTGTGTTTGGAACATTTTGTCACCGGCCGACTCCAAAATTCAGCGGTTCCCCATCTCAGACCAGAAAGCAGGAAGAACAACTTTTGTGGTGCCTTTCAAATGCCTACCAAGGTAGTGTAAAAACTACCAGGAGAACTCCTGTCTGGCACCTTCCCCGGTGGAGTTGTGCTGGGGGTGTGTTTGGAACATTTTGTCACCAGCCGAGTCCAAAATTCAGCGATTCCCCATCTCAGCCCAGAAAGCAGGTAGAACAACTTTTGTCGTGTCTTTCAGATGCCTACCAAGGTAGTGTAAAAAATACCAGGAGAACTCCTGTCTGGCACCTTCCGTGGTGGAGTTGTGCATGGGGTGTGTTTGGAACATTTTGTCACCAGCCGAGTCCAAAATTCAGCGGTTCCCCATCTCAGCCCAGAAAGCAGGTAGAACAACTTTTGTGGTGACTTTCAAATGCCTACCGGAGCAATGTAAAAACTACCAGGAGAACTCCTGTCTGGCACCTTCCGTGGTGGAGTTGTGCAGGGGGTGTGTTTGGAACATTTTGTCACCAGCCGACTCCAAAATTCAGCGGTTCCCCATCTCAGCCCAGAAAGCAGGTAAAACAACTTTTGTGGTGTCTTTCAGATGCCTACCAAGGTAGTGTAAAAACTACCAGGAGAACTCCTGTCTGTCACCTTCCCCGGTGGAGTTGTGCATGGGGTGTGTTTGGAACATTTTGTCACCGGCCGACTCCAAAATTCAGCGGTTCCCCATCTCAGCCCAGAAAGCAGGTAGAACAACTTTTGTGGTGTCTTTCAGATGCCTACCGGAGCAATGTAAAAACTACCAGGAGAACTCCTGTCTGGCACCTTCCCCGGTGGAGTTGTGCATGGGGTGTCTTTGGAACATTTTGTCACCAGCCGACTCCAAAATTCAGCTGTTCCCCATCTCAGCCCAGAAAGCCGGTAGAACATCTTTTGTGGTGTCTTTCAGATGCCTACCGGAGCAATGTAAAAACTACCAGGAGAACTCCTGTCTGGCACCTTCCCCGGTGGAGTTGTGCATGGGGTGTGTTTGGAACATTTTGTCACCAGCCGAGTCCAAAATTCAGCGGTTCCCCATCTCAGCCCAGAAAGCAGGTAGAACAACTTTTGTGGTGTCTTTCAGATGCCTACCAAGGTAGTGTAAAAACTACCAGGAGAACTCCTGTCTGGCACCTTCCCCGGTGGAGTTGTGCATGGGGTGTGTTTGGAACATTTTGTCACCAGCCGACTCCAAAATTCAGCGGTTCCCCATCTCAGCCCAGAAAGCAGGTAGAACAACTTTTGTGGTGCCTTTCAGATGCCTACCAAGGTAGTGTAAAAACTACCAGGAGAACTCCTGTCTGGCACCTTCCCCGGTGGAGTTGTGCATGGGGTGTGTTTGGAACATTTTGTCACCGGCCGACTCCAAAATTCAGCGGTTCCCCATCTCAGACCAGAAAGCAGGTAGAACAACTTTTGTGGTGCCTTTCAAATGCCCACCAAGGTAGTGTAAAAACTATCAGGAGAACTCCTGTCTGGCACCTTCCGTGGTGGAGTTGTGCATGGGGTGTGTTTGGAACATTTTGTCACCAGCCGAGTCCAAAATTCAGCGGTTCCCCATCTCAGCCCAGAAAGCAGGTAGAACAACTTTTGTGGTGCCTTTCAGCTGCCTACCAAGGTAGTGTAAAAACTACCAGGAGAACTCCTGTCTGGCACCTTCCCCGGTGGAGTTGTGCAAGGGGTGTGTTTGGAACATTTTGTCACCGGCCGAGTCCAAAATTCAGCGGTTCCCCATCTCAGCCCAGAAAGCAGGTAGAACAACTTTTGTGGTGTCTTTCAGATGCCTACCAAGGTAGTGTAAAAACTACCAGGAGAACTCCTGTCTGGCACCTTCCCCGGTGGAGTTGTGCATGGGGTGTGTTTGGAACATTTTGTCACCAGCCGACTCCAAAATTCAGCGGTTCCCCATCTCAGCCCAGAAAGCAGGTAGAACAACTTTTGTGGTGCCTTTCAGATGCCTACCAAGGTAGTGTAAAAACTACCAGGAGAACTCCTGTCTGGCACCTTCCCCGGTGGAGTTGTGCATGGGGTGTGTTTGGAACATTTTGTCACCGGCCGAGTTCAAAATTCAGCGATTCCCCATCTCAGCCCAGAAAGCAGGTAGAACAACTTTTGTGGTGCCTTTCAAATGCCTACCAAGGTAGTGTAAAAACTACCAGGAGAACTCCTGTCTGGCACCTTCCCCGGTGGAGTTGTGCATGGGGTGTGTTTGGAACATTTTGTCAACGGCCGACTCCAAAATTCAGCGATTCCCCATCTCAGCCCAGAAAGCAGGTAGAACAACTTTTGTGGTGTCTTTCAGATGCCTACCAAGGTAGTGTAAAAACTACCAGGAGAACTCCTGTCTGGCACCTTCCCCGGTGGAGTTTTGCATGGGGTGTGTTTGGAACATTTTGTCACCGGCCGAGTCCAAAATTCAGCGTTTCCCCATCTCAGCCCAGAAAGCAGGTAGAACAACTTTTGTGGTGCCTTTCAGATGCCTACCAAGGTAGTGTAAAAACTACCAGGAGAACTCCTGTCTGGCACCTTCCCCGGTGGAGTTGTGCAGGGGGTGTGTTTGGAACATTTTGTCACCGGCCGACTCCAAAATTCAGCGGTTCCCCATCTCAGACCAGAAAGCAGGAAGAACAACTTTTGTGGTGCCTTTCAAATGCCTACCAAGGTAGTGTAAAAACTACCAGGAGAACTCCTGTCTGGCACCTTCCCCGGTGGAGTTGTGCTGGGGGTGTGTTTGGAACATTTTGTCACCAGCCGAGTCCAAAATTCAGCGATTCCCCATCTCAGCCCAGAAAGCAGGTAGAACAACTTTTGTCGTGTCTTTCAGATGCCTACCAAGGTAGTGTAAAAAATACCAGGAGAACTCCTGTCTGGCACCTTCCGTGGTGGAGTTGTGCATGGGGTGTGTTTGGAACATTTTGTCACCAGCCGAGTCCAAAATTCAGCGGTTCCCCATCTCAGCCCAGAAAGCAGGTAGAACAACTTTTGTGGTGACTTTCAAATGCCTACCGGAGCAATGTAAAAACTACCAGGAGAACTCCTGTCTGGCACCTTCCGTGGTGGAGTTGTGCAGGGGGTGTGTTTGGAACATTTTGTCACCAGCCGACTCCAAAATTCAGCGGTTCCCCATCTCAGCCCAGAAAGCAGGTAAAACAACTTTTGTGGTGTCTTTCAGATGCCTACCAAGGTAGTGTAAAAACTACCAGGAGAACTCCTGTCTGTCACCTTCCCCGGTGGAGTTGTGCATGGGGTGTGTTTGGAACATTTTGTCACCGGCCGACTCCAAAATTCAGCGGTTCCCCATCTCAGCCCAGAAAGCAGGTAGAACAACTTTTGTGGTGTCTTTCAGATGCCTACCGGAGCAATGTAAAAACTACCAGGAGAACTCCTGTCTGGCACCTTCCCCGGTGGAGTTGTGCATGGGGTGTCTTTGGAACATTTTGTCACCAGCCGACTCCAAAATTCAGCTGTTCCCCATCTCAGCCCAGAAAGCCGGTAGAACATCTTTTGTGGTGTCTTTCAGATGCCTACCGGAGCAATGTAAAAACTACCAGGAGAACTCCTGTCTGGCACCTTCCCCGGTGGAGTTGTGCATGGGGTGTGTTTGGAACATTTTGTCACCAGCCGAGTCCAAAATTCAGCGGTTCCCCATCTCAGCCCAGAAAGCAGGTAGAACAACTTTTGTGGTGTCTTTCAGATGCCTACCAAGGTAGTGTAAAAACTACCAGGAGAACTCCTGTCTGGCACCTTCCCCGGTGGAGTTGTGCATGGGGTGTGTTTGGAACATTTTGTCACCAGCCGACTCCAAAATTCAGCGGTTCCCCATCTCAGCCCAGAAAGCAGGTAGAACAACTTTTGTGGTGCCTTTCAGATGCCTACCAAGGTAGTGTAAAAACTACCAGGAGAACTCCTGTCTGGCACCTTCCCCGGTGGAGTTGTGCATGGGGTGTGTTTGGAACATTTTGTCACCGGCCGAGTTCAAAATTCAGCGATTCCCCATCTCAGCCCAGAAAGCAGGTAGAACAACTTTTGTGGTGCCTTTCAAATGCCTACCAAGGTAGTGTAAAAACTACCAGGAGAACTCCTGTCTGGCACCTTCCCCGGTGGAGTTGTGCATGGGGTGTGTTTGGAACATTTTGTCAACGGCCGACTCCAAAATTCAGCGATTCCCCATCTCAGCCCAGAAAGCAGGTAGAACAACTTTTGTGGTGTCTTTCAGATGCCTACCAAGGTAGTGTAAAAACTACCAGGAGAACTCCTGTCTGGCACCTTCCCCGGTGGAGTTTTGCATGGGGTGTGTTTGGAACATTTTGTCACCGGCCGAGTCCAAAATTCAGCGTTTCCCCATCTCAGCCCAGAAAGCAGGTAGAACAACTTTTGTGGTGCCTTTCAGATGCCTACCAAGGTAGTGTAAAAACTACCAGGAGAACTCCTGTCTGGCACCTTCCCCGGTGGAGTTGTGCAGGGGGTGTGTTTGGAACATTTTGTCACCGGCCGACTCCAAAATTCAGCGGTTCCCCATCTCAGACCAGAAAGCAGGAAGAACAACTTTTGTGGTGCCTTTCAAATGCCTACCAAGGTAGTGTAAAAACTACCAGGAGAACTCCTGTCTGGCACCTTCCCCGGTGGAGTTGTGCTGGGGGTGTGTTTGGAATATTTTGTCACCAGCCGAGTCCAAAATTCAGCGATTCCCCATCTCAGCCCAGAAAGCAGGTAGAACAACTTTTGTCGTGTCTTTCAGATGCCTACCAAGGTAGTGTAAAAACTACCAGGAGAACTCCTGTCTGGCACCTTCCGTGGTGGAGTTGTGCATGGGGTGTGTTTGGAACATTTTGTCACCAGCCGAGTCCAAAATTCAGCGGTTCCCCATCTCAGCCCAGAAAGCAGGTAGAACAACTTTTGTGGTGACTTTCAAATGCCTACCGGAGCAATGTAAAAACTACCAGGAGAACTCCTGTCTGGCACCTTCCGTGGTGGAGTTGTGCATGGGGTGTGTTTGGGACATTTTGTCACCAGCCGACTCCAAAATTCAGCGGTTCCCCATCTCAGACCAGAAAGCAGGTAAAACAACTTTTGTGGTGTCTTTCAGATGCCTACCAAGGTAGTGTAAAAACTACCAGGAGAACTCCTGTCTGTCACCTTCCCCGGTGGAGTTGTGCATGGGGTGTGTTTGGAACATTTTGTCACCGGCCGACTCCAAAATTCAGCGGTTCCCCATCTCAGCCCAGAAAGCAGGTAGAACAACTTTTGTGGTGTCTTTCAGATGCCTACCGGAGCAATGTAAAAACTACCAGGAGAACTCCTGTCTGGCACCTTCCCCGGTGGAGTTGTGCAGGGGGTGTCTTTGGAACATTTTGTCACCAGCCGACTCCAAAATTCAGCTGTTCCCCATCTCAGCCCAGAAAGCCGGTAGAACATCTTTTGTGGTGTCTTTCAGATGCCTACCAAGGTAGTGTAAAAACTACCAACAGAACTCGTTTCTGGCACCTTCTCCGGTGGAGTTGTGCATGGGGTGTGTTTGGAACATTTTGTCAGCAGCCGAGTCCAAAATTCAGCGATTCCCCATCTCAGCCCAGAAAGCAGGTAGAACAACTTTTGTCTTGTCTTTCAGATGCCTACCAAGGTAGTGTAAAAACTACTAAGAGAACTCCTGTCTGGCACCTTCCCCGGTGTAGTTGTGCATGGGGTGTGTTTGGAACATTTTGTCACCGGCCGACTCCAAAATTCCATGATTCCCCATCTCAGCCCAGAAAGCAGGTAGAACAACTTTTGTCGTGTCTTTCAGATGCCTACCAAGGTAGTGTAAAAACTACCAGGAGAACTCCTGTCTGGCACCTTCCCCGGTGGAGTTGTGCATGGGGTGTGTTTGGAACATTTTGTCACCAGCCGAGTCCAAAATTCAGCGATTCCCCATCTCAGCCCAGAAAGCAGGTAGAACAAGTTTTGTGGTGCCTTTCAGCTGCCTACCAAGGTAGTGTAAAAACTACCAAGAGAACTCCTGTCTGGCACCTTCCCCGGTGGAGTTGTGCATGGGGTGTGTTTGGAACATTTTGTCACCGGCCGAGTCCAAAATTCAGCGGTTCCCCATCTCAGCCCAGAAAGCAGGTAGAAAAACTTTTGTGGTGCCTTTCAAATGCCTACCAAGGTAGTGTAAAAACTACCAGGAGAACTCCTGTCTGGCACCTTCCCCGGTGGAGTTGTGCATGGGGTGTGTTTGGAACATTTTGTCACCAGCCGACTCCAAAATTCAGCGTTTCCCCATCTCAGCCCAGAAAGCAGGTAGAACAACTTTTGTGGTGCCTTTCAGCTGCCTACCAAGGTAGTGTAAAAACTACCAAGAGAACTCCTGCCTGGCACCTTCCCCGGTGGAGTTGTGCATGGGGTGTGTTTGGAACATTTTGTCACCAGCCGACTCCAAAATTCAGCGTTTCCCCATCTCAGCCCAGAAAGCAGGTAGAACAACTTTTGTGGTGCCTTTCAGCTGCCCACCAAGGTAGTGTAAAAACTACCAGGAGAACTCCTGTCTGGCACCTTCCCCGGTGGAGTTGTGCATGGGGTGTGTTTGGAACATTTTGTCACCGGCCGACTCCAAAATTCAGCGGTTCCCCATCTCAGCCCAGAAAGCAGGTAGAACAACTTTTGTGGTGTCTTTCAGATGCCTACCGGAGCAATGTAAAAACTACCAGGAGAACTCCTGTCTGGCACCTTCCCCGGTGGAGTTGTGCAGGGGGTGTGTTTGGAACATTTTGTCACCAGCCGACTCCAAAATTCAGCGTTTCCCCATCTCAGCCCAGAAAGCAGGTAGAACAACTTTTGTGGTGCCTTTCAAATGCCCACCAAGGTAGTGTAAAAACTACCAGGAGAACTCCTGTCTGGCACCTTCCCCGGTGGAGTTGTGCAGGGGGTGTGTTTGGAACATTTTGTCACCAGCCGACTCCAAAATTCAGCGTTTCCCCATCTCAGCCCAGAAAGCAGGTAGAACAACTTTTGTGGTGCCTTTCAGCTGCCTACCAAGGTAGTGTAAAAACTACCAGGAGAACTCCTGTCTGGCACCTTCCCCGGTGGAGTTGTGCATGGGGTGTGTTTGGAACATTTTGTCACCGGCCGACTCCAAAATTCAGCGGTTCCCCATCTCAGCCCACAAAGCAGGTACAACAACTTTTCTTGTGCCTTTCAGCTGCCTAACAAGGTAGTGTAAAAACTACCAACAGAATTCGTTCCTGGCACCTTCCCCGGTGGAGTTGTGCATGGGGTGTGTTCGGAACATTTTGTCACCGGCCGACTCCAAAATTCAGCGATTCCCCATCTCAGCCCAGAAAGCAGGTAGAACAACTTTTGTGGTGTCTTTCAGATGCCTACCGGAGCAATGTAAAAACTACCAGGAGAACTCCTGTCTGGCCCCTTCCCCGGTGGAGTTGTGCATGGGGTGTGTTTGGAACATTTTGTCACCAGCCGACTCCAAAATTCAGCGGTTCCCCATCTCAGCCCAGAAAGCAGGTAGAACAACTTTTGTGGTGTCTTTCAGATGCCTACCAAGGTAGGGTAAAAACTACCAGGAGAACTCCTGTCTGGCACCTTCCCCGGTGGAGTTGTGCATGGGGTGTGTTTGGAACATTTTGTCACCGGCCGAGTCCAAAATTCAGCGGTTCCCCATCTCAGCCCAGAAAGCAGGTAGAACAACTTTTGTGGTGTCTTTCAGATGCCTACCGGAGCAATGTAAAAACTACCAGGAGAACTCCTGTCTGGCACCTTCCCCGGTGGAGTTGTGCATGGGGTGTGTTTGGAACATTTTGTCACCAGCCGAGTCCAAAATTCAGCGATTCCCCATCTCAGCCCAGAAAGCAGGTAGAACAACTTTTGTGGTGTCTTTCAGATGCCTACCAAGGTAGTGTAAAAACTACCAGGAGAACTCCTGTCTGGCACCTTCCCCGGTGGAGTTGTGCATGGGGTTTGTTTGGAACATTTTGTCACCAGCCGAGTCCAAAATTCAGCTGTTCCCCATCTCAGCCCAGAAAGCCGGTAGAACATCTTTTGTGGTGTCTTTCAGCTGCCTACCAAGGTAGTGTAAAAACTACCAAGAGAACTCCTGTCTGGCACCTTCCCCGGTGGAGTTGTGCATGGGGTGTGTTTGGAACATTTTGTCACCGGCCGAGTCCAAAATTCAGCGGTTCCCCATCTCAGCCCACAAAGCAGGTACAACAACTTTTCTTGTGCCTTTCAGCTGCCTAACAAGGTAGTGTAAAAACTACCAACAGAATTCGTTCCTGGCACCTTCCCCGGTGGAGTTGTGCATGGGGTGTGTTTGGAACATTTTGTCACCGGCCGACTCCAAAATTCAGCGATTCCCCATCTCAGCCCAGAAAGCAGGTAGAACAACTTTTGTGGTGTCTTTCAGATGCCTACCGGAGCAATGTAAAAACTACCAGGAGAACTCCTGTCTGGCACCTTCCCCGGTGGAGTTGTGCATGGGGTGTGTTTGGAACATTTTGTCACCAGCCGACTCCAAAATTCAGCGGTTCCCCATCTCAGCCCAGAAAGCAGGTAAAACAACTTTTGTGGTGTCTTTCAGATGCCTACCAAGGTAGGGTAAAAACTACCAGGAGAACTCCTGTCTGGCACCTTCCCCGGTGGAGTTGTGCATGGGGTGTGTTTGGAACATTTTGTCACCGGCCGAGTCCAAAATTCAGCGGTTCCCCATCTCAGCCCAGAAAGCAGGTAGAACAACTTTTGTGGTGTCTTTCAGATGCCTACCAAGGTAGTGTAAAAACTACCAGGAGAACTCCTGTCTGGCACCTTCCCCGGTGGAGTTTTGCATGGGGTGTGTTTGGAACATTTTGTCACCGGCCGAGTCCAAAATTCAGCGTTTCCCCATCTCAGCCCAGAAAGCAGGTAGAACAACTTTTGTGGTGCCTTTCAGATGCCTACCAAGGTAGTGTAAAAACTACCAGGAGAACTCCTGTCTGGCACCTTCCCCGGTGGAGTTGTGCAGGGGGTGTGTTTGGAACATTTTGTCACCGGCCGACTCCAAAATTCAGCGGTTCCCCATCTCAGACCAGAAAGCAGGAAGAACAACTTTTGTGGTGCCTTTCAAATGCCTACCAAGGTAGTGTAAAAACTACCAGGAGAACTCCTGTCTGGCACCTTCCCCGGTGGAGTTGTGCTGGGGGTGTGTTTGGAATATTTTGTCACCAGCCGAGTCCAAAATTCAGCGATTCCCCATCTCAGCCCAGAAAGCAGGTAGAACAACTTTTGTCGTGTCTTTCAGATGCCTACCAAGGTAGTGTAAAAACTACCAGGAGAACTCCTGTCTGGCACCTTCCGTGGTGGAGTTGTGCATGGGGTGTGTTTGGAACATTTTGTCACCAGCCGAGTCCAAAATTCAGCGGTTCCCCATCTCAGCCCAGAAAGCAGGTAGAACAACTTTTGTGGTGACTTTCAAATGCCTACCGGAGCAATGTAAAAACTACCAGGAGAACTCCTGTCTGGCACCTTCCGTGGTGGAGTTGTGCATGGGGTGTGTTTGGGACATTTTGTCACCAGCCGACTCCAAAATTCAGCGGTTCCCCATCTCAGACCAGAAAGCAGGTAAAACAACTTTTGTGGTGTCTTTCAGATGCCTACCAAGGTAGTGTAAAAACTACCAGGAGAACTCCTGTCTGTCACCTTCCCCGGTGGAGTTGTGCATGGGGTGTGTTTGGAACATTTTGTCACCGGCCGACTCCAAAATTCAGCGGTTCCCCATCTCAGCCCAGAAAGCAGGTAGAACAACTTTTGTGGTGTCTTTCAGATGCCTACCGGAGCAATGTAAAAACTACCAGGAGAACTCCTGTCTGGCACCTTCCCCGGTGGAGTTGTGCAGGGGGTGTCTTTGGAACATTTTGTCACCAGCCGACTCCAAAATTCAGCTGTTCCCCATCTCAGCCCAGAAAGCCGGTAGAACATCTTTTGTGGTGTCTTTCAGATGCCTACCAAGGTAGTGTAAAAACTACCAACAGAACTCGTTTCTGGCACCTTCTCCGGTGGAGTTGTGCATGGGGTGTGTTTGGAACATTTTGTCAGCAGCCGAGTCCAAAATTCAGCGATTCCCCATCTCAGCCCAGAAAGCAGGTAGAACAACTTTTGTCTTGTCTTTCAGATGCCTACCAAGGTAGTGTAAAAACTACTAAGAGAACTCCTGTCTGGCACCTTCCCCGGTGTAGTTGTGCATGGGGTGTGTTTGGAACATTTTGTCACCGGCCGACTCCAAAATTCCATGATTCCCCATCTCAGCCCAGAAAGCAGGTAGAACAACTTTTGTCGTGTCTTTCAGATGCCTACCAAGGTAGTGTAAAAACTACCAGGAGAACTCCTGTCTGGCACCTTCCCCGGTGGAGTTGTGCATGGGGTGTGTTTGGAACATTTTGTCACCAGCCGAGTCCAAAATTCAGCGATTCCCCATCTCAGCCCAGAAAGCAGGTAGAACAAGTTTTGTGGTGCCTTTCAGCTGCCTACCAAGGTAGTGTAAAAACTACCAAGAGAACTCCTGTCTGGCACCTTCCCCGGTGGAGTTGTGCATGGGGTGTGTTTGGAACATTTTGTCACCGGCCGAGTCCAAAATTCAGCGGTTCCCCATCTCAGCCCAGAAAGCAGGTAGAAAAACTTTTGTGGTGCCTTTCAGCTGCCTACCGGAGCAATGTAAAAATTACCAGGAGAACTCCTGTCTGGCACCTTCCCCGGTGGAGTTGTGCATGGGGTGTGTTTGGAACATTTTGTCACCAGCCGACTCCAAAATTCAGCGTTTCCCCATCTCAGCCCAGAAAGCAGGTAGAACAACTTTTGTGGTGCCTTTCAGCTGCCTACCAAGGTAGTGTAAAAACTACCAAGAGAACTCCTGCCTGGCACCTTCCCCGGTGGAGTTGTGCATGGGGTGTGTTTGGAACATTTTGTCACCAGCCGACTCCAAAATTCAGCGGTTCCCCATCTCAGCCCACAAAGCAGGTACAACTTCTTTTCTTGTGCCTTTCAGCTGCCTACCAAGGTAGTGTAAAAACTACCAACAGAATTCGTTCCTGGCACCTTCCCCGGTGGAGTTGTGCATGGGGTGTGTTTGGAACATTTTGTCACCGGCCGACTCCAAAATTCAGCGGTTCCCCATCTCAGCCCAGAAAGCAGGTAGAACAACTTTTGTGGTGTCTTTCAGATGCCTACCGGAGCAATGTAAAAACTACCAGGAGAACTCCTGTCTGGCACCTTCCCCGGTGGAGTTGTGCAGGGGGTGTGTTTGGAACATTTTGTCACCAGCCGACTCCAAAATTCAGCGTTTCCCCATCTCAGCCCAGAAAGCAGGTAGAACAACTTTTGTGGTGCCTTTCAAATGCCCACCAAGGTAGTGTAAAAACTACCAGGAGAACTCCTGTCTGGCACCTTCCCCGGTGGAGTTGTGCAGGGGGTGTGTTTGGAACATTTTGTCACCAGCCGACTCCAAAATTCAGCGTTTCCCCATCTCAGCCCAGAAAGCAGGTAGAACAACTTTTGTGGTGCCTTTCAGCTGCCTACCAAGGTAGTGTAAAAACTACCAGGAGAACTCCTGTCTGGCACCTTCCCCGGTGGAGTTGTGCATGGGGTGTGTTTGGAACATTTTGTCACCGGCCGACTCCAAAATTCAGCGGTTCCCCATCTCAGCCCACAAAGCAGGTACAACAACTTTTCTTGTGCCTTTCAGCTGCCTAACAAGGTAGTGTAAAAACTACCAACAGAATTCGTTCCTGGCACCTTCCCCGGTGGAGTTGTGCATGGGGTGTGTTCGGAACATTTTGTCACCGGCCGACTCCAAAATTCAGCGATTCCCCATCTCAGCCCAGAAAGCAGGTAGAACAACTTTTGTGGTGTCTTTCAGATGCCTACCGGAGCAATGTAAAAACTACCAGGAGAACTCCTGTCTGGCACCTTCCCCGGTGGAGTTGTGCATGGGGTGTGTTTGGAACATTTTGTCACCAGCCGACTCCAAAATTCAGCGGTTCCCCATCTCAGCCCAGAAAGCAGGTAAAACAACTTTTGTGGTGTCTTTCAGATGCCTACCAAGGTAGGGTAAAAACTACCAGGAGAACTCCTGTCTGGCACCTTCCCCGGTGGAGTTGTGCATGGGGTGTGTTTGGAACATTTTGTCACCGGCCGAGTCCAAAATTCAGCGGTTCCCCATCTCAGCCCAGAAAGCAGGTAGAACAACTTTTGTGGTGTCTTTCAGATGCCTACCGGAGCAATGTAAAAACTACCAGGAGAACTCCTGTCTGGCACCTTCCCCGGTGGAGTTGTGCATGGGGTGTGTTTGGAACATTTTGTCACCAGCCGAGTCCAAAATTCAGCGATTCCCCATCTCAGCCCAGAAAGCAGGTAGAACAACTTTTGTGGTGTCTTTCAGATGCCTACCAAGGTAGTGTAAAAACTACCAGGAGAACTCCTGTCTGGCACCTTCCCCGGTGGAGTTGTGCATGGGGTTTGTTTGGAACATTTTGTCACCAGCCGAGTCCAAAATTCAGCGGTTCCCCATCTCAGCCCAGAAAGCCGGTAGAACATCTTTTGTGGTGTCTTTCAGCTGCCTACCAAGGTAGTGTAAAAACTACCAAGAGAACTCCTGTCTGGCACCTTCCCCGGTGGAGTTGTGCATGGGGTGTGTTTGGAACATTTTGTCACCGGCCGACTCCAAAATTCAGCGGTTCCCCATCTCAGCCCACAAAGCAGGTACAACAACTTTTCTTGTGCCTTTCAGCTGCCTAACAAGGTAGTGTAAAAACTACCAACAGAATTCGTTCCTGGCACCTTCCCCGGTGGAGTTGTGCATGGGGTGTGTTTGGAACATTTTGTCACCGGCCGAGTCCAAAATTCAGCGATTCCCCATCTCAGCCCAGAAAGCAGGTAGAACAACTTTTGTGGTGTCTTTCAGATGCCTACCGGAGCAATGTAAAAACTACCAGGAGAACTCCTGTCTGGCACCTTCCCCGGTGGAGTTGTGCATGGGGTGTGTTTGGAACATTTTGTCACCAGCCGACTCCAAAATTCAGCGGTTCCCCATCTCAGCCCAGAAAGCAGGTAAAACAACTTTTGTGGTGTCTTTCAGATGCCTACCAAGGTAGGGTAAAAACTACCAGGAGAACTCCTGTCTGGCACCTTCCCCGGTGGAGTTGTGCATGGGGTGTGTTTGGAACATTTTGTCACCGGCCGAGTCCAAAATTCAGCGGTTCCCCATCTCAGCCCAGAAAGCAGGTAGAACAACTTTTGTGGTGTCTTTCAGATGCCTACCGGAGCAATGTAAAAACTACCAGGAGAACTCCTGTCTGGCACCTTCCCCGGTGGAGTTGTGCATGGGGTGTGTTTGGAACATTTTGTCACCAGCCGAGTCCAAAATTCAGCGATTCCCCATCTCAGCCCAGAAAGCAGGTAGAACAACTTTTGTGGTGTCTTTCAGATGCCTACCAAGGTAGTGTAAAAACTACCAGGAGAACTCCTGTCTGGCACCTTCCCCGGTGGAGTTGTGCATGGGGTTTGTTTGGAACATTTTGTCACCAGCCGACTCCAAAATTCAGCTGTTCCCCATCTCAGCCCAGAAAGCCGGTAGAACATCTTTTGTGGTGTCTTTCAGATGCCTACCAAGGTAGTGTAAAAACTACTAAGAGAACTCCTGTCTGGCACCTTCCCCGGTGGAGTTGTGCAGGGGGTGTGTTTGGAACATTTTGTCACCGGCCGACTCCAAAATTCAGCGGTTCCCCATCTCAGCCCAGAAAGCAGGTAGAAAAACTTTTGTGGTGCCTTTCAGCTGCCTACCGGAGCAATGTAAAAATTACCAGGAGAACTCCTGTCTGGCACCTTCCCCGGTGGAGTTGTGCATGGGGTGTGTTTGGAACATTTTGTCACCAGCCGACTCCAAAATTCAGCGTTTCCCCATCTCAGCCCAGAAAGCAGGTAGAACAACTTTTGTGGTGCCTTTCAAATGCCCACCAAGGTAGTGTAAAAACTATCAGGAGAACTCCTGTCTGGCACCTTCCGTGGTGGAGTTGTGCATGGGGTGTGTTTGGAACATTTTGTCACCAGCCGAGTCCAAAATTCAGCGTTTCCCCATCTCAGCCCAGAAAGCAGGTAGAACAACTTTTGTGGTGTCTTTCAGATGCCTACCGGAGCAATGTAAAAACTACCAGGAGAACTCCTGTCTGGCACCTTCCCCGGTGGAGTTGTGCATGGGGTGTGTTTGGAACATTTTGTCACCAGCCGACTCCAAAATTCAGCGGTTCCCCATCTCAGCCCAGAAAGCAGGTAGAACAACTTTTGTGGTGTCTTTCAGATGCCTACCAAGGTAGTGTAAAAACTACCAGGAGAACTCCTGTCTGGCACCTTCCGTGGTGGAGTTGTGCATGGGGTGTGTTTGGAACATTTTGTCACCAGCCGAGTCCAAAATTCAGCGTTTCCCCATCTCAGCCCAGAAAGCAGGTAGAACAACTTTTGTGGTGCCTTTCAGCTGCCTACCAAGGTAGTGTAAAAACTACTAAGAGAACTCCTGTCTGGCACCTTCCCCGGTGGAGTTGTGCATGGGGTGTGTTTGGAACATTTTGTCACCGGCCGAGTCCAAAATTCAGCGGTTCCCCATCTCAGCCCAGAAAGCAGGTAGAACAACTTTTGTGGTGCCTTTCAGCTGCCTACCAAGGTAGTGTAAAAACTACCAAGAGAACTCCTGTCTGGCACCTTCCCCGGTGGAGTTGTGCATGGGGTGTGTTTGGAATATTTTGTCACCGGCCGACTCCAAAATTCAGCGGTTCCCCATCTCAGCCCAGAAAGCAGGAACAACTTTTGTGGTGCCTTTCAAATGCCTACCAAGGTAGTGTAAAAACTACCAGGAGAACTCCTGTCTGGCACCTTCCCCGGTGGAGTTGTGCAGGGGGTGTGTTTGGAACATTTTGTCACCAGCCGAGTCCAAAATTCAGCGTTTCCCCATCTCAGCCCAGAAAGCAGGTAGAACAACTTTTGTGGTGCCTTTCAGCTGCCTACCAAGGTAGTGTAAAAACTACCAGGAGAACTCCTGTCTGGCACCTTCCCCGGTGGAGTTGTGCATGGGGTGTGTTTGGAACATTTTGTCACCGGCCGAGTCCAAAATTCAGCGTTTCCCCATCTCAGCCCAGAAAGCAGGTAGAACAACTTTTGTGGTGTCTTTCAGATGCCTACCGGAGCAATGTAAAAACTACCAGGAGAACTCCTGTCTGGCACCTTCCCCGGTGGAGTTGTGCATGGGGTGTGTTTGGAACATTTTGTCACCGGCCGAGTCCAAAATTCAGCGGTTCCCCATCTCAGCCCAGAAAGCAGGTAGAACAACTTTTGTGGTGTCTTTCAGATGCCTACCAAGGTAGTGTAAAAACTACCAGGAGAACTCCTGTCTGGCACCTTCCCCGGTGGAGTTGTGCATGGGGTGTGTTTGGAACATTTTGTCACCAGCCGACTCCAAAATTCAGCGTTTCCCCATCTCAGCCCAGAAAGCAGGTAGAACAACTTTTGTGGTGCCTTTCAGATGCCTACCAAGGTAGTGTAAAAACTACCAGGAGAACTCCTGTCTGGCACCTTCCCCGGTGGAGTTGTGCATGGGGTGTGTTTGGAACATTTTGTCACCAGCCGACTCCAAAATTCAGCGGTTCCCCATCTCAGCCCAGAAAGCAGGTAGAACAACTTTTGTGGTGCCTTTCAAATGCCTACCAAGGTAGTGTAAAAACTACCAGGAGAACTCCTGTCTGGCACCTTCCCCGGTGGAGTTGTGCATGGGGTGTGTTTGGAACATTTTGTCACCGGCCGACTCCAAAATTCAGCGATTCCCCATCTCAGCCCAGAAAGCAGGTAGAACAACTTTTGTGGTGTCTTTCAGATGCCTACCAAGGTAGTGTAAAAACTACCAGGAGAACTCCTGTCTGGCACCTTCCCCGGTGGAGTTGTGCAGGGGGTGTGTTTGGAACATTTTGTCACCGGCCGACTCCAAAATTCAGCGTTTCCCCATCTCAGCCCAGAAAGCAGGTAGAACAACTTTTGTGGTGTCTTTCAGATGCCTACCAAGGTAGTGTAAAAACTACCAGGAGAACTCCTGTCTGGCACCTTCCCCGGTGGAGTTGTGCATGGGGTGTGTTTGGAACATTTTGTCACCGGCCGAGTCCAAAATTCAGCGGTTCCCCATCTCAGCCCAGAAAGCAGGTAGAACAACTTTTGTGGTGCCTTTCAGCTGCCTACCAAGGTAGTGTAAAAACTACCAAGAGAACTCCTGCCTGGCACCTTCCCCGGTGGAGTTGTGCAGGGGGTGTGTTTGGAACATTTTGTCACCGGCCGACTCCAAAATTCAGCGGTTCCCCATCTCAGACCAGAAAGCAGGAAGAACAACTTTTGTGGTGCCTTTCAAATGCCTACCAAGGTAGTGTAAAAACTACCAGGAGAACTCCTGTCTGGCACCTTCCGTGGTGGAGTTGTGCAGGGGGTGTGTTTGGAACATTTTGTCACCAGCCGAGTCCAAAATTCAGCGATTCCCCATCTCAGCCCAGAAAGCAGGTAGAACAACTTTTGTCGTGTCTTTCAGATGCCTACCAAGGTAGTGTAAAAACTACCAGGAGAACTCCTGTCTGGCACCTTCCCCGGTGGAGTTGTGCATGGGGTGTGTTTGGAACATTTTGTCACCAGCCGAGTCCAAAATTCAGCGGTTCCCCATCTCAGCCCAGAAAGCAGGTAGAACAACTTTTGTGGTGACTTTCAAATGCCTACCGGAGCAATGTAAAAACTACCAGGAGAACTCCTGTCTGGCACCTTCCGTGGTGGAGTTGTGCAGGGGGTGTGTTTGGAACATTTTGTCACCAGCCGACTCCAAAATTCAGCGGTTCCCCATCTCAGCCCAGAAAGCAGGTAAAACAACTTTTGTGGTGTCTTTCAGATGCCTACCAAGGTAGTGTAAAAACTACCAGGAGAACTCCTGTCTGGCACCTTCCCCGGTGGAGTTGTGCATGGGGTGTGTTTGGAACATTTTGTCACCGGCCGACTCCAAAATTCAGCGGTTCCCCATCTCAGCCCAGAAAGCAGGTAGAACAACTTTTGTGGTGTCTTTCAGATGCCTACCGGAGCAATGTAAAAACTACCAGGAGAACTCCTGTCTGGCACCTTCCCCGGTGGAGTTGTGCATGGGGTGTCTTTGGAACATTTTGTCACCAGCCGACTCCAAAATTCAGCTGTTCCCCATCTCAGCCCAGAAAGCCGGTAGAACATCTTTTGTGGTGTCTTTCAGATGCCTACCAAGGTAGTGTAAAAACTACCAACAGAACTCGTTTCTGGCACCTTCCCCGGTGGAGTTGTGCATGGGGTGTGTTTGGAACATTTTGTCAGCAGCCGAGTCCAAAATTCAGCGATTCCCCATCTCAGACCAGAAAGCAGGTAGAACAACTTTTGTCTTGTCTTTCAGATGCCTACCAAGGTAGTGTAAAAACTACTAAGAGAACTCCTGTCTGGCACCTTCCCCGGTGGAGTTGTGCATGGGGTGTGTTTGGAACATTTTGTCAGCAGCCGACTCCAAAATTCAGCTGTTCCCCATCTCAGCCCAGAAAGCAGGTAGAACAACTTTTGTCGTGTCTTTCAGATGCCTACCAAGGTAGTGTAAAAACTACCAGGAGAACTCCTGTCTGGCACCTTCCCCGGTGGAGTTGTGCATGGGGTGTGTTTGGAACATTTTGTCACCAGCCGAGTCCAAAATTCAGCGTTTCCCCATCTCAGCCCAGAAAGCAGGTAGAACAACTTTTGTGGTGCCTTTCAGCTGCCTACCAAGGTAGTGTAAAAACTACCAAGAGAACTCCTGTCTGGCACCTTCCCCGGTGGAGTTGTGCATGGGGTGTGTTTGGAACATTTTGTCACCGGCCGAGTCCAAAATTCAGCGGTTCCCCATCTCAGCCCAGAAAGCAGGTAGAAAAACTTTTGTGGTGCCTTTCAGCTGCCTACCGGAGCAATGTAAAAATTACCAGGAGAACTCCTGTCTGGCACCTTCCCCGGTGGAGTTGTGCATGGGGTGTGTTTGGAACATTTTGTCACCAGCCGACTCCAAAATTCAGCGTTTCCCCATCTCAGCCCAGAAAGCAGGTAGAACAACTTTTGTGGTGCCTTTCAGCTGCCTACCAAGGTAGTGTAAAAACTACCAACAGAACTCGTTTCTGGCACCTTCCCCGGTGGAGTTGTGCATGGGGTGTGTTTGGAACATTTTGTCACCAGCCGACTCCAAAATTCAGCGGTTCCCCATCTCAGCCCACAAAGCAGGTACAACTTCTTTTCTTGTGCCTTTCAGCTGCCTACCAAGGTAGTGTAAAAACTACCAAAAGAATTCGTTCCTGGCACCTTCCCCGGTGGAGTTGTGCATGGGGTGTGTTTGGAACATTTTGTCACCGGCCGACTCCAAAATTCAGCGGTTCCCCATCTCAGCCCAGAAAGCAGGTAGAACAACTTTTGTGGTGTCTTTCAGATGCCTACCGGAGCAATGTAAAAACTACCAGGAGAACTCCTGTCTGGCACCTTCCCCGGTGGAGTTGTGCAGGGGGTGTGTTTGGAACATTTTGTCACCAGCCGACTCCAAAATTCAGCGTTTCCCCATCTCAGCCCAGAAAGCAGGTAGAACAACTTTTGTGGTGCCTTTCAAATGCCCACCAAGGTAGTGTAAAAACTACCAGGAGAACTCCTGTCTGGCACCTTCCCCGGTGGAGTTGTGCAGGGGGTGTGTTTGGAACATTTTGTCACCAGCCGACTCCAAAATTCAGCGTTTCCCCATCTCAGCCCAGAAAGCAGGTAGAACAACTTTTGTGGTGCCTTTCAGCTGCCTACCAAGGTAGTGTAAAAACTACCAGGAGAACTCCTGTCTGGCACCTTCCCCGGTGGAGTTGTGCATGGGGTGTGTTTGGAACATTTTGTCACCGGCCGACTCCAAAATTCAGCGATTCCCCATCTCAGCCCACAAAGCAGGTACAACAACTTTTCTTGTGCCTTTCAGCTGCCTAACAAGGTAGTGTAAAAACTACCAACAGAATTCGTTCCTGGCACCTTCCCCGGTGGAGTTGTGCATGGGGTGTGTTCGGAACATTTTGTCACCGGCCGACTCCAAAATTCAGCGATTCCCCATCTCAGCCCAGAAAGCAGGTAGAACAACTTTTGTGGTGTCTTTCAGATGCCTACCGGAGCAATGTAAAAACTACCAGGAGAACTCCTGTCTGGCACCTTCCCCGGTGGAGTTGTGCATGGGGTGTGTTTGGAACATTTTGTCACCAGCCGACTCCAAAATTCAGCGGTTCCCCATCTCAGCCCAGAAAGCAGGTAAAACAACTTTTGTGGTGTCTTTCAGATGCCTACCAAGGTAGGGTAAAAACTACCAGGAGAACTCCTGTCTGGCACCTTCCCCGGTGGAGTTGTGCATGGGGTGTGTTTGGAACATTTTGTCACCGGCCGAGTCCAAAATTCAGCGGTTCCCCATCTCAGCCCAGAAAGCAGGTAGAACAACTTTTGTGGTGTCTTTCAGATGCCTACCGGAGCAATGTAAAAACTACCAGGAGAACTCCTGTCTGGCACCTTCCCCGGTGGAGTTGTGCATGGGGTGTGTTTGGAACATTTTGTCACCAGCCGAGTCCAAAATTCAGCGATTCCCCATCTCAGCCCAGAAAGCAGGTAGAACAACTTTTGTGGTGTCTTTCAGATGCCTACCAAGGTAGTGTAAAAACTACCAGGAGAACTCCTGTCTGGCACCTTCACCGGTGGAGTTGTGCATGGGGTTTGTTTGGAACATTTTGTCACCAGCCGAGTCCAAAATTCAGCTGTTCCCCATCTCAGCCCAGAAAGCCGGTAGAACATCTTTTGTGGTGTCTTTCAGATGCCTACCAAGGTAGTGTAAAAACTACTAAGAGAACTCCTGTCTGGCACCTTCCCCGGTGGAGTTGTGCATGGGGTGTGTTTGGAACATTTTGTCACCGGCCGAGTCCAAAATTCAGCGATTCCCCATCTCAGCCCAGAAAGCAGGTAGAACAACTTTTGTGGTGTCTTTCAGATGCCTACCAAGGTAGTGTAAAAACTACTAAGAGAACTCCTGTCTGGCACCTTCCCCGGTGGAGTTGTGCATGGGGTGTGTTTGGAACATTTTGTCACCAGCCGACTCCAAAATTCAGCGATTCCCCATCTCAGCCCCGAAAGCAGGTAGAACAACTTTTGTCTTGTCTTTCAGATGCCTACCAAGGTAGTGTAAAAACTACCAAGAGAACTCCTGTCTGGCACCTTCCCCGGTGGAGTTGTGCAGGGGGTGTGTTTGGAACATTTTGTCACCAGCCGAGTCCAAAATTCAGCGTTTCCCCATCTCAGCCCAGAAAGCAGGTAGAACAACTTTTGTGGTGCCTTTCAGCTGCCTACCAAGGTAGTGTAAAAACTACCAAGAGAACTCCTGTCTGGCACCTTCCCCGGTGGAGTTGTGCATGGGGTGTGTTTGGAACATTTTGTCACCGGCCGACTCCAAAATTCAGCGGTTCCCCATCTCAGCCCAGAAAGCAGGTAGAAAAACTTTTGTGGTGCCTTTCAGCTGCCTACCGGAGCAATGTAAAAACTACTAAGAGAACTCCTGTCTGGCACCTTCCCCGGTGGAGTTGTGCATGGGGTGTGTTTGGAACATTTTGTCACCAGCCGACTCCAAAATTCAGCGGTTCCCCATCTCAGCCCACAAAGCAGGTACAACTTCTTTTCTTGTGCCTTTCAGCTGCCTACCAAGGTAGTGTAAAAACTACCAGGAGAACTCCTGTCTGTCACCTTCCCCGGTGGAGTTGTGCATGGGGTGTGTTTGGAACATTTTGTCACCGGCCGACTCCAAAATTCAGCGGTTCCCCATCTCAGCCCAGAAAGCAGGTAGAACAACTTTTGTGGTGTCTTTCAGATGCCTACCGGAGCAATGTAAAAACTACCAGGAGAACTCCTGTCTGGCACCTTCCCCGGTGGAGTTGTGCAGGGGGTGTCTTTGGAACATTTTGTCACCAGCCGACTCCAAAATTCAGCTGTTCCCCATCTCAGCCCAGAAAGCCGGTAGAACATCTTTTGTGGTGTCTTTCAGATGCCTACCAAGGTAGTGTAAAAACTACCAACAGAACTCGTTTCTGGCACCTTCTCCGGTGGAGTTGTGCATGGGGTGTGTTTGGAACATTTTGTCAGCAGCCGAGTCCAAAATTCAGCGTTTCCCCATCTCAGCCCAGAAAGCAGGTAGAACAACTTTTGTGGTGTCTTTCAGATGCCTACCAAGGTAGTGTAAAAACTACTAAGAGAACTCCTGTCTGGCACCTTCCCCGGTGGAGTTGTGCATGGGGTGTGTTTGGAACATTTTGTCACCGGCCGACTCCAAAATTCAGCGATTCCCCATCTCAGCCCCGAAAGCAGGTAGAACAACTTTTGTGGTGTCTTTCAGATGCCTACCAAGGTAGTGTAAAAACTACTAAGAGAACTCCTGTCTGGCACCTTCCCCGGTGGAGTTGTGCATGGGGTGTGTTTAGAACATTTTGTCACCAGCCGAGTCCAAAATTCAGCGTTTCCCCATCTCAGCCCAGAAAGCAGGTAGAACAACTTTTGTGGTGCCTTTCAGCTGCCTACCAAGGTAGTGTAAAAACTACCAAGAGAACTCCTGTCTGGCACCTTCCCCGGTGGAGTTGTGCATGGGGTGTGTTTGGAACATTTTGTCACCGGCCGACTCCAAAATTCAGCGGTTCCCCATCTCAGCCCAGAAAGCAGGTAGAACAACTTTTGTGGTGTCTTTCAGATGCCTACCGGAGCAATGTAAAAACTACCAGGAGAACTCCTGTCTGGCACCTTCCCCGGTGGAGTTGTGCAGGGGGTGTGTTTGGAACATTTTGTCACCAGCCGAGTCCAAAATTCAGCGTTTCCCCATCTCAGCCCAGAAAGCAGGTAGAACAACTTTTGTGGTGTCTTTCAGATGCCTACCAAGGTAGTGTAAAAACTACCAGGAGAACTCCTGTCTGGCACCTTCCCCGGTGGAGTTGTGCATGGGGTGTGTTTGGAACATTTTGTCACCGGCCGACTCCAAAATTCAGCGTTTCCCCATCTCAGCCCAGAAAGCAGGTAGAACAACTTTTGTGGTACCTTTCAGCTGCCTACCAAGGTAGTGTAAAAACTACCAAGAGAACTCCTGTCTGGCACCTTCCCCGGTGGAGTTGTGCATGGGGTGTGTTTGGAACATTTTGTCACCGGCCGAGTCCAAAATTCAGCTGTTCCCCATCTCAGCCCAGAAAGCAGGTAGAACAACTTTTGTGGTGCCTTTCAGCTGCCTACCAAGGTAGTGTAAAAACTACCAAGAGAACTCCTGTCTGGCACCTTCCCCGGTGGAGTTGTGCATGGGGTGTGTTTGGAACATTTTGTCACCGGCCGACTCCAAAATTCAGCGGTTCCCCATCTCAGACCAGAAAGCAGGAAGAACAACTTTTGTGGTGCCTTTCAAATGCCTACCAAGGTAGTGTAAAAACTACCAGGAGAACTCCTGTCTGGCACCTTCCCCGGTGGAGTTGTGCATGGGGTGTGTTTGGAACATTTTGTCACCGGCCGACTCCAAAATTCAGCGGTTCCCCATCTCAGCCCAGAAAGCAGGTAGAACAACTTTTGTGGTGCCTTTCAAATGCCCACCAAGGTAGTGTAAAAACTATCAGGAGAACTCCTGTCTGGCACCTTCCCCGGTGGAGTTGTGCATGGGGTGTGTTTGGAACATTTTGTCACCAGCCGAGTCCAAAATTCAGCGTTTCCCCATCTCAGCCCAGAAAGCAGGTAGAACAACTTTTGTGGTGTCTTTCAGATGCCTACTGGAGCAATGTAAAAACTACCAGGAGAACTCCTGTCTGGCACCTTCCCCGGTGGAGTTGTGCAGGGGGTGTGTTTGGAACATTTTGTCACCAGCCGAGTCCAAAATTCAGCGGTTCCCCATCTCACCCCAGAAAGCAGGTAGAACAACTTTTGTGGTGTCTTTCAGATGCCTACCAAGGTAGTGTAAAAACTACCAGGAGAACTCCTGTCTGGCACCTTCCCCGGTGGAGTTGTGCATGGGGTGTGTTTGGAACATTTTGTCACCAGCCGACTCCAAAATTCAGCGTTTCCCCCATCTCAGCCCAGAAAGCAGGTAGAACAACTTTTGTGGTGCCTTTCAAATGCCCACCAAGGTAGTGTAAAAACTACCAGGAGAACTCCTGTCTGGCACCTTCCCCGGTGGAGTTGTGCAGGGGGTGTCTTTGGAACATTTTGTCACCAGCCGACTCCAAAATTCAGCGTTTCCCCATCTCAGCCCAGAAAGCAGGTAGAACAACTTTTGTGGTGCCTTTCAGCTGCCTACCAAGGTAGTGTAAAAACTACCAGGAGAACTCCTGTCTGGCACCTTCCCCGGTGGAGTTGTGCATGGGGTGTGTTTGGAACATTTTGTCACCGGCCGAGTCCAAAATTCAGCGGTTCCCCATCTCAGCCCAGAAAGCAGGTAGAAAAACTTTTGTGGTGCCTTTCAGCTGCCTACCGGAGCAATGTAAAAACTACTAAGAGAACTCCTGTCTGGCACCTTCCCCGGTGGAGTTGTGCATGGGGTGTGTTTGGAACATTTTGTCACCAGCCGACTCCAAAATTCAGCGGTTCCCCATCTCAGCCCACAAAGCAGGTACAACTTCTTTTCTTGTGCCTTTCAGCTGCCTACCAAGGTAGTGTAAAAACTACCAACAGAATTCTTTCCTGGCACCTTCCCCGGTGGAGTTGTGCATGGGGTGTGTTTGGAACATTTTGTCACCGGCCGAGTCCAAAATTCAGCGGTTCCCCATCTCAGCCCAGAAAGCAGGTAGAACAACTTTTGTGGTGTCTTTCAGATGCCTACCGGAGCAATGTAAAAACTACCAGGAGAACTCCTGTCTGGCACCTTCCCCGGTGGAGTTGTGCATGGGGTGTGTTTGGAACATTTTGTCACCGGCCGACTCCAAAATTCAGCGGTTCCCCATCTCAGCCCAGAAAGCAGGTAGAACAACTTTTGTGGTGTCTTTCAGATGCCTACCGGAGCAATGTAAAAACTACCAGGAGAACTCCTGTCTGGCACCTTCCGTGGTGGAGTTGTGCAGGGGGTGTGTTTGGAACATTTTGTCACCAGCCGAGTCCAAAATTCAGCGTTTCCCCATCTCAGCCCAGAAAGCAGGTAGAACAACTTTTGTGGTGTCTTTCAGATGCCTACCAAGGTAGTGTAAAAACTACTAAGAGAACTCCTGTCTGGCACCTTCCCCGGTGGAGTTGTGCATGGGGTGTGTTTGGAACATTTTGTCACCGGCCGACTCCAAAATTCAGCGATTCCCCATCTCAGCCCCGAAAGCAGGTAGAACAACTTTTGTGGTGTCTTTCAGATGCCTACCAAGGTAGTGTAAAAACTACTAAGAGAACTCCTGTCTGGCACCTTCCCCGGTGGAGTTGTGCATGGGGTGTGTTTAGAACATTTTGTCACCAGCCGAGTCCAAAATTCAGCGTTTCCCCATCTCAGCCCAGAAAGCAGGTAGAACAACTTTTGTGGTGCCTTTCAGCTGCCTACCAAGGTAGTGTAAAAACTACCAAGAGAACTCCTGTCTGGCACCTTCCCCGGTGGAGTTGTGCATGGGGTGTGTTTGGAACATTTTGTCACCGGCCGACTCCAAAATTCAGCGGTTCCCCATCTCAGCCCAGAAAGCAGGTAGAACAACTTTTGTGGTGTCTTTCAGATGCCTACCGGAGCAATGTAAAAACTACCAGGAGAACTCCTGTCTGGCACCTTCCCCGGTGGAGTTGTGCAGGGGGTGTGTTTGGAACATTTTGTCACCAGCCGAGTCCAAAATTCAGCGTTTCCCCATCTCAGCCCAGAAAGCAGGTAGAACAACTTTTGTGGTGTCTTTCAGATGCCTACCAAGGTAGTGTAAAAACTACCAGGAGAACTCCTGTCTGGCACCTTCCCCGGTGGAGTTGTGCATGGGGTGTGTTTGGAACATTTTGTCACCGGCCGACTCCAAAATTCAGCGGTTCCCCATCTCAGCCCAGAAAGCAGGTAGAACAACTTTTGTGGTACCTTTCAGCTGCCTACCAAGGTAGTGTAAAAACTACCAAGAGAACTCCTGTCTGGCACCTTCCCCGGTGGAGTTGTGCATGGGGTGTGTTTGGAACATTTTGTCACCGGCCGAGTCCAAAATTCAGCTGTTCCCCATCTCAGCCCAGAAAGCAGGTAGAACAACTTTTGTGGTGCCTTTCAGCTGCCTACCAAGGTAGTGTAAAAACTACCAAGAGAACTCCTGTCTGGCACCTTCCCCGGTGGAGTTGTGCATGGGGTGTGTTTGGAACATTTTGTCACCGGCCGACTCCAAAATTCAGCGGTTCCCCATCTCAGACCAGAAAGCAGGAAGAACAACTTTTGTGGTGCCTTTCAAATGCCTACCAAGGTAGTGTAAAAACTACCAGGAGAACTCCTGTCTGGCACCTTCCCCGGTGGAGTTGTGCAGGGGGTGTGTTTGGAACATTTTGTCACCAGCCGACTCCAAAATTCAGCGTTTCCCCATCTCAGCCCAGAAAGCAGGTAGAACAACTTTCGTGGTGCCTTTCAAATGCCCACCAAGGTAGTGTAAAAACTACCAGGAGAACTCCTGTCTGGCACCTTCCCCGGTGAAGTTGTGCAGGGGGTGTGTTTGGAACATTTTGTCACCAGCCGAGTCCAAAATTCAGCGTTTCCCCATCTCAGCCCAGAAAGCAGATAGAACAACTTTTGTGGTGCCTTTCAGCTGCCTACCAAGGTAGTGTAAAAACTACCAGGAGAACTCCTGTCTGGCACCTTCCCCGGTGGAGTTGTGCGTGGGGTGTGTTTGGAACATTTTGTCACCGGCCGAGTCCAAAATTCAGCGGTTCCCCATCTCAGCCCAGAAAGCAGGAAGAACAACTTTTGTGGTGTCTTTCAGATGCCTACCGGAGCAATGTAAAAACTACCAGGAGAACTCCTGTCTGGCACCTTCCGTGGTGGAGTTGTGCAGGGGGTGTGTTTGGAACATTTTGTCACCAGCCGACTCCAAAATTCAGCGTTTCCCCATCTCAGCCCAGAAAGCAGGTAGAACAACTTTTGTGGTGCCTTTCAAATGCCCACCAAGGTAGTGTAAAAACTACCAGGAGAACTCCTGTCTGGCACCTTCCCCGGTGGAGTTGTGCAGGGGGTGTCTTTGGAACATTTTGTCACCAGCCGACTCCAAAATTCAGCGTTTCCCCATCTCAGCCCAGAAAGCAGGTAGAACAACTTTTGTGGTGCCTTTCAGCTGCCTACCAAGGTAGTGTAAAAACTACCAGGAGAACTCCTGTCTGGCACCTTCCCCGGTGGAGTTGTGCATGGGGTGTGTTTGGAACATTTTGTCACCGGCCGACTCCAAAATTCAGCGGTTCCCCATCTCAGCCCACAAAGCAGGTACAACAACTTTTCTTGTGCCTTTCAGCTGCCTAACAAGGTAGTGTAAAAACTACCAACAGAATTCGTTCCTGGCACCTTCCCCGGTGGAGTTGTGCATGGGGTGTGTTCGGAACATTTTGTCACCGGCCGACTCCAAAATTCAGCGATTCCCCATCTCAGCCCAGAAAGCAGGTAGAACAACTTTTGTGGTGTCTTTCAGATGCCTACCGGAGCAATGTAAAAACTACCAGGAGAACTCCTGTCTGGCACCTTCCCCGGTGGAGTTGTGCATGGGGTGTGTTTGGAACATTTTGTCACCAGCCGAGTCCAAAATTCAGCGGTTCCCCATCTCAGCCCAGAAAGCAGGTAAAACAACTTTTGTGGTGTCTTTCAGATGCCTACCGGAGCAATGTAAAAACTACCAGGAGAACTCCTGTCTGGCACCTTCCCCGGTGGAGTTGTGCATGGGGTGTGTTTGGAACATTTTGTCACCAGCCGAGTCCAAAATTCAGCGATTCCCCATCTCAGCCCAGAAAGCAGGTAGAACAACTTTTGTGGTGTCTTTCAGATGCCTACCAAGGTAGTGTAAAAACTACCAGGAGAACTCCTGTCTGGCACCTTCCCCGGTGGAGTTGTGCATGGGGTTTGTTTGGAACATTTTGTCACCAGCCGAGTCCAAAATTCAGCTGTTCCCCATCTCAGCCCAGAAAGCCGGTAGAACATCTTTTGTGGTGTCTTTCAGATGCCTACCAAGGTAGTGTAAAAACTACTAAGAGAACTCCTGTCTGGCACCTTCCCCGGTGGAGTTGTGCATGGGGTGTGTTTGGAACATTTTGTCACCGGCCGAGTCCAAAATTCAGCGATTCCCCATCTCAGCCCAGAAAGCAGGTAGAACAACTTTTGTGGTGTCTTTCAGATGCCTACCAAGGTAGTGTAAAAACTACTAAGAGAACTCCTGTCTGGCACCTTCCCCGGTGGAGTTGTGCAGGGGGTGTGTTTGGAACATTTTGTCACCAGCCGACTCCAAAATTCAGCGATTCCCCATCTCAGCCCCGAAAGCAGGTAGAACAACTTTTGTCTTGTCTTTCAGATGCCTACCAAGGTAGTGTAAAAACTACTAAGAGAACTCCTGTCTGGCACCTTCCCCGGTGGAGTTGTGCGTGGGGTGTGTTTGGAACATTTTGTCACCGGCCGACTCCAAAATTCAGCGATTCCCCATCTCAGCCCCGAAAGCAGGTAGAACAACTTTTGTCTTGTCTTTCAGATGCCTACCAAGGTAGTGTAAAAACTACTAAGAGAACTCCTGTCTGGCACCTTCCCCGGTGGAGTTGTGCATGGGGTGTGTTTGGAACATTTTGTCACCAGCCGAGTCCAAAATTCAGCGTTTCCCCATCTCAGCCCAGAAAGCAGGTAGAACAACTTTTGTGGTGCCTTTCAGCTGCCTACCAAGGTAGTGTAAAAACTACCAAGAGAACTCCTGTCTGGCACCTTCCCCGGTGGAGTTGTGCATGGGGTGTGTTTGGAACATTTTGTCACCGGCCGAGTCCAAAATTCAGCGGTTCCCCATCTCAGCCCAGAAAGCAGGTAGAAAAACTTTTGTGGTGCCTTTCAGCTGCCTACCGGAGCAATGTAAAAACTACTAAGAGAACTCCTGTCTGGCACCTTCCCCGGTGGAGTTGTGCATGGGGTGTGTTTGGAACATTTTGTCACCAGCCGAGTCCAAAATTCAGCGTTTCCCCATCTCAGCCCAGAAAGCAGATAGAACAACTTTCGTGGTGCCTTTCAAATGCCCACCAAGGTAGTGTAAAAACTACCAGGAGAACTCCTGTCTGGCACCTTCCCCGGTGAAGTTGTGCAGGGGGTGTGTTTGGAACATTTTGTCACCAGCCGAGTCCAAAATTCAGCGTTTCCCCATCTCAGCCCAGAAAGCAGATAGAACAACTTTTGTGGTGCCTTTCAGCTGCCTACCAAGGTAGTGTAAAAACTACCAGGAGAACTCCTGTCTGGCACCTTCCCCGGTGGAGTTGTGCGTGGGGTGTGTTTGGAACATTTTGTCACCGGCCGAGTCCAAAATTCAGCGGTTCCCCATCTCAGCCCAGAAAGCAGGAAGAACAACTTTTGTGGTGTCTTTCAGATGCCTACCGGAGCAATGTAAAAACTACCAGGAGAACTCCTGTCTGGCACCTTCCGTGGTGGAGTTGTGCAGGGGGTGTGTTTGGAACATTTTGTCACCAGCCGACTCCAAAATTCAGCGTTTCCCCATCTCAGCCCAGAAAGCAGGTAGAACAACTTTTGTGGTGCCTTTCAAATGCCCACCAAGGTAGTGTAAAAACTACCAGGAGAACTCCTGTCTGGCACCTTCCCCGTGGAGTTGTGCAGGGGGTGTCTTTGGAACATTTTGTCACCAGCCGACTCCAAAATTCAGCGTTTCCCCATCTCAGCCCAGAAAGCAGGTAGAACAACTTTTGTGGTGCCTTTCAGCTGCCTACCAAGGTAGTGTAAAAACTACCAGGAGAACTCCTGTCTGGCACCTTCCCTGGTGGAGTTGTGCATGGGGTGTGTTTGGAACATTTTGTCACCGGCCGACTCCAAAATTCAGCGGTTCCCCATCTCAGCCCACAAAGCAGGTACAACAACTTTTCTTGTGCCTTTCAGCTGCCTAACAAGGTAGTGTAAAAACTACCAACAGAATTCGTTCCTGGCACCTTCCCCGGTGGAGTTGTGCATGGGGTGTGTTCGGAACATTTTGTCACCGGCCGACTCCAAAATTCAGCGATTCCCCATCTCAGCCCAGAAAGCAGGTAGAACAACTTTTGTGGTGTCTTTCAGATGCCTACCGGAGCAATGTAAAAACTACCAGGAGAACTCCTGTCTGGCACCTTCCCCGGTGGAGTTGTGCATGGGGTGTGTTTGGAACATTTTGTCACCAGCCGACTCCAAAATTCAGCGGTTCCCCATCTCAGCCCAGAAAGCAGGTAAAACAACTTTTGTGGTGTCTTTCAGATGCCTACCGGAGCAATGTAAAAACTACCAGGAGAACTCCTGTCTGGCACCTTCCCCGGTGGAGTTGTGCATGGGGTGTGTTTGGAACATTTTGTCACCAGCCGAGTCCAAAATTCAGCGATTCCCCATCTCAGCCCAGAAAGCAGGTAGAACAACTTTTGTGGTGTCTTTCAGATGCCTACCAAGGTAGTGTAAAAACTACCAGGAGAACTCCTGTCTGGCACCTTCCCCGGTGGAGTTGTGCATGGGGTTTGTTTGGAACATTTTGTCACCAGCCGAGTCCAAAATTCAGCTGTTCCCCATCTCAGCCCAGAAAGCCGGTAGAACATCTTTTGTGGTGTCTTTCAGATGCCTACCAAGGTAGTGTAAAAACTACTAAGAGAACTCCTGTCTGGCACCTTCCCCGGTGGAGTTGTGCATGGGGTGTGTTTGGAACATTTTGTCACCGGCCGAGTCCAAAATTCAGCGATTCCCCATCTCAGCCCAGAAAGCAGGTAGAACAACTTTTGTGGTGTCTTTCAGATGCCTACCAAGGTAGTGTAAAAACTACTAAGAGAACTCCTGTCTGGCACCTTCCCCGGTGGAGTTGTGCAGGGGGTGTGTTTGGAACATTTTGTCACCAGCCGACTCCAAAATTCAGCGATTCCCCATCTCAGCCCCGAAAGCAGGTAGAACAACTTTTGTCTTGTCTTTCAGATGCCTACCAAGGTAGTGTAAAAACTACTAAGAGAACTCCTGTCTGGCACCTTCCCCGGTGGAGTTGTGCGTGGGGTGTGTTTGGAACATTTTGTCACCGGCCGACTCCAAAATTCAGCGATTCCCCATCTCAGCCCCGAAAGCAGGTAGAACAACTTTTGTCTTGTCTTTCAGATGCCTACCAAGGTAGTGTAAAAACTACTAAGAGAACTCCTGTCTGGCACCTTCCCCGGTGGAGTTGTGCATGGGGTGTGTTTGGAACATTTTGTCACCAGCCGAGTCCAAAATTCAGCGTTTCCCCATCTCAGCCCAGAAAGCAGGTAGAACAACTTTTGTGGTGCCTTTCAGCTGCCTACCAAGGTAGTGTAAAAACTACCAAGAGAACTCCTGTCTGGCACCTTCCCCGGTGGAGTTGTGCATGGGGTGTGTTTGGAACATTTTGTCACCGGCCGAGTCCAAAATTCAGCGGTTCCCCATCTCAGCCCAGAAAGCAGGTAGAAAAACTTTTGTGGTGCCTTTCAGCTGCCTACCGGAGCAATGTAAAAACTACTAAGAGAACTCCTGTCTGGCACCTTCCCCGGTGGAGTTGTGCATGGGGTGTGTTTGGAACATTTTGTCACCAGCCGACTCCAAAATTCAGCATTTCCCCATCTCAGCCCAGAAAGCAGGTAGAACAACTTTTGTGGTGCCTTTCAGCTGCCTACCAAGGTAGTGTAAAAACTACCAAGAGAACTCCTGTCTGGCACCTTCCCCGGTGGAGTTGTGCATGGGGTGTGTTTGGAACATTTTGTCACCAGCCGACTCCAAAATTCAGCGGTTCCCCATCTCAGCCCACAAAGCAGGTACAACTTCTTTTCTTGTGCCTTTCAGCTGCCTACCAAGGTAGTGTAAAAACTACCAACAGAATTCGTTCCTGGCACCTTCCCCGGTGGAGTTGTGCATGGGGTGTGTTTGGAACATTTTGTCACCGGCCGACTCCAAAATTCAGCGGTTCCCCATCTCAGCCCAGAAAGCAGGTAGAACAACTTTTGTGGTGTCTTTCAGATGCCTACCGGAGCAATGTAAAAACTATCAGGAGAACTCCTGTCTGGCACCTTCCCCGGTGGAGTTGTGCATGGGGTGTGTTTGGAACATTTTGTCACCGGCCGACTCCAAAATTCAGCGGTTCCCCATCTCAGCCCAGAAAGCAGGTAGAACAACTTTTGTGGTGTCTTTCAGATGCCTACCGGAGCAATGTAAAAACTACCAGGAGAACTCCTGTCTGGCACCTTCCCCGGTGGAGTTGTGCATGGGCTGTGTTTGGAACATTTTGTCACCAGCCGACTCCAAAATTCAGCGGTTCCCCATCTCAGCCCAGAAAGCAGGTAGAACAACTTTTGTGGTGTCTTTCAGATGCCTACCAAGGTAGTGTAAAAACTACTAAGAGAACTCCTGTCTGGCACCTTCCCCGGTGGAGTTGTGCATGGGGTGTGTTTGGAACATTTTGTCACCGGCCGACTCCAAAATTCAGCGATTCCCCATCTCAGCCCCGAAAGCAGGTAGAACAACTTTTGTGGTGCCTTTCAAATGCCTACCAAGGTAGTGTAAAAACTACTAAGAGAACTCCTGTCTGGCACCTTCCCCGGTGGAGTTGTGCATGGGGTGTGTTTAGAACATTTTGTCACCAGCCGAGTCCAAAATTCAGCGGTTCCCCATCTCAGCCCAGAAAGCAGGTAGAACAACTTTTGTGGTGCCTTTCAAATGCCTACCAAGGTAGTGTAAAAACTACCAAGAGAACTCCTGTCTGGCACCTTCCCCGGTGGAGTTGTGCAGGGGGTGTGTTTGGAACATTTTGTCACCGGCCGACTCCAAAATTCAGCGATTCCCCATCTCAGCCCAGAAAGCAGGTAGAACAACTTTTGTGGTGCCTTTCAAATGCCTACCAAGGTAGTGTAAAAACTACCAAGAGAACTCCTGCCTGGCACCTTCCCCGGTGGAGTTGTGCATGGGGTGTGTTTGGAACATTTTGTCACCAGCCGACTCCAAAATTCAGCGTTTCCCCATCTCAGCCCAGAAAGCAGGTAGAACAACTTTTGTGGTGCCTTTCAGCTGCCTACCAAGGTAGTGTAAAAACTACCAGGAGAACTCCTGTCTGGCACCTTCCCCGGTGGAGTTGTGCATGGGATGTGTTTGGTACATTTTGTCACCAGCCGACTCCAAAATTCAGCGTTTCCCCATCTCAGCCCAGAAAGCAGGTAGAACAACTTTTGTGGTGCCTTTCAGCTGCCTACCAAGGTAGTGTAAAAACTACCAAGAGAACTCCTGTCTGGCACCTTCCCCGGTGGAGTTGTGCATGGGGTGTGTTTGGAACATTTTGTCACCGGCCGACTCCAAAATTCAGCGGTTCCCCATCTCAGACCAGAAAGCAGGAAGAACAACTTTTGTGGTGCCTTTCAAATGCCTACCAAGGTAGTGTAAAAACTACCAGGAGAACTCCTGTCTGGCACCTTCCCCGGTGGAGTTGTGCATGGGGGTGTGTTTGGAACATTTTGTCACCAGCCGACTCCAAAATTCAGCGTTTCCCCATCTCAGCCCACAAAGCAGGTAGAACAACTTTTGTGGTGCCTTTCAAATGCCCACCAAGGTAGTGTAAAAACTATCAGGAGAACTCCTGTCTGGCACCTTCCGTGGTGGAGTTGTGCATGGGGTGTCTTTGGAACATTTTGTCACCAGCCGAGTCCAAAATTCAGCGGTTCCCCATCTCAGCCCAGAAAGCAGGTAGAACAACTTTTGTGGTGTCTTTCAGATGCCCACCGGAGCAATGTAAAAACTACCAGGAGAACTCCTGTCTGGCACCTTCCCCGGTGGAGTTGTGCATGGGGTGTGTTTGGAACATTTTGTCACCAGCCGACTCCAAAATTCAGCGGTTCCCCATCTCAGCCCAGAAAGCAGGTAGAACAACTTTTGTGGTGTCTTTCAGCTGCCTACCAAGGTAGTGTAAAAACTACCAGGAGAACTCCTGTCTGGCACCTTCCCCGGTGGAGTTGTGCATGGGGTGTGTTTGGAACATTTTGTCACCAGCCGACTCCAAAATTCAGCGGTTCCCCATCTCAGCCCAGAAAGCAGGTAGAACAACTTTTGTGGTACCTTTCAGCTGCCTACCAAGGTAGTGTAAAAACTACCAAGAGAACTCCTGTCTGGCACCTTCCGTGGTGGAGTTGTGCATGGGGTGTGTTTGGAACATTTTGTCACCGGCCGAGTCCAAAATTCAGCTGTTCCCCATCTCAGCCCAGAAAGCAGGTAGAACAACTTTTGTGGTGCCTTTCAGATGCCTACCAAGGTAGTTTAAAAACTACCAAGAGAACTCCTGTCTGGCACCTTCCCCGGTGGAGTTGTGCATGGGGTGTGTTTGGAACATTTTGTCACCGGCCGACTCCAAAATTCAGCGGTTCCCCATCTCAGACCAGAAAGCAGGAAGAACAACTTTTGTGGTGCCTTTCAAATGCCTACCAAGGTAGTGTAAAAACTACCAGGAGAACTCCTGTCTGGCACCTTCCCCGGTGGAGTTGTGCAGGGGGTGTGTTTGGAACATTTTGTCACCAGCCGACTCCAAAATTCAGCGTTTCCCCATCTCAGCCCAGAAAGCAGGTAGAACAACTTTCGTGGTGCCTTTCAAATGCCCACCAAGGTAGTGTAAAAACTACCAGGAGAACTCCTGTCTGGCACCTTCCCCGGTGGAGTTGTGCAGGGGGTGTGTTTGGAACATTTTGTCACCAGCCGAGTCCAAAATTCAGCGTTTCCCCATCTCAGCCCAGAAAGCAGGTAGAACAACTTTTGTGGTGCCTTTCAAATGCCCACCAAGGTAGTGTAAAAACTATCAGGAGAACTCCTGTCTGGCACCTTCCGTGGTGGAGTTGTGCATGGGGTGTCTTTGGAACATTTTGTCACCAGCCGAGTCCAAAATTCAGCGGTTCCCCATCTCAGCCCAGAAAGCAGGTAGAACAACTTTTGTGGTGTCTTTCAGATGCCCACCGGAGCAATGTAAAAACTACCAGGAGAACTCCTGTCTGGCACCTTCCCCGGTGGAGTTGTGCATGGGGTGTGTTTGGAACATTTTGTCACCAGCCGAGTCCAAAATTCAGCGGTTCCCCATCTCAGCCCAGAAAGCAGGTAGAACAACTTTTGTGGTGTCTTTCAGCTGCCTACCAAGGTAGTGTAAAAACTACCAGGAGAACTCCTGTCTGGCACCTTCCCCGGTGGAGTTGTGCATGGGGTGTGTTTGGAACATTTTGTCACCAGCCGACTCCAAAATTCAGCGGTTCCCCATCTCAGCCCAGAAAGCAGGTACAACAACTTTTCTTGTGCCTTTCAGCTGCCTACCAAGGTAGTGTAAAAACTACCAAGAGAACTCCTGTCTGGCACCTTCCGTGGTGGAGTTGTGCATGGGGTGTGTTTGGAACATTTTGTCACCGGCCGAGTCCAAAATTCAGCTGTTCCCCATCTCAGCCCAGAAAGCAGGTAGAACAACTTTTGTGGTGCCTTTCAGATGCCTACCAAGGTAGTGTAAAAACTACCAAGAGAACTCCTGTCTGGCACCTTCCCCGGTGGAGTTGTGCATGGGGTGTGTTTGGAACATTTTGTCACCGGCCGAGTCCAAAATTCAGCGGTTCCCCATCTCAGACCAGAAAGCAGGAAGAACAACTTTTGTGGTGCCTTTCAAATGCCTACCAAGGTAGTGTAAAAACTACCAGGAGAACTCCTGTCTGGCACCTTCCCCGGTGGAGTTGTGCAGGGGGTGTGTTTGGAACATTTTGTCACCAGCCGACTCCAAAATTCAGCGTTTCCCCATCTCAGCCCAGAAAGCAGGTAGAACAACTTTCGTGGTGCCTTTCAAATGCCCACCAAGGTAGTGTAAAAACTACCAGGAGAACTCCTGTCTGGCACCTTCCCCGGTGGAGTTGTGCAGGGGGTGTGTTTGGAACATTTTGTCACCAGCCGAGTCCAAAATTCAGCGTTTCCCCATCTCAGCCCAGAAAGCAGGTAGAACAACTTTTGTGGTGCCTTTCAGCTGCCTACCAAGGTAGTGTAAAAACTACCAGGAGAACTCCTGTCTGGCACCTTCCCCGGTGGAGTTGTGCGTGGGGTGTGTTTGGAACATTTTGTCACCGGCCGACTCCAAAATTCAGCGATTCCCCATCTCAGCCCAGAAAGCAGGTAGAACAACATTTGTCGTGTCTTTCAGATGCCTACCAAGGTAGTGTAAAAACTACCAGGAGAACTCCTGTCTGGCACCTTCCCCGGTGGAGTTGTGCATGGGGTGTGTTTGGAACATTTTTTCACCGGCCGACTCCAAAATTCAGCGTTTCCCCATCTCAGCCCAGAAAGCAGGTAGAACAACTTTTGTGGTGCCTTTCAGCTGCCTACCAAGGTAGTGTAAAAACTACCAAGAGAACTCCTGTCTGGCACCTTCCCCGGTGGAGTTGTGCATGGGGTGTGTTTGGAACATTTTGTCACCAGCCGAGGCCAAAATGCAGCGCTTCCCCAACTCAGCCCAGAAAGCAGGTAGAACAAGCTTTGTGGTGCCTTTCAGCTGCCTACCAAGGTAGTGTAAAAACTACCAGGAGAACTCCTGTCTGGCACCTTCCCCGGTGGAGTTGTGCAGGGGGTGTGTTTGGAACATTTTGTCACCAGCCGAGTCCAAAATTCAGCGTTTCCCCATCTCAGCCCAGAAAGCAGATAGAACAACTTTTGTGGTGCCTTTCAGCTGCCTACCAAGGTAGTGTAAAAACTACCAAGAGAACTCCTGTCTGGCACCTTCCCCGGTGGAGTTGTGCATGGGGTGTGTTTGGAACATTTTGTCACCGGCCGACTCCAAAATTCAGCGGTTCCCCATCTCAGCCCAGAAAGCAGGTAGAACAACTTTTGTGGTGTCTTTCAGATGCCTACCGGAGCAATGTAAAAACTACCAGGAGAACTCCTGTCTGGCACCTTCCCCGGTGGAGTTGTGCATGGGGTGTGTTTGGAACATTTTGTCACCGGCCGAGTCCAAAATTCAGCGGTTCCCCATCTCAGCCCAGAAAGCAGGTAGAACAACTTTTGTGGTGCCTTTCAGCTGCCTACCAAGGTAGTGTAAAAACTACCAAGAGAACTCCTGTCTGGCACCTTCCCCGGTGGAGTTGTGCATGGGGTGTGTTTGGAATATTTTGTCACCGGCCGACTCCAAAATTCAGCGGTTCCCCATCTCAGCCCAGAAAGCAGGTAGAACAACTTTTGTGGTGTCTTTCAGATGCCTACCAAGGTAGTGTAAAAACTACTAAGAGAACTCCTGTCTGGCACCTTCCCCGGTGGAGTTGTGCATGGGGTGTGTTTGGAACATTTTGTCACCGGCCGAGTCCAAAATTCAGCTGTTCCCCATCTCAGCCCAGAAAGCAGGTAGAACAACTTTTGTGGTGCCTTTCAGCTGCCTACCAAGGTAGTGTAAAAACTACCAAGAGAACTCCTGTCTGGCACCTTCCCCGGTGGAGTTGTGCATGGGGTGTGTTTGGAACATTTTGTCACCGGCCGAGTCCAAAATTCAGCGGTTCCCCATCTCAGCCCAGAAAGCAGGTAGAACAACTTTTGTGGTGCCTTTCAGCTGCCTACCGGAGCAATGTAAAAACTACCAGGAGAACTCCTGTCTGGCACCTTCCCCGGTGGAGTTGTGCAGGGGGTGTGTTTGGAACATTTTGTCACCAGCCGACTCCAAAATTCAGCGTTTCCCCATCTCAGCCCAGAAAGCAGGTAGAACAACTTTCGTGGTGCCTTTCAAATGCCCACCAAGGTAGTGTAAAAACTACCAGGAGAACTCCTGTCTGGCACCTTCCCCGGTGGAGTTGTGCAGGGGGTGTGTTTGGAACATTTTGTCACCAGCCGAGTCCAAAATTCAGCGTTTCCCCATCTCAGCCCAGAAAGCAGATAGAACAACTTTTGTGGTGCCTTTCAGCTGCCTACCAAGGTAGTGTAAAAACTACCAGGAGAACTCCTGTCTGGCACCTTCCCCGGTGGAGTTGTGCGTGGGGTGTGTTTGGAACATTTTGTCACCGGCCGACTCCAAAATTCAGCGATTCCCCATCTCAGCCCAGAAAGCAGGTAGAACAACTTTTGTCGTGTCTTTCAGATGCCTACCAAGGTAGTGTAAAAACTACCAGGAGAACTCCTGTCTGGCACCTTCCCCGGTGGAGTTGTGCATGGGGTGTGTTTGGAACATTTTTTCACCGGCCGAGTCCAAAATTCAGCGTTTCCCCATCTCAGCCCAGAAAGCAGGTAGAACAACTTTTGTGGTGCCTTTCAGCTGCCTACCAACATAGTGTAAAAACTACCAAGAGAACTCCTGTCTGGCACCTTCCCCGGTGGAGTTGTGCATGGGGTGTGTTTGGAACATTTTGTCACCAGCCGAGGCCAAAATGCAGCGCTTCCCCAACTCAGCCCAGAAAGCAGGTAGAACAAGCTTTGTGGTGCCTTTCAGCTGCCTACCAAGGTAGTGTAAAAACTACCAAGAGAACTCCTGTCTGGCACCTTCCCCGGTGGAGTTGTGCATGGGGTGTGTTTGGAACATTTTGTCACCAGC
Source organism: Falco biarmicus (assembly GCF_023638135.1). NCBI lineage: Eukaryota > Metazoa > Chordata > Aves > Falconiformes > Falconidae > Falco > Falco biarmicus. The sequence continues at coordinate 34,285,286 of NC_079299.1, forward strand.
CGACTCCAAAATTCAGCGGTTCCCCATCTCAGCCCAGAAAGCAGGTAGAACAACTTTTGTGGTGCCTTTCAGCTGCCTACCGGAGCAATGTAAAAACTACCAGGAGAACTCCTGTCTGGCACCTTCCCCGGTGGAGTTGTGCATGGGGTGTGTTTGGAACATTTTGTCACCAGCCGAGTCCAAAATTCAGCGTTTCCCCATCTCAGCCCAGAAAGCAGGTAGAACAACTTTTGTGGTGCCTTTCAGCTGCCTACCAAGGTAGTGTAAAAACTACCAAGAGAACTCCTGTCTGGCACCTTCCCCGGTGGAGTTGTGCATGGGGTGTGTTTGGAACATTTTGTCACCAGCCGACTCCAAAATTCAGCGGTTCCCCATCTCAGCCCAGAAAGCAGGTAGAACAACTTTTGTGGTGCCTTTCAGATGCCTACCAAGGTAGTGTAAAAACTACCAACAGAATTCGTTCCTGGCACCTTCCCCGGTGGAGTTGTGCATGGGGTGTGTTTGGAACATTTGTCACCGGCCGACTCCAAAATTCAGCGGTTCCCCATCTCAGCCCAGAAAGCAGGTAGAACAACTTTTGTAGTGCCTTGCTCTTGCCTACCGGGCTAGTGTAAAAACTACCAACAGAACTCGTTTCTGGCACCTTCCCCGGAGGAGTTGTGCAGGGGGTGTGTTTGGAACATTTTGTCACCGGCCGACTCCAAAATTCAGCGGTTCCCCATCTCAGCCCAGAAAGCAGGTAAAACAACTTTTGTGGTGTCTTTCAGATGCCTACCAAGGTAGTGTAAAAACTACCAGGAGAACTCCTGTCTGGCACCTTCCCCGGTGGAGTTGTGCATGGGGTGTGTTTGGAACATTTTGTCACCAGCCGAGTCCAAAATTCAGCGGTTCCCCATCTCAGCCCAGAAAGCAGGTAGAACAACTTTTGTGGTGTCTTTCAGATGCCTACCAAGGTAGTGTAAAAACTACCAAGAGAACTCCTGTCTGGCACCTTCCCCGGTGGAGTTGTGCATGGGGTGTGTTTGGAACATTTTGTCACCGGCCGACTCCAAAATTCAGCGATTCCCCATCTCAGCCCAGAAAGCAGGTAGAACAACTTTTGTGCTGCCTTTCAAATGCCTACCAAGGTAGTGTAAAAACTACCAAGAGAACTCCTGCCTGGCACCTTCCCCGGTGGAGTTGTGCATGGGGTGTGTTTGGAATATTTTGTCACCAGCCGAGTCCAAAATTCAGCGTTTCCCCATCTCAGCCCAGAAAGCAGGTAGAACAACTTTTGTGGTGCCTTTCAGCTGCCTACCAAGGTAGTGTAAAAACTACCAAGAGAACTCCTGTCTGGCACCTTCCCCGGTGGAGTTGTGCATGGGGTGTGTTTGGAACATTTTGTCACCGGCCGACTCCAAAATTCAGCGGTTCCCCATCTCACACCAGAAAGCAGGAAGAACAACTTTTGTGGTGCCTTTCAAATGCCTACCAAGGTAGTGTAAAAACTACCAGGAGAACTCCTGTCTGGCACCTTCCCCGGTGGAGTTGTGCATGGGGTGTGTTTGGAACATTTTGTCACCAGCCGACTCCAAAATTCAGCGTTTCCCCATCTCAGCCCAGAAAGCAGGTAGAACAACTTTTGTGGTGCCTTTCAAATGCCCACCAAGGTAGTGTAAAAACTACCAGGAGAACTCCTGTCTGGCACCTTCCCCGGTGGAGTTGTGCATGGGGTGTGTTTGGAAAATTTTGCCACCAGCCGACTCCAAAATTCAGCGGTTCCCCATCTCAGCCCAGAAAGCAGGAAGAACAACTTTTGTGGTGCCTTTCAGCTGCCTACCAAGGTAGTGTAAAATCTACCAACAGAACTCCTGTCTGGCACCTTCCCCGGTGGAGTTGTGCATGGGGTGTGTTTGGAACATTTTGTCACCGGCCGACTCCAAAATTCAGCTCTTCCCCATCTCAGCCCAGAAAGCAGGTAGAACAACTTTTGTGGTATCTTTCAGATGCCTACCAAGGTAGTGTAAAAACTACCAAGAGAACTCCTGTCTGGCACCTTCCCCGGTGGAGTTGTGCATGGGGTGTGTTTGGAACATTTTGTCACCAGCCGAGTCCAAAATTCAGCGGTTCCCCATCTCAGCCCAGAAAGAGGGTAGAACAACTTTTGTGGTGTCTTTGAGGTGCCTACCGGAGCAATGTAAAAACTACCAGGAGAACTCCTGTCTTGCACCTTCCCCGGTGGAGTTGTGCAGGGGGTGTGTTTGGAACATTTTGTCACCAGCCGACTCCAAAATTCAGCGGTTCCCCATCTCAGCCCAGAAAGCAGGTAGAACATCTTTTGTGGTGTCTTTTAGATGCCTACCAAGGTAGTTTAAAAACTATCAAGAGAACTCCTGTCTGGCACCTTCCCCGGTGGAGTTGTGCATGGGGTGTGTTTGGAAAATTCTGTCACCGGCCGACTCCAAAATTCAGCTCTTCCCCATCTCAGCCCAGAAAGCAGGTAGAACAACTTTTTTGGTGTCTTTCAGATGCCTACCGGAGCAATGTAAAAACTACCAGGAGAACTCCTGTGTGGCACCTTCCCCGGTGGAGTTGTGCAGGGGGTGTGTTTGGAACATTTTGTCACCGGCCGACTCCAAAATTCAGCGGTTCCCCATCTCAGCCCAGAAAGCAGGTACAACAACTTTTGTGGTGCCTTTCAGCTGCCTACCAAGGTAGTGTAAAAACTACTAAAGAGAACTCCTGTCTGGCACCTTCCCCGGTGGAGTTGTGCATGGGGTGTGTTTGGAACATTTTGTCACCAGCCGAGTCCAAAATTCAGCGGTTCCCCATCTCAGCCCAGAAAGCAGGAAGAACAACTTTTCTGGTGTCTTTTAGATGCCTACCAAGGTAGCGTAAAAACTACCAAGAGAACTCCTGTCTGGCACCTTCCCCGGTGGAGTTGTACATGGGGTGTGTTTGGAACATTTTGTCACCAGCCGACTCCAAAATTCAGCGGTTCCCCATCTCAGCCCAGAAAGCAGGAAGAACAACTTTTGTGGTGCCTTTCAGCTGCCTACCAAGGTAGTGTAAAAACTACCAGGAGAACTCCTGTCTGGCACCTTCCCCGGTGGAGTTGTGCAATGGGTGTGTTTGGAACATTTTGTCACCGGCCGAGTCCAAAATTCAGTGATTCCCCATCTCAGCCCAGAAAGCAGGTACAACAACTTTTCTGGTGTCTTTGAGGTGCCTACCAGAGCAATGTAAAATCTACCAGGAGAACTCCTGTCTGGCACCTTCCCCAGTGGAGTTGTGCATGGGGTGTGTTTGGAACATTTTGCCACCAGCCGACTCCAAAATTCAGCTGTTCCCCATCTCAGCCCAGAAAGCAGGTAGAACAACTTTTGTGGTGTCTTTCAGAGGCCTACCAAGGTAGTGTAAAAACTACCAGGAGAACTCCTGTCTGGCACCTTTCCCGTTGGAGTTGTGCATGGGGTGTGTTTGGAACATTTTGTCACCGGCCGACTCCAAAATTCAGCGGTTCCCCATCTCAGCCCAGAAAGCAGGTAGAACAACTTTTGTGGTGTCTTTCAGATGCCTACCGGAGTAATGTAAAAACTACCAGGAGAACTCCTGTCTGGCACCTTCCCCGGTGGAGTTGTGCATGGGGTGTGTTTGGAACATTTTGCCACCAGCCGACTCCAAAATTCAGCGGTTCCCCATCTCAGCCCAGAAAGCAGGATGAACAACTTTTGTGGTGCCTTTCAGCTGCCTACCAAGGTAGTGTAAAATCTACCAGGAGAACTCCTGTCTGGCACCTTCCCCGGTGGAGTTGTGCATGGGGTGTGTTTGGAACATTTTGTCACAAGCCAAGTCCAAAATTCAGCGATTCCCCATCTCAGCCCAGAAAGCAGGTAGAACAACTTTTCTGGTGTCTTTGAGGTGCCTACCAGAGCAATGTAAAATCTATCAAGAGAACTCCTGCCTGGCACCTTCCCCGGTGGAGTTGTGCATGGGGTGTGTTTGGAACATTTTGCCACCAGCCGACTCCAAAATTCAGCGGTTCCCCATCTCAGCCCAGAAAGAGGGTAGAACAACTTTTGTAGTGTCTTTTTGATGCCTACCAAGGTAGTGTAAAAACTACCAAAAGAATTCGTTCCTGGCACCTTCCCCGGTGGAGTTGTGCATGGGGTGTGTTTGGAACATTTTGTCACCAGCCGACTCCAAAATTCAACTCTTCCCCATCTCAGCCCAGAAAGCAGGTAGAACAACTTTTGTGGTGTCTTTCAAATGCCTACCAAGGTAGTGTAAAAACTACCAGGAGAACTCCTGTCTGGCACCTTCCCCGGTGGAGTTGTGCATGGGGTGTGTTTGGAACATTTTGTCACCGGCCGACTCCAAAATTCAGCGGTTCCCCATCTCAGCCCAGAAAGCAGGTAGAACAACTTTTGTGGTGTCTTTCAGATGCCTACCGGAGCAATGTAAAAACTACCAGGAGAACTCCTGTCTGGCACCTTCCCCGGTGGAGTTGTGCATGGGGTGTGTTTGGAACATTTTGCCACCAGCCGACTCCAAAATTCAGCGGTTCCCCATCTCAGCCCAGAAAGCAGCAAGAACAACTTTTGTGGTGCCTTTCAGCTGCCTACTAAGGTAGTGTAAAAACTACCAAGAGAACTCCTGTCTGGCACCTTCCCCGGTGGAGTTGTGCATGGGGTGTCTGTGGAACATTTTGTCACCGGCCGACTCCAAAATTCAGCGGTTCCCCATCTCAGCCCAGAAAGCAGGTAGAACAACTTTTGTGGTGTCTTTCAGATGCCTACCAAGGTAGTGTAAAAACTACCAAGAGAACTCCTGTCTGGCACCTTCCCCGGTGGAGTTGTGCAGGGGGTGTGTTTGGAACATTTTGCCACCAGCCGACTCCAAAATTCAACGGTTCCCCATCTCAGCCCAAAAAGCTGGTACAACTTCTTTTCTTGTGCCTTTCAGCTGCCTACCAAGGTAGTGTAAAAAGTACCAAGAGAACTCCTGTCTGGCACCTTCCCCGGTGGAGTTGTGCATGGGGTGTGTTTGGAACATTTTGTCACCGGCCGACTCCAAAATTCAGCGGTTCCCCATCTCAGCCCACAAAGCAGGTACAACAACTTTTGTGGTGTCTTTCAGCTGCCTACCAAGGTAGAGTAAAAACTAGCAAAAGAATTCGTTCCTGGCACCTTCCCCGGTGGAGTTGTGCATGGGGTGTGTTTGGAACATTTTGTCACCGGCCGACTCCAAAATTCAGCTGTACCCCATCTCAGCCCACAAAGCAGGTACAACAACTTTTCTTGTGCCTTTCAGCTGCCTACCAAGGTAGTGTAAAAACTACTAAGAGAACTCCTGTCTGACACATTCCCCGGTGGAGTTGTGCATGGGGTGTGTTTGGAACATTTTGTCACCGGCCGACTCCAAAATTCAGCGTTTCCCCATCTCAGCCCAGAAAGCAGGAAGAACAAGTTTTGTGGTGTCTTTCAGATGCCTACCAAGGTAGTGTAAAAACTACCAACAGAATTCGTTCCTGGCACCTTCCCCGGTGGAGTTGTGCATGGGGTGTCTGTGAAACATTTTGTCACCGGCCGAGTCCAAAATTCAGCGTTTCCCCATCTCAGCCCAGAAAGCAGGAAGAACAACTTTTGTGGTGTCTTTCAGATGCCTACCAAGGTAGTGTAAAAACTACCAAGAGAACTCCTGTCTGGCACCTTCCCCGGTGGAGTTGTGCATGGGGTGTGTTTGGAACATTTTGTCACCAGCCGACTCCAAAATTCAGCGTTTCCCCATCTCAGCCCACAAAGCAGGTAGAAAAACTTTTCTTGTGCCTTTCAGCTGCCTACCAAGGTAGTGTAAAAACTACCAAAAGAATTCGTTCCTGGCACCTTCCCCGGTGGAGTTGTGCATGGGGTGTGTTTGGAACATTTTGTCACCGGCCGAGTCCAAAATTCAGCGGTTCCCCATCTCAGCCCAGAAAGCAGGTAGAACAACTTTTGTGGTGTCTTTCAAATGCCTACCAAGGTAGTGTAAAAACTACCAGGAGAACTCCTGTCTGGCACCTTCCCCGGTGGAGTTGTGCAGGGGGTGTGTTTGGAACATTTTGTCACCAGCCGACTCCAAAATTCAGCGGTTCCCCATCTCAGCCCAGAAAGCAGGTAGAACAACTTTTGTGGTGCCTTTCAAATGCCTACCAAGGTAGTGTAAAAACTACCAAGAGAACTCCTGTCTGGCACCTTCCCCGGTGGAGTTGTGCATGGGGTGTGTTTGGAACATTTTGTCACCAGCCGACTCCAAAATTCAGCGTTTCCCCATCTCAGCCCAGAAAGCAGGTAGAACAACTTTTGTGGTGTCTTTCAGATGCCTACCAAGGTAGTGTAAAAACTACCAAGAGAACTCCTGTCTGGCACCTTCCCGTTGGAGTTGTGCATGGGGTGTCTGTGAAACATTTTGTCACCGGCCGACTCCAAAATTCAGCGGTTCCCCATCTCAGCCCACAAAGCAGGTAGAACAACTTTTCTTTTGCCTTTCAGCTGCCTACCGGAGCAATGTAAAAACTACCAGGAGAACTCCTGTCTGGCACCTTCACCGGTGGAGTTGTGCATGGGGTGTGTTTGGAACATTTTGTCACCAGCCGAGTCCAAAATTCAGCGTTTCCCCATCTCAGCCCAGAAAGCAGGTAGAACAACTTTTGTGGTGTCTTTCAGATGCCTACCAAGGTAGTGTAAAAACTACCAAGAGAACTCCTGTCTGGCACCTTCCCCGGTGGAGTTGTGCATGGGGTGTGTTTGGAACATTTTGCCACCAGCTGACTCCAAAATTCAGCGGTTCCCCATCTCAGCCCACAAAGCAGGTACAACAACTTTTCTTGTGCCTTTCAGCTGCCTACCAAGGTAGTGTAAAAACTACCAAAAGAATTCGTTCCTGGCACCTTCCTCGGTGGAGTTGTGCATGGGGTGTCTGTGAAACATTTTGTCACCGGCCGACTCCAAAATTCAGCGGTTCCCCATCTCAGCCCACAAAGCAGGTAGAACAACTTTTGTGGTGTCTTTCAGATGCCTACCGGAGCAATCTAAAAACTACCAGGAGAACTCCTGTCTGGCACCTTCCCCGGTGGAGTTGTGCATGGGGTGTGTTTGGAACATTTTGTCACCAGCCGACTCCAAAATTCAGCGTTTCCCCATCTCAGCCCAGAAAGCAGGTAGAACAACTTTTGTGGTGTCTTTCAGATGCCTACCAAGGTAGTGTAAAAACTACCAGGAGAACTCCTGTCTGGCACCTTCCGTGGTGGAGTTGTGCATGGGGTGTGTTTGGAACATTTTGTCACCGGCCGAGTCCAAAATTCAGCGGTTCCCCATCTCAGCCCAGAAAGCAGGTAGAACAACTTTTGTGGTGCCTTTCAAATGCCTACCAAGGTAGTGTAAAAACTACCAAGAGAACTCCTGTCTGGCACCTTCCCCGGTGGAGTTGTGCATGGGGTGTGTTTGGAACATTTTGTCACCAGCCGACTCCAAAATTCAGTGATTCCCCGTCTCAGCCGAGAAAGCAGATAGAAGAAGTTTTGTGGTGTCTTTGAGGTGCCTACCAGAGCAATGTAAAATCTATCAAGAGAACTCCTGTCTGGCACCTTCCCCGGTGGAGTTGTGCATGGGGTGTGTTTGGAAAATTTTGCCACCAGCCGACTCCAAAATTCAGCGGTTCCCCATCTCAGCCCAGAAAGCAGGAAGAACAACTTTTGTGGTGCCTTTCAGCTGCCTACCAAGGTAGTGTAAAATCTACCAACAGAACTCCTGTCTGGCACCTTCCCCGGTGGAGTTGTGCATGGGGTGTGTTTGGAACATTTTGTCACCGGCCGACTCCAAAATTCAGCGGTTCCCCATCTCAGCCCAGAAAGCAGGTAGAACAACTTTTGTGGTATCTTTCAGATGCCTACCAAGGTAGTGTAAAAACTACCAAGAGAACTCCTGTCTGGCACCTTCCGTGGTGGAGTTGTGCATGGGGTGTGTTTGGAACATTTTGTCACCAGCCGAGTCCAAAATTCAGCGGTTCCCCATCTCAGCCCAGAAAGAGGGTAGAACAACTTTTGTGGTGTCTTTGAGGTGCCTACCGGAGCAATGTAAAAACTACCAGGAGAACTCCTGTCTTGCACCTTCCCCGGTGGAGTTGTGCAGGGGGTGTGTTTGGAACATTTTGTCACCAGCCGACTCCAAAATTCAGCGGTTCCCCATCTCAGCCCAGAAAGCAGGTAGAACATCTTTTGTGGTGTCTTTTAGATGCCTACCAAGGTAGTTTAAAAACTATCAAGAGAACTCCTGTCTGGCACCTTCCCCGGTGGAGTTGTGCATGGGGTGTGTTTGGAAAATTCTGTCACCGGCCGACTCCAAAATTCAGCTCTTCCCCATCTCAGCCCAGAAAGCAGGTAGAACAACTTTTGTGGTGTCTTTCAGATGCCTACCGGAGCAATGTAAAAACTACCAGGAGAACTCCTGTGTGGCACCTTCCCCGGTGGAGTTGTGCAGGGGGTGTGTTTGGAACATTTTGTCACCGGCCGACTCCAAAATTCAGCGGTTCCCCATCTCAGCCCAGAAAGCAGGTACAACAACTTTTGTGGTGCCTTTCAGCTGCCTACCAAGGTAGTGTAAAAACTACTAAAGAGAACTCCTGTCTGGCACCTTCCCCGGTGGAGTTGTGCATGGGGTGTGTTTGGAACATTTTGTCACCAGCCGAGTCCAAAATTCAGCGGTTCCCCATCTCAGCCCAGAAAGCAGGAAGAACAACTTTTCTGGTGTCTTTTAGATGCCTACCAAGGTAGCGTAAAAACTACCAAGAGAACTCCTGTCTGGCACCTTCCCCGGTGGAGTTGTACATGGGGTGTGTTTGGAACATTTTGTCACCAGCCGACTCCAAAATTCAGCGGTTCCCCATCTCAGCCCAGAAAGCAGGAAGAACAACTTTTGTGGTGCCTTTCAGCTGCCTACCAAGGTAGTGTAAAAACTACCAGGAGAACTCCTGTCTGGCACCTTCCCCGGTGGAGTTGTGCAATGGGTGTGTTTGGAACATTTTGTCACCGGCCGAGTCCAAAATTCAGTGATTCCCCATCTCAGCCCAGAAAGCAGGTACAACAACTTTTCTGGTGTCTTTGAGGTGCCTACCAGAGCAATGTAAAATCTACCAGGAGAACTCCTGTCTGGCACCTTCCCCAGTGGAGTTGTGCATGGGGTGTGTTTGGAACATTTTGCCACCAGCCGACTCCAAAATTCAGCTGTTCCCCATCTCAGCCCAGAAAGCAGGTAGAACAACTTTTGTGGTGTCTTTCAGAGGCCTACCAAGGTAGTGTAAAAACTACCAGGAGAACTCCTGTCTGGCACCTTTCCCGTTGGAGTTGTGCATGGGGTGTGTTTGGAACATTTTGTCACCGGCCGACTCCAAAATTCAGCGGTTCCCCATCTCAGCCCAGAAAGCAGGTAGAACAACTTTTGTGGTGCCTTTCAGCTGCCTACTAAGGTAGTGTAAAAACTACCAAGAGAACTCCTGTCTGGCACCTTCCCCGGTGGAGTTGTGCATGGGGTGTCTGTGGAACATTTTGTCACCGGCCGAGTCCAAAATTCAGCTGTTCCCCATCTCAGCCCAGAAAGCAGGTAGAACAACTTTTGTGGTGTCTTTCAGATGCCTACCAAGGTAGTGTAAAAACTACCAAGAGAACTCCTGTCTGGCACCTTCCCCGGTGGAGTTCTGCAGGGGGTGTGTTTGGAACATTTTGCCACCAGCCGACTCCAAAATTCAACGGTTCCCCATCTCAGCCCAAAAAGCTGGTACAACTTCTTTTCTTGTGCCTTTCAGCTGCCTACCAAGGTAGTGTAAAAAGTACCAAGAGAACTCCTGTCTGGCACCTTCCCCGGTGGAGTTGTGCATGGGGTGTCTGTGAAACATTTTGTCACCGGCCGAGTCCAAAATTCAGCGGTTCCCCATCTCAGCCCAGAAAGCAGGTAGAACAACTTTTGTGGTGCCTTTCAAATGCCTACCAAGGTAGTGTAAAAACTACCAAGAGAACTCCTGTCTGGCACCTTCCCCGGTGGAGTTGTGCATGGGGTGTGTTTGGAACATTTTGTCACCAGCCGACTCCAAAATTCAGCGTTTCCCCATCTCAGCCCAGAAAGCAGGTAGAACAACTTTTGTGGTGTCTTTCAGATGCCTACCAAGGTAGTGTAAAAACTACCAAGAGAACTCCTGTCTGGCACCTTCCCGTTGGAGTTGTGCATGGGGTGTCTGTGAAACATTTTGTCACCGGCCGACTCCAAAATTCAGCGGTTCCCCATCTCAGCCCAGAAAGCAGGTAGAAAAACTTTTGTGGTGTCTTTAAGATGCCTACCGGAGCAATGTAAAAACTACCAGGAGAACTCCTGTCTGGCACCTTCACCGGTGTAGTTGTGCATGGGGTGTGTTTGGAACATTTTGTCACCAGCCGAGTCCAAAATTCAGCGTTTCCCCATCTCAGCCCAGAAAGCAGGTAGAACAACTTTTGTGGTGTCTTTCAGATGCCTACCAAGGTAGTGTAAAAACTACCAAGAGAACTCCTGTCTGGCACCTTCCCCGGTGGAGTTGTGCATGGGGTGTGTTTGGAACATTTTGCCACCAGCTGACTCCAAAATTCAGCGGTTCCCCATCTCAGCCCACAAAGCAGGTACAACAACTTTTCTTGTGCCTTTCAGCTGCCTACCAAGGTAGTGTAAAAACTACCAAAAGAATTCGTTCCTGGCACCTTCCTCGGTGGAGTTGTGCATGGGGTGTCTGTGAAACATTTTGTCACCGGCCGAGTCCAAAATTCAGCGGTTCCCCATCTCAGCCCAGAAAGCCGGTAGAACAACTTTTGTGGTGCCTTTCAGATGCCTACCGGAGCAATCTAAAAACTACCAGGAGAACTCCTGTCTGGCACCTTCCCCGGTGGAGTTGTGCATGGGGTGTGTTTGGAACATTTTGTCACCAGCCGACTCCAAAATTCAGCGTTTCCCCATCTCAGCCCAGAAAGCAGGTAGAACAACTTTTGTGGTGTCTTTCAGATGCCTACCAAGGTAGTGTAAAAACTACCAGGAGAACTCCTGTCTGGCACCTTCCGTGGTGGAGTTGTGCATGGGGTGTGTTTGGAACATTTTGTCACCGGCCGAGTCCAAAATTCAGCGGTTCCCCATCTCAGCCCAGAAAGCAGGTAGAACAACTTTTGTGGTGCCTTTCAAATGCCTACCAAGGTAGTGTAAAAACTACCAAGAGAACTCCTGTCTGGCACCTTCCCCGGTGGAGTTGTGCATGGGGTGTGTTTGGAACATTTTGTCACCGGCCGACTCCAAAATTCAGTGATTCCCCATCTCAGCCGAGAAAGCAGATAGAAGAAGTTTTGTGGTGTCTTTGAGGTGCCTACCAGAGCAATGTAAAATCTATCAAGAGAACTCCTGTCTGGCACCTTCCCCGGTGGAGTTGTGCATGGGGTGTGTTTGGAAAATTTTGCCACCAGCCGACTCCAAAATTCAGCGGTTCCCCATCTCAGCCCAGAAAGCAGGAAGAACAACTTTTGTGGTGCCTTTCAGCTGCCTACCAAGGTAGTGTAAAATCTACCAACAGAACTCCTGTCTGGCACCTTCCTCGGTGGAGTTGTGCATGGGGTGTGTTTGGAACATTTTGTCACCGGCCGACTCCAAAATTCAGCTCTTCCCCATCTCAGCCCAGAAAGCAGGTAGAACAACTTTTGTGGTGTCTTTCAGATGCCTACCGGAGCAATGTAAAAACTACCAGGAGAACTCCTGTGTGGCACCTTCCCCGGTGGAGTTGTGCAGGGGGTGTGTTTGGAACATTTTGTCACCGGCCGACTCCAAAATTCAGCGGTTCCCCATCTCAGCCCAGAAAGCAGGTACAACAACTTTTGTGGTGCCTTTCAGCTGCCTACCAAGGTAGTGTAAAAACTACTAAAGAGAACTCCTGTCTGGCACCTTCCCCGGTGGAGTTGTGCATGGGGTGTGTTTGGAACATTTTGTCACCAGCCGAGTCCAAAATTCAGCGGTTCCCCATCTCAGCCCAGAAAGCAGGAAGAACAACTTTTCTGGTGTCTTTTAGATGCCTACCAAGGTAGCGTAAAAACTACCAAGAGAACTCCTGTCTGGCACCTTCCCCGGTGGAGTTGTACATGGGGTGTGTTTGGAACATTTTGTCACCAGCCGACTCCAAAATTCAGCGGTTCCCCATCTCAGCCCAGAAAGCAGGAAGAACAACTTTTGTGGTGCCTTTCAGCTGCCTACCAAGGTAGTGTAAAAACTACCAGGAGAACTCCTGTCTGGCACCTTCCCCGGTGGAGTTGTGCAATGGGTGTGTTTGGAACATTTTGTCACCGGCCGAGTCCAAAATTCAGTGATTCCCCATCTCAGCCCAGAAAGCAGGTACAACAACTTTTCTGGTGTCTTTGAGGTGCCTACCAGAGCAATGTAAAATCTACCAGGAGAACTCCTGTCTGGCACCTTCCCCAGTGGAGTTGTGCATGGGGTGTGTTTGGAACATTTTGCCACCAGCCGACTCCAAAATTCAGCTGTTCCCCATCTCAGCCCAGAAAGCAGGTAGAACAACTTTTGTGGTGTCTTTCAGAGGCCTACCAAGGTAGTGTAAAAACTACCAGGAGAACTCCTGTCTGGCACCTTTCCCGTTGGAGTTGTGCATGGGGTGTGTTTGGAACATTTTGTCACCGGCCGACTCCAAAATTCAGCGGTTCCCCATCTCAGCCCAGAAAGCAGGTAGAACAACTTTTGTGGTGTCTTTCAGATGCCTACTGGAGTAATGTAAAAACTACCAGGAGAACTCCTGTCTGGCACCTTCCCCGGTGGAGTTGTGCATGGGGTGTGTTTGGAACATTTTGCCACCAGCCGACTCCAAAATTCAGCGGTTCCCCATCTCAGCCCAGAAAGCAGGATGAACAACTTTTGTGGTGCCTTTCAGCTGCCTACCAAGGTAGTGTAAAATCTACCAGGAGAACTCCTGTCTGGCACCTTCCCCGGTGGAGTTGTGCATGGGGTGTGTTTGGAACATTTTGTCACAAGCCAAGTCCAAAATTCAGCGATTCCCCATCTCAGCCCAGAAAGCAGGTAGAACAACTTTTCTGGTGTCTTTGAGGTGCCTACCAGAGCAATGTAAAATCTATCAAGAGAACTCCTGCCTAGCACCTTCCCCGGTGGAGTTGTGCATGGGGTGTGTTTGGAACATTTTGCCACCAGCCGACTCCAAAATTCAGCGGTTCCCCATCTCAGCCCAGAAAGAGGGTAGAACAACTTTTGTAGTGTCTTTTTGATGCCTACCAAGGTAGTGTAAAAACTACCAAAAGAATTCGTTCCTGGCACCTTCCCCGGTGGAGTTGTGCATGGGGTGTGTTTGGAACATTTTGTCACCAGCCGACTCCAAAATTCAACTCTTCCCCATCTCAGCCCAGAAAGCAGGTAGAACAACTTTTGTGGTGTCTTTCAAATGCCTACCAAGGTAGTGTAAAAACTACCAGGAGAACTCCTGTCTGGCACCTTCCCCGGTGGAGTTGTGCAATGGGTGTGTTTGGAACATTTTGTCACCGGCCGAGTCCAAAATTCAGTGATTCCCCATCTCAGCCCAGAAAGCAGGTACAACAACTTTTCTGGTGTCTTTGAGGTGCCTACCAGAGCAATGTAAAATCTACCAGGAGAACTCCTGTCTGGCACCTTCCCCAGTGGAGTTGTGCATGGGGTGTGTTTGGAACATTTTGCCACCAGCCGACTCCAAAATTCAGCTGTTCCCCATCTCAGCCCAGAAAGCAGGTAGAACAACTTTTGTGGTGTCTTTCAGAGGCCTACCAAGGTAGTGTAAAAACTACCAGGAGAACTCCTGTCTGGCACCTTTCCCGTTGGAGTTGTGCATGGGGTGTGTTTGGAACATTTTGTCACCGGCCGACTCCAAAATTCAGCGGTTCCCCATCTCAGCCCAGAAAGCAGGTAGAACAACTTTTGTGGTGTCTTTCAGATGCCTACTGGAGTAATGTAAAAACTACCAGGAGAACTCCTGTCTGGCACCTTCCCCGGTGGAGTTGTGCATGGGGTGTGTTTGGAACATTTTGCCACCAGCCGACTCCAAAATTCAGCGGTTCCCCATCTCAGCCCAGAAAGCAGGATGAACAACTTTTGTGGTGCCTTTCAGCTGCCTACCAAGGTAGTGTAAAATCTACCAGGAGAACTCCTGTCTGGCACCTTCCCCGGTGGAGTTGTGCATGGGGTGTGTTTGGAACATTTTGTCACAAGCCAAGTCCAAAATTCAGCGATTCCCCATCTCAGCCCAGAAAGCAGGTAGAACAACTTTTCTGGTGTCTTTGAGGTGCCTACCAGAGCAATGTAAAATCTATCAAGAGAACTCCTGCCTAGCACCTTCCCCGGTGGAGTTGTGCATGGGGTGTGTTTGGAACATTTTGCCACCAGCCGACTCCAAAATTCAGCGGTTCCCCATCTCAGCCCAGAAAGAGGGTAGAACAACTTTTGTAGTGTCTTTTTGATGCCTACCAAGGTAGTGTAAAAACTACCAAAAGAATTCGTTCCTGGCACCTTCCCCGGTGGAGTTGTGCATGGGGTGTGTTTGGAACATTTTGTCACCAGCCGACTCCAAAATTCAACTCTTCCCCATCTCAGCCCAGAAAGCAGGTAGAACAACTTTTGTGGTGTCTTTCAAATGCCTACCAAGGTAGTGTAAAAACTACCAGGAGAACTCCTGTCTGGCACCTTCCCCGGTGGAGTTGTGCATGGGGTGTGTTTGGAACATTTTGTCACCGGCCGACTCCAAAATTCAGCGGTTCCCCATCTCAGCCCAGAAAGCAGGTAGAACAACTTTTGTGGTGTCTTTCAGATGCCTACCGGAGCAATGTAAAAACTACCAGGAGAACTCCTGTCTGGCACCTTCCCCGGTGGAGTTGTGCATGGGGTGTGTTTGGAACATTTTGCCACCAGCCGACTCCAAAATTCAGCGGTTCCCCATCTCAGCCCAGAAAGCAGCAAGAACAACTTTTGTGGTGCCTTTCAGCTGCCTACTAAGGTAGTGTAAAAACTACCAAGAGAACTCCTGTCTGGCACCTTCCCCGGTGGAGTTGTGCATGGGGTGTCTGTGGAACATTTTGTCACCGGCCGAGTCCAAAATTCAGCGGTTCCCCATCTCAGCCCAGAAAGCAGGTAGAACAACTTTTGTGGTGTCTTTCAGATGCCTACCAAGGTAGTGTAAAAACTACCAAGAGAACTCCTGTCTGGCACCTTCCCCGGTGGAGTTCTGCAGGGGGTGTGTTTGGAACATTTTGCCACCAGCCGACTCCAAAATTCAACGGTTCCCCATCTCAGCCCAAAAAGCTGGTACAACTTCTTTTCTTGTGCCTTTCAGCTGCCTACCAAGGTAGTGTAAAAAGTACCAAGAGAACTCCTGTCTGGCACCTTCCCCGGTGGAGTTGTGCATGGGGTGTGTTTGGAACATTTTGTCACCGGCCGACTCCAAAATTCAGCGGTTCCCCATCTCAGCCCACAAAGCAGGTACAACAACTTTTGTGGTGTCTTTCAGCTGCCTACCAAGGTAGAGTAAAAACTACCAAAAGAATTCGTTCCTGGCACCTTCCCCGGTGGAGTTGTGCATGGGGTGTGTTTGGAACATTTTGTCACCGGCCGACTCCAAAATTCAGCTGTACCCCATCTCAGCCCACAAAGCAGGTACAACAACTTTTCTTGTGCCTTTCAGCTGCCTACCAAGGTAGTGTAAAAACTACTAAGAGAACTCCTGTCTGACACATTCCCCGGTGGAGTTGTGCATGGGGTGTGTTTGGAACATTTTGTCACCGGCCGACTCCAAAATTCAGCGTTTCCCCATCTCAGCCCAGAAAGCAGGAAGAACAAGTTTTGTGGTGCCTTTCAGATGCCTACCAAGGTAGTGTAAAAACTACCAACAGAATTCGTTCCTGGCACCTTCCCCGGTGGAGTTGTGCATGGGGTGTCTGTGAAACATTTTGTCACCGGCCGAGTCCAAAATTCAGCGTTTCCCCATCTCAGCCCAGAAAGCAGGAAGAACAACTTTTGTGGTGTCTTTCAGATGCCTACCAAGGTAGTGTAAAAACTACCAAGAGAACTCCTGTCTGGCACCTTCCCCGGTGGAGTTGTGCATGGGGTGTGTTTGGAACATTTTGTCACCAGCCGACTCCAAAATTCAGCGTTTCCCCATCTCAGCCCAGAAAGCAGGTAGAACAACTTTTCTTGTGCCTTTCAGCTGCCTACCAAGGTAGTGTAAAAACTACCAAAAGAATTCGTTCCTGGCACCTTCCCCGGTGGAGTTGTGCATGGGGTGTGTTTGGAACATTTTGTCACCGGCCGAGTCCAAAATTCAGCGGTTCCCCATCTCAGCCCAGAAAGCAGGTAGAACAACTTTTGTGGTGTCTTTCAAATGCCTACCAAGGTAGTGTAAAAACTACCAGGAGAACTCCTGTCTGGCACCTTCCCCGGTGGAGTTGTGCAGGGGGTGTGTTTGGAACATTTTGTCACCAGCCGACTCCAAAATTCAGCGGTTCCCCATCTCAGCCCAGAAAGCAGGTAGAACAACTTTTGTGGTGCCTTTCAAATGCCTACCAAGGTAGTGTAAAAACTACCAAGAGAACTCCTGTCTGGCACCTTCCCCGGTGGAGTTGTGCATGGGGTGTGTTTGGAACATTTTGTCACCAGCCGACTCCAAAATTCAACTCTTCCCCATCTCAGCCCAGAAAGCAGGTAGAACAACTTTTGTGGTGTCTTTCAAATGCCTACCAAGGTAGTGTAAAAACTACCAGGAGAACTCCTGTCTGGCACCTTCCCCGGTGGAGTTGTGCATGGGGTGTGTTTGGAACATTTTGTCACCGGCCGACTCCAAAATTCAGCGGTTCCCCATCTCAGCCCAGAAAGCAGGTAGAACAACTTTTGTGGTGTCTTTCAGATGCCTACCGGAGCAATGTAAAAACTACCAGGAGAACTCCTGTCTGGCACCTTCCCCGGTGGAGTTGTGCATGGGGTGTGTTTGGAACATTTTGCCACCAGCCGACTCCAAAATTCAGCGGTTCCCCATCTCAGCCCAGAAAGCAGCAAGAACAACTTTTGTGGTGCCTTTCAGCTGCCTACTAAGGTAGTGTAAAAACTACCAAGAGAACTCCTGTCTGGCACCTTCCCCGGTGGAGTTGTGCATGGGGTGTCTGTGGAACATTTTGTCACCGGCCGAGTCCAAAATTCAGCGGTTCCCCATCTCAGCCCACAAAGCAGGTAGAACAACTTTTGTGGTGTCTTTCAGATGCCTACCAAGGTAGTGTAAAAACTACCAAGAGAACTCCTGTCTGGCACCTTCCCCGGTGGAGTTCTGCAGGGGGTGTGTTTGGAACATTTTGCCACCAGCCGACTCCAAAATTCAACGGTTCCCCATCTCAGCCCAAAAAGCTGGTACAACTTCTTTTCTTGTGCCTTTCAGCTGCCTACCAAGGTAGTGTAAAAAGTACCAAGAGAACTCCTGTCTGGCACCTTCCCCGGTGGAGTTGTGCATGGGGTGTGTTTGGAACATTTTGTCACCAGCCGACTCCAAAATTCAGCGGTTCCCCATCTCAGCCCACAAAGCAGGTACAACAACTTTTGTGGTGTCTTTCAGCTGCCTACCAAGGTAGAGTAAAAACTACCAAAAGAATTCGTTCCTGGCACCTTCCCCTGTGGAGTTGTGCATGGGGTGTGTTTGGAACATTTTGTCACCGGCCGACTCCAAAAGTCAGCTGTACCCCATCTCAGCCCACAAAGCAGGTACAACAACTTTTCTTGTGCCTTTCAGCTGCCTACCAAGGTAGTGTAAAAACTACTAAGAGAACTCCTGTCTGACACATTCCCCGGTGGAGTTGTGCATGGGGTGTGTTTGGAACATTTTGTCACCGGCCGACTCCAAAATTCAGCGTTTCCCCATCTCAGCCCAGAAAGCAGGAAGAACAAGTTTTGTGGTGCCTTTCAGATGCCTACCAAGGTAGTGTAAAAACTACCAACAGAATTCGTTCCTGGCACCTTCCCCGGTGGAGTTGTGCATGGGGTGTCTGTGAAACATTTTGTCACCGGCCGAGTCCAAAATTCAGCGTTTCCCCATCTCAGCCCAGAAAGCAGGAAGAACAACTTTTGTGGTGTCTTTCAGATGCCTACCAAGGTAGTGTAAAAACTACCAAGAGAACTCCTGTCTGGCACCTTCCCCGGTGGAGTTGTGCATGGGGTGTGTTTGGAACATTTTGTCACCAGCCGACTCCAAAATTCAGCGTTTCCCCATCTCAGCCCACAAAGCAGGTAGAACAACTTTTGTGGTGCCTTTCAGCTGCCTACCAAGGTAGTGTAAAAACTACCAAAAGAATTCGTTCCTGGCACCTTCCCCGGTGGAGTTGTGCATGGGGTGTGTTTGGAACATTTTGTCACCGGCCGAGTCCAAAATTCAGCGGTTCCCCATCTCAGCCCAGAAAGCAGGTAGAACAACTTTTGTGGTGTCTTTGAAATGCCTACCAAGGTAGTGTAAAAACTACCAGGAGAACTCCTGTCTGGCACCTTCCCCGGTGGAGTTGTGCAGGGGGTGTGTTTGGAACATTTTGTCACCAGCCGACTCCAAAATTCAGCGGTTCCCCATCTCAGCCCAGAAAGCAGGTAGAACAACTTTTGTGGTGCCTTTCAAATGCCTACCAAGGTAGTGTAAAAACTACCAAGAGAACTCCTGTCTGGCACCTTCCCCGGTGGAGTTGTGCATGGGGTGTGTTTGGAACATTTTGTCACCAGCCGACTCCAAAATTCAGCGTTTCCCCATCTCAGCCCAGAAAGCAGGTAGAACAACTTTTGTGGTGTCTTTCAGATGCCTACCAAGGTAGTGTAAAAACTACCAAGAGAACTCCTGTCTGGCACCTTCCCGTTGGAGTTGTGCATGGGGTGTCTGTGAAACATTTTGTCACCGGCCGACTCCAAAATTCAGCGGTTCCCCATCTCAGCCCAGAAAGCAGGTAGAACAACTTTTGTGGTGTCTTTAAGATGCCTACCGGAGCAATGTAAAAACTACCAGGAGAACTCCTGTCTGGCACCTTCACCGGTGGAGTTGTGCATGGGGTGTGTTTGGAACATTTTGTCACCAGCCGAGTCCAAAATTCAGCGTTTCCCCATCTCAGCCCAGAAAGCAGGTAGAACAACTTTTGTGGTGTCTTTCAGATGCCTACCAAGGTAGTGTAAAAACTACCAAGAGAACTCCTGTCTGGCACCTTCCCCGGTGGAGTTGTGCATGGGGTGTGTTTGGAACATTTTGCCACCAGCTGACTCCAAAATTCAGCGGTTCCCCATCTCAGCCCACAAAGCAGGTACAACAACTTTTCTTGTGCCTTTCAGCTGCCTACCAAGGTAGTGTAAAAAACTACCAAAAGAATTCGTTCCTGGCACCTTCCTCGGTGGAGTTGTGCATGGGGTGTCTGTGAAACATTTTGTCACCGGCCGAGTCCAAAATTCAGCGGTTCCCCATCTCAGCCCACAAAGCAGGTAGAACAACTTTTGTGGTGTCTTTCAGATGCCTACCGGAGCAATGTAAAAACTACCAGGAGAACTCCTGTCTGGCACCTTCCCCGGTGGAGTTGTGCATGGGGTGTGTTTGGAACATTTTGTCACCAGCCGACTCCAAAATTCAGCGTTTCCCCATCTCAGCCCAGAAAGCAGGTAGAACAACTTTTGTGGTGTCTTTCAGATGCCTACCAAGGTAGTGTAAAAACTACCAGGAGAACTCCTGTCTGGCACCTTCCGTGGTGGAGTTGTGCATGGGGTGTGTTTGGAACATTTTGTCACCGGCCGAGTCCAAAATTCAGCGGTTCCCCATCTCAGCCCAGAAAGCAGGTAGAACAACTTTTGTGGTGCCTTTCAAATGCCTACCAAGGTAGTGTAAAAACTACCAAGAGAACTCCTGTCTGGCACCTTCCCCGGTGGAGTTGTGCATGGGGTGTGTTTGGAACATTTTGTCACCAGCCGACTCCAAAATTCAGCGTTTCCCCATCTCAGCCCAGAAAGCAGGTAGAACAACTTTTGTGGTGTCTTTCAGATGCCTACCAAGGTAGTGTAAAAACTACCAAGAGAACTCCTGTCTGGCACCTTCCCCGGTGGAGTTGTGCATGGGGTGTCTGTGAAACATTTTGTCACCGGCCGACTCCAAAATTCAGCGGTTCCCCATCTCAGCCCACAAAGCAGGTACAACAACTTTTCTTGTGCCTTTCAGCTGCCTACCAAGGTAGTGTAAAAACTACCAAAAGAATTCGTTCCTGGCACCTTCCCCGGTGGAGTTGTGCATGGGGTGTGTTTGGAACATTTTGTCACCAGCCGACTCCAAAATTCAGCGTTTCCCCATCTCAGCCCAGAAAGCAGGTACAACAACTTTTGTGGTGCCTTTCAGCTGCCTACCAAGGTAGTGTAAAAACTACCAAGAGAACTCCTGTCTGGCACCTTCCCCGGTGGAGTTGTGCAGGGGGTGTGTTTGGAACATTTTGCCACCAGCCGACTCCAAAATTCAGCGGTTCCCCATCTCAGCCCACAAAGCAGGTACAACAACTTTTCTTGTGCCTTTCAGCTGCCTACCAAGGTAGTGTAAAAACTACCAAAAGAATTCGTTCCTGGCACCTTCCCCGGTGGAGTTGTGCATGGGGTGTGTTTGGAACATTTTGTCACCGGCCGACTCCAAAATTCAGCGGTTCCCCATCTCAGCCCAGAAAGCAGGTAGAACAACTTTTGTGGTGCCTTTCAGATGCCTACCAAGGTAGTGTAAAAACTACCAAGAGAACTCCTGTCTGGCACCTTCCCCGGTGGAGTTGTGCATGGGGTGTGTTTGGAACATTTTGTCACCAGCCGAGTCCAAAATTCAGCGGTTCCCCATCTCAGCCCAGAAAGCAGGAAGAACAACTTTTGTGGTGCCTTTCAGCTGCCTACCAAGGTAGTGTAAAAACTACCAAGAGAACTCCTGTCTGGCACCTTCCCCGGTGGAGTTGTGCATGGGGTGTGTTTGGAACATTTTGTCACCGGCCGACTCCAAAATTCAGCGGTTCCCCATCTCAGCCCAGAAAGCAGGTAGAACAACTTTTGTGGTGTCTTTCAGATGCCTACCGGAGCAATGTAAAAACTACCAGGAGAACTCCTGTCTGGCACCTTCCCCGGTGGAGTTGTGCATGGGGTGTGTTTGGAACATTTTGTCACCGGCCGAGTCCAAAATTCAGCGGTTCCCCATCTCAGCCCAGAAAGCAGGAAGAACAACTTTTGTGGTGCCTTTCAAATGCCTACCAAGGTAGTGTAAAAACTACCAGGAGAACTCCTGTCTGGCACCTTCCGTGGTGGAGTTGTGCATGGGGTGTGTTTGGAACATTTTGTCACCAGCCGACTCCAAAATTCAGCTTTTCCCCATCTCAGCCCAGAAAGCAGGTACAACAACTTTTGTGGTGTCTTTCAGATGCCTACCAAGGTAGTGTAAAAACTATCAAGAGAACTCCTTTCTGGCACCTTCCCCGGTGGAGTTGTGCATGGGGTGTGTTTGGAACATTTTGTCACCGGCCGACTCCAAAATTCAGCGGTTCCCCATCTCAGCCCAGAAAGCAGGTAGAACAACTTTTGTGGTGTCTTTCAGATGCCTACCGGAGCAATGTAAAAACTACCAGGAGAACTCCTGTCTGGCACCTTCCCCGGTGGAGTTGTGCATGGGGTGTGTTTGGAACATTTTGTCACCGGCCGAGTCCAAAATTCAGCGGTTCCCCATCTCAGCCCAGAAAGCAGGAAGAACAACTTTTGTGGTGCCTTTCAAATGCCTACCAAGGTAGTGTAAAAACTACCAGGAGAACTCCTGTCTGGCACCTTCCGTGGTGGAGTTGTGCATGGGGTGTGTTTGGAACATTTTGTCACCAGCCGACTCCAAAATTCAGCTTTTCCCCATCTCAGCCCAGAAAGCAGGTACAACAACTTTTGTGGTGTCTTTCAGATGCCTACCAAGGTAGTGTAAAAACTATCAAGAGAACTCCTTTCTGGCACCTTCCCCGGTGGAGTTGTGCATGGGGTGTGTTTGGAACATTTTGTCACCAGCCGACTCCAAAATTCAGCGGTTCCCCATCTCAGCCCACAAAGCAGGTAGAACAACTTTTGTGGTGCCTTTCAAATGCCTACCAAGGTAGTGTAAAAACTACCAGGAGAACTCCTGTCTGGCACCTTCCCCGGTGGAGTTGTGCATGGGGTGTGTTTGGAACATTTTGTCACCGGCCGACTCCAAAATTCAGCGGTTCCCCATCTCAGCCCAGAAAGCAGGTAGAACAACTTTTGTGGTGTCTTTCAGATGCCTACCAAGGTAGTGTAAAAACTATCAAGAGAACTCCTGTCTGGCACCTTCCCCGGTGGAGTTGTGCATGGGGTGTGTTTGGAACATTTTGTCACCAGCCGACTCCAAAATTCAGCGTTTCCCCATCTCAGCCCAGAAAGCAGGTAGAACAACTTTTGTGGTGCCTTTCAGCTGCCTACCAAGGTAGTGTAAAAACTACCAAAAGAATTCGTTCCTGGCACCTTCCCCGGTGGAGTTGTGCATGGGGTGTGTTTGGAACATTTTGTCACCGGCCGAGTCCAAAATTCAGCGGTTCCCCATCTCAGCCCAGAAAGCAGGTAGAACAAGTTTTGTCGTGTCTTTCAGATGCCTACCAAGGTAGTGTAAAAACTACCAGGAGAACTCCTGTCTGGCACCTTCCCCGGTGGAGTTGTGCATGGGGTGTGTTTGGAACATTTTGTCACCAGCCGACTCCAAAATTCAGCGGTTCCCCATCTCAGCCCAGAAAGCAGGTAGAACAACTTTTGTGGTGTCTTTCAGATGCCTACCGGAGCAATCTAAAAACTACCAGGAGAACTCCTGTCTGGCACCTTCCCCGGTGGAGTTGTGCATGGGGTGTGTTTGGAACATTTTGTCACCAGCCGACTCCAAAATTCAGCGTTTCCCCATCTCAGCCCAGAAAGCAGGTAGAACAACTTTTGTGGTGTCTTTCAGATGCCTACCAAGGTAGTGTAAAAACTACCAGGAGAACTCCTGTCTGGCACCTTCCGTGGTGGAGTTGTGCATGGGGTGTGTTTGGAACATTTTGTCACCGGCCGAGTCCAAAATTCAGCGGTTCCCCATCTCAGCCCAGAAAGCAGGTAGAACAACTTTTGTGGTGCCTTTCAAATGCCTACCAAGGTAGTGTAAAAACTACCAAGAGAACTCCTGTCTGGCACCTTCCCCGGTGGAGTTGTGCATGGGGTGTGTTTGGAACATTTTGTCACCAGCCGACTCCAAAATTCAGCGTTTCCCCATCTCAGCCCAGAAAGCAGGTAGAACAACTTTTGTGGTGTCTTTCAGATGCCTACCAAGGTAGTGTAAAAACTACCAAGAGAACTCCTGTCTGGCACCTTCCCCGGTGGAGTTGTGCAGGGGGTGTGTTTGGAACATTTTGCCACCAGCCGACTCCAAAATTCAGCGGTTCCCCATCTCAGCCCACAAAGCAGGTACAACAACTTTTCTTGTGCCTTTCAGCTGCCTACCAAGGTAGTGTAAAAACTACCAAGAGAACTCGTTTCTGGCACCTTCCCCGGTGGAGTTGTGCATGGGGTGTGTTTGGAACATTTTGTCACCGGCCGACTCCAAAATTCAGCGGTTCCCCATCTCAGCCCAGAAAGCAGGTAGAACAACTTTTGTGGTGCCTTTCAGATGCCTACCAAGGTAGTGTAAAAACTATCAAGAGAACTCCTGTCTGGCACCTTCCCCGGTGGAGTTGTGCAGGGGGTGTGTTTGGAACATTTTGTCACCAGCCGACTCCAAAATTCAGCGTTTCCCCATCTCAGCCCAGAAAGCAGGTAGAACAACTTTTGTGGTGCCTTTCAGCTGCCTACCAAGGTAGTGTAAAAACTACCAAGAGAACTCCTGTCTGGCACGTTCCCCGTTGGAGTTGTGCATGGGGTGTGTTTGGAACATTTTTTCACCGGCCGAGTCCAAAATTCAGCGGTTCCCCATCTCAGCCCACAAAGCAGGTAGAACAAGTTTTGTGGTGTCTTTCAGATGCCTACCAAGGTAGTGTAAAAACTACCAACAGAATTCGTTCCTGGCACCTTCCCCGGTGGAGTTGTGCATGGGGTGTGTTTGGAACATTTTGTCACCAGCCGACTCCAAAATTCAGCGGTTCCCCATCTCAGCCCAGAAAGCAGGTAGAACAACTTTTGTGGTGCCTTTCAGCTGCCTACCAAGGTAGTGTAAAATCTACCAACAGAACTCCTGTCTGGCACCTTCCCCGGTGGAGTTGTGCATGGGGTGTGTTTGGAACATTTTGTCACCGGCCGAGTCCAAAATTCAGCGGTTCCCCATCTCAGCCCAGAAAGCAGGTAGAACAAGTTTTGTCGTGTCTTTCAGATGCCTACCAAGGTAGTGTAAAAACTACCAGGAGAACTCCTGTCTGGCACCTTCCCCGGTGGAGTTGTGCATGGGGTGTGTTTGGAACATTTTGTCACCAGCCGACTCCAAAATTCAGCGGTTCCCCATCTCAGCCCAGAAAGCAGGTAGAACAACTTTTGTGGTGTCTTTCAGATGCCTACCGGAGCAATCTAAAAACTACCAGGAGAACTCCTGTCTGGCACCTTCCCCGGTGGAGTTGTGCATGGGGTGTGTTTGGAACATTTTGTCACCAGCCGACTCCAAAATTCAGCGTTTCCCCATCTCAGCCCAGAAAGCAGGTACAACAACTTTTGTGGTGTCTTTCAGATGCCTACCAAGGTAGTGTAAAAACTACCAGGAGAACTCCTGTCTGGCACCTTCCGTGGTGGAGTTGTGCATGGGGTGTGTTTGGAACATTTTGTCACCGGCCGAGTCCAAAATTCAGCGGTTCCCCATCTCAGCCCAGAAAGCAGGTAGAACAACTTTTGTGGTGCCTTTCAAATGCCTACCAAGGTAGTGTAAAAACTACCAAGAGAACTCCTGTCTGGCACCTTCCCCGGTGGAGTTGTGCATGGGGTGTGTTTGGAACATTTTGTCACCAGCCGACTCCAAAATTCAGCGTTTCCCCATCTCAGCCCAGAAAGCAGGTAGAACAACTTTTGTGGTGTCTTTCAGATGCCTACCAAGGTAGTGTAAAAACTACCAAGAGAACTCCTGTCTGGCACCTTCCCCGGTGGAGTTGTGCATGGGGTGTGTTTGGAACATTTTGTCACCGGCCGACTCCAAAATTCAGCGGTTCCCCATCTCAGCCCAGAAAGCAGGTAGAACAACTTTTGTGGTGTCTTTCAGATGCCTACCGGAGCAATGTAAAAACTACCAGGAGAACTCCTGTCTGGCACCTTCCCCGGTGGAGTTGTGCATGGGGTGTGTTTGGAACATTTTGTCACCAGCCGACTCCAAAATTCAGCGTTTCCCCATCTCAGCCCAGAAAGCAGGTACAACAACTTTTGTGGTGCCTTTCAGCTGCCTACCAAGGTAGTGTAAAAACTACCAAGAGAACTCCTGTCTGGCACCTTCCCCGGTGGAGTTGTGCAGGGGGTGTGTTTGGAACATTTTGCCACCAGCCGACTCCAAAATTCAGCGGTTCCCCATCTCAGCCCACAAAGCAGGTACAACAACTTTTCTTGTGCCTTTCAGCTGCCTACCAAGGTAGTGTAAAAACTACCAAGAGAACTCCTGTCTGGCACCTTCCCCGGTGGAGTTGTGCATGGGGTGTGTTTGGAACATTTTGTCACCAGCCGAGTCCAAAATTCAGCGGTTCCCCATCTCAGCCCAGAAAGCAGGTAGAACAACTTTTGTGGTGCCTTTCAGATGCCTACCAAGGTAGTGTAAAAACTGCCAAGAGAACTCCTGTCTGGCACCTTCCCCGGTGGAGTTGTGCAGGGGGTGTGTTTGGAACATTTTGTCACCGGCCGACTCCAAAATTCAGCGGTTCCCCATCTCAGCCCAGAAAGCAGGTAGACCAACTTTTGTGGTGTCTTTCAGATGCCTACCGGAGCAATGTAAAAACTACCAGGAGAACTCCTGTCTGGCACCTTCCCCGGTGGAGTTGTGCATGGGGTGTGTTTGGAACATTTTGTCACCGGCCGAGTCCAAAATTCAGCGGTTCCCCATCTCAGCCCAGAAAGCAGGAAGAACAACTTTTGTGGTGCCTTTCAAATGCCTACCAAGGTAGTGTAAAAACTACCAGGAGAACTCCTGTCTGGCACCTTCCGTGGTGGAGTTGTGCATGGGGTGTGTTTGGAACATTTTGTCACCAGCCGACTCCAAAATTCAGCTTTTCCCCATCTCAGCCCAGAAAGCAGGTACAACAACTTTTGTGGTGTCTTTCAGATGCCTACCAAGGTAGTGTAAAAACTATCAAGAGAACTCCTTTCTGGCACCTTCCCCGGTGGAGTTGTGCATGGGGTGTGTTTGGAACATTTTGTCACCAGCCGACTCCAAAATTCAGCGGTTCCCCATCTCAGCCCACAAAGCAGGTAGAACAACTTTTGTGGTGCCTTTCAAATGCCTACCAAGGTAGTGTAAAAACTACCAGGAGAACTCCTGTCTGGCACCTTCCCCGGTGGAGTTGTGCATGGGGTGTGTTTGGAACATTTTGTCACCGGCCGACTCCAAAATTCAGCGTTTCCCCATCTCAGCCCAGAAAGCAGGTAGAACAACTTTTGTGGTGTCTTTCAGCTGCCTACCAAGGTAGTGTAAAAACTATCAATAGAACTCCTGTCTGGCACCTTCCCCGGTGGAGTTGTGCATGGGGTGTGTTTGGAACATTTTGTCACCAGCCGACTCCAAAATTCAGCGTTTCCCCATCTCAGCCCAGAAAGCAGGTAGAACAACTTTTGTGGTGTCTTTCAGATGCCTACCAAGGTAGTGTAAAAACTACCAGGAGAACTCCTGTCTGGCACCTTCCCCGGTGGAGTTGTGCATGGGGTGTGTTTGGAACATTTTGTCACCAGCCGACTCCAAAATTCAGCGTTTCCCCATCTCAGCCCAGAAAGCAGGTAGAACAACTTTTGTGGTGCCTTTCAGCTGCCTACCAAGGTAGTGTAAAAACTACCAAAAGAATTCGTTCCTGGCACCTTCCCCGGTGGAGTTGTGCATGGGGTGTGTTTGGAACATTTTGTCACCGGCCGACTCCAAAATTCAGCGGTTCCCCATCTCAGCCCAGAAAGCAGGTAGAACAAGTTTTGTCGTGTCTTTCAGATGCCTACCAAGGTAGTGTAAAAACTACCAGGAGAACTCCTGTCTGGCACCTTCCCCGGTGGAGTTGTGCATGGGGTGTGTTTGGAACATTTTGTCACCAGCCGACTCCAAAATTCAGCGGTTCCCCATCTCAGCCCAGAAAGCAGGTAGAACAACTTTTGTGGTGTCTTTCAGATGCCTACCGGAGCAATCTAAAAACTACCAGGAGAACTCCTGTCTGGCACCTTCCCCGGTGGAGTTGTGCATGGGGTGTGTTTGGAACATTTTGTCACCAGCCGACTCCAAAATTCAGCGTTTCCCCATCTCAGCCCAGAAAGCAGGTAGAACAACTTTTGTGGTGTCTTTCAGATGCCTACCAAGGTAGTGTAAAAACTACCAGGAGAACTCCTGTCTGGCACCTTCCGTGGTGGAGTTGTGCATGGGGTGTGTTTGGAACATTTTGTCACCGGCCGAGTCCAAAATTCAGCGGTTCCCCATCTCAGCCCAGAAAGCAGGTAGAACAACTTTTGTGGTGCCTTTCAAATGCCTACCAAGGTAGTGTAAAAACTACCAAGAGAACTCCTGTCTGGCACCTTCCCCGGTGGAGTTGTGCATGGGGTGTGTTTGGAACATTTTGTCACCAGCCGACTCCAAAATTCAGCGTTTCCCCATCTCAGCCCAGAAAGCAGGTAGAACAACTTTTGTGGTGTCTTTCAGATGCCTACCAAGGTAGTGTAAAAACTACCAAGAGAACTCCTGTCTGGCACCTTCCCCGGTGGAGTTGTGCATGGGGTGTCTGTGAAACATTTTGTCACCGGCCGACTCCAAAATTCAGCGGTTCCCCATCTCAGCCCACAAAGCAGGTACAACAACTTTTCTTGTGCCTTTCAGCTGCCTACCAAGGTAGTGTAAAAACTACCAAAAGAATTCGTTCCTGGCACCTTCCCCGGTGGAGTTGTGCATGGGGTGTGTTTGGAACATTTTGTCACCAGCCGACTCCAAAATTCAGCGTTTCCCCATCTCAGCCCAGAAAGCAGGTACAACAACTTTTGTGGTGCCTTTCAGCTGCCTACCAAGGTAGTGTAAAAACTACCAAGAGAACTCCTGTCTGGCACCTTCCCCGGTGGAGTTGTGCAGGGGGTGTGTTTGGAACATTTTGCCACCAGCCGACTCCAAAATTCAGCGGTTCCCCATCTCAGCCCACAAAGCAGGTACAACAACTTTTCTTGTGCCTTTCAGCTGCCTACCAAGGTAGTGTAAAAACTACCAAAAGAATTCGTTCCTGGCACCTTCCCCGGTGGAGTTGTGCATGGGGTGTGTTTGGAACATTTTGTCACCGGCCGACTCCAAAATTCAGCGGTTCCCCATCTCAGCCCAGAAAGCAGGTAGAACAACTTTTGTGGTGCCTTTCAGATGCCTACCAAGGTAGTGTAAAAACTATCAAGAGAACTCCTGTCTGGCACCTTCCCCGGTGGAGTTGTGCAGGGGGTGTGTTTGGAACATTTTGTCACCAGCCGACTCCAAAATTCAGCGTTTCCCCATCTCAGCCCAGAAAGCAGGTAGAACAACTTTTGTGGTGCCTTTCAGCTGCCTACCAAGGTAGTGTAAAAACTACCAAGAGAACTCCTGTCTGGCACGTTCCCCGGTGGAGTTGTGCATGGGGTGTGTTTGGAACATTTTGTCACCGGCCGAGTCCAAAATTCAGCGGTTCCCCATCTCAGCCCACAAAGCAGGTAGAACAAGTTTTGTGGTGTCTTTCAGATGCCTACCAAGGTAGTGTAAAAACTACCAACAGAATTCGTTCCTGGCACCTTCCCCGGTGGAGTTGTGCATGGGGTGTGTTTGGAACATTTTGTCACCAGCCGACTCCAAAATTCAGCGGTTCCCCATCTCAGCCCAGAAAGCAGGTAGAACAACTTTTGTCGTGTCTTTCAGATGCCTACCAAGGTAGTGTAAAAACTACCAGGAGAACTCCTGTCTGGCACCTTCCCCGGTGGAGTTGTGCATGGGGTGTGTTTGGAACATTTTGTCACCGGCCGACTCCAAAATTCAGCGGTTCCCCATCTCAGCCCAGAAAGCAGGTAGAACAACTTTTGTGGTGTCTTTCAGATGCCTACCGGAGCAATCTAAAAACTACCAGGAGAACTCCTGTCTGGCACCTTCCCCGGTGGAGTTGTGCATGGGGTGTGTTTGGAACATTTTGTCACCAGCCGACTCCAAAATTCAGCGTTTCCCCATCTCAGCCCAGAAAGCAGGTACAACAACTTTTGTGGTGTCTTTCAGATGCCTACCAAGGTAGTGTAAAAACTACCAGGAGAACTCCTGTCTGGCACCTTCCGTGGTGGAGTTGTGCATGGGGTGTGTTTGGAACATTTTGTCACCGGCCGAGTCCAAAATTCAGCGTTTCCCCATCTCAGCCCAGAAAGCAGGTAGAACAACTTTTGTGGTGCCTTTCAAATGCCTACCAAGGTAGTGTAAAAACTACCAAGAGAACTCCTGTCTGGCACCTTCCCCGGTGGAGTTGTGCATGGGGTGTGTTTGGAACATTTTGTCACCAGCCGACTCCAAAATTCAGCGTTTCCCCATCTCAGCCCAGAAAGCAGGTAGAACAACTTTTGTGGTGTCTTTCAGATGCCTACCAAGGTAGTGTAAAAACTACCAAGAGAACTCCTGTCTGGCACCTTCCCCGGTGGAGTTGTGCATGGGGTGTCTGTGAAACATTTTGTCACCGGCCGACTCCAAAATTCAGCGGTTCCCCATCTCAGCCCACAAAGCAGGTAGAACAACTTTTGTGGTGTCTTTCAGCTGCCTACCAAGGTAGTGTAAAAACTACCAAAAGAATTCGTTCCTGGCACCTTCCCCGGTGGAGTTGTGCATGGGGTGTGTTTGGAACATTTTGTCACCAGCCGACTCCAAAATTCAGCGTTTCCCCATCTCAGCCCAGAAAGCAGGTACAACAACTTTTGTGGTCCCTTTCAGCTGCCTACCAAGGTAGTGTAAAAACTACCAAGAGAACTCCTGTCTGGCACCTTCCCCGGTGGAGTTGTGCAGGGGGTGTGTTTGGAACATTTTGCCACCAGCCGACTCCAAAATTCAGCGGTTCCCCATCTCAGCCCACAAAGCAGGTACAACAACTTTTCTTGTGCCTTTCAGCTGCCTACCAAGGTAGTGTAAAAACTACCAAAAGAATTCGTTCCTCGCACCTTCCCCGGTGGAGTTGTGCATGGGGTGTGTTTGGAACATTTTGCCACCAGCCGACTCCAAAATTCAGCGGTTCCCCATCTCAGCCCAGAAAGAGGGTAGAACAACTTTTGTAGTGTCTTTTTGATGCCTACCAAGGTAGTGTAAAAACTACCAAGAGAACTCCTGTCTGGCACCTTCCCCGGTGGAGTTGTGCATGGGGTGTGTTTGGAACATTTTGTCACCGGCCGACTCCAAAATTCAGCGGTTCCCCATCTCAGCCCAGAAAGCAGGTAGAACAACTTTTGTGGTGTCTTTCAGATGCCTACCGGAGCAATGTAAAAACTACCAGGAGAACTCCTGTCTGGCACCTTCCCCGGTGGAGTTGTGCATGGGGTGTGTTTGGAACATTTTGTCACCGGCCGAGTCCAAAAGTCAGCGATTCCCCATCTCAGCCCAGAAAGCAGGTAGAACAAGTTTTGTGGTGTCTTTGACGTGCCTACCAGAGCAATGTAAAATCTATCAAGAGAACTCCTGTCTGGCACCTTCCCCGGTGGAGTTGTGCATGGGGTGTGTTTGGAACATTTTGCCACCAGCCGAGTCCAAAATTCAGCGTTTCCCCATCTCAGCCCAGAAAGCAGGAAGAACAACTTTTGTGGTGCCTTTCAGATGCCTACCAAGGTAGTGTAAAAACTACCAGGAGAACTCCTGTCTCACACCTTCCCCGGTGGAGTTGTGCATGGGGTGTGTTTGGAACATTTTGTCACCGGCCGACTCCAAAATTCAGCGGTTCCCCATCTCAGCCCAGAAAGCAGGTAGAACATCTTTTGTGGTGTCTTTTAGATGCCTACCAAGGTAGTTTAAAAACTATCAAGAGAACTCCTGTCTGGCACCTTCCCCGGTGGAGTTGTGCATGGGGTGTGTTTGGAAAATTCTGTCACCGGCCGACTCCAAAATTCAGCTCTTCCCCATCTCAGCCCAGAAAGCAGGTAGAACAACTTTTGTGGTGTCTTTCAGATGCCTACCGGAGCAATGTAAAAACTACCAGGAGAACTCCTGTCTGGCACCTTCCCCGGTGGAGTTGTGCAGGGGGTGTGTTTGGAACATTTTGTCACCGGCCGACTCCAAAATTCAGCTGATCCCCATCACAGCCCAGAGAGCAGATAGAACAACTTTTGTGGTGCCTTTCAAATGCCTACCAAGGTAGTGTAAAAACTACCAGGAGAACTCCTGTCCGGCACCTTCCCCGGTGGAGTTGTGCATGGGGTGTGTTTGGAACATTTTGTCACCGGCCGACTCCAAAATTCAGCGGTTCCCCATCTCAGCCCAGAAAGCAGGTACAACAACTTTTCTGGTGTCTTTGAGGTGCCTACCAGAGCAATGTAAAATCTACCAGGAGAACTCCTGTCTGGCACCTTCCCCAGTGGAGTTGTGCATGGGGTGTGTTTGGAACATTTTGCCACCAGCCGACTCCAAAATTCAGCTGTTCCCCATCTCAGCCCAGAAAGCAGGTAGAACAACTTTTGTGGTGTCTTTCAGAGGCCTACCAAGGTAGTGTAAAAACTACCAGGAGAACTCCTGTCTGGCACCTTTCCCGTTGGAGTTGTGCATGGGGTGTGTTTGGAACATTTTGTCACCGGCCGACTCCAAAATTCAGCGGTTCCCCATCTCAGCCCAGAAAGCAGGTAGAACAACTTTTGTGGTGTCTTTCAGATGCCTACCGGAGTAATGTAAAAACTACCAGGAGAACTCCTGTCTGGCACCTTCCCCGGTGGAGTTGTGCATGGGGTGTGTTTGGAACATTTTGCCACCAGCCGACTCCAAAATTCAGCGGTTCCCCATCTCAGCCCAGAAAGCAGCAAGAACAACTTTTGTGGTGCCTTTCAGCTGCCTACCAAGGTAGTGTAAAATCTACCAACAGAACTCCTGTCTGGCACCTTCCCCGGTGGAGTTGTGCATGGGGTGTGTTTGGAACATTTTGTCACCGGCCGACTCCAAAATTCAGCGGTTCCCCATCTCAGCCCAGAAAGCAGGTAGAACATCTTTTGTGGTGCCTTTCAGATGCCTACCAAGGTAGTGTAAAAACTACCAGGAGAACTCCTGTCTGGCACCTTCCGTGGTGGAGTTGTGCATGGGGTGTGTTTGGAACATTTTGTCACCAGCCGAGTCCAAAATTCAGAGTTTCCCCATCTCAGCCCAGAAAGCAGATAGAACAAGTTTTGTGGTGTCTTTGAGGTGCCTACCAGAGCAATGTAAAATCTATCAAGAGAACTCCTGCCTGGCACCTTCCCCGGTGGAGTTGTGCATGGGGTGTGTTTGGAACATTTTGCCACCAGCCGACTCCAAAATTCAGCGGTTCCCCATCTCAGCCCAGAAAGAGGGTAGAACAACTTTTGTAGTGTCTTTTTGATGCCTACCAAGGTAGTGTAAAAACTACCAAGAGAACTCCTGTCTGGCCCCTTCCCCGGTGGAGTTGTGCAGGGGGTGTGTTTGGAACATTTTGTCACCGGCCGAGTCCAAAATTCAGCGGTTCCCCATCTCAGCCCAGAAAGCAGGTAGAACATCTTTTGTGGTGCCTTTCAGATGCCTACCAAGGTAGTGTAAAAACTACCAGGAGAACTCCTGTCTGGCACCTTCCGTGGTGGAGTTGTGCATGGGGTGTGTTTGGAACATTTTGTCACCAGCCGAGTCCAAAATTCAGCTGTACCCCATCTCAGCCCACAAAGCAGGTACAACAACTTTTCTTGTGCCTTTCAGCTGCCTACCAAGGTAGTGTAAAAACTACTAAGAGAACTCCTGTCTGACACATTCCCCGGTGGAGTTGTGCATGGGGTGTGTTTGGAACATTTTGTCACCGGCCGACTCCAAAATTCAGCGTTTCCCCATCTCAGCCCAGAAAGCAGGAAGAACAACTTTTGTGGTGCCTTTCAGCTACCTACCAAGGTAGTGTAAAAACTACCAACAGAATTCGTTCCTGGCACCTTCCCCGGTGGAGTTGTGCATGGGGTGTCTGTGAAACATTTTGTCACCGGCCGACTCCAAAATTCAGCGATTCCCCATCTCAGCCCAGAAAGCAGGTAGAACAACTTTTGCGGTGTCTTTCAGATGCCTACCAAGGTAGTGTAAAAACTATCTAGAGAACTCCTATCTGGCCCCTTCCCCGGTGGAGTTGTGCATGGGGTGTGTTTGGAACATTTTGTCACCAGCCGACTCCAAAATTCAGCGTTTCCCCATCTCAGCCCAGAAAGCAGGTAGAACAACTTTTGTGGTGTCTTTCAGATGCCTACCAAGGTAGTGTAAAAACTACCAGGAGAACTCCTGTCTGGCACCTTCCGTGGTGGAGTTGTGCATGGGGTGTGTTTGGAACATTTTGTCACCAGCCGAGTCCAAAATTCAGCGTTTCCCCATCTCAGCCCAGAAAGCAGGTAGAACAACTTTCGTGGTGTCTTTTAGATGCCTACCAAGGTAGTGTAAAAACTACCAAGAGAACTCCTGTCTGGCACCTTCCCCGGTGGAGTTGTGCATGGGGTGTGTTTGGAACATTTTGTCACCGGCCGAGTCCAAAATTCAGCGGTTCCCCATCTCAGCCCAGAAAGCAGGTAGAACATCTTTTGTGGTGCCTTTCAGATGCCTACCAAGGTAGTGTAAAAACTACCAGGAGAACTCCTGTCTGGCACCTTCCCCGGTGGAGTTGTGCATGGGGTGTGTTTGGAACATTTTGTCACCGGCCGACTCCAAAATTCAGCGTTTCCCCATCTCAGCCCAGAAAGCAGGTAGAACAACTTTTGTGGTGTCTTTCAGATGCCTACCGGAGTAATGTAAAAACTACCAGGAGAACTCCTGTCTGGCACCTTCCCCGGTGGAGTTGTGCATGGGGTGTGTTTGGAACATTTTGCCACCAGCCGACTCCAAAATTCAGCGGTTCCCCATCTCAGCCCAGAAAGCAGGATGAACAACTTTTGTGGTGCCTTTCAGCTGCCTACCAAGGTAGTGTAAAATCTACCAACAGAACTCCTGTCTGGCACCTTCCCCGGTGGAGTTGTGCATGGGGTGTGTTTGGAACATTTTGTCACCGGCCGACTCCAAAATTCAGCGGTTCCCCATCTCAGCCCAGAAAGCAGGTAGAACATCTTTTGTGGTGCCTTTCAGATGCCTACCAAGGTAGTGTAAAAACTACCAGGAGAACTCCTGTCTGGCACCTTCCGTGGTGGAGTTGTGCATGGGGTGTGTTTGGAACATTTTGTCACCAGCCGAGTCCAAAATTCAGAGTTTCCCCATCTCAGCCCAGAAAGCAGATAGAACAAGTTTTGTGGTGTCTTTGAGGTGCCTACCAGAGCAATGTAAAATCTATCAAGAGAACTCCTGCCTGGCACCTTCCCCGGTGGAGTTGTGCATGGGGTGTGTTTGGAACATTTTGCCACCAGCCGACTCCAAAATTCAGCGGTTCCCCATCTCAGCCCAGAAAGAGGGTAGAACAACTTTTGTAGTGTCTTTTTGATGCCTACCAAGGTAGTGTAAAAACTACCAAGAGAACTCCTGTCTGGCCCCTTCCCCGGTGGAGTTGTGCAGGGGGTGTGTTTGGAACATTTTGTCACCGGCCGAGTCCAAAATTCAGCGGTTCCCCATCTCAGCCCAGAAAGCAGGTAGAACATCTTTTGTGGTGCCTTTCAGATGCCTACCAAGGTAGTGTAAAAACTACCAGGAGAACTCCTGTCTGGCACCTTCCGTGGTGGAGTTGTGCATGGGGTGTGTTTGGAACATTTTGTCACCAGCCGAGTCCAAAATTCAGCTGTACCCCATCTCAGCCCACAAAGCAGGTACAACAACTTTTCTTGTGCCTTTCAGCTGCCTACCAAGGTAGTGTAAAAACTACTAAGAGAACTCCTGTCTGACACATTCCCCGGTGGAGTTGTGCATGGGGTGTGTTTGGAACATTTTGTCACCGGCCGACTCCAAAATTCAGCGTTTCCCCATCTCAGCCCACAAAGCAGGAAGAACAACTTTTGTGGTGCCTTTCAGCTACCTACCAAGGTAGTGTAAAAACTACCAACAGAATTCGTTCCTGGCACCTTCCCCGGTGGAGTTGTGCATGGGGTGTCTGTGAAACATTTTGTCACCGGCCGACTCCAAAATTCAGCGATTCCCCATCTCAGCCCAGAAAGCAGGTAGAACAACTTTTGCGGTGTCTTTCAGATGCCTACCAAGGTAGTGTAAAAACTATCTAGAGAACTCCTATCTGGCCCCTTCCCCGGTGGAGTTGTGCATGGGGTGTGTTTGGAACATTTTGTCACCAGCCGACTCCAAAATTCAGCGTTTCCCCATCTCAGCCCAGAAAGCAGGTAGAACAACTTTTGTGGTGTCTTTCAGATGCCTACCAAGGTAGTGTAAAAACTACCAGGAGAACTCCTGTCTGGCACCTTCCGTGGTGGAGTTGTGCATGGGGTGTGTTTGGAACATTTTGTCACCGGCCGAGTCCAAAATTCAGCGTTTCCCCATCTCAGCCCAGAAAGCAGGTAGAACAACTTTTGTGGTGTCTTTTAGATGCCTACCAAGGTAGTGTAAAAACTACCAAGAGAACTCCTGTCTGGCACCTTCCCCGGTGGAGTTGTGCATGGGGTGTGTTTGGAACATTTTGTCACCGGCCGAGTCCAAAATTCAGCGGTTCCCCATCTCAGCCCAGAAAGCAGGTAGAACATCTTTTGTGGTGCCTTTCAGATGCCTACCAAGGTAGTGTAAAAACTACCAGGAGAACTCCTGTCTGGCACCTTCCCCGGTGGAGTTGTGCATGGGGTGTGTTTGGAAAATTTTGCCACCAGCCGACTCCAAAATTCAGCGGTTCCCCATCTCAGCCCAGAAAGCTGGAAGAACAACTTTTGTGGTGCCTTTCAAATGCCTACCAAGGTAGTGTAAAAACTACCAGGAGAACTCCTGTCCGGCACCTTCCCCGGTGGAGTTGTGCATGGGGTGTGTTTGGAACATTTTGTCACCGGCCGACTCCAAAATTCAGCGGTTCCCCATCTCAGCCCAGAAAGCAGGTACAACAACTTTTGTGGTGCCTTTCAGCTGCCTACCAAGGTAGTGTAAAAACTACTAAAGAGAACTCCTGTCTGGCACCTTCCCCGGTGGAGTTGTGCATGGGGTGTGTTTGGAACATTTTGTCACCAGCCGAGTCCAAAATTCAGCGGTTCCCCATCTCAGCCCAGAAAGCAGGTAGAACAACTTTTGTGGTGTCTTTCAGATGCCTACCAAGGTAGCGTAAAAACTACCAGGAGAACTCCTGTCTGGCACCTTCCCCGGTGGAGTTGTACATGGGGTGTGTTTGGAACATTTTGTCACCAGCCGACTCCAAAATTCAGCGATTCCCCATCTCAGCCCAGAAAGCAGGTAGAACAACTTTTGTGGTGCCTTTCAGCTGCCTACCAAGGTAGTGTAAAAACTACCAGGAGAACTCCTGTCTGGCACCTTCCCCGGTGGAGTTGTGCAATGGGTGTGTTTGGAACATTTTGTCACCGGCCGAGTCCAAAATTCAGCGATTCCCCATCTCAGCCCAGAAAGCAGGCACAACAACTTTTCTGGTGTCTTTGAGGTGCCTACCAAGGTAGTGTAAAAACTACCAGGAGAACTCCTGTCTGGCACCTTCCCCGGTGGAGTTGTGCATGGGGTGTGTTTGGAACATTTTGCCACCAGCCGACTCCAAAATTCAGCTGTTCCCCATCTCAGCCCAGAAAGCAGGTAGAACAACTTTTGTGGTGTCTTTCAGGTGCCTACCAAGGTAGTGTAAAAACTACCAGGAGAACTCCTGTCTGGCACCTTCCCCGGTGGAGTTGTGCATGGGGTGTGTTTGGAACATTTTGCCACCAGCCGACTCCAAAATTCAGCTGTTCCCCATCTCAGCCCAGAAAGCAGGTAGAACAACTTTTGTGGTGTCTTTCAGAGGCCTACCAAGGTAGTGTAAAAACTACCAGGAGAACTCCTGTCTGGCACCTTTCCCGTTGGAGTTGTGCATGGGGTGTGTTTGGAACATTTTGTCACCGGCCGACTCCAAAATTCAGCGGTTCCCCATCTCAGCCCAGAAAGCAGGTAGAACAACTTTTGTGGTGTCTTTCAGATGCCTACCGGAGCAATGTAAAAACTACCAGGAGAACTCCTGTCTGGCACCTTCCCCGGTGGAGTTGTGCAGGGGGTGTGTTTGGAACATTTTGCCACCAGCCGACTCCAAAATTCAGCGGTTCCCCATCTCAGCCCAGAAAGCAGGATGAACAACTTTTGTGGTGCCTTTCAGCTGCCTACCAAGGTAGTGTAAAATCTACCAACAGAACTCCTGTCTGGCACCTTCCCCGGTGGAGTTGTGCATGGGGTGGGTTTGGAACATTTTGTCACCAGCCAAGTCCAAAATTCAGCGATTCCCCATCTCAGCCCAGAAAGCAGGTAGAACAACTTTTCTGGTGTCTTTGAGGTGCCTACCAGAGCAATGTAAAATCTATCAAGAGAACTCCTGCCTGGCACCTTCCCCGGTGGAGTTGTGCATGGGGTGTGTTTGGAACATTTTGCCACCAGCCGACTCCAAAATTCAGCGGTTCCCCATCTCAGCCCAGAAAGAGGGTAGAACAACTTTTGTAGTGTCTTTTTGATGCCTACCAAGGTAGTGTAAAAACTACCAAGAGAACTCCTGTCTGGCACCTTCCCCGGTGGAGTTGTGCATGGGGTGTGTTTGGAACATTTTGTCACCGGCCGAGTCCAAAATTCAGCGTTTCCCCATCTCAGCCCAGAAAGAGGGTAGAACAACTTTTGTGGTGTCTTTGAGGTGCCTACCGGAGCAATGTAAAAACTACCAGGAGAACTCCTGTCTTGCACCTTCCCCGGTGGAGTTGTGCAGGGGGTGTGTTTGGAACATTTTGCCACCAGCCGACTCCAAAATTCAGCTGTTCCCCATCTCAGCCCAGAAAGCAGGAAGAACAACTTTTGTGGTGCCTTTCAGCTGCCTACCAAGGTAGTGTAAAATCTACCAACAGAACTCCTGTCTGGCACCTTCCCCGGTGGAGTTGTGCATGGGGTGTGTTTGGAACATTTTGTCACCGGCCGAGTCCAAAATTCAGCGATTCCCCATCTCAGCCCAGAAAGCAGGTAGAACAACTTTTGTGGTGTCTTTGAGGTGCCTACCAGAGCAATGTAAAATCTATCAAGAGAACTCCTGTCTGGCACCTTCCCCGGTGGAGTTGTGCAGGGGGTGTGTTTGGAACATTTTGCCACCAGCCGAGTCCAAAATTCAGCGTTTCCCCATCTCAGCCCAGAAAGCAGGAAGAACAACTTTTGTGGTGCCTTTCAGATGCCTACCAAGGTAGTGTAAAAACTACCAGGAGAACTCCTGTCTCACACCTTCCCCGGTGGAGTTGTGCATGGGGTGTGTTTGGAACATTTTGTCACCGGCCGACTCCAAAATTCAGCGGTTCCCATCTCAGCCCAGAAAGCAGGTACAACAACTTTTGTGGTGCCTTTCAGCTGCCTACCAAGGTAGTGTAAAATCTACCAACAGAACTCCTGTCTGGCACCTTCCCCGGTGGAGTTGTGCATGGGGTGTCTTTGGAACATTTTGTCACCGGCCGACTCCAAAATTCAGTGATTCCCCGTCTCAGCCGAGAAAGCAGATAGAAGAAGTTTTGTGGTGTCTTTGAGGTGCCTACCAGAGCAATGTAAAATCTTTCAAGAGAACTCCTGTCTGGCACCTTCCCCGGTGGAGTTGTGCATGGGGTGTGTTTGGAAATTTTGCCACCAGCCGAGTCCAAAATTCAGCGGTTCCCCATCTCAGCCCAGAAAGCAGGAAGAACAACTTTTGTGGTGCCTTTCAAATGCCTACCAAGGTAGTGTAAAAACTACTAAGAGAACTCCTGTCTGGCACCTTCCGTGGTGGAGTTGTGCATGGGGTGTGTTTGGAACATTTTGTCACCGGCCGACTCCAAAATTCAGTGATTCCCCGTCTCAGCCGAGAAAGCAGATAGAAGAAGTTTTGTGGTGTCTTTGAGGTGCCTACCAGAGCAATGTAAAATCTATCAAGAGAACTCCTGTCTGGCACCTTCCCCGGTGGAGTTGTGCATGGGGTGTGTTTGGAAAATTTTGCCACCAGCCGACTCCAAAATTCAGCGGTTCCCCATCTCAGCCCAGAAAGCAGGAAGAACAACTTTTGTGGTGCCTTTCAGCTGCCTACCAAGGTAGTGTAAAATCTACCAACAGAACTCCTGTCTGGCACCTTCCCCGGTGGAGTTGTGCATGGGGTGTGTTTGGAACATTTTGTCACCGGCCGACTCCAAAATTCAGCTCTTCCCCATCTCAGCCCAGAAAGCAGGTAGAACAACTTTTGTGGTATCTTTCAGATGCCTACCAAGGTAGTGTAAAAACTACCAAGAGAACTCCTGTCTGGCACCTTCCGTGGTGGAGTTGTGCATGGGGTGTGTTTGGAACATTTTGTCACCAGCCGAGTCCAAAATTCAGCGGTTCCCCATCTCAGCCCAGAAAGAGGGTAGAACAACTTTTGTGGTGTCTTTGAGGTGCCTACCGGAGCAATGTAAAAACTACCAGGAGAACTCCTGTCTTGCACCTTCCCCGGTGGAGTTGTGCAGGGGGTGTGTTTGGAACATTTTGTCACCAGCCGACTCCAAAATTCAGCGGTTCCCCATCTCAGCCCAGAAAGCAGGTAGAACATCTTTTGTGGTGTCTTTTAGATGCCTACCAAGGTAGTTTAAAAACTATCAAGAGAACTCCTGTCTGGCACCTTCCCCGGTGGAGTTGTGCATGGGGTGTGTTTGGAAAATTCTGTCACCGGCCGACTCCAAAATTCAGCTCTTCCCCATCTCAGCCCAGAAAGCAGGTAGAACAACTTTTTTGGTGTCTTTCAGATGCCTACCGGAGCAATGTAAAAAACTA
This sequence comes from Falco biarmicus, assembly GCF_023638135.1. Classification (NCBI taxonomy): domain Eukaryota; kingdom Metazoa; phylum Chordata; class Aves; order Falconiformes; family Falconidae; genus Falco; species Falco biarmicus. Next base: position 34,325,579 of record NC_079299.1, read on the forward strand.
CCAGGAGAACTCCTGTGTGGCACCTTCCCCGGTGGAGTTGTGCAGGGGGTGTGTTTGGAACATTTTGTCACCGGCCGACTCCAAAATTCAGCGGTTCCCCATCTCAGCCCAGAAAGCAGGTACAACAACTTTTGTGGTGCCTTTCAGCTGCCTACCAAGGTAGTGTAAAAACTACTAAAGAGAACTCCTGTCTGGCACCTTCCCCGGTGGAGTTGTGCATGGGGTGTGTTTGGAACATTTTGTCACCAGCCGAGTCCAAAATTCAGCGGTTCCCCATCTCAGCCCAGAAAGCAGGAAGAACAACTTTTCTGGTGTCTTTTAGATGCCTACCAAGGTAGCGTAAAAACTACCAAGAGAACTCCTGTCTGGCACCTTCCCCGGTGGAGTTGTACATGGGGTGTGTTTGGAACATTTTGTCACCAGCCGACTCCAAAATTCAGCGGTTCCCCATCTCAGCCCAGAAAGCAGGAAGAACAACTTTTGTGGTGCCTTTCAGCTGCCTACCAAGGTAGTGTAAAAACTACCAGGAGAACTCCTGTCTGGCACCTTCCCCGGTGGAGTTGTGCAATGGGTGTGTTTGGAACATTTTGTCACCGGCCGAGTCCAAAATTCAGTGATTCCCCATCTCAGCCCAGAAAGCAGGTACAACAACTTTTCTGGTGTCTTTGAGGTGCCTACCAGAGCAATGTAAAATCTACCAGGAGAACTCCTGTCTGGCACCTTCCCCAGTGGAGTTGTGCATGGGGTGTGTTTGGAACATTTTGCCACCAGCCGACTCCAAAATTCAGCTGTTCCCCATCTCAGCCCAGAAAGCAGGTAGAACAACTTTTGTGGTGTCTTTCAGAGGCCTACCAAGGTAGTGTAAAAACTACCAGGAGAACTCCTGTCTGGCACCTTTCCCGTTGGAGTTGTGCATGGGGTGTGTTTGGAACATTTTGTCACCGGCCGACTCCAAAATTCAGCGGTTCCCCATCTCAGCCCAGAAAGCAGGTAGAACAACTTTTGTGGTGTCTTTCAGATGCCTACCGGAGTAATGTAAAAACTACCAGGAGAACTCCTGTCTGGCACCTTCCCCGGTGGAGTTGTGCATGGGGTGTGTTTGGAACATTTTGCCACCAGCCGACTCCAAAATTCAGCGGTTCCCCATCTCAGCCCAGAAAGCAGGATGAACAACTTTTGTGGTGCCTTTCAGCTGCCTACCAAGGTAGTGTAAAATCTACCAGGAGAACTCCTGTCTGGCACCTTCCCCGGTGGAGTTGTGCATGGGGTGTGTTTGGAACATTTTGTCACAAGCCAAGTCCAAAATTCAGCGATTCCCCATCTCAGCCCAGAAAGCAGGTAGAACAACTTTTCTGGTGTCTTTGAGGTGCCTACCAGAGCAATGTAAAATCTATCAAGAGAACTCCTGCCTGGCACCTTCCCCGGTGGAGTTGTGCATGGGGTGTGTTTGGAACATTTTGCCACCAGCCGACTCCAAAATTCAGCGGTTCCCCATCTCAGCCCAGAAAGAGGGTAGAACAACTTTTGTAGTGTCTTTTTGATGCCTACCAAGGTAGTGTAAAAACTACCAAAAGAATTCGTTCCTGGCACCTTCCCCGGTGGAGTTGTGCATGGGGTGTGTTTGGAACATTTTGTCACCAGCCGACTCCAAAATTCAACTCTTCCCCATCTCAGCCCAGAAAGCAGGTAGAACAACTTTTGTGGTGTCTTTCAAATGCCTACCAAGGTAGTGTAAAAACTACCAGGAGAACTCCTGTCTGGCACCTTCCCCGGTGGAGTTGTGCATGGGGTGTGTTTGGAACATTTTGTCACCGGCCGACTCCAAAATTCAGCGGTTCCCCATCTCAGCCCAGAAAGCAGGTAGAACAACTTTTGTGGTGTCTTTCAGATGCCTACCGGAGCAATGTAAAAACTACCAGGAGAACTCCTGTCTGGCACCTTCCCCGGTGGAGTTGTGCATGGGGTGTGTTTGGAACATTTTGCCACCAGCCGACTCCAAAATTCAGCGGTTCCCCATCTCAGCCCAGAAAGCAGCAAGAACAACTTTTGTGGTGCCTTTCAGCTGCCTACTAAGGTAGTGTAAAAACTACCAAGAGAACTCCTGTCTGGCACCTTCCCCGGTGGAGTTGTGCATGGGGTGTCTGTGGAACATTTTGTCACCGGCCGACTCCAAAATTCAGCGGTTCCCCATCTCAGCCCAGAAAGCAGGTAGAACAACTTTTGTGGTGTCTTTCAGATGCCTACCAAGGTAGTGTAAAAACTACCAAGAGAACTCCTGTCTGGCACCTTCCCCGGTGGAGTTGTGCAGGGGGTGTGTTTGGAACATTTTGCCACCAGCCGACTCCAAAATTCAACGGTTCCCCATCTCAGCCCAAAAAGCTGGTACAACTTCTTTTCTTGTGCCTTTCAGCTGCCTACCAAGGTAGTGTAAAAAGTACCAAGAGAACTCCTGTCTGGCACCTTCCCCGGTGGAGTTGTGCATGGGGTGTGTTTGGAACATTTTGTCACCGGCCGACTCCAAAATTCAGCGGTTCCCCATCTCAGCCCACAAAGCAGGTACAACAACTTTTGTGGTGTCTTTCAGCTGCCTACCAAGGTAGAGTAAAAACTAGCAAAAGAATTCGTTCCTGGCACCTTCCCCGGTGGAGTTGTGCATGGGGTGTGTTTGGAACATTTTGTCACCGGCCGACTCCAAAATTCAGCTGTACCCCATCTCAGCCCACAAAGCAGGTACAACAACTTTTCTTGTGCCTTTCAGCTGCCTACCAAGGTAGTGTAAAAACTACTAAGAGAACTCCTGTCTGACACATTCCCCGGTGGAGTTGTGCATGGGGTGTGTTTGGAACATTTTGTCACCGGCCGACTCCAAAATTCAGCGTTTCCCCATCTCAGCCCAGAAAGCAGGAAGAACAAGTTTTGTGGTGTCTTTCAGATGCCTACCAAGGTAGTGTAAAAACTACCAACAGAATTCGTTCCTGGCACCTTCCCCGGTGGAGTTGTGCATGGGGTGTCTGTGAAACATTTTGTCACCGGCCGAGTCCAAAATTCAGCGTTTCCCCATCTCAGCCCAGAAAGCAGGAAGAACAACTTTTGTGGTGTCTTTCAGATGCCTACCAAGGTAGTGTAAAAACTACCAAGAGAACTCCTGTCTGGCACCTTCCCCGGTGGAGTTGTGCATGGGGTGTGTTTGGAACATTTTGTCACCAGCCGACTCCAAAATTCAGCGTTTCCCCATCTCAGCCCACAAAGCAGGTAGAACAACTTTTCTTGTGCCTTTCAGCTGCCTACCAAGGTAGTGTAAAAACTACCAAAAGAATTCGTTCCTGGCACCTTCCCCGGTGGAGTTGTGCATGGGGTGTGTTTGGAACATTTTGTCACCGGCCGAGTCCAAAATTCAGCGGTTCCCCATCTCAGCCCAGAAAGCAGGTAGAACAACTTTTGTGGTGTCTTTCAAATGCCTACCAAGGTAGTGTAAAAACTACCAGGAGAACTCCTGTCTGGCACCTTCCCCGGTGGAGTTGTGCAGGGGGTGTGTTTGGAACATTTTGTCACCAGCCGACTCCAAAATTCAGCGGTTCCCCATCTCAGCCCAGAAAGCAGGTAGAACAACTTTTGTGGTGCCTTTCAAATGCCTACCAAGGTAGTGTAAAAACTACCAAGAGAACTCCTGTCTGGCACCTTCCCCGGTGGAGTTGTGCATGGGGTGTGTTTGGAACATTTTGTCACCAGCCGACTCCAAAATTCAGCGTTTCCCCATCTCAGCCCAGAAAGCAGGTAGAACAACTTTTGTGGTGTCTTTCAGATGCCTACCAAGGTAGTGTAAAAACTACCAAGAGAACTCCTGTCTGGCACCTTCCCGTTGGAGTTGTGCATGGGGTGTCTGTGAAACATTTTGTCACCGGCCGACTCCAAAATTCAGCGGTTCCCCATCTCAGCCCACAAAGCAGGTAGAACAACTTTTCTTTTGCCTTTCAGCTGCCTACCGGAGCAATGTAAAAACTACCAGGAGAACTCCTGTCTGGCACCTTCACCGGTGGAGTTGTGCATGGGGTGTGTTTGGAACATTTTGTCACCAGCCGAGTCCAAAATTCAGCGTTTCCCCATCTCAGCCCAGAAAGCAGGTAGAACAACTTTTGTGGTGTCTTTCAGATGCCTACCAAGGTAGTGTAAAAACTACCAAGAGAACTCCTGTCTGGCACCTTCCCCGGTGGAGTTGTGCATGGGGTGTGTTTGGAACATTTTGCCACCAGCTGACTCCAAAATTCAGCGGTTCCCCATCTCAGCCCACAAAGCAGGTACAACAACTTTTCTTGTGCCTTTCAGCTGCCTACCAAGGTAGTGTAAAAACTACCAAAAGAATTCGTTCCTGGCACCTTCCTCGGTGGAGTTGTGCATGGGGTGTCTGTGAAACATTTTGTCACCGGCCGACTCCAAAATTCAGCGGTTCCCCATCTCAGCCCACAAAGCAGGTAGAACAACTTTTGTGGTGTCTTTCAGATGCCTACCGGAGCAATCTAAAAACTACCAGGAGAACTCCTGTCTGGCACCTTCCCCGGTGGAGTTGTGCATGGGGTGTGTTTGGAACATTTTGTCACCAGCCGACTCCAAAATTCAGCGTTTCCCCATCTCAGCCCAGAAAGCAGGTAGAACAACTTTTGTGGTGTCTTTCAGATGCCTACCAAGGTAGTGTAAAAACTACCAGGAGAACTCCTGTCTGGCACCTTCCGTGGTGGAGTTGTGCATGGGGTGTGTTTGGAACATTTTGTCACCGGCCGAGTCCAAAATTCAGCGGTTCCCCATCTCAGCCCAGAAAGCAGGTAGAACAACTTTTGTGGTGCCTTTCAAATGCCTACCAAGGTAGTGTAAAAACTACCAAGAGAACTCCTGTCTGGCACCTTCCCCGGTGGAGTTGTGCATGGGGTGTGTTTGGAACATTTTGTCACCAGCCGACTCCAAAATTCAGTGATTCCCCGTCTCAGCCGAGAAAGCAGATAGAAGAAGTTTTGTGGTGTCTTTGAGGTGCCTACCAGAGCAATGTAAAATCTATCAAGAGAACTCCTGTCTGGCACCTTCCCCGGTGGAGTTGTGCATGGGGTGTGTTTGGAAAATTTTGCCACCAGCCGACTCCAAAATTCAGCGGTTCCCCATCTCAGCCCAGAAAGCAGGAAGAACAACTTTTGTGGTGCCTTTCAGCTGCCTACCAAGGTAGTGTAAAATCTACCAACAGAACTCCTGTCTGGCACCTTCCCCGGTGGAGTTGTGCATGGGGTGTGTTTGGAACATTTTGTCACCGGCCGACTCCAAAATTCAGCGGTTCCCCATCTCAGCCCAGAAAGCAGGTAGAACAACTTTTGTGGTATCTTTCAGATGCCTACCAAGGTAGTGTAAAAACTACCAAGAGAACTCCTGTCTGGCACCTTCCGTGGTGGAGTTGTGCATGGGGTGTGTTTGGAACATTTTGTCACCAGCCGAGTCCAAAATTCAGCGGTTCCCCATCTCAGCCCAGAAAGAGGGTAGAACAACTTTTGTGGTGTCTTTGAGGTGCCTACCGGAGCAATGTAAAAACTACCAGGAGAACTCCTGTCTTGCACCTTCCCCGGTGGAGTTGTGCAGGGGGTGTGTTTGGAACATTTTGTCACCAGCCGACTCCAAAATTCAGCGGTTCCCCATCTCAGCCCAGAAAGCAGGTAGAACATCTTTTGTGGTGTCTTTTAGATGCCTACCAAGGTAGTTTAAAAACTATCAAGAGAACTCCTGTCTGGCACCTTCCCCGGTGGAGTTGTGCATGGGGTGTGTTTGGAAAATTCTGTCACCGGCCGACTCCAAAATTCAGCTCTTCCCCATCTCAGCCCAGAAAGCAGGTAGAACAACTTTTGTGGTGTCTTTCAGATGCCTACCGGAGCAATGTAAAAACTACCAGGAGAACTCCTGTGTGGCACCTTCCCCGGTGGAGTTGTGCAGGGGGTGTGTTTGGAACATTTTGTCACCGGCCGACTCCAAAATTCAGCGGTTCCCCATCTCAGCCCAGAAAGCAGGTACAACAACTTTTGTGGTGCCTTTCAGCTGCCTACCAAGGTAGTGTAAAAACTACTAAAGAGAACTCCTGTCTGGCACCTTCCCCGGTGGAGTTGTGCATGGGGTGTGTTTGGAACATTTTGTCACCAGCCGAGTCCAAAATTCAGCGGTTCCCCATCTCAGCCCAGAAAGCAGGAAGAACAACTTTTCTGGTGTCTTTTAGATGCCTACCAAGGTAGCGTAAAAACTACCAAGAGAACTCCTGTCTGGCACCTTCCCCGGTGGAGTTGTACATGGGGTGTGTTTGGAACATTTTGTCACCAGCCGACTCCAAAATTCAGCGGTTCCCCATCTCAGCCCAGAAAGCAGGAAGAACAACTTTTGTGGTGCCTTTCAGCTGCCTACCAAGGTAGTGTAAAAACTACCAGGAGAACTCCTGTCTGGCACCTTCCCCGGTGGAGTTGTGCAATGGGTGTGTTTGGAACATTTTGTCACCGGCCGAGTCCAAAATTCAGTGATTCCCCATCTCAGCCCAGAAAGCAGGTACAACAACTTTTCTGGTGTCTTTGAGGTGCCTACCAGAGCAATGTAAAATCTACCAGGAGAACTCCTGTCTGGCACCTTCCCCAGTGGAGTTGTGCATGGGGTGTGTTTGGAACATTTTGCCACCAGCCGACTCCAAAATTCAGCTGTTCCCCATCTCAGCCCAGAAAGCAGGTAGAACAACTTTTGTGGTGTCTTTCAGAGGCCTACCAAGGTAGTGTAAAAACTACCAGGAGAACTCCTGTCTGGCACCTTTCCCGTTGGAGTTGTGCATGGGGTGTGTTTGGAACATTTTGTCACCGGCCGACTCCAAAATTCAGCGGTTCCCCATCTCAGCCCAGAAAGCAGGTAGAACAACTTTTGTGGTGCCTTTCAGCTGCCTACTAAGGTAGTGTAAAAACTACCAAGAGAACTCCTGTCTGGCACCTTCCCCGGTGGAGTTGTGCATGGGGTGTCTGTGGAACATTTTGTCACCGGCCGAGTCCAAAATTCAGCGGTTCCCCATCTCAGCCCAGAAAGCAGGTAGAACAACTTTTGTGGTGTCTTTCAGATGCCTACCAAGGTAGTGTAAAAACTACCAAGAGAACTCCTGTCTGGCACCTTCCCCGGTGGAGTTCTGCAGGGGGTGTGTTTGGAACATTTTGCCACCAGCCGACTCCAAAATTCAACGGTTCCCCATCTCAGCCCAAAAAGCTGGTACAACTTCTTTTCTTGTGCCTTTCAGCTGCCTACCAAGGTAGTGTAAAAAGTACCAAGAGAACTCCTGTCTGGCACCTTCCCCGGTGGAGTTGTGCATGGGGTGTCTGTGAAACATTTTGTCACCGGCCGAGTCCAAAATTCAGCGGTTCCCCATCTCAGCCCAGAAAGCAGGTAGAACAACTTTTGTGGTGCCTTTCAAATGCCTACCAAGGTAGTGTAAAAACTACCAAGAGAACTCCTGTCTGGCACCTTCCCCGGTGGAGTTGTGCATGGGGTGTGTTTGGAACATTTTGTCACCAGCCGACTCCAAAATTCAGCGTTTCCCCATCTCAGCCCAGAAAGCAGGTAGAACAACTTTTGTGGTGTCTTTCAGATGCCTACCAAGGTAGTGTAAAAACTACCAAGAGAACTCCTGTCTGGCACCTTCCCGTTGGAGTTGTGCATGGGGTGTCTGTGAAACATTTTGTCACCGGCCGACTCCAAAATTCAGCGGTTCCCCATCTCAGCCCAGAAAGCAGGTAGAAAAACTTTTGTGGTGTCTTTAAGATGCCTACCGGAGCAATGTAAAAACTACCAGGAGAACTCCTGTCTGGCACCTTCACCGGTGTAGTTGTGCATGGGGTGTGTTTGGAACATTTTGTCACCAGCCGAGTCCAAAATTCAGCGTTTCCCCATCTCAGCCCAGAAAGCAGGTAGAACAACTTTTGTGGTGTCTTTCAGATGCCTACCAAGGTAGTGTAAAAACTACCAAGAGAACTCCTGTCTGGCACCTTCCCCGGTGGAGTTGTGCATGGGGTGTGTTTGGAACATTTTGCCACCAGCTGACTCCAAAATTCAGCGGTTCCCCATCTCAGCCCACAAAGCAGGTACAACAACTTTTCTTGTGCCTTTCAGCTGCCTACCAAGGTAGTGTAAAAACTACCAAAAGAATTCGTTCCTGGCACCTTCCTCGGTGGAGTTGTGCATGGGGTGTCTGTGAAACATTTTGTCACCGGCCGAGTCCAAAATTCAGCGGTTCCCCATCTCAGCCCACAAAGCAGGTAGAACAACTTTTGTGGTGCCTTTCAGATGCCTACCGGAGCAATCTAAAAACTACCAGGAGAACTCCTGTCTGGCACCTTCCCCGGTGGAGTTGTGCATGGGGTGTGTTTGGAACATTTTGTCACCAGCCGACTCCAAAATTCAGCGTTTCCCCATCTCAGCCCAGAAAGCAGGTAGAACAACTTTTGTGGTGTCTTTCAGATGCCTACCAAGGTAGTGTAAAAACTACCAGGAGAACTCCTGTCTGGCACCTTCCGTGGTGGAGTTGTGCATGGGGTGTGTTTGGAACATTTTGTCACCGGCCGAGTCCAAAATTCAGCGGTTCCCCATCTCAGCCCAGAAAGCAGGTAGAACAACTTTTGTGGTGCCTTTCAAATGCCTACCAAGGTAGTGTAAAAACTACCAAGAGAACTCCTGTCTGGCACCTTCCCCGGTGGAGTTGTGCATGGGGTGTGTTTGGAACATTTTGTCACCGGCCGACTCCAAAATTCAGTGATTCCCCATCTCAGCCGAGAAAGCAGATAGAAGAAGTTTTGTGGTGTCTTTGAGGTGCCTACCAGAGCAATGTAAAATCTATCAAGAGAACTCCTGTCTGGCACCTTCCCCGGTGGAGTTGTGCATGGGGTGTGTTTGGAAAATTTTGCCACCAGCCGACTCCAAAATTCAGCGGTTCCCCATCTCAGCCCAGAAAGCAGGAAGAACAACTTTTGTGGTGCCTTTCAGCTGCCTACCAAGGTAGTGTAAAATCTACCAACAGAACTCCTGTCTGGCACCTTCCTCGGTGGAGTTGTGCATGGGGTGTGTTTGGAACATTTTGTCACCAGCCGACTCCAAAATTCAGCTCTTCCCCATCTCAGCCCAGAAAGCAGGTAGAACAACTTTTGTGGTGTCTTTCAGATGCCTACCGGAGCAATGTAAAAACTACCAGGAGAACTCCTGTGTGGCACCTTCCCCGGTGGAGTTGTGCAGGGGGTGTGTTTGGAACATTTTGTCACCGGCCGACTCCAAAATTCAGCGGTTCCCCATCTCAGCCCAGAAAGCAGGTACAACAACTTTTGTGGTGCCTTTCAGCTGCCTACCAAGGTAGTGTAAAAACTACTAAAGAGAACTCCTGTCTGGCACCTTCCCCGGTGGAGTTGTGCATGGGGTGTGTTTGGAACATTTTGTCACCAGCCGAGTCCAAAATTCAGCGGTTCCCCATCTCAGCCCAGAAAGCAGGAAGAACAACTTTTCTGGTGTCTTTTAGATGCCTACCAAGGTAGCGTAAAAACTACCAAGAGAACTCCTGTCTGGCACCTTCCCCGGTGGAGTTGTACATGGGGTGTGTTTGGAACATTTTGTCACCAGCCGACTCCAAAATTCAGCGGTTCCCCATCTCAGCCCAGAAAGCAGGAAGAACAACTTTTGTGGTGCCTTTCAGCTGCCTACCAAGGTAGTGTAAAAACTACCAGGAGAACTCCTGTCTGGCACCTTCCCCGGTGGAGTTGTGCAATGGGTGTGTTTGGAACATTTTGTCACCGGCCGAGTCCAAAATTCAGTGATTCCCCATCTCAGCCCAGAAAGCAGGTACAACAACTTTTCTGGTGTCTTTGAGGTGCCTACCAGAGCAATGTAAAATCTACCAGGAGAACTCCTGTCTGGCACCTTCCCCAGTGGAGTTGTGCATGGGGTGTGTTTGGAACATTTTGCCACCAGCCGACTCCAAAATTCAGCTGTTCCCCATCTCAGCCCAGAAAGCAGGTAGAACAACTTTTGTGGTGTCTTTCAGAGGCCTACCAAGGTAGTGTAAAAACTACCAGGAGAACTCCTGTCTGGCACCTTTCCCGTTGGAGTTGTGCATGGGGTGTGTTTGGAACATTTTGTCACCGGCCGACTCCAAAATTCAGCGGTTCCCCATCTCAGCCCAGAAAGCAGGTAGAACAACTTTTGTGGTGTCTTTCAGATGCCTACTGGAGTAATGTAAAAACTACCAGGAGAACTCCTGTCTGGCACCTTCCCCGGTGGAGTTGTGCATGGGGTGTGTTTGGAACATTTTGCCACCAGCCGACTCCAAAATTCAGCGGTTCCCCATCTCAGCCCAGAAAGCAGGATGAACAACTTTTGTGGTGCCTTTCAGCTGCCTACCAAGGTAGTGTAAAATCTACCAGGAGAACTCCTGTCTGGCACCTTCCCCGGTGGAGTTGTGCATGGGGTGTGTTTGGAACATTTTGTCACAAGCCAAGTCCAAAATTCAGCGATTCCCCATCTCAGCCCAGAAAGCAGGTAGAACAACTTTTCTGGTGTCTTTGAGGTGCCTACCAGAGCAATGTAAAATCTATCAAGAGAACTCCTGCCTAGCACCTTCCCCGGTGGAGTTGTGCATGGGGTGTGTTTGGAACATTTTGCCACCAGCCGACTCCAAAATTCAGCGGTTCCCCATCTCAGCCCAGAAAGAGGGTAGAACAACTTTTGTAGTGTCTTTTTGATGCCTACCAAGGTAGTGTAAAAACTACCAAAAGAATTCGTTCCTGGCACCTTCCCCGGTGGAGTTGTGCATGGGGTGTGTTTGGAACATTTTGTCACCAGCCGACTCCAAAATTCAACTCTTCCCCATCTCAGCCCAGAAAGCAGGTAGAACAACTTTTGTGGTGTCTTTCAAATGCCTACCAAGGTAGTGTAAAAACTACCAGGAGAACTCCTGTCTGGCACCTTCCCCGGTGGAGTTGTGCAATGGGTGTGTTTGGAACATTTTGTCACCGGCCGAGTCCAAAATTCAGTGATTCCCCATCTCAGCCCAGAAAGCAGGTACAACAACTTTTCTGGTGTCTTTGAGGTGCCTACCAGAGCAATGTAAAATCTACCAGGAGAACTCCTGTCTGGCACCTTCCCCAGTGGAGTTGTGCATGGGGTGTGTTTGGAACATTTTGCCACCAGCCGACTCCAAAATTCAGCTGTTCCCCATCTCAGCCCAGAAAGCAGGTAGAACAACTTTTGTGGTGTCTTTCAGAGGCCTACCAAGGTAGTGTAAAAACTACCAGGAGAACTCCTGTCTGGCACCTTTCCCGTTGGAGTTGTGCATGGGGTGTGTTTGGAACATTTTGTCACCGGCCGACTCCAAAATTCAGCGGTTCCCCATCTCAGCCCAGAAAGCAGGTAGAACAACTTTTGTGGTGTCTTTCAGATGCCTACTGGAGTAATGTAAAAACTACCAGGAGAACTCCTGTCTGGCACCTTCCCCGGTGGAGTTGTGCATGGGGTGTGTTTGGAACATTTTGCCACCAGCCGACTCCAAAATTCAGCGGTTCCCCATCTCAGCCCAGAAAGCAGGATGAACAACTTTTGTGGTGCCTTTCAGCTGCCTACCAAGGTAGTGTAAAATCTACCAGGAGAACTCCTGTCTGGCACCTTCCCCGGTGGAGTTGTGCATGGGGTGTGTTTGGAACATTTTGTCACAAGCCAAGTCCAAAATTCAGCGATTCCCCATCTCAGCCCAGAAAGCAGGTAGAACAACTTTTCTGGTGTCTTTGAGGTGCCTACCAGAGCAATGTAAAATCTATCAAGAGAACTCCTGCCTAGCACCTTCCCCGGTGGAGTTGTGCATGGGGTGTGTTTGGAACATTTTGCCACCAGCCGACTCCAAAATTCAGCGGTTCCCCATCTCAGCCCAGAAAGAGGGTAGAACAACTTTTGTAGTGTCTTTTTGATGCCTACCAAGGTAGTGTAAAAACTACCAAAAGAATTCGTTCCTGGCACCTTCCCCGGTGGAGTTGTGCATGGGGTGTGTTTGGAACATTTTGTCACCAGCCGACTCCAAAATTCAACTCTTCCCCATCTCAGCCCAGAAAGCAGGTAGAACAACTTTTGTGGTGTCTTTCAAATGCCTACCAAGGTAGTGTAAAAACTACCAGGAGAACTCCTGTCTGGCACCTTCCCCGGTGGAGTTGTGCATGGGGTGTGTTTGGAACATTTTGTCACCGGCCGACTCCAAAATTCAGCGGTTCCCCATCTCAGCCCAGAAAGCAGGTAGAACAACTTTTGTGGTGTCTTTCAGATGCCTACCGGAGCAATGTAAAAACTACCAGGAGAACTCCTGTCTGGCACCTTCCCCGGTGGAGTTGTGCATGGGGTGTGTTTGGAACATTTTGCCACCAGCCGACTCCAAAATTCAGCGGTTCCCCATCTCAGCCCAGAAAGCAGCAAGAACAACTTTTGTGGTGCCTTTCAGCTGCCTACTAAGGTAGTGTAAAAACTACCAAGAGAACTCCTGTCTGGCACCTTCCCCGGTGGAGTTGTGCATGGGGTGTCTGTGGAACATTTTGTCACCGGCCGAGTCCAAAATTCAGCGGTTCCCCATCTCAGCCCAGAAAGCAGGTAGAACAACTTTTGTGGTGTCTTTCAGATGCCTACCAAGGTAGTGTAAAAACTACCAAGAGAACTCCTGTCTGGCACCTTCCCCGGTGGAGTTCTGCAGGGGGTGTGTTTGGAACATTTTGCCACCAGCCGACTCCAAAATTCAACGGTTCCCCATCTCAGCCCAAAAAGCTGGTACAACTTCTTTTCTTGTGCCTTTCAGCTGCCTACCAAGGTAGTGTAAAAAGTACCAAGAGAACTCCTGTCTGGCACCTTCCCCGGTGGAGTTGTGCATGGGGTGTGTTTGGAACATTTTGTCACCGGCCGACTCCAAAATTCAGCGGTTCCCCATCTCAGCCCACAAAGCAGGTACAACAACTTTTGTGGTGTCTTTCAGCTGCCTACCAAGGTAGAGTAAAAACTACCAAAAGAATTCGTTCCTGGCACCTTCCCCGGTGGAGTTGTGCATGGGGTGTGTTTGGAACATTTTGTCACCGGCCGACTCCAAAATTCAGCTGTACCCCATCTCAGCCCACAAAGCAGGTACAACAACTTTTCTTGTGCCTTTCAGCTGCCTACCAAGGTAGTGTAAAAACTACTAAGAGAACTCCTGTCTGACACATTCCCCGGTGGAGTTGTGCATGGGGTGTGTTTGGAACATTTTGTCACCGGCCGACTCCAAAATTCAGCGTTTCCCCATCTCAGCCCAGAAAGCAGGAAGAACAAGTTTTGTGGTGCCTTTCAGATGCCTACCAAGGTAGTGTAAAAACTACCAACAGAATTCGTTCCTGGCACCTTCCCCGGTGGAGTTGTGCATGGGGTGTCTGTGAAACATTTTGTCACCGGCCGAGTCCAAAATTCAGCGTTTCCCCATCTCAGCCCAGAAAGCAGGAAGAACAACTTTTGTGGTGTCTTTCAGATGCCTACCAAGGTAGTGTAAAAACTACCAAGAGAACTCCTGTCTGGCACCTTCCCCGGTGGAGTTGTGCATGGGGTGTGTTTGGAACATTTTGTCACCAGCCGACTCCAAAATTCAGCGTTTCCCCATCTCAGCCCAGAAAGCAGGTAGAACAACTTTTCTTGTGCCTTTCAGCTGCCTACCAAGGTAGTGTAAAAACTACCAAAAGAATTCGTTCCTGGCACCTTCCCCGGTGGAGTTGTGCATGGGGTGTGTTTGGAACATTTTGTCACCGGCCGAGTCCAAAATTCAGCGGTTCCCCATCTCAGCCCAGAAAGCAGGTAGAACAACTTTTGTGGTGTCTTTCAAATGCCTACCAAGGTAGTGTAAAAACTACCAGGAGAACTCCTGTCTGGCACCTTCCCCGGTGGAGTTGTGCAGGGGGTGTGTTTGGAACATTTTGTCACCAGCCGACTCCAAAATTCAGCGGTTCCCCATCTCAGCCCAGAAAGCAGGTAGAACAACTTTTGTGGTGCCTTTCAAATGCCTACCAAGGTAGTGTAAAAACTACCAAGAGAACTCCTGTCTGGCACCTTCCCCGGTGGAGTTGTGCATGGGGTGTGTTTGGAACATTTTGTCACCAGCCGACTCCAAAATTCAACTCTTCCCCATCTCAGCCCAGAAAGCAGGTAGAACAACTTTTGTGGTGTCTTTCAAATGCCTACCAAGGTAGTGTAAAAACTACCAGGAGAACTCCTGTCTGGCACCTTCCCCGGTGGAGTTGTGCATGGGGTGTGTTTGGAACATTTTGTCACCGGCCGACTCCAAAATTCAGCGGTTCCCCATCTCAGCCCAGAAAGCAGGTAGAACAACTTTTGTGGTGTCTTTCAGATGCCTACCGGAGCAATGTAAAAACTACCAGGAGAACTCCTGTCTGGCACCTTCCCCGGTGGAGTTGTGCATGGGGTGTGTTTGGAACATTTTGCCACCAGCCGACTCCAAAATTCAGCGGTTCCCCATCTCAGCCCAGAAAGCAGCAAGAACAACTTTTGTGGTGCCTTTCAGCTGCCTACTAAGGTAGTGTAAAAACTACCAAGAGAACTCCTGTCTGGCACCTTCCCCGGTGGAGTTGTGCATGGGGTGTCTGTGGAACATTTTGTCACCGGCCGAGTCCAAAATTCAGCGGTTCCCCATCTCAGCCCACAAAGCAGGTAGAACAACTTTTGTGGTGTCTTTCAGATGCCTACCAAGGTAGTGTAAAAACTACCAAGAGAACTCCTGTCTGGCACCTTCCCCGGTGGAGTTCTGCAGGGGGTGTGTTTGGAACATTTTGCCACCAGCCGACTCCAAAATTCAACGGTTCCCCATCTCAGCCCAAAAAGCTGGTACAACTTCTTTTCTTGTGCCTTTCAGCTGCCTACCAAGGTAGTGTAAAAAGTACCAAGAGAACTCCTGTCTGGCACCTTCCCCGGTGGAGTTGTGCATGGGGTGTGTTTGGAACATTTTGTCACCAGCCGACTCCAAAATTCAGCGGTTCCCCATCTCAGCCCACAAAGCAGGTACAACAACTTTTGTGGTGTCTTTCAGCTGCCTACCAAGGTAGAGTAAAAACTACCAAAAGAATTCGTTCCTGGCACCTTCCCCTGTGGAGTTGTGCATGGGGTGTGTTTGGAACATTTTGTCACCGGCCGACTCCAAAAGTCAGCTGTACCCCATCTCAGCCCACAAAGCAGGTACAACAACTTTTCTTGTGCCTTTCAGCTGCCTACCAAGGTAGTGTAAAAACTACTAAGAGAACTCCTGTCTGACACATTCCCCGGTGGAGTTGTGCATGGGGTGTGTTTGGAACATTTTGTCACCGGCCGACTCCAAAATTCAGCGTTTCCCCATCTCAGCCCAGAAAGCAGGAAGAACAAGTTTTGTGGTGCCTTTCAGATGCCTACCAAGGTAGTGTAAAAACTACCAACAGAATTCGTTCCTGGCACCTTCCCCGGTGGAGTTGTGCATGGGGTGTCTGTGAAACATTTTGTCACCGGCCGAGTCCAAAATTCAGCGTTTCCCCATCTCAGCCCAGAAAGCAGGAAGAACAACTTTTGTGGTGTCTTTCAGATGCCTACCAAGGTAGTGTAAAAACTACCAAGAGAACTCCTGTCTGGCACCTTCCCCGGTGGAGTTGTGCATGGGGTGTGTTTGGAACATTTTGTCACCAGCCGACTCCAAAATTCAGCGTTTCCCCATCTCAGCCCACAAAGCAGGTAGAACAACTTTTGTGGTGCCTTTCAGCTGCCTACCAAGGTAGTGTAAAAACTACCAAAAGAATTCGTTCCTGGCACCTTCCCCGGTGGAGTTGTGCATGGGGTGTGTTTGGAACATTTTGTCACCGGCCGAGTCCAAAATTCAGCGGTTCCCCATCTCAGCCCAGAAAGCAGGTAGAACAACTTTTGTGGTGTCTTTGAAATGCCTACCAAGGTAGTGTAAAAACTACCAGGAGAACTCCTGTCTGGCACCTTCCCCGGTGGAGTTGTGCAGGGGGTGTGTTTGGAACATTTTGTCACCAGCCGACTCCAAAATTCAGCGGTTCCCCATCTCAGCCCAGAAAGCAGGTAGAACAACTTTTGTGGTGCCTTTCAAATGCCTACCAAGGTAGTGTAAAAACTACCAAGAGAACTCCTGTCTGGCACCTTCCCCGGTGGAGTTGTGCATGGGGTGTGTTTGGAACATTTTGTCACCAGCCGACTCCAAAATTCAGCGTTTCCCCATCTCAGCCCAGAAAGCAGGTAGAACAACTTTTGTGGTGTCTTTCAGATGCCTACCAAGGTAGTGTAAAAACTACCAAGAGAACTCCTGTCTGGCACCTTCCCGTTGGAGTTGTGCATGGGGTGTCTGTGAAACATTTTGTCACCGGCCGACTCCAAAATTCAGCGGTTCCCCATCTCAGCCCAGAAAGCAGGTAGAACAACTTTTGTGGTGTCTTTAAGATGCCTACCGGAGCAATGTAAAAACTACCAGGAGAACTCCTGTCTGGCACCTTCACCGGTGGAGTTGTGCATGGGGTGTGTTTGGAACATTTTGTCACCAGCCGAGTCCAAAATTCAGCGTTTCCCCATCTCAGCCCAGAAAGCAGGTAGAACAACTTTTGTGGTGTCTTTCAGATGCCTACCAAGGTAGTGTAAAAACTACCAAGAGAACTCCTGTCTGGCACCTTCCCCGGTGGAGTTGTGCATGGGGTGTGTTTGGAACATTTTGCCACCAGCTGACTCCAAAATTCAGCGGTTCCCCATCTCAGCCCACAAAGCAGGTACAACAACTTTTCTTGTGCCTTTCAGCTGCCTACCAAGGTAGTGTAAAAACTACCAAAAGAATTCGTTCCTGGCACCTTCCTCGGTGGAGTTGTGCATGGGGTGTCTGTGAAACATTTTGTCACCGGCCGAGTCCAAAATTCAGCGGTTCCCCATCTCAGCCCACAAAGCAGGTAGAACAACTTTTGTGGTGTCTTTCAGATGCCTACCGGAGCAATGTAAAAACTACCAGGAGAACTCCTGTCTGGCACCTTCCCCGGTGGAGTTGTGCATGGGGTGTGTTTGGAACATTTTGTCACCAGCCGACTCCAAAATTCAGCGTTTCCCCATCTCAGCCCAGAAAGCAGGTAGAACAACTTTTGTGGTGTCTTTCAGATGCCTACCAAGGTAGTGTAAAAACTACCAGGAGAACTCCTGTCTGGCACCTTCCGTGGTGGAGTTGTGCATGGGGTGTGTTTGGAACATTTTGTCACCGGCCGAGTCCAAAATTCAGCGGTTCCCCATCTCAGCCCAGAAAGCAGGTAGAACAACTTTTGTGGTGCCTTTCAAATGCCTACCAAGGTAGTGTAAAAACTACCAAGAGAACTCCTGTCTGGCACCTTCCCCGGTGGAGTTGTGCATGGGGTGTGTTTGGAACATTTTGTCACCAGCCGACTCCAAAATTCAGCGTTTCCCCATCTCAGCCCAGAAAGCAGGTAGAACAACTTTTGTGGTGTCTTTCAGATGCCTACCAAGGTAGTGTAAAAACTACCAAGAGAACTCCTGTCTGGCACCTTCCCCGGTGGAGTTGTGCATGGGGTGTCTGTGAAACATTTTGTCACCGGCCGACTCCAAAATTCAGCGGTTCCCCATCTCAGCCCACAAAGCAGGTACAACAACTTTTCTTGTGCCTTTCAGCTGCCTACCAAGGTAGTGTAAAAACTACCAAAAGAATTCGTTCCTGGCACCTTCCCCGGTGGAGTTGTGCATGGGGTGTGTTTGGAACATTTTGTCACCAGCCGACTCCAAAATTCAGCGTTTCCCCATCTCAGCCCAGAAAGCAGGTACAACAACTTTTGTGGTGCCTTTCAGCTGCCTACCAAGGTAGTGTAAAAACTACCAAGAGAACTCCTGTCTGGCACCTTCCCCGGTGGAGTTGTGCAGGGGGTGTGTTTGGAACATTTTGCCACCAGCCGACTCCAAAATTCAGCGGTTCCCCATCTCAGCCCACAAAGCAGGTACAACAACTTTTCTTGTGCCTTTCAGCTGCCTACCAAGGTAGTGTAAAAACTACCAAAAGAATTCGTTCCTGGCACCTTCCCCGGTGGAGTTGTGCATGGGGTGTGTTTGGAACATTTTGTCACCGGCCGACTCCAAAATTCAGCGGTTCCCCATCTCAGCCCAGAAAGCAGGTAGAACAACTTTTGTGGTGCCTTTCAGATGCCTACCAAGGTAGTGTAAAAACTACCAAGAGAACTCCTGTCTGGCACCTTCCCCGGTGGAGTTGTGCATGGGGTGTGTTTGGAACATTTTGTCACCAGCCGAGTCCAAAATTCAGCGGTTCCCCATCTCAGCCCAGAAAGCAGGAAGAACAACTTTTGTGGTGCCTTTCAGCTGCCTACCAAGGTAGTGTAAAAACTACCAAGAGAACTCCTGTCTGGCACCTTCCCCGGTGGAGTTGTGCATGGGGTGTGTTTGGAACATTTTGTCACCGGCCGACTCCAAAATTCAGCGGTTCCCCATCTCAGCCCAGAAAGCAGGTAGAACAACTTTTGTGGTGTCTTTCAGATGCCTACCGGAGCAATGTAAAAACTACCAGGAGAACTCCTGTCTGGCACCTTCCCCGGTGGAGTTGTGCATGGGGTGTGTTTGGAACATTTTGTCACCGGCCGAGTCCAAAATTCAGCGGTTCCCCATCTCAGCCCAGAAAGCAGGAAGAACAACTTTTGTGGTGCCTTTCAAATGCCTACCAAGGTAGTGTAAAAACTACCAGGAGAACTCCTGTCTGGCACCTTCCGTGGTGGAGTTGTGCATGGGGTGTGTTTGGAACATTTTGTCACCAGCCGACTCCAAAATTCAGCTTTTCCCCATCTCAGCCCAGAAAGCAGGTACAACAACTTTTGTGGTGTCTTTCAGATGCCTACCAAGGTAGTGTAAAAACTATCAAGAGAACTCCTTTCTGGCACCTTCCCCGGTGGAGTTGTGCATGGGGTGTGTTTGGAACATTTTGTCACCGGCCGACTCCAAAATTCAGCGGTTCCCCATCTCAGCCCAGAAAGCAGGTAGAACAACTTTTGTGGTGTCTTTCAGATGCCTACCGGAGCAATGTAAAAACTACCAGGAGAACTCCTGTCTGGCACCTTCCCCGGTGGAGTTGTGCATGGGGTGTGTTTGGAACATTTTGTCACCGGCCGAGTCCAAAATTCAGCGGTTCCCCATCTCAGCCCAGAAAGCAGGAAGAACAACTTTTGTGGTGCCTTTCAAATGCCTACCAAGGTAGTGTAAAAACTACCAGGAGAACTCCTGTCTGGCACCTTCCGTGGTGGAGTTGTGCATGGGGTGTGTTTGGAACATTTTGTCACCAGCCGACTCCAAAATTCAGCTTTTCCCCATCTCAGCCCAGAAAGCAGGTACAACAACTTTTGTGGTGTCTTTCAGATGCCTACCAAGGTAGTGTAAAAACTATCAAGAGAACTCCTTTCTGGCACCTTCCCCGGTGGAGTTGTGCATGGGGTGTGTTTGGAACATTTTGTCACCAGCCGACTCCAAAATTCAGCGGTTCCCCATCTCAGCCCACAAAGCAGGTAGAACAACTTTTGTGGTGCCTTTCAAATGCCTACCAAGGTAGTGTAAAAACTACCAGGAGAACTCCTGTCTGGCACCTTCCCCGGTGGAGTTGTGCATGGGGTGTGTTTGGAACATTTTGTCACCGGCCGACTCCAAAATTCAGCGGTTCCCCATCTCAGCCCAGAAAGCAGGTAGAACAACTTTTGTGGTGTCTTTCAGATGCCTACCAAGGTAGTGTAAAAACTATCAAGAGAACTCCTGTCTGGCACCTTCCCCGGTGGAGTTGTGCATGGGGTGTGTTTGGAACATTTTGTCACCAGCCGACTCCAAAATTCAGCGTTTCCCCATCTCAGCCCAGAAAGCAGGTAGAACAACTTTTGTGGTGCCTTTCAGCTGCCTACCAAGGTAGTGTAAAAACTACCAAAAGAATTCGTTCCTGGCACCTTCCCCGGTGGAGTTGTGCATGGGGTGTGTTTGGAACATTTTGTCACCGGCCGAGTCCAAAATTCAGCGGTTCCCCATCTCAGCCCAGAAAGCAGGTAGAACAAGTTTTGTCGTGTCTTTCAGATGCCTACCAAGGTAGTGTAAAAACTACCAGGAGAACTCCTGTCTGGCACCTTCCCCGGTGGAGTTGTGCATGGGGTGTGTTTGGAACATTTTGTCACCAGCCGACTCCAAAATTCAGCGGTTCCCCATCTCAGCCCAGAAAGCAGGTAGAACAACTTTTGTGGTGTCTTTCAGATGCCTACCGGAGCAATCTAAAAACTACCAGGAGAACTCCTGTCTGGCACCTTCCCCGGTGGAGTTGTGCATGGGGTGTGTTTGGAACATTTTGTCACCAGCCGACTCCAAAATTCAGCGTTTCCCCATCTCAGCCCAGAAAGCAGGTAGAACAACTTTTGTGGTGTCTTTCAGATGCCTACCAAGGTAGTGTAAAAACTACCAGGAGAACTCCTGTCTGGCACCTTCCGTGGTGGAGTTGTGCATGGGGTGTGTTTGGAACATTTTGTCACCGGCCGAGTCCAAAATTCAGCGGTTCCCCATCTCAGCCCAGAAAGCAGGTAGAACAACTTTTGTGGTGCCTTTCAAATGCCTACCAAGGTAGTGTAAAAACTACCAAGAGAACTCCTGTCTGGCACCTTCCCCGGTGGAGTTGTGCATGGGGTGTGTTTGGAACATTTTGTCACCAGCCGACTCCAAAATTCAGCGTTTCCCCATCTCAGCCCAGAAAGCAGGTAGAACAACTTTTGTGGTGTCTTTCAGATGCCTACCAAGGTAGTGTAAAAACTACCAAGAGAACTCCTGTCTGGCACCTTCCCCGGTGGAGTTGTGCAGGGGGTGTGTTTGGAACATTTTGCCACCAGCCGACTCCAAAATTCAGCGGTTCCCCATCTCAGCCCACAAAGCAGGTACAACAACTTTTCTTGTGCCTTTCAGCTGCCTACCAAGGTAGTGTAAAAACTACCAAAAGAATTCGTTCCTGGCACCTTCCCCGGTGGAGTTGTGCATGGGGTGTGTTTGGAACATTTTGTCACCGGCCGACTCCAAAATTCAGCGGTTCCCCATCTCAGCCCAGAAAGCAGGTAGAACAACTTTTGTGGTGCCTTTCAGATGCCTACCAAGGTAGTGTAAAAACTATCAAGAGAACTCCTGTCTGGCACCTTCCCCGGTGGAGTTGTGCAGGGGGTGTGTTTGGAACATTTTGTCACCAGCCGACTCCAAAATTCAGCGTTTCCCCATCTCAGCCCAGAAAGCAGGTAGAACAACTTTTGTGGTGCCTTTCAGCTGCCTACCAAGGTAGTGTAAAAACTACCAAGAGAACTCCTGTCTGGCACGTTCCCCGTTGGAGTTGTGCATGGGGTGTGTTTGGAACATTTTTTCACCGGCCGAGTCCAAAATTCAGCGGTTCCCCATCTCAGCCCACAAAGCAGGTAGAACAAGTTTTGTGGTGTCTTTCAGATGCCTACCAAGGTAGTGTAAAAACTACCAACAGAATTCGTTCCTGGCACCTTCCCCGGTGGAGTTGTGCATGGGGTGTGTTTGGAACATTTTGTCACCAGCCGACTCCAAAATTCAGCGGTTCCCCATCTCAGCCCAGAAAGCAGGTAGAACAACTTTTGTGGTGCCTTTCAGCTGCCTACCAAGGTAGTGTAAAATCTACCAACAGAACTCCTGTCTGGCACCTTCCCCGGTGGAGTTGTGCATGGGGTGTGTTTGGAACATTTTGTCACCGGCCGAGTCCAAAATTCAGCGGTTCCCCATCTCAGCCCAGAAAGCAGGTAGAACAAGTTTTGTCGTGTCTTTCAGATGCCTACCAAGGTAGTGTAAAAACTACCAGGAGAACTCCTGTCTGGCACCTTCCCCGGTGGAGTTGTGCATGGGGTGTGTTTGGAACATTTTGTCACCAGCCGACTCCAAAATTCAGCGGTTCCCCATCTCAGCCCAGAAAGCAGGTAGAACAACTTTTGTGGTGTCTTTCAGATGCCTACCGGAGCAATCTAAAAACTACCAGGAGAACTCCTGTCTGGCACCTTCCCCGGTGGAGTTGTGCATGGGGTGTGTTTGGAACATTTTGTCACCAGCCGACTCCAAAATTCAGCGTTTCCCCATCTCAGCCCAGAAAGCAGGTACAACAACTTTTGTGGTGTCTTTCAGATGCCTACCAAGGTAGTGTAAAAACTACCAGGAGAACTCCTGTCTGGCACCTTCCGTGGTGGAGTTGTGCATGGGGTGTGTTTGGAACATTTTGTCACCGGCCGAGTCCAAAATTCAGCGGTTCCCCATCTCAGCCCAGAAAGCAGGTAGAACAACTTTTGTGGTGCCTTTCAAATGCCTACCAAGGTAGTGTAAAAACTACCAAGAGAACTCCTGTCTGGCACCTTCCCCGGTGGAGTTGTGCATGGGGTGTGTTTGGAACATTTTGTCACCAGCCGACTCCAAAATTCAGCGTTTCCCCATCTCAGCCCAGAAAGCAGGTAGAACAACTTTTGTGGTGTCTTTCAGATGCCTACCAAGGTAGTGTAAAAACTACCAAGAGAACTCCTGTCTGGCACCTTCCCCGGTGGAGTTGTGCATGGGGTGTGTTTGGAACATTTTGTCACCGGCCGACTCCAAAATTCAGCGGTTCCCCATCTCAGCCCAGAAAGCAGGTAGAACAACTTTTGTGGTGTCTTTCAGATGCCTACCGGAGCAATGTAAAAACTACCAGGAGAACTCCTGTCTGGCACCTTCCCCGGTGGAGTTGTGCATGGGGTGTGTTTGGAACATTTTGTCACCAGCCGACTCCAAAATTCAGCGTTTCCCCATCTCAGCCCAGAAAGCAGGTACAACAACTTTTGTGGTGCCTTTCAGCTGCCTACCAAGGTAGTGTAAAAACTACCAAGAGAACTCCTGTCTGGCACCTTCCCCGGTGGAGTTGTGCAGGGGGTGTGTTTGGAACATTTTGCCACCAGCCGACTCCAAAATTCAGCGGTTCCCCATCTCAGCCCACAAAGCAGGTACAACAACTTTTCTTGTGCCTTTCAGCTGCCTACCAAGGTAGTGTAAAAACTACCAAGAGAACTCCTGTCTGGCACCTTCCCCGGTGGAGTTGTGCATGGGGTGTGTTTGGAACATTTTGTCACCAGCCGAGTCCAAAATTCAGCGGTTCCCCATCTCAGCCCAGAAAGCAGGTAGAACAACTTTTGTGGTGCCTTTCAGATGCCTACCAAGGTAGTGTAAAAACTGCCAAGAGAACTCCTGTCTGGCACCTTCCCCGGTGGAGTTGTGCAGGGGGTGTGTTTGGAACATTTTGTCACCGGCCGACTCCAAAATTCAGCGGTTCCCCATCTCAGCCCAGAAAGCAGGTAGACCAACTTTTGTGGTGTCTTTCAGATGCCTACCGGAGCAATGTAAAAACTACCAGGAGAACTCCTGTCTGGCACCTTCCCCGGTGGAGTTGTGCATGGGGTGTGTTTGGAACATTTTGTCACCGGCCGAGTCCAAAATTCAGCGGTTCCCCATCTCAGCCCAGAAAGCAGGAAGAACAACTTTTGTGGTGCCTTTCAAATGCCTACCAAGGTAGTGTAAAAACTACCAGGAGAACTCCTGTCTGGCACCTTCCGTGGTGGAGTTGTGCATGGGGTGTGTTTGGAACATTTTGTCACCAGCCGACTCCAAAATTCAGCTTTTCCCCATCTCAGCCCAGAAAGCAGGTACAACAACTTTTGTGGTGTCTTTCAGATGCCTACCAAGGTAGTGTAAAAACTATCAAGAGAACTCCTTTCTGGCACCTTCCCCGGTGGAGTTGTGCATGGGGTGTGTTTGGAACATTTTGTCACCAGCCGACTCCAAAATTCAGCGGTTCCCCATCTCAGCCCACAAAGCAGGTAGAACAACTTTTGTGGTGCCTTTCAAATGCCTACCAAGGTAGTGTAAAAACTACCAGGAGAACTCCTGTCTGGCACCTTCCCCGGTGGAGTTGTGCATGGGGTGTGTTTGGAACATTTTGTCACCGGCCGACTCCAAAATTCAGCGTTTCCCCATCTCAGCCCAGAAAGCAGGTAGAACAACTTTTGTGGTGTCTTTCAGCTGCCTACCAAGGTAGTGTAAAAACTATCAATAGAACTCCTGTCTGGCACCTTCCCCGGTGGAGTTGTGCATGGGGTGTGTTTGGAACATTTTGTCACCAGCCGACTCCAAAATTCAGCGTTTCCCCATCTCAGCCCAGAAAGCAGGTAGAACAACTTTTGTGGTGTCTTTCAGATGCCTACCAAGGTAGTGTAAAAACTACCAGGAGAACTCCTGTCTGGCACCTTCCCCGGTGGAGTTGTGCATGGGGTGTGTTTGGAACATTTTGTCACCAGCCGACTCCAAAATTCAGCGTTTCCCCATCTCAGCCCAGAAAGCAGGTAGAACAACTTTTGTGGTGCCTTTCAGCTGCCTACCAAGGTAGTGTAAAAACTACCAAAAGAATTCGTTCCTGGCACCTTCCCCGGTGGAGTTGTGCATGGGGTGTGTTTGGAACATTTTGTCACCGGCCGACTCCAAAATTCAGCGGTTCCCCATCTCAGCCCAGAAAGCAG
Source organism: Falco biarmicus (assembly GCF_023638135.1). Classification (NCBI taxonomy): domain Eukaryota; kingdom Metazoa; phylum Chordata; class Aves; order Falconiformes; family Falconidae; genus Falco; species Falco biarmicus. The sequence continues at coordinate 34,350,232 of NC_079299.1, forward strand.
GTAGAACAAGTTTTGTCGTGTCTTTCAGATGCCTACCAAGGTAGTGTAAAAACTACCAGGAGAACTCCTGTCTGGCACCTTCCCCGGTGGAGTTGTGCATGGGGTGTGTTTGGAACATTTTGTCACCAGCCGACTCCAAAATTCAGCGGTTCCCCATCTCAGCCCAGAAAGCAGGTAGAACAACTTTTGTGGTGTCTTTCAGATGCCTACCGGAGCAATCTAAAAACTACCAGGAGAACTCCTGTCTGGCACCTTCCCCGGTGGAGTTGTGCATGGGGTGTGTTTGGAACATTTTGTCACCAGCCGACTCCAAAATTCAGCGTTTCCCCATCTCAGCCCAGAAAGCAGGTAGAACAACTTTTGTGGTGTCTTTCAGATGCCTACCAAGGTAGTGTAAAAACTACCAGGAGAACTCCTGTCTGGCACCTTCCGTGGTGGAGTTGTGCATGGGGTGTGTTTGGAACATTTTGTCACCGGCCGAGTCCAAAATTCAGCGGTTCCCCATCTCAGCCCAGAAAGCAGGTAGAACAACTTTTGTGGTGCCTTTCAAATGCCTACCAAGGTAGTGTAAAAACTACCAAGAGAACTCCTGTCTGGCACCTTCCCCGGTGGAGTTGTGCATGGGGTGTGTTTGGAACATTTTGTCACCAGCCGACTCCAAAATTCAGCGTTTCCCCATCTCAGCCCAGAAAGCAGGTAGAACAACTTTTGTGGTGTCTTTCAGATGCCTACCAAGGTAGTGTAAAAACTACCAAGAGAACTCCTGTCTGGCACCTTCCCCGGTGGAGTTGTGCATGGGGTGTCTGTGAAACATTTTGTCACCGGCCGACTCCAAAATTCAGCGGTTCCCCATCTCAGCCCACAAAGCAGGTACAACAACTTTTCTTGTGCCTTTCAGCTGCCTACCAAGGTAGTGTAAAAACTACCAAAAGAATTCGTTCCTGGCACCTTCCCCGGTGGAGTTGTGCATGGGGTGTGTTTGGAACATTTTGTCACCAGCCGACTCCAAAATTCAGCGTTTCCCCATCTCAGCCCAGAAAGCAGGTACAACAACTTTTGTGGTGCCTTTCAGCTGCCTACCAAGGTAGTGTAAAAACTACCAAGAGAACTCCTGTCTGGCACCTTCCCCGGTGGAGTTGTGCAGGGGGTGTGTTTGGAACATTTTGCCACCAGCCGACTCCAAAATTCAGCGGTTCCCCATCTCAGCCCACAAAGCAGGTACAACAACTTTTCTTGTGCCTTTCAGCTGCCTACCAAGGTAGTGTAAAAACTACCAAAAGAATTCGTTCCTGGCACCTTCCCCGGTGGAGTTGTGCATGGGGTGTGTTTGGAACATTTTGTCACCGGCCGACTCCAAAATTCAGCGGTTCCCCATCTCAGCCCAGAAAGCAGGTAGAACAACTTTTGTGGTGCCTTTCAGATGCCTACCAAGGTAGTGTAAAAACTATCAAGAGAACTCCTGTCTGGCACCTTCCCCGGTGGAGTTGTGCAGGGGGTGTGTTTGGAACATTTTGTCACCAGCCGACTCCAAAATTCAGCGTTTCCCCATCTCAGCCCAGAAAGCAGGTAGAACAACTTTTGTGGTGCCTTTCAGCTGCCTACCAAGGTAGTGTAAAAACTACCAAGAGAACTCCTGTCTGGCACGTTCCCCGGTGGAGTTGTGCATGGGGTGTGTTTGGAACATTTTGTCACCGGCCGAGTCCAAAATTCAGCGGTTCCCCATCTCAGCCCACAAAGCAGGTAGAACAAGTTTTGTGGTGTCTTTCAGATGCCTACCAAGGTAGTGTAAAAACTACCAACAGAATTCGTTCCTGGCACCTTCCCCGGTGGAGTTGTGCATGGGGTGTGTTTGGAACATTTTGTCACCAGCCGACTCCAAAATTCAGCGGTTCCCCATCTCAGCCCAGAAAGCAGGTAGAACAACTTTTGTCGTGTCTTTCAGATGCCTACCAAGGTAGTGTAAAAACTACCAGGAGAACTCCTGTCTGGCACCTTCCCCGGTGGAGTTGTGCATGGGGTGTGTTTGGAACATTTTGTCACCGGCCGACTCCAAAATTCAGCGGTTCCCCATCTCAGCCCAGAAAGCAGGTAGAACAACTTTTGTGGTGTCTTTCAGATGCCTACCGGAGCAATCTAAAAACTACCAGGAGAACTCCTGTCTGGCACCTTCCCCGGTGGAGTTGTGCATGGGGTGTGTTTGGAACATTTTGTCACCAGCCGACTCCAAAATTCAGCGTTTCCCCATCTCAGCCCAGAAAGCAGGTACAACAACTTTTGTGGTGTCTTTCAGATGCCTACCAAGGTAGTGTAAAAACTACCAGGAGAACTCCTGTCTGGCACCTTCCGTGGTGGAGTTGTGCATGGGGTGTGTTTGGAACATTTTGTCACCGGCCGAGTCCAAAATTCAGCGTTTCCCCATCTCAGCCCAGAAAGCAGGTAGAACAACTTTTGTGGTGCCTTTCAAATGCCTACCAAGGTAGTGTAAAAACTACCAAGAGAACTCCTGTCTGGCACCTTCCCCGGTGGAGTTGTGCATGGGGTGTGTTTGGAACATTTTGTCACCAGCCGACTCCAAAATTCAGCGTTTCCCCATCTCAGCCCAGAAAGCAGGTAGAACAACTTTTGTGGTGTCTTTCAGATGCCTACCAAGGTAGTGTAAAAACTACCAAGAGAACTCCTGTCTGGCACCTTCCCCGGTGGAGTTGTGCATGGGGTGTCTGTGAAACATTTTGTCACCGGCCGACTCCAAAATTCAGCGGTTCCCCATCTCAGCCCACAAAGCAGGTAGAACAACTTTTGTGGTGTCTTTCAGCTGCCTACCAAGGTAGTGTAAAAACTACCAAAAGAATTCGTTCCTGGCACCTTCCCCGGTGGAGTTGTGCATGGGGTGTGTTTGGAACATTTTGTCACCAGCCGACTCCAAAATTCAGCGTTTCCCCATCTCAGCCCAGAAAGCAGGTACAACAACTTTTGTGGTCCCTTTCAGCTGCCTACCAAGGTAGTGTAAAAACTACCAAGAGAACTCCTGTCTGGCACCTTCCCCGGTGGAGTTGTGCAGGGGGTGTGTTTGGAACATTTTGCCACCAGCCGACTCCAAAATTCAGCGGTTCCCCATCTCAGCCCACAAAGCAGGTACAACAACTTTTCTTGTGCCTTTCAGCTGCCTACCAAGGTAGTGTAAAAACTACCAAAAGAATTCGTTCCTCGCACCTTCCCCGGTGGAGTTGTGCATGGGGTGTGTTTGGAACATTTTGCCACCAGCCGACTCCAAAATTCAGCGGTTCCCCATCTCAGCCCAGAAAGAGGGTAGAACAACTTTTGTAGTGTCTTTTTGATGCCTACCAAGGTAGTGTAAAAACTACCAAGAGAACTCCTGTCTGGCACCTTCCCCGGTGGAGTTGTGCATGGGGTGTGTTTGGAACATTTTGTCACCGGCCGACTCCAAAATTCAGCGGTTCCCCATCTCAGCCCAGAAAGCAGGTAGAACAACTTTTGTGGTGTCTTTCAGATGCCTACCGGAGCAATGTAAAAACTACCAGGAGAACTCCTGTCTGGCACCTTCCCCGGTGGAGTTGTGCATGGGGTGTGTTTGGAACATTTTGTCACCGGCCGAGTCCAAAAGTCAGCGATTCCCCATCTCAGCCCAGAAAGCAGGTAGAACAAGTTTTGTGGTGTCTTTGACGTGCCTACCAGAGCAATGTAAAATCTATCAAGAGAACTCCTGTCTGGCACCTTCCCCGGTGGAGTTGTGCATGGGGTGTGTTTGGAACATTTTGCCACCAGCCGAGTCCAAAATTCAGCGTTTCCCCATCTCAGCCCAGAAAGCAGGAAGAACAACTTTTGTGGTGCCTTTCAGATGCCTACCAAGGTAGTGTAAAAACTACCAGGAGAACTCCTGTCTCACACCTTCCCCGGTGGAGTTGTGCATGGGGTGTGTTTGGAACATTTTGTCACCGGCCGACTCCAAAATTCAGCGGTTCCCCATCTCAGCCCAGAAAGCAGGTAGAACATCTTTTGTGGTGTCTTTTAGATGCCTACCAAGGTAGTTTAAAAACTATCAAGAGAACTCCTGTCTGGCACCTTCCCCGGTGGAGTTGTGCATGGGGTGTGTTTGGAAAATTCTGTCACCGGCCGACTCCAAAATTCAGCTCTTCCCCATCTCAGCCCAGAAAGCAGGTAGAACAACTTTTGTGGTGTCTTTCAGATGCCTACCGGAGCAATGTAAAAACTACCAGGAGAACTCCTGTCTGGCACCTTCCCCGGTGGAGTTGTGCAGGGGGTGTGTTTGGAACATTTTGTCACCGGCCGACTCCAAAATTCAGCTGATCCCCATCACAGCCCAGAGAGCAGATAGAACAACTTTTGTGGTGCCTTTCAAATGCCTACCAAGGTAGTGTAAAAACTACCAGGAGAACTCCTGTCCGGCACCTTCCCCGGTGGAGTTGTGCATGGGGTGTGTTTGGAACATTTTGTCACCGGCCGACTCCAAAATTCAGCGGTTCCCCATCTCAGCCCAGAAAGCAGGTACAACAACTTTTCTGGTGTCTTTGAGGTGCCTACCAGAGCAATGTAAAATCTACCAGGAGAACTCCTGTCTGGCACCTTCCCCAGTGGAGTTGTGCATGGGGTGTGTTTGGAACATTTTGCCACCAGCCGACTCCAAAATTCAGCTGTTCCCCATCTCAGCCCAGAAAGCAGGTAGAACAACTTTTGTGGTGTCTTTCAGAGGCCTACCAAGGTAGTGTAAAAACTACCAGGAGAACTCCTGTCTGGCACCTTTCCCGTTGGAGTTGTGCATGGGGTGTGTTTGGAACATTTTGTCACCGGCCGACTCCAAAATTCAGCGGTTCCCCATCTCAGCCCAGAAAGCAGGTAGAACAACTTTTGTGGTGTCTTTCAGATGCCTACCGGAGTAATGTAAAAACTACCAGGAGAACTCCTGTCTGGCACCTTCCCCGGTGGAGTTGTGCATGGGGTGTGTTTGGAACATTTTGCCACCAGCCGACTCCAAAATTCAGCGGTTCCCCATCTCAGCCCAGAAAGCAGCAAGAACAACTTTTGTGGTGCCTTTCAGCTGCCTACCAAGGTAGTGTAAAATCTACCAACAGAACTCCTGTCTGGCACCTTCCCCGGTGGAGTTGTGCATGGGGTGTGTTTGGAACATTTTGTCACCGGCCGACTCCAAAATTCAGCGGTTCCCCATCTCAGCCCAGAAAGCAGGTAGAACATCTTTTGTGGTGCCTTTCAGATGCCTACCAAGGTAGTGTAAAAACTACCAGGAGAACTCCTGTCTGGCACCTTCCGTGGTGGAGTTGTGCATGGGGTGTGTTTGGAACATTTTGTCACCAGCCGAGTCCAAAATTCAGAGTTTCCCCATCTCAGCCCAGAAAGCAGATAGAACAAGTTTTGTGGTGTCTTTGAGGTGCCTACCAGAGCAATGTAAAATCTATCAAGAGAACTCCTGCCTGGCACCTTCCCCGGTGGAGTTGTGCATGGGGTGTGTTTGGAACATTTTGCCACCAGCCGACTCCAAAATTCAGCGGTTCCCCATCTCAGCCCAGAAAGAGGGTAGAACAACTTTTGTAGTGTCTTTTTGATGCCTACCAAGGTAGTGTAAAAACTACCAAGAGAACTCCTGTCTGGCCCCTTCCCCGGTGGAGTTGTGCAGGGGGTGTGTTTGGAACATTTTGTCACCGGCCGAGTCCAAAATTCAGCGGTTCCCCATCTCAGCCCAGAAAGCAGGTAGAACATCTTTTGTGGTGCCTTTCAGATGCCTACCAAGGTAGTGTAAAAACTACCAGGAGAACTCCTGTCTGGCACCTTCCGTGGTGGAGTTGTGCATGGGGTGTGTTTGGAACATTTTGTCACCAGCCGAGTCCAAAATTCAGCTGTACCCCATCTCAGCCCACAAAGCAGGTACAACAACTTTTCTTGTGCCTTTCAGCTGCCTACCAAGGTAGTGTAAAAACTACTAAGAGAACTCCTGTCTGACACATTCCCCGGTGGAGTTGTGCATGGGGTGTGTTTGGAACATTTTGTCACCGGCCGACTCCAAAATTCAGCGTTTCCCCATCTCAGCCCAGAAAGCAGGAAGAACAACTTTTGTGGTGCCTTTCAGCTACCTACCAAGGTAGTGTAAAAACTACCAACAGAATTCGTTCCTGGCACCTTCCCCGGTGGAGTTGTGCATGGGGTGTCTGTGAAACATTTTGTCACCGGCCGACTCCAAAATTCAGCGATTCCCCATCTCAGCCCAGAAAGCAGGTAGAACAACTTTTGCGGTGTCTTTCAGATGCCTACCAAGGTAGTGTAAAAACTATCTAGAGAACTCCTATCTGGCCCCTTCCCCGGTGGAGTTGTGCATGGGGTGTGTTTGGAACATTTTGTCACCAGCCGACTCCAAAATTCAGCGTTTCCCCATCTCAGCCCAGAAAGCAGGTAGAACAACTTTTGTGGTGTCTTTCAGATGCCTACCAAGGTAGTGTAAAAACTACCAGGAGAACTCCTGTCTGGCACCTTCCGTGGTGGAGTTGTGCATGGGGTGTGTTTGGAACATTTTGTCACCAGCCGAGTCCAAAATTCAGCGTTTCCCCATCTCAGCCCAGAAAGCAGGTAGAACAACTTTCGTGGTGTCTTTTAGATGCCTACCAAGGTAGTGTAAAAACTACCAAGAGAACTCCTGTCTGGCACCTTCCCCGGTGGAGTTGTGCATGGGGTGTGTTTGGAACATTTTGTCACCGGCCGAGTCCAAAATTCAGCGGTTCCCCATCTCAGCCCAGAAAGCAGGTAGAACATCTTTTGTGGTGCCTTTCAGATGCCTACCAAGGTAGTGTAAAAACTACCAGGAGAACTCCTGTCTGGCACCTTCCCCGGTGGAGTTGTGCATGGGGTGTGTTTGGAACATTTTGTCACCGGCCGACTCCAAAATTCAGCGTTTCCCCATCTCAGCCCAGAAAGCAGGTAGAACAACTTTTGTGGTGTCTTTCAGATGCCTACCGGAGTAATGTAAAAACTACCAGGAGAACTCCTGTCTGGCACCTTCCCCGGTGGAGTTGTGCATGGGGTGTGTTTGGAACATTTTGCCACCAGCCGACTCCAAAATTCAGCGGTTCCCCATCTCAGCCCAGAAAGCAGGATGAACAACTTTTGTGGTGCCTTTCAGCTGCCTACCAAGGTAGTGTAAAATCTACCAACAGAACTCCTGTCTGGCACCTTCCCCGGTGGAGTTGTGCATGGGGTGTGTTTGGAACATTTTGTCACCGGCCGACTCCAAAATTCAGCGGTTCCCCATCTCAGCCCAGAAAGCAGGTAGAACATCTTTTGTGGTGCCTTTCAGATGCCTACCAAGGTAGTGTAAAAACTACCAGGAGAACTCCTGTCTGGCACCTTCCGTGGTGGAGTTGTGCATGGGGTGTGTTTGGAACATTTTGTCACCAGCCGAGTCCAAAATTCAGAGTTTCCCCATCTCAGCCCAGAAAGCAGATAGAACAAGTTTTGTGGTGTCTTTGAGGTGCCTACCAGAGCAATGTAAAATCTATCAAGAGAACTCCTGCCTGGCACCTTCCCCGGTGGAGTTGTGCATGGGGTGTGTTTGGAACATTTTGCCACCAGCCGACTCCAAAATTCAGCGGTTCCCCATCTCAGCCCAGAAAGAGGGTAGAACAACTTTTGTAGTGTCTTTTTGATGCCTACCAAGGTAGTGTAAAAACTACCAAGAGAACTCCTGTCTGGCCCCTTCCCCGGTGGAGTTGTGCAGGGGGTGTGTTTGGAACATTTTGTCACCGGCCGAGTCCAAAATTCAGCGGTTCCCCATCTCAGCCCAGAAAGCAGGTAGAACATCTTTTGTGGTGCCTTTCAGATGCCTACCAAGGTAGTGTAAAAACTACCAGGAGAACTCCTGTCTGGCACCTTCCGTGGTGGAGTTGTGCATGGGGTGTGTTTGGAACATTTTGTCACCAGCCGAGTCCAAAATTCAGCTGTACCCCATCTCAGCCCACAAAGCAGGTACAACAACTTTTCTTGTGCCTTTCAGCTGCCTACCAAGGTAGTGTAAAAACTACTAAGAGAACTCCTGTCTGACACATTCCCCGGTGGAGTTGTGCATGGGGTGTGTTTGGAACATTTTGTCACCGGCCGACTCCAAAATTCAGCGTTTCCCCATCTCAGCCCACAAAGCAGGAAGAACAACTTTTGTGGTGCCTTTCAGCTACCTACCAAGGTAGTGTAAAAACTACCAACAGAATTCGTTCCTGGCACCTTCCCCGGTGGAGTTGTGCATGGGGTGTCTGTGAAACATTTTGTCACCGGCCGACTCCAAAATTCAGCGATTCCCCATCTCAGCCCAGAAAGCAGGTAGAACAACTTTTGCGGTGTCTTTCAGATGCCTACCAAGGTAGTGTAAAAACTATCTAGAGAACTCCTATCTGGCCCCTTCCCCGGTGGAGTTGTGCATGGGGTGTGTTTGGAACATTTTGTCACCAGCCGACTCCAAAATTCAGCGTTTCCCCATCTCAGCCCAGAAAGCAGGTAGAACAACTTTTGTGGTGTCTTTCAGATGCCTACCAAGGTAGTGTAAAAACTACCAGGAGAACTCCTGTCTGGCACCTTCCGTGGTGGAGTTGTGCATGGGGTGTGTTTGGAACATTTTGTCACCGGCCGAGTCCAAAATTCAGCGTTTCCCCATCTCAGCCCAGAAAGCAGGTAGAACAACTTTTGTGGTGTCTTTTAGATGCCTACCAAGGTAGTGTAAAAACTACCAAGAGAACTCCTGTCTGGCACCTTCCCCGGTGGAGTTGTGCATGGGGTGTGTTTGGAACATTTTGTCACCGGCCGAGTCCAAAATTCAGCGGTTCCCCATCTCAGCCCAGAAAGCAGGTAGAACATCTTTTGTGGTGCCTTTCAGATGCCTACCAAGGTAGTGTAAAAACTACCAGGAGAACTCCTGTCTGGCACCTTCCCCGGTGGAGTTGTGCATGGGGTGTGTTTGGAAAATTTTGCCACCAGCCGACTCCAAAATTCAGCGGTTCCCCATCTCAGCCCAGAAAGCTGGAAGAACAACTTTTGTGGTGCCTTTCAAATGCCTACCAAGGTAGTGTAAAAACTACCAGGAGAACTCCTGTCCGGCACCTTCCCCGGTGGAGTTGTGCATGGGGTGTGTTTGGAACATTTTGTCACCGGCCGACTCCAAAATTCAGCGGTTCCCCATCTCAGCCCAGAAAGCAGGTACAACAACTTTTGTGGTGCCTTTCAGCTGCCTACCAAGGTAGTGTAAAAACTACTAAAGAGAACTCCTGTCTGGCACCTTCCCCGGTGGAGTTGTGCATGGGGTGTGTTTGGAACATTTTGTCACCAGCCGAGTCCAAAATTCAGCGGTTCCCCATCTCAGCCCAGAAAGCAGGTAGAACAACTTTTGTGGTGTCTTTCAGATGCCTACCAAGGTAGCGTAAAAACTACCAGGAGAACTCCTGTCTGGCACCTTCCCCGGTGGAGTTGTACATGGGGTGTGTTTGGAACATTTTGTCACCAGCCGACTCCAAAATTCAGCGATTCCCCATCTCAGCCCAGAAAGCAGGTAGAACAACTTTTGTGGTGCCTTTCAGCTGCCTACCAAGGTAGTGTAAAAACTACCAGGAGAACTCCTGTCTGGCACCTTCCCCGGTGGAGTTGTGCAATGGGTGTGTTTGGAACATTTTGTCACCGGCCGAGTCCAAAATTCAGCGATTCCCCATCTCAGCCCAGAAAGCAGGCACAACAACTTTTCTGGTGTCTTTGAGGTGCCTACCAAGGTAGTGTAAAAACTACCAGGAGAACTCCTGTCTGGCACCTTCCCCGGTGGAGTTGTGCATGGGGTGTGTTTGGAACATTTTGCCACCAGCCGACTCCAAAATTCAGCTGTTCCCCATCTCAGCCCAGAAAGCAGGTAGAACAACTTTTGTGGTGTCTTTCAGAGGCCTACCAAGGTAGTGTAAAAACTACCAAAAGAACTCCTGTCTGGCACCTTTCCCGTTGGAGTTGTGCATGGGGTGTGTTTGGAACATTTTGTCACCGGCCGACTCCAAAATTCAGCGGTTCCCCATCTCAGCCCAGAAAGCAGGTAGAACAACTTTTCTGGTGTCTTTGAGGTGCCTACCAAGGTAGTGTAAAAACTACCAGGAGAACTCCTGTCTGGCACCTTCCCCGGTGGAGTTGTGCATGGGGTGTGTTTGGAACATTTTGCCACCAGCCGACTCCAAAATTCAGCTGTTCCCCATCTCAGCCCAGAAAGCAGGTAGAACAACTTTTGTGGTGTCTTTCAGAGGCCTACCAAGGTAGTGTAAAAACTACCAGGAGAACTCCTGTCTGGCACCTTTCCCGTTGGAGTTGTGCAGGGGGTGTGTTTGGAACATTTTGCCACCAGCCGACTCCAAAATTCAGCGGTTCCCCATCTCAGCCCAGAAAGCAGGATGAACAACTTTTGTGGTGCCTTTCAGCTGCCTACCAAGGTAGTGTAAAATCTACCAACAGAACTCCTGTCTGGCACCTTCCCCGGTGGAGTTGTGCATGGGGTGGGTTTGGAACATTTTGTCACCAGCCAAGTCCAAAATTCAGCGATTCCCCATCTCAGCCCAGAAAGCAGGTAGAACAACTTTTCTGGTGTCTTTGAGGTGCCTACCAGAGCAATGTAAAATCTATCAAGAGAACTCCTGCCTGGCACCTTCCCCGGTGGAGTTGTGCATGGGGTGTGTTTGGAACATTTTGCCACCAGCCGACTCCAAAATTCAGCGGTTCCCCATCTCAGCCCAGAAAGAGGGTAGAACAACTTTTGTAGTGTCTTTTTGATGCCTACCAAGGTAGTGTAAAAACTACCAAGAGAACTCCTGTCTGGCACCTTCCCCGGTGGAGTTGTGCATGGGGTGTGTTTGGAACATTTTGTCACCGGCCGAGTCCAAAATTCAGCGGTTCCCCATCTCAGCCCAGAAAGAGGGTAGAACAACTTTTGTGGTGTCTTTGAGGTGCCTACCGGAGCAATGTAAAAACTACCAGGAGAACTCCTGTCTTGCACCTTCCCCGGTGGAGTTGTGCAGGGGGTGTGTTTGGAACATTTTGCCACCAGCCGACTCCAAAATTCAGCTGTTCCCCATCTCAGCCCAGAAAGCAGGAAGAACAACTTTTGTGGTGCCTTTCAGCTGCCTACCAAGGTAGTGTAAAATCTACCAACAGAACTCCTGTCTGGCACCTTCCCCGGTGGAGTTGTGCATGGGGTGTGTTTGGAACATTTTGTCACCGGCCGAGTCCAAAATTCAGCGATTCCCCATCTCAGCCCAGAAAGCAGGTAGAACAAGTTTTGTGGTGTCTTTGAGGTGCCTACCAGAGCAATGTAAAATCTATCAAGAGAACTCCTGTCTGGCACCTTCCCCGGTGGAGTTGTGCAGGGGGTGTGTTTGGAACATTTTGCCACCAGCCGAGTCCAAAATTCAGCGTTTCCCCATCTCAGCCCAGAAAGCAGGAAGAACAACTTTTGTGGTGCCTTTCAGATGCCTACCAAGGTAGTGTAAAAACTACCAGGAGAACTCCTGTCTCACACCTTCCCCGGTGGAGTTGTGCATGGGGTGTGTTTGGAACATTTTGTCACCGGCCGACTCCAAAATTCAGCGGTTCCCATCTCAGCCCAGAAAGCAGGTACAACAACTTTTGTGGTGCCTTTCAGCTGCCTACCAAGGTAGTGTAAAATCTACCAACAGAACTCCTGTCTGGCACCTTCCCCGGTGGAGTTGTGCATGGGGTGTCTTTGGAACATTTTGTCACCGGCCGACTCCAAAATTCAGTGATTCCCCGTCTCAGCCGAGAAAGCAGATAGAAGAAGTTTTGTGGTGTCTTTGAGGTGCCTACCAGAGCAATGTAAAATCTTTCAAGAGAACTCCTGTCTGGCACCTTCCCCGGTGGAGTTGTGCATGGGGTGTGTTTGGAAATTTTGCCACCAGCCGAGTCCAAAATTCAGCGGTTCCCCATCTCAGCCCAGAAAGCAGGAAGAACAACTTTTGTGGTGCCTTTCAAATGCCTACCAAGGTAGTGTAAAAACTACCAAGAGAACTCCTGTCTGGCACCTTCCCCGGTGGAGTTGTGCATGGGGTGTGTTTGGAACATTTTGTCACCGGCCGACTCCAAAATTCAGTGATTCCCCGTCTCAGCCGAGAAAGCAGATAGAAGAAGTTTTGTGGTGTCTTTGAGGTGCCTACCAGAGCAATGTAAAATCTATCAAGAGAACTCCTGTCTGGCACCTTCCCCGGTGGAGTTGTGCATGGGGTGTGTTTGGAAAATTTTGCCACCAGCCGACTCCAAAATTCAGCGGTTCCCCATCTCAGCCCAGAAAGCAGGAAGAACAACTTTTGTGGTGCCTTTCAAATGCCTACCAAGGTAGTGTAAAAACTACCAGGAGAACTCCTGTCTGGCACCTTCCCCGGTGGAGTTGTGCATGGGGTGTGTTTGGAACATTTTGTCACCGGCCGACTCCAAAATTCAGCGGTTCCCCATCTCAGCCCAGAAAGCAGGTAGAACATCTTTTGTGGTGTCTTTTAGATGCCTACCAAGGTAGTTTAAAAACTATCAAGAGAACTCCTGTCTGGCACCTTCCCCGGTGGAGTTGTGCATGGGGTGTGTTTGGAAAATTCTGTCACCGGCCGACTCCAAAATTCAGCTCTTCCCCATCTCAGCCCAGAAAGCAGGTAGAACAACTTTTGTGGTGTCTTTCAGATGCCTACCGGAGCAATGTAAAAACTACCAGGAGAACTCCTGTGTGGCACCTTCCCCGGTGGAGTTGTGCAGGGGGTGTGTTTGGAACATTTTGTCACCGGCCGACTCCAAAATTCAGCGGTTCCCCATCTCAGCCCAGAAAGCAGGTACAACAACTTTTGTGGTGCCTTTCAGCTGCCTACCAAGGTAGTGTAAAAACTACTAAAGAGAACTCCTGTCTGGCACCTTCCCCGGTGGAGTTGTGCATGGGGTGTGTTTGGAACATTTTGTCACCAGCCGAGTCCAAAATTCAGCGGTTCCCCATCTCAGCCCAGAAAGCAGGAAGAACAACTTTTCTGGTGTCTTTTAGATGCCTACCAAGGTAGCGTAAAAACTACCAAGAGAACTCCTGTCTGGCACCTTCCCCGGTGGAGTTGTACATGGGGTGTGTTTGGAACATTTTGTCACCAGCCGACTCCAAAATTCAGCGGTTCCCCATCTCAGCCCAGAAAGCAGGAAGAACAACTTTTGTGGTGCCTTTCAGCTGCCTACCAAGGTAGTGTAAAAACTACCAGGAGAACTCCTGTCTGGCACCTTCCCCGGTGGAGTTGTGCAATGGGTGTGTTTGGAACATTTTGTCACCGGCCGAGTCCAAAATTCAGTGATTCCCCATCTCAGCCCAGAAAGCAGGTACAACAACTTTTCTGGTGTCTTTGAGGTGCCTACCAGAGCAATGTAAAATCTACCAGGAGAACTCCTGTCTGGCACCTTCCCCAGTGGAGTTGTGCATGGGGTGTGTTTGGAACATTTTGCCACCAGCCGACTCCAAAATTCAGCTGTTCCCCATCTCAGCCCAGAAAGCAGGTAGAACAACTTTTGTGGTGTCTTTCAGAGGCCTACCAAGGTAGTGTAAAAACTACCAGGAGAACTCCTGTCTGGCACCTTTCCCGTTGGAGTTGTGCATGGGGTGTGTTTGGAACATTTTGTCACCGGCCGACTCCAAAATTCAGCGGTTCCCCATCTCAGCCCAGAAAGCAGGTAGAACAACTTTTGTGGTGTCTTTCAGATGCCTACCGGAGTAATGTAAAAACTACCAGGAGAACTCCTGTCTGGCACCTTCCCCGGTGGAGTTGTGCATGGGGTGTGTTTGGAACATTTTGCCACCAGCCGACTCCAAAATTCAGCGGTTCCCCATCTCAGCCCAGAAAGCAGGATGAACAACTTTTGTGGTGCCTTTCAGCTGCCTACCAAGGTAGTGTAAAATCTACCAGGAGAACTCCTGTCTGGCACCTTCCCCGGTGGAGTTGTGCATGGGGTGTGTTTGGAACATTTTGTCACAAGCCAAGTCCAAAATTCAGCGATTCCCCATCTCAGCCAAGAAAGCAGGTAGAACAACTTTTCTGGTGTCTTTGAGGTGCCTACCAGAGCAATGTAAAATCTATCAAGAGAACTCCTGCCTGGCACCTTCCCCGGTGGAGTTGTGCATGGGGTGTGTTTGGAACATTTTGCCACCAGCCGACTCCAAAATTCAGCGGTTCCCCATCTCAGCCCAGAAAGAGGGTAGAACAACTTTTGTAGTGTCTTTTTGATGCCTACCAAGGTAGTGTAAAAACTACCAAAAGAATTCGTTCCTGGCACCTTCCCCGGTGGAGTTGTGCATGGGGTGTGTTTGGAACATTTTGTCACCAGCCGACTCCAAAATTCAACTCTTCCCCATCTCAGCCCAGAAAGCAGGTAGAACAACTTTTGTGGTGTCTTTCAAATGCCTACCAAGGTAGTGTAAAAACTACCAGGAGAACTCCTGTCTGGCACCTTCCCCGGTGGAGTTGTGCATGGGGTGTGTTTGGAACATTTTGTCACCGGCCGACTCCAAAATTCAGCGGTTCCCCATCTCAGCCCAGAAAGCAGGTAGAACAACTTTTGTGGTGTCTTTCAGATGCCTACCGGAGCAATGTAAAAACTACCAGGAGAACTCCTGTCTGGCACCTTCCCCGGTGGAGTTGTGCATGGGGTGTGTTTGGAACATTTTGCCACCAGCCGACTCCAAAATTCAGCGGTTCCCCATCTCAGCCCAGAAAGCAGCAAGAACAACTTTTGTGGTGCCTTTCAGCTGCCTACTAAGGTAGTGTAAAAACTACCAAGAGAACTCCTGTCTGGCACCTTCCCCGGTGGAGTTGTGCATGGGGTGTCTGTGGAACATTTTGTCACCGGCCGAGTCCAAAATTCAGCGGTTCCCCATCTCAGCCCAGAAAGCAGGTAGAACAACTTTTGTGGTGTCTTTCAGATGCCTACCAAGGTAGTGTAAAAACTACCAAGAGAACTCCTGTCTGGCACCTTCCCCGGTGGAGTTCTGCAGGGGGTGTGTTTGGAACATTTTGCCACCAGCCGACTCCAAAATTCAACGGTTCCCCATCTCAGCCCAAAAAGCTGGTACAACT
Source organism: Falco biarmicus (assembly GCF_023638135.1). NCBI lineage: Eukaryota > Metazoa > Chordata > Aves > Falconiformes > Falconidae > Falco > Falco biarmicus. Next base: position 34,365,378 of record NC_079299.1, read on the forward strand.
TCTTTTCTTGTGCCTTTCAGCTGCCTACCAAGGTAGTGTAAAAAGTACCAAGAGAACTCCTGTCTGGCACCTTCCCCGGTGGAGTTGTGCATGGGGTGTGTTTGGAACATTTTGTCACCGGCCGACTCCAAAATTCAGCGGTTCCCCATCTCAGCCCACAAAGCAGGTACAACAACTTTTGTGGTGTCTTTCAGCTGCCTACCAAGGTAGAGTAAAAACTACCAAAAGAATTCGTTCCTGGCACCTTCCCCGGTGGAGTTGTGCATGGGGTGTGTTTGGAACATTTTGTCACCGGCCGACTCCAAAATTCAGCTGTACCCCATCTCAGCCCACAAAGCAGGTACAACAACTTTTCTTGTGCCTTTCAGCTGCCTACCAAGGTAGTGTAAAAACTACTAAGAGAACTCCTGTCTGACACATTCCCCGGTGGAGTTGTGCATGGGGTGTGTTTGGAACATTTTGTCACCGGCCGACTCCAAAATTCAGCGTTTCCCCATCTCAGCCCAGAAAGCAGGAAGAACAAGTTTTGTGGTGTCTTTCAGATGCCTACCAAGGTAGTGTAAAAACTACCAACAGAATTCGTTCCTGGCACCTTCCCCGGTGGAGTTGTGCATGGGGTGTCTGTGAAACATTTTGTCACCGGCCGAGTCCAAAATTCAGCGTTTCCCCATCTCAGCCCAGAAAGCAGGAAGAACAACTTTTGTGGTGTCTTTCAGATGCCTACCAAGGTAGTGTAAAAACTACCAAGAGAACTCCTGTCTGGCACCTTCCCCGGTGGAGTTGTGCATGGGGTGTGTTTGGAACATTTTGTCACCAGCCGACTCCAAAATTCAGCGTTTCCCCATCTCAGCCCACAAAGCAGGTAGAACAACTTTTGTGGTGTCTTTCAAATGCCTACCAAGGTAGTGTAAAAACTACCAGGAGAACTCCTGTCTGGCACCTTCCCCGGTGGAGTTGTGCAGGGGGTGTGTTTGGAACATTTTGTCACCAGCCGACTCCAAAATTCAGCGGTTCCCCATCTCAGCCCAGAAAGCAGGTAGAACAACTTTTGTGGTGCCTTTCAAATGCCTACCAAGGTAGTGTAAAAACTACCAAGAGAACTCCTGTCTGGCACCTTCCCCGGTGGAGTTGTGCATGGGGTGTGTTTGGAACATTTTGTCACCAGCCGACTCCAAAATTCAGCGTTTCCCCATCTCAGCCCAGAAAGCAGGTAGAACAACTTTTGTGGTGTCTTTCAGATGCCTACCAAGGTAGTGTAAAAACTACCAAGAGAACTCCTGTCTGGCACCTTCCCGTTGGAGTTGTGCATGGGGTGTCTGTGAAACATTTTGTCACCGGCCGACTCCAAAATTCAGCGGTTCCCCATCTCAGCCCAGAAAGCAGGTAGAAAAACTTTTGTGGTGTCTTTAAGATGCCTACCGGAGCAATGTAAAAACTACCAGGAGAACTCCTGTCTGGCACCTTCACCGGTGGAGTTGTGCATGGGGTGTGTTTGGAACATTTTGTCACCAGCCGAGTCCAAAATTCAGCGTTTCCCCATCTCAGCCCAGAAAGCAGGTAGAACAACTTTTGTGGTGTCTTTCAGATGCCTACCAAGGTAGTGTAAAAACTACCAAGAGAACTCCTGTCTGGCACCTTCCCCGGTGGAGTTGTGCATGGGGTGTGTTTGGAACATTTTGCCACCAGCTGACTCCAAAATTCAGCGGTTCCCCATCTCAGCCCACAAAGCAGGTACAACAACTTTTCTTGTGCCTTTCAGCTGCCTACCAAGGTAGTGTAAAAACTACCAAAAGAATTCGTTCCTGGCACCTTCCTCGGTGGAGTTGTGCATGGGGTGTCTGTGAAACATTTTGTCACCGGCCGAGTCCAAAATTCAGCGGTTCCCCATCTCAGCCCACAAAGCAGGTAGAACAACTTTTGTGGTGTCTTTCAGATGCCTACCGGAGCAATCTAAAAACTACCAGGAGAACTCCTGTCTGGCACCTTCCCCGGTGGAGTTGTGCATGGGGTGTGTTTGGAACATTTTGTCACCAGCCGACTCCAAAATTCAGCGTTTCCCCATCTCAGCCCAGAAAGCAGGTAGAACAACTTTTGTGGTGTCTTTCAGATGCCTACCAAGGTAGTGTAAAAACTACCAGGAGAACTCCTGTCTGGCACCTTCCGTGGTGGAGTTGTGCATGGGGTGTGTTTGGAACATTTTGTCACCGGCCGAGTCCAAAATTCAGCGGTTCCCCATCTCAGCCCAGAAAGCAGGTAGAACAACTTTTGTGGTGCCTTTCAAATGCCTACCAAGGTAGTGTAAAAACTACCAAGAGAACTCCTGTCTGGCACCTTCCCCGGTGGAGTTGTGCATGGGGTGTGTTTGGAACATTTTGTCACCGGCCGACTCCAAAATTCAGTGATTCCCCGTCTCAGCCGAGAAAGCAGATAGAAGAAGTTTTGTGGTGTCTTTGAGGTGCCTACCAGAGCAATGTAAAATCTATCAAGAGAACTCCTGTCTGGCACCTTCCCCGGTGGAGTTGTGCATGGGGTGTGTTTGGAAAATTTTGCCACCAGCCGACTCCAAAATTCAGCGGTTCCCCATCTCAGCCCAGAAAGCAGGAAGAACAACTTTTGTGGTGCCTTTCAGCTGCCTACCAAGGTAGTGTAAAATCTACCAACAGAACTCCTGTCTGGCACCTTCCTCGGTGGAGTTGTGCATGGGGTGTGTTTGGAACATTTTGTCACCGGCCGACTCCAAAATTCAGCTCTTCCCCATCTCAGCCCAGAAAGCAGGTAGAACAACTTTTGTGGTGTCTTTCAGATGCCTACCGGAGCAATGTAAAAACTACCAGGAGAACTCCTGTGTGGCACCTTCCCCGGTGGAGTTGTGCAGGGGGTGTGTTTGGAACATTTTGTCACCGGCCGACTCCAAAATTCAGCGGTTCCCCATCTCAGCCCAGAAAGCAGGTACAACAACTTTTGTGGTGCCTTTCAGCTGCCTACCAAGGTAGTGTAAAAACTACTAAAGAGAACTCCTGTCTGGCACCTTCCCCGGTGGAGTTGTGCATGGGGTGTGTTTGGAACATTTTGTCACCAGCCGAGTCCAAAATTCAGCGGTTCCCCATCTCAGCCCAGAAAGCAGGAAGAACAACTTTTCTGGTGTCTTTTAGATGCCTACCAAGGTAGCGTAAAAACTACCAAGAGAACTCCTGTCTGGCACCTTCCCCGGTGGAGTTGTACATGGGGTGTGTTTGGAACATTTTGTCACCAGCCGACTCCAAAATTCAGCGGTTCCCCATCTCAGCCCAGAAAGCAGGAAGAACAACTTTTGTGGTGCCTTTCAGCTGCCTACCAAGGTAGTGTAAAAACTATTAAGAGAACTCCTGTCTGGCACCTTCCCCGGTGGAGTTGTGCAATGGGTGTGTTTGGAACATTTTGTCACCGGCCGACTCCAAAATTCAGCTGTACCCCATCTCAGCCCACAAAGCAGGTACAACAACTTTTCTTGTGCCTTTCAGCTGCCTACCAAGGTAGTGTAAAAACTACTAAGAGAACTCCTGTCTGACACATTCCCCGGTGGAGTTGTGCATGGGGTGTGTTTGGAACATTTTGTCACCGGCCGACTCCAAAATTCAGCGTTTCCCCATCTCAGCCCAGAAAGCAGGAAGAACAAGTTTTGTGGTGCCTTTCAGATGCCTACCAAGGTAGTGTAAAAACTACCAACAGAATTCGTTCCTGGCACCTTCCCCGGTGGAGTTGTGCATGGGGTGTCTGTGAAACATTTTGTCACCGGCCGAGTCCAAAATTCAGCGTTTCCCCATCTCAGCCCAGAAAGCAGGAAGAACAACTTTTGTGGTGTCTTTCAGATGCCTACCAAGGTAGTGTAAAAACTACCAAGAGAACTCCTGTCTGGCACCTTCCCCGGTGGAGTTGTGCATGGGGTGTGTTTGGAACATTTTGTCACCAGCCGACTCCAAAATTCAGCGTTTCCCCATCTCAGCCCAGAAAGCAGGTAGAACAACTTTTCTGGTGTCTTTGAGGTGCCTACCAGAGCAATGTAAAATCTATCAAGAGAACTCCTGCCTGGCACCTTCCCCGGTGGAGTTGTGCATGGGGTGTGTTTGGAACATTTTGCCACCAGCCGACTCCAAAATTCAGCGGTTCCCCATCTCAGCCCAGAAAGAGGGTAGAACAACTTTTGTAGTGTCTTTTTGATGCCTACCAAGGTAGTGTAAAAACTACCAAAAGAATTCGTTCCTGGCACCTTCCCCGGTGGAGTTGTGCATGGGGTGTGTTTGGAACATTTTGTCACCAGCCGACTCCAAAATTCAACTCTTCCCCATCTCAGCCCAGAAAGCAGGTAGAACAACTTTTGTGGTGTCTTTCAAATGCCTACCAAGGTAGTGTAAAAACTACCAGGAGAACTCCTGTCTGGCACCTTCCCCGGTGGAGTTGTGCATGGGGTGTGTTTGGAACATTTTGTCACCGGCCGACTCCAAAATTCAGCGGTTCCCCATCTCAGCCCAGAAAGCAGGTAGAACAACTTTTGTGGTGTCTTTCAGATGCCTACCGGAGCAATGTAAAAACTACCAGGAGAACTCCTGTCTGGCACCTTCCCCGGTGGAGTTGTGCATGGGGTGTGTTTGGAACATTTTGCCACCAGCCGACTCCAAAATTCAGCGGTTCCCCATCTCAGCCCAGAAAGCAGCAAGAACAACTTTTGTGGTGCCTTTCAGCTGCCTACTAAGGTAGTGTAAAAACTACCAAGAGAACTCCTGTCTGGCACCTTCCCCGGTGGAGTTGTGCATGGGGTGTCTGTGGAACATTTTGTCACCGGCCGAGTCCAAAATTCAGCGGTTCCCCATCTCAGCCCAGAAAGCAGGTAGAACAACTTTTGTGGTGTCTTTCAGATGCCTACCAAGGTAGTGTAAAAACTACCAAGAGAACTCCTGTCTGGCACCTTCCCCGGTGGAGTTCTGCAGGGGGTGTGTTTGGAACATTTTGCCACCAGCCGACTCCAAAATTCAACGGTTCCCCATCTCAGCCCAAAAAGCTGGTACAACTTCTTTTCTTGTGCCTTTCAGCTGCCTACCAAGGTAGTGTAAAAAGTACCAAGAGAACTCCTGTCTGGCACCTTCCCCGGTGGAGTTGTGCATGGGGTGTGTTTGGAACATTTTGTCACCGGCCGACTCCAAAATTCAGCGGTTCCCCATCTCAGCCCACAAAGCAGGTACAACAACTTTTGTGGTGTCTTTCAGCTGCCTACCAAGGTAGAGTAAAAACTACCAAAAGAATTCGTTCCTGGCACCTTCCCCGGTGGAGTTGTGCATGGGGTGTGTTTGGAACATTTTGTCACCGGCCGACTCCAAAATTCAGCTGTACCCCATCTCAGCCCACAAAGCAGGTACAACAACTTTTCTTGTGCCTTTCAGCTGCCTACCAAGGTAGTGTAAAAACTACTAAGAGAACTCCTGTCTGACACATTCCCCGGTGGAGTTGTGCATGGGGTGTGTTTGGAACATTTTGTCACCGGCCGACTCCAAAATTCAGCGTTTCCCCATCTCAGCCCAGAAAGCAGGAAGAACAAGTTTTGTGGTGCCTTTCAGATGCCTACCAAGGTAGTGTAAAAACTACCAACAGAATTCGTTCCTGGCACCTTCCCCGGTGGAGTTGTGCATGGGGTGTCTGTGAAACATTTTGTCACCGGCCGAGTCCAAAATTCAGCGTTTCCCCATCTCAGCCCAGAAAGCAGGAAGAACAACTTTTGTGGTGTCTTTCAGATGCCTACCAAGGTAGTGTAAAAACTACCAAGAGAACTCCTGTCTGGCACCTTCCCCGGTGGAGTTGTGCATGGGGTGTGTTTGGAACATTTTGTCACCAGCCGACTCCAAAATTCAGCGTTTCCCCATCTCAGCCCACAAAGCAGGTAGAACAACTTTTCTTGTGCCTTTCAGCTGCCTACCAAGGTAGTGTAAAAACTACCAAAAGAATTCGTTCCTGGCACCTTCCCCGGTGGAGTTGTGCATGGGGTGTGTTTGGAACATTTTGTCACCGGCCGAGTCCAAAATTCAGCGGTTCCCCATCTCAGCCCAGAAAGCAGGTAGAACAACTTTTGTGGTGTCTTTCAAATGCCTACCAAGGTAGTGTAAAAACTACCAGGAGAACTCCTGTCTGGCACCTTCCCCGGTGGAGTTGTGCAGGGGGTGTGTTTGGAACATTTTGTCACCAGCCGACTCCAAAATTCAGCGGTTCCCCATCTCAGCCCAGAAAGCAGGTAGAACAACTTTTGTGGTGCCTTTCAAATGCCTACCAAGGTAGTGTAAAAACTACCAAGAGAACTCCTGTCTGGCACCTTCCCCGGTGGAGTTGTGCATGGGGTGTGTTTGGAACATTTTGTCACCAGCCGACTCCAAAATTCAACTCTTCCCCATCTCAGCCCAGAAAGCAGGTAGAACAACTTTTGTGGTGTCTTTCAAATGCCTACCAAGGTAGTGTAAAAACTACCAGGAGAACTCCTGTCTGGCACCTTCCCCGGTGGAGTTGTGCATGGGGTGTGTTTGGAACATTTTGTCACCGGCCGACTCCAAAATTCAGCGGTTCCCCATCTCAGCCCAGAAAGCAGGTAGAACAACTTTTGTGGTGTCTTTCAGATGCCTACCGGAGCAATGTAAAAACTACCAGGAGAACTCCTGTCTGGCACCTTCCCCGGTGGAGTTGTGCATGGGGTGTGTTTGGAACATTTTGCCACCAGCCGACTCCAAAATTCAGCGGTTCCCCATCTCAGCCCAGAAAGCAGCAAGAACAACTTTTGTGGTGCCTTTCAGCTGCCTACTAAGGTAGTGTAAAAACTACCAAGAGAACTCCTGTCTGGCACCTTCCCCGGTGGAGTTGTGCATGGGGTGTCTGTGGAACATTTTGTCACCGGCCGAGTCCAAAATTCAGCGGTTCCCCATCTCAGCCCAGAAAGCAGGTAGAACAACTTTTGTGGTGTCTTTCAGATGCCTACCAAGGTAGTGTAAAAACTACCAAGAGAACTCCTGTCTGGCACCTTCCCCGGTGGAGTTCTGCAGGGGGTGTGTTTGGAACATTTTGCCACCAGCCGACTCCAAAATTCAACGGTTCCCCATCTCAGCCCAAAAAGCTGGTACAACTTCTTTTCTTGTGCCTTTCAGCTGCCTACCAAGGTAGTGTAAAAAGTACCAAGAGAACTCCTGTCTGGCACCTTCCCCGGTGGAGTTGTGCATGGGGTGTGTTTGGAACATTTTGTCACCGGCCGACTCCAAAATTCAGCGGTTCCCCATCTCAGCCCACAAAGCAGGTACAACAACTTTTGTGGTGCCTTTCAGCTGCCTACCAAGGTAGTGTAAAAACTACCAAAAGAATTCGTTCCTGGCACCTTCCCCGGTGGAGTTGTGCATGGGGTGTGTTTGGAACATTTTGTCACCGGCCGAGTCCAAAATTCAGCGGTTCCCCATCTCAGCCCAGAAAGCAGGTAGAACAACTTTTGTGGTGTCTTTGAAATGCCTACCAAGGTAGTGTAAAAACTACCAGGAGAACTCCTGTCTGGCACCTTCCCCGGTGGAGTTGTGCAGGGGGTGTGTTTGGAACATTTTGTCACCAGCCGACTCCAAAATTCAGCGGTTCCCCATCTCAGCCCAGAAAGCAGGTAGAACAACTTTTGTGGTGCCTTTCAAATGCCTACCAAGGTAGTGTAAAAACTACTAAGAGAACTCCTGTCTGACACATTCCCCGGTGGAGTTGTGCATGGGGTGTGTTTGGAACATTTTGTCACCGGCCGACTCCAAAATTCAGCGTTTCCCCATCTCAGCCCAGAAAGCAGGAAGAACAAGTTTTGTGGTGCCTTTCAGATGCCTACCAAGGTAGTGTAAAAACTACCAACAGAATTCGTTCCTGGCACCTTCCCCGGTGGAGTTGTGCATGGGGTGTCTGTGAAACATTTTGTCACCGGCCGAGTCCAAAATTCAGCGTTTCCCCATCTCAGCCCAGAAAGCAGGAAGAACAACTTTTGTGGTGTCTTTCAGATGCCTACCAAGGTAGTGTAAAAACTACCAAGAGAACTCCTGTCTGGCACCTTCCCCGGTGGAGTTGTGCAATGGGTGTGTTTGGAACATTTTGTCACCGGCCGACTCCAAAATTCAGCTGTACCCCATCTCAGCCCACAAAGCAGGTACAACAACTTTTCTTGTGCCTTTCAGCTGCCTACCAAGGTAGTGTAAAAACTACTAAGAGAACTCCTGTCTGACACATTCCCCGGTGGAGTTGTGCATGGGGTGTGTTTGGAACATTTTGTCACCGGCCGACTCCAAAATTCAGCGTTTCCCCATCTCAGCCCAGAAAGCAGGAAGAACAAGTTTTGTGGTGCCTTTCAGATGCCTACCAAGGTAGTGTAAAAACTACCAACAGAATTCGTTCCTGGCACCTTCCCCGGTGGAGTTGTGCATGGGGTGTCTGTGAAACATTTTGTCACCGGCCGAGTCCAAAATTCAGCGTTTCCCCATCTCAGCCCAGAAAGCAGGAAGAACAACTTTTGTGGTGTCTTTCAGATGCCTACCAAGGTAGTGTAAAAACTACCAAGAGAACTCCTGTCTGGCACCTTCCCCGGTGGAGTTGTGCATGGGGTGTGTTTGGAACATTTTGTCACCAGCCGACTCCAAAATTCAGCGTTTCCCCATCTCAGCCCAGAAAGCAGGTACAACAACTTTTCTGGTGTCTTTGAGGTGCCTACCAGAGCAATGTAAAATCTACCAGGAGAACTCCTGTCTGGCACCTTCCCCAGTGGAGTTGTGCATGGGGTGTGTTTGGAACATTTTGCCACCAGCCGACTCCAAAATTCAGCTGTTCCCCATCTCAGCCCAGAAAGCAGGTAGAACAACTTTTGTGGTGTCTTTCAGAGGCCTACCAAGGTAGTGTAAAAACTACCAGGAGAACTCCTGTCTGGCACCTTTCCCGTTGGAGTTGTGCATGGGGTGTGTTTGGAACATTTTGTCACCGGCCGACTCCAAAATTCAGCGGTTCCCCATCTCAGCCCAGAAAGCAGGTAGAACAACTTTTGTGGTGTCTTTCAGATGCCTACCGGAGTAATGTAAAAACTACCAGGAGAACTCCTGTCTGGCACCTTCCCCGGTGGAGTTGTGCATGGGGTGTGTTTGGAACATTTTGCCACCAGCCGACTCCAAAATTCAGCGGTTCCCCATCTCAGCCCAGAAAGCAGGATGAACAACTTTTGTGGTGCCTTTCAGCTGCCTACCAAGGTAGTGTAAAATCTACCAGGAGAACTCCTGTCTGGCACCTTCCCCGGTGGAGTTGTGCATGGGGTGTGTTTGGAACATTTTGTCACAAGCCAAGTCCAAAATTCAGCGATTCCCCATCTCAGCCCAGAAAGCAGGTAGAACAACTTTTCTGGTGTCTTTGAGGTGCCTACCAGAGCAATGTAAAATCTATCAAGAGAACTCCTGCCTGGCACCTTCCCCGGTGGAGTTGTGCATGGGGTGTGTTTGGAACATTTTGCCACCAGCCGACTCCAAAATTCAGCGGTTCCCCATCTCAGCCCAGAAAGAGGGTAGAACAACTTTTGTAGTGTCTTTTTGATGCCTACCAAGGTAGTGTAAAAACTACCAAAAGAATTCGTTCCTGGCACCTTCCCCGGTGGAGTTGTGCATGGGGTGTGTTTGGAACATTTTGTCACCAGCCGACTCCAAAATTCAACTCTTCCCCATCTCAGCCCAGAAAGCAGGTAGAACAACTTTTGTGGTGTCTTTCAAATGCCTACCAAGGTAGTGTAAAAACTACCAGGAGAACTCCTGTCTGGCACCTTCCCCGGTGGAGTTGTGCATGGGGTGTGTTTGGAACATTTTGTCACCGGCCGACTCCAAAATTCAGCGGTTCCCCATCTCAGCCCAGAAAGCAGGTAGAACAACTTTTGTGGTGTCTTTCAGATGCCTACCGGAGCAATGTAAAAACTACCAGGAGAACTCCTGTCTGGCACCTTCCCCGGTGGAGTTGTGCATGGGGTGTGTTTGGAACATTTTGCCACCAGCCGACTCCAAAATTCAGCGGTTCCCCATCTCAGCCCAGAAAGCAGCAAGAACAACTTTTGTGGTGCCTTTCAGCTGCCTACTAAGGTAGTGTAAAAACTACCAAGAGAACTCCTGTCTGGCACCTTCCCCGGTGGAGTTGTGCATGGGGTGTCTGTGGAACATTTTGTCACCGGCCGAGTCCAAAATTCAGCGGTTCCCCATCTCAGCCCAGAAAGCAGGTAGAACAACTTTTGTGGTGTCTTTCAGATGCCTACCAAGGTAGTGTAAAAACTACCAAGAGAACTCCTGTCTGGCACCTTCCCCGGTGGAGTTCTGCAGGGGGTGTGTTTGGAACATTTTGCCACCAGCCGACTCCAAAATTCAACGGTTCCCCATCTCAGCCCAAAAAGCTGGTACAACTTCTTTTCTTGTGCCTTTCAGCTGCCTACCAAGGTAGTGTAAAAAGTACCAAGAGAACTCCTGTCTGGCACCTTCCCCGGTGGAGTTGTGCATGGGGTGTGTTTGGAACATTTTGTCACCGGCCGACTCCAAAATTCAGCGGTTCCCCATCTCAGCCCACAAAGCAGGTACAACAACTTTTGTGGTGTCTTTCAGCTGCCTACCAAGGTAGAGTAAAAACTACCAAAAGAATTCGTTCCTGGCACCTTCCCCGGTGGAGTTGTGCATGGGGTGTGTTTGGAACATTTTGTCACCGGCCGACTCCAAAATTCAGCTGTACCCCATCTCAGCCCACAAAGCAGGTACAACAACTTTTCTTGTGCCTTTCAGCTGCCTACCAAGGTAGTGTAAAAACTACTAAGAGAACTCCTGTCTGACACATTCCCCGGTGGAGTTGTGCATGGGGTGTGTTTGGAACATTTTGTCACCGGCCGACTCCAAAATTCAGCGTTTCCCCATCTCAGCCCAGAAAGCAGGAAGAACAAGTTTTGTGGTGCCTTTCAGATGCCTACCAAGGTAGTGTAAAAACTACCAACAGAATTCGTTCCTGGCACCTTCCCCGGTGGAGTTGTGCATGGGGTGTCTGTGAAACATTTTGTCACCGGCCGAGTCCAAAATTCAGCGTTTCCCCATCTCAGCCCAGAAAGCAGGAAGAACAACTTTTGTGGTGTCTTTCAGATGCCTACCAAGGTAGTGTAAAAACTACCAAGAGAACTCCTGTCTGGCACCTTCCCCGGTGGAGTTGTGCATGGGGTGTGTTTGGAACATTTTGTCACCAGCCGACTCCAAAATTCAGCGGTTCCCCATCTCAGCCCACAAAGCAGGTAGAACAACTTTTCTTGTGCCTTTCAGCTGCCTACCAAGGTAGTGTAAAAACTACCAAAAGAATTCGTTCCTGGCACCTTCCCCGGTGGAGTTGTGCATGGGGTGTGTTTGGAACATTTTGTCACCGGCCGAGTCCAAAATTCAGCGGTTCCCCATCTCAGCCCAGAAAGCAGGTAGAACAACTTTTGTGGTGTCTTTCAAATGCCTACCAAGGTAGTGTAAAAACTACCAGGAGAACTCCTGTCTGGCACCTTCCGTGGTGGAGTTGTGCATGGGGTGTGTTTGGAACATTTTGTCACCGGCCGAGTCCAAAATTCAGCGGTTCCCCATCTCAGCCCAGAAAGCAGGTAGAACAACTTTTGTGGTGCCTTTCAAATGCCTACCAAGGTAGTGTAAAAACTACCAAGAGAACTCCTGTCTGGCACCTTCCCCGGTGGAGTTGTGCATGGGGTGTGTTTGGAACATTTTGTCACCAGCCGACTCCAAAATTCAACTCTTCCCCATCTCAGCCCAGAAAGCAGGTAGAACAACTTTTGTGGTGTCTTTCAAATGCCTACCAAGGTAGTGTAAAAACTACCAGGAGAACTCCTGTCTGGCACCTTCCCCGGTGGAGTTGTGCATGGGGTGTGTTTGGAACATTTTGTCACCGGCCGACTCCAAAATTCAGCGGTTCCCCATCTCAGCCCAGAAAGCAGGTAGAACAACTTTTGTGGTGTCTTTCAGATGCCTACCGGAGCAATGTAAAAACTACCAGGAGAACTCCTGTCTGGCACCTTCCCCGGTGGAGTTGTGCATGGGGTGTGTTTGGAACATTTTGCCACCAGCCGACTCCAAAATTCAGCGGTTCCCCATCTCAGCCCAGAAAGCAGCAAGAACAACTTTTGTGGTGCCTTTCAGCTGCCTACCAAGGTAGTGTAAAAACTACCAAGAGAACTCCTGTCTGGCACCTTCCCCGGTGGAGTTGTGCATGGGGTGTCTGTGGAACATTTTGTCACCGGCCGAGTCCAAAATTCAGCGGTTCCCCATCTCAGCCCAGAAAGCAGGTAGAACAACTTTTGTGGTGTCTTTCAGATGCCTACCAAGGTAGTGTAAAAACTACCAAGAGAACTCCTGTCTGGCACCTTCCCCGGTGGAGTTCTGCAGGGGGTGTGTTTGGAACATTTTGCCACCAGCCGACTCCAAAATTCAACGGTTCCCCATCTCAGCCCAAAAAGCTGGTACAACTTCTTTTCTTGTGCCTTTCAGCTGCCTACCAAGGTAGTGTAAAAAGTACCAAGAGAACTCCTGTCTGGCACCTTCCCCGGTGGAGTTGTGCATGGGGTGTGTTTGGAACATTTTGTCACCGGCCGACTCCAAAATTCAGCGGTTCCCCATCTCAGCCCACAAAGCAGGTACAACAACTTTTGTGGTGTCTTTCAGCTGCCTACCAAGGTAGAGTAAAAACTACCAAAAGAATTCGTTCCTGGCACCTTCCCCGGTGGAGTTGTGCATGGGGTGTGTTTGGAACATTTTGTCACCGGCCGACTCCAAAATTCAGCTGTACCCCATCTCAGCCCACAAAGCAGGTACAACAACTTTTCTTGTGCCTTTCAGCTGCCTACCAAGGTAGTGTAAAAACTACCAAAAGAATTCGTTCCTGGCACCTTCCCCGGTGGAGTTGTGCATGGGGTGTCTGTGAAACATTTTGTCACCGGCCGAGTCCAAAATTCAGCGTTTCCCCATCTCAGCCCAGAAAGCAGGAAGAACAACTTTTGTGGTGTCTTTCAGATGCCTACCAAGGTAGTGTAAAAACTACCAAGAGAACTCCTGTCTGGCACCTTCCCCGGTGGAGTTGTGCATGGGGTGTGTTTGGAACATTTTGTCACCAGCCGACTCCAAAATTCAGCGTTTCCCCATCTCAGCCCACAAAGCAGGTAGAACAACTTTTGTGGTGCCTTTCAGCTGCCTACCAAGGTAGTGTAAAAACTACCAAAAGAATTCGTTCCTGGCACCTTCCCCGGTGGAGTTGTGCATGGGGTGTGTTTGGAACATTTTGTCACCGGCCGAGTCCAAAATTCAGCGGTTCCCCATCTCAGCCCAGAAAGCAGGTAGAACAACTTTTGTGGTGTCTTTGAAATGCCTACCAAGGTAGTGTAAAAACTACCAGGAGAACTCCTGTCTGGCACCTTCCCCGGTGGAGTTGTGCAGGGGGTGTGTTTGGAACATTTTGTCACCAGCCGACTCCAAAATTCAGTGATTCCCCGTCTCAGCCGAGAAAGCAGATAGAAGAAGTTTTGTGGTGTCTTTGAGGTGCCTACCAGAGCAATGTAAAATCTATCAAGAGAACTCCTGTCTGGCACCTTCCCCGGTGGAGTTGTGCATGGGGTGTGTTTGGAACATTTTGTCACCGGCCGACTCCAAAATTCAGCGTTTCCCCATCTCAGCCCAGAAAGCAGGTAGAACAACTTTTGTGGTGTCTTTCAGATGCCTACCAAGGTAGTGTAAAAACTACCAAGAGAACTCCTGTCTGGCACCTTCCCGTTGGAGTTGTGCATGGGGTGTCTGTGAAACATTTTGTCACCGGCCGACTCCAAAATTCAGCGGTTCCCCATCTCAGCCCAGAAAGCAGGTAGAACAACTTTTGTGGTGTCTTTAAGATGCCTACCGGAGCAATGTAAAAACTACCAAGAGAACTCCTGTCTGGCACCTTCCCCGGTGGAGTTGTGCATGGGGTGTTTTTGGAACATTTTGTCACCAGCCGAGTCCAAAATTCAGCGTTTCCCCATCTCAGCCCAGAAAGCAGGTAGAACAACTTTTGTGGTGTCTTTCAGATGCCTACCAAGGTAGTGTAAAAACTACCAAGAGAACTCCTGTCTGGCACCTTCCCCGGTGGAGTTGTGCATGGGGTGTGTTTGGAACATTTTGCCACCAGCTGACTCCAAAATTCAGCGGTTCCCCATCTCAGCCCACAAAGCAGGTACAACAACTTTTCTTGTGCCTTTCAGCTGCCTACCAAGGTAGTGTAAAAACTACCAAAAGAATTCGTTCCTGGCACCTTCCTCGGTGGAGTTGTGCATGGGGTGTCTGTGAAACATTTTGTCACCGGCCGAGTCCAAAATTCAGCGGTTCCCCATCTCAGCCCACAAAGCAGGTAGAACAACTTTTGTGGTGTCTTTCAGATGCCTACCGGAGCAATGTAAAAACTACCAGGAGAACTCCTGTCTGGCACCTTCCCCGGTGGAGTTGTGCATGGGGTGTGTTTGGAACATTTTGTCACCAGCCGACTCCAAAATTCAGCGTTTCCCCATCTCAGCCCAGAAAGCAGGTAGAACAACTTTTGTGGTGTCTTTCAGATGCCTACCAAGGTAGTGTAAAAACTACCAGGAGAACTCCTGTCTGGCACCTTCCGTGGTGGAGTTGTGCATGGGGTGTGTTTGGAACATTTTGTCACCGGCCGAGTCCAAAATTCAGCGGTTCCCCATCTCAGCCCAGAAAGCAGGTAGAACAACTTTTGTGGTGCCTTTCAAATGCCTACCAAGGTAGTGTAAAAACTACCAAGAGAACTCCTGTCTGGCACCTTCCCCGGTGGAGTTGTGCATGGGGTGTGTTTGGAACATTTTGTCACCAGCCGACTCCAAAATTCAGCGTTTCCCCATCTCAGCCCAGAAAGCAGGTAGAACAACTTTTGTGGTGTCTTTCAGATGCCTACCAAGGTAGTGTAAAAACTACCAAGAGAACTCCTGTCTGGCACCTTCCCCGGTGGAGTTGTGCATGGGGTGTCTGTGAAACATTTTGTCACCGGCCGACTCCAAAATTCAGCGGTTCCCCATCTCAGCCCACAAAGCAGG
This sequence comes from Falco biarmicus, assembly GCF_023638135.1. Lineage (NCBI taxonomy): Eukaryota > Metazoa > Chordata > Aves > Falconiformes > Falconidae > Falco > Falco biarmicus. Next base: position 34,380,508 of record NC_079299.1, read on the forward strand.
TACAACAACTTTTCTTGTGCCTTTCAGCTGCCTACCAAGGTAGTGTAAAAACTACCAAAAGAATTCGTTCCTGGCACCTTCCCCGGTGGAGTTGTGCATGGGGTGTGTTTGGAACATTTTGTCACCAGCCGACTCCAAAATTCAGCGTTTCCCCATCTCAGCCCAGAAAGCAGGTAGAACAACTTTTGTGGTGCCTTTCAGCTGCCTACCAAGGTAGTGTAAAAACTACCAAGAGAACTCCTGTCTGGCACCTTCCCCGGTGGAGTTGTGCAGGGGGTGTGTTTGGAACATTTTGCCACCAGCCGACTCCAAAATTCAGCGGTTCCCCATCTCAGCCCACAAAGCAGGTACAACAACTTTTCTTGTGCCTTTCAGCTGCCTACCAAGGTAGTGTAAAAACTACCAAAAGAATTCGTTCCTGGCACCTTCCCCGGTGGAGTTGTGCATGGGGTGTGTTTGGAACATTTTGTCACCGGCCGACTCCAAAATTCAGCGGTTCCCCATCTCAGCCCAGAAAGCAGGTAGAACAACTTTTGTGGTGCCTTTCAGATGCCTACCAAGGTAGTGTAAAAACTACCAAGAGAACTCCTGTCTGGCACCTTCCCCGGTGGAGTTGTGCATGGGGTGTGTTTGGAACATTTTGTCACCAGCCGAGTCCAAAATTCAGCGGTTCCCCATCTCAGCCCAGAAAGCAGGAAGAACAACTTTTGTGGTGCCTTTCAGCTGCCTACCAAGGTAGTGTAAAAACTACCAAGAGAACTCCTGTCTGGCACCTTCCCCGGTGGAGTTGTGCATGGGGTGTGTTTGGAACATTTTGTCACCGGCCGACTCCAAAATTCAGCGGTTCCCCATCTCAGCCCAGAAAGCAGGTAGAACAACTTTTGTGGTGTCTTTCAGATGCCTACCGGAGCAATGTAAAAACTACCAGGAGAACTCCTGTCTGGCACCTTCCCCGGTGGAGTTGTGCATGGGGTGTGTTTGGAACATTTTGTCACCGGCCGAGTCCAAAATTCAGCGTTTCCCCATCTCAGCCCAGAAAGCAGGAAGAACAACTTTTGTGGTGCCTTTCAAATGCCTACCAAGGTAGTGTAAAAACTACCAGGAGAACTCCTGTCTGGCACCTTCCGTGGTGGAGTTGTGCATGGGGTGTGTTTGGAACATTTTGTCACCAGCCGACTCCAAAATTCAGCTTTTCCCCATCTCAGCCCAGAAAGCAGGTACAACAACTTTTGTGGTGTCTTTCAGATGCCTACCAAGGTAGTGTAAAAACTATCAAGAGAACTCCTTTCTGGCACCTTCCCCGGTGGAGTTGTGCATGGGGTGTGTTTGGAACATTTTGTCACCAGCCGACTCCAAAATTCAGCGGTTCCCCATCTCAGCCCACAAAGCAGGTAGAACAACTTTTGTGGTGCCTTTCAAATGCCTACCAAGGTAGTGTAAAAACTACCAGGAGAACTCCTGTCTGGCACCTTCCCCGGTGGAGTTGTGCATGGGGTGTGTTTGGAACATTTTGTCACCAGCCGACTCCAAAATTCAGCGGTTCCCCATCTCAGCCCAGAAAGCAGGTAGAACAACTTTTGTGGTGTCTTTCAGATGCCTACCAAGGTAGTGTAAAAACTATCAAGAGAACTCCTGTCTGGCACCTTCCCCGGTGGAGTTGTGCATGGGGTGTGTTTGGAACATTTTGTCACCAGCCGACTCCAAAATTCAGCGTTTCCCCATCTCAGCCCAGAAAGCAGGTAGAACAACTTTTGTGGTGCCTTTCAGCTGCCTACCAAGGTAGTGTAAAAACTACCAAAAGAATTCGTTCCTGGCACCTTCCCCGGTGGAGTTGTGCATGGGGTGTGTTTGGAACATTTTGTCACCGGCCGAGTCCAAAATTCAGCGGTTCCCCATCTCAGCCCAGAAAGCAGGTAGAACAAGTTTTGTCGTGTCTTTCAGATGCCTACCAAGGTAGTGTAAAAACTACCAGGAGAACTCCTGTCTGGCACCTTCCCCGGTGGAGTTGTGCATGGGGTGTGTTTGGAACATTTTGTCACCAGCCGACTCCAAAATTCAGCGGTTCCCCATCTCAGCCCAGAAAGCAGGTAGAACAACTTTTGTGGTGTCTTTCAGATGCCTACCGGAGCAATCTAAAAACTACCAGGAGAACTCCTGTCTGGCACCTTCCCCGGTGGAGTTGTGCATGGGGTGTGTTTGGAACATTTTGTCACCAGCCGACTCCAAAATTCAGCGTTTCCCCATCTCAGCCCAGAAAGCAGGTAGAACAACTTTTGTGGTGTCTTTCAGATGCCTACCAAGGTAGTGTAAAAACTACCAGGAGAACTCCTGTCTGGCACCTTCCGTGGTGGAGTTGTGCATGGGGTGTGTTTGGAACATTTTGTCACCGGCCGAGTCCAAAATTCAGCGGTTCCCCATCTCAGCCCAGAAAGCAGGTAGAACAACTTTTGTGGTGCCTTTCAAATGCCTACCAAGGTAGTGTAAAAACTACCAAGAGAACTCCTGTCTGGCACCTTCCCCGGTGGAGTTGTGCATGGGGTGTGTTTGGAACATTTTGTCACCAGCCGACTCCAAAATTCAGCGTTTCCCCATCTCAGCCCAGAAAGCAGGTACAACAACTTTTGTGGTGCCTTTCAGCTGCCTACCAAGGTAGTGTAAAAACTACCAAGAGAACTCCTGTCTGGCACCTTCCCCGGTGGAGTTGTGCAGGGGGTGTGTTTGGAACATTTTGCCACCAGCCGACTCCAAAATTCAGCGGTTCCCCATCTCAGCCCACAAAGCAGGTACAACAACTTTTCTTGTGCCTTTCAGCTGCCTACCAAGGTAGTGTAAAAACTACCAAAAGAATTCGTTCCTGGCACCTTCCCCGGTGGAGTTGTGCATGGGGTGTGTTTGGAACATTTTGTCACCGGCCGACTCCAAAATTCAGCGGTTCCCCATCTCAGCCCAGAAAGCAGGTAGAACAACTTTTGTGGTGCCTTTCAGATGCCTACCAAGGTAGTGTAAAAACTATCAAGAGAACTCCTGTCTGGCACCTTCCCCGGTGGAGTTGTGCAGGGGGTGTGTTTGGAACATTTTGTCACCAGCCGACTCCAAAATTCAGCGTTTCCCCATCTCAGCCCAGAAAGCAGGTAGAACAACTTTTGTGGTGCCTTTCAGCTGCCTACCAAGGTAGTGTAAAAACTACCAAGAGAACTCCTGTCTGGCACGTTCCCCGGTGGAGTTGTGCATGGGGTGTGTTTGGAACATTTTTTCACCGGCCGAGTCCAAAATTCAGCGGTTCCCCATCTCAGCCCACAAAGCAGGTAGAACAAGTTTTGTGGTGTCTTTCAGATGCCTACCAAGGTAGTGTAAAAACTACCAGGAGAACTCCTGTCTGGCACCTTCCCCGGTGGAGTTGTGCATGGGGTGTGTTTGGAACATTTTGTCACCAGCCGACTCCAAAATTCAGCGGTTCCCCATCTCAGCCCAGAAAGCAGGTAGAACAACTTTTGTGGTGCCTTTCAGCTGCCTACCAAGGTAGTGTAAAATCTACCAACAGAACTCCTGTCTGGCACCTTCCCCGGTGGAGTTGTGCATGGGGTGTGTTTGGAACATTTTGTCACCGGCCGAGTCCAAAATTCAGCGGTTCCCCATCTCAGCCCAGAAAGCAGGTAGAACAAGTTTTGTCGTGTCTTTCAGATGCCTACCAAGGTAGTGTAAAAACTACCAGGAGAACTCCTGTCTGGCACCTTCCCCGGTGGAGTTGTGCATGGGGTGTGTTTGGAACATTTTGTCACCAGCCGACTCCAAAATTCAGCGGTTCCCCATCTCAGCCCAGAAAGCAGGTAGAACAACTTTTGTGGTGTCTTTCAGATGCCTACCGGAGCAATCTAAAAACTACCAGGAGAACTCCTGTCTGGCACCTTCCCCGGTGGAGTTGTGCATGGGGTGTGTTTGGAACATTTTGTCACCAGCCGACTCCAAAATTCAGCGGTTCCCCATCTCAGCCCACAAAGCAGGTAGAACAACTTTTGTGGTGCCTTTCAAATGCCTACCAAGGTAGTGTAAAAACTACCAGGAGAACTCCTGTCTGGCACCTTCCCCGGTGGAGTTGTGCATGGGGTGTGTTTGGAACATTTTGTCACCGGCCGACTCCAAAATTCAGCGTTTCCCCATCTCAGCCCAGAAAGCAGGTAGAACAACTTTTGTGGTGTCTTTCAGATGCCTACCAAGGTAGTGTAAAAACTATCAATAGAACTCCTGTCTGGCACCTTCCCCGGTGGAGTTGTGCATGGGGTGTGTTTGGAACATTTTGTCACCAGCCGACTCCAAAATTCAGCGTTTCCCCATCTCAGCCCAGAAAGCAGGTAGAACAACTTTTGTGGTGTCTTTCAGATGCCTACCAAGGTAGTGTAAAAACTACCAGGAGAACTCCTGTCTGGCACCTTCCCCGGTGGAGTTGTGCATGGGGTGTGTTTGGAACATTTTGTCACCAGCCGACTCCAAAATTCAGCGTTTCCCCATCTCAGCCCAGAAAGCAGGTAGAACAACTTTTGTGGTGCCTTTCAGCTGCCTACCAAGGTAGTGTAAAAACTACCAAAAGAATTCGTTCCTGGCACCTTCCCCGGTGGAGTTGTGCATGGGGTGTGTTTGGAACATTTTGTCACCGGCCGAGTCCAAAATTCAGCGGTTCCCCATCTCAGCCCAGAAAGCAGGTAGAACAAGTTTTGTCGTGTCTTTCAGATGCCTACCAAGGTAGTGTAAAAACTACCAGGAGAACTCCTGTCTGGCACCTTCCCCGGTGGAGTTGTGCATGGGGTGTGTTTGGAACATTTTGTCACCAGCCGACTCCAAAATTCAGCGGTTCCCCATCTCAGCCCAGAAAGCAGGTAGAACAACTTTTGTGGTGTCTTTCAGATGCCTACCGGAGCAATCTAAAAACTACCAGGAGAACTCCTGTCTGGCACCTTCCCCGGTGGAGTTGTGCATGGGGTGTGTTTGGAACATTTTGTCACCAGCCGACTCCAAAATTCAGCGGTTCCCCATCTCAGCCCAGAAAGCAGGTAGAACAACTTTTGTGGTGTCTTTCAGATGCCTACCAAGGTAGTGTAAAAACTACCAGGAGAACTCCTGTCTGGCACCTTCCGTGGTGGAGTTGTGCATGGGGTGTGTTTGGAACATTTTGTCACCGGCCGAGTCCAAAATTCAGCGGTTCCCCATCTCAGCCCAGAAAGCAGGTAGAACAACTTTTGTGGTGCCTTTCAAATGCCTACCAAGGTAGTGTAAAAACTACCAAGAGAACTCCTGTCTGGCACCTTCCCCGGTGGAGTTGTGCATGGGGTGTGTTTGGAACATTTTGTCACCAGCCGACTCCAAAATTCAGCGTTTCCCCATCTCAGCCCAGAAAGCAGGTAGAACAACTTTTGTGGTGTCTTTCAGATGCCTACCAAGGTAGTGTAAAAACTACCAAGAGAACTCCTGTCTGGCACCTTCCCCGGTGGAGTTGTGCATGGGGTGTCTGTGAAACATTTTGTCACCGGCCGACTCCAAAATTCAGCGGTTCCCCATCTCAGCCCACAAAGCAGGTACAACAACTTTTCTTGTGCCTTTCAGCTGCCTACCAAGGTAGTGTAAAAACTACCAAAAGAATTCGTTCCTGGCACCTTCCCCGGTGGAGTTGTGCATGGGGTGTGTTTGGAACATTTTGTCACCAGCCGACTCCAAAATTCAGCGGTTCCCCATCTCAGCCCAGAAAGCAGGTACAACAACTTTTGTGGTGCCTTTCAGCTGCCTACCAAGGTAGTGTAAAAACTACCAAGAGAACTCCTGTCTGGCACCTTCCCCGGTGGAGTTGTGCAGGGGGTGTGTTTGGAACATTTTGCCACCAGCCGACTCCAAAATTCAGCGGTTCCCCATCTCAGCCCACAAAGCAGGTACAACAACTTTTCTTGTGCCTTTCAGCTGCCTACCAAGGTAGTGTAAAAACTACCAAAAGAATTCGTTCCTGGCACCTTCCCCGGTGGAGTTGTGCATGGGGTGTGTTTGGAACATTTTGTCACCGGCCGACTCCAAAATTCAGCGGTTCCCCATCTCAGCCCAGAAAGCAGGTAGAACAACTTTTGTGGTGCCTTTCAGATGCCTACCAAGGTAGTGTAAAAACTATCAAGAGAACTCCTGTCTGGCACCTTCCCCGGTGGAGTTGTGCAGGGGGTGTGTTTGGAACATTTTGTCACCAGCCGACTCCAAAATTCAGCGTTTCCCCATCTCAGCCCAGAAAGCAGGTAGAACAACTTTTGTGGTGCCTTTCAGCTGCCTACCAAGGTAGTGTAAAAACTACCAAGAGAACTCCTGTCTGGCACGTTCCCCGGTGGAGTTGTGCATGGGGTGTGTTTGGAACATTTTGTCACCGGCCGAGTCCAAAATTCAGCGGTTCCCCATCTCAGCCCACAAAGCAGGTAGAACAAGTTTTGTGGTGTCTTTCAGATGCCTACCAAGGTAGTGTAAAAACTACCAACAGAATTCGTTCCTGGCACCTTCCCCGGTGGAGTTGTGCATGGGGTGTGTTTAGAACATTTTGTCACCAGCCGACTCCAAAATTCAGCGGTTCCCCATCTCAGCCCAGAAAGCAGGTAGAACAACTTTTGTGGTGCCTTTCAGCTGCCTACCAAGGTAGTGTAAAATCTACCAACAGAACTCCTGTCTGGCACCTTCCCCGGTGGAGTTGTGCATGGGGTGTGTTTGGAACATTTTGTCACCGGCCGACTCCAAAATTCAGCGGTTCCCCATCTCAGCCCAGAAAGCAGGTAGAACAAGTTTTGTCGTGTCTTTCAGATGCCTACCAAGGTAGTGTAAAAACTACCAGGAGAACTCCTGTCTGGCACCTTCCCCGGTGGAGTTGTGCATGGGGTGTGTTTGGAACATTTTGTCACCAGCCGACTCCAAAATTCAGCGGTTCCCCATCTCAGCCCAGAAAGCAGGTAGAACAACTTTTGTGGTGTCTTTCAGATGCCTACCGGAGCAATCTAAAAACTACCAGGAGAACTCCTGTCTGGCACCTTCCCCGGTGGAGTTGTGCATGGGGTGTGTTTGGAACATTTTGTCACCAGCCGACTCCAAAATTCAGCGTTTCCCCATCTCAGCCCAGAAAGCAGGTACAACAACTTTTGTGGTGTCTTTCAGATGCCTACCAAGGTAGTGTAAAAACTACCAGGAGAACTCCTGTCTGGCACCTTCCGTGGTGGAGTTGTGCATGGGGTGTGTTTGGAACATTTTGTCACCGGCCGAGTCCAAAATTCAGCGTTTCCCCATCTCAGCCCAGAAAGCAGGTAGAACAACTTTTGTGGTGCCTTTCAAATGCCTACCAAGGTAGTGTAAAAACTACCAAGAGAACTCCTGTCTGGCACCTTCCCCGGTGGAGTTGTGCATGGGGTGTGTTTGGAACATTTTGTCACCAGCCGACTCCAAAATTCAGCGTTTCCCCATCTCAGCCCTGAAAGCAGGTAGAACAACTTTTGTGGTGTCTTTCAGATGCCTACCAAGGTAGTGTAAAAACTACCAAGAGAACTCCTGTCTGGCACCTTCCCCGGTGGAGTTGTGCATGGGGTGTGTTTGGAACATTTTGTCACCGGCCGAGTCCAAAATTCAGCGGTTCCCCATCTCAGCCCAGAAAGCAGGTACAACAACTTTTGTGGTCCCTTTCAGCTGCCTACCAAGGTAGTGTAAAAACTACCAAGAGAACTCCTGTCTGGCACCTTCCCCGGTGGAGTTGTGCAGGGGGTGTGTTTGGAACATTTTGCCACCAGCCGACTCCAAAATTCAGCGGTTCCCCATCTCAGCCCACAAAGCAGGTACAACAACTTTTCTTGTGCCTTTCAGCTGCCTACCAAGGTAGTGTAAAAACTACCAAAAGAATTCGTTCCTCGCACCTTCCCCGGTGGAGTTGTGCATGGGGTGTGTTTGGAACATTTTGTCACCGGCCGACTCCAAAATTCAGCGGTTCCCCATCTCAGCCCACAAAGCAGGTAGAACAACTTTTGTGGTGCCTTTCAGATGCCTACCAAGGTAGTGTAAAAACTACCAAGAGAACTCCTGTCTGGCACCTTCCCCGGTGGAGTTGTGCATGGGGTGTGTTTGGAACATTTTGTCACCAGCCGAGTCCAAAATTCAGCGGTTCCCCATCTCAGCCCAGAAAGCAGGTAGAACAACTTTTGTGGTGCCTTTCAGATGCCTACCAAGGTAGTGTAAAAACTACCAAGAGAACTCCTGTCTGGCACCTTCCCCGGTGGAGTTGTGCAGGGGGTGTGTTTGGAACATTTTGTCACCGGCCGACTCCAAAATTCAGCGGTTCCCCATCTCAGCCCAGAAAGCAGGTAGAACAACTTTTGTGGTGTCTTTCAGATGCCTACCGGAGCAATGTAAAAACTACCAGGAGAACTCCTGTCTGGCACCTTCCCCGGTGGAGTTGTGCATGGGGTGTGTTTGGAACATTTTGTCACCGGCCGAGTCCAAAATTCAGCGGTTCCCCATCTCAGCCCAGAAAGCAGGAAGAACAACTTTTGTGGTGCCTTTCAAATGCCTACCAAGGTAGTGTAAAAACTACCAACAGAATTCGTTCCTGGCACCTTCCCCGGTGGAGTTGTGCATGGGGTGTGTTTGGAACATTTTGTCACCGGCCGAGTCCAAAATTCAGCGGTTCCCCATCTCAGCCCAGAAAGCAGGTAGAACAACTTTTGTGGTGCCTTTAAGCTGCCTACCAAGGTAGTGTAAAAACTACCAGGAGAACTCCTGTCTGGCACCTTCCCCGGTGGAGTTGTGCATGGGGTGTGTTTGGAACACTTTGTCACCGGCCGAGTCCAAAATTCAGCGGTTCCCCATCTCAGCCCAGAAAGCAGGTAGAACAACTTTTGTGGTGTCTTTTAGATGCCTACCAAGGTAGTGTAAAAACTACCAAGAGAACTCCTGTCTGGCACCTTCCCCGGTGGAGTTGTGCATGGGGTGTGTTTGGAACATTTTGTCACCGGCCGACTCCAAAATTCAGCGGTTCCCCATCTCAGCCCACAAAGCTGGTACAATTTCTTTTCTTGTGCCTTTCAGCTGCCTACCAGGTAGTGTAAAAACTACCAACAGAATTCGTTCCTGGCACCTTCCCCGGTGGAGTTGTGCATGGGGTGTCTGTGAAACATTTTGTCACCGGCCGACTCCAAAATTCAGCGGTTGCCCATCTCAGCCCAGAAAGCAGGTAGAACAAGTTTTGTGGTGCCTTTCAAATGCCTACCAAGGTAGTGTAAAAGCTACCAGGAGAACTCCTGTCTGGCACCTTCCCCGGTGGAGTTGTGCATGGGGTGTGTTTGGAACATTTTGTCACCGGCCGAGTCCAAAATTCAGCGGTTCCCCATCTCAGCCCAGAAAGCAGGTAGAACAACTTTTGTGGTGTCTTTTAGATGCCTACCAAGGTAGTGTAAAAACTACCAAGAGAACTCCTGTCTGGCACCTTCCCCGGTGGAGTTGTGCAGGGGGTGTGTTTGGAACATTTTGCCACCAGCCGACTCCAAAATTCAGTGGTTCCCCATCTCAGCCCACAAAGCTGGTACAATTTCTTTTCTTGTGCCTTTCAGCTGCCTACCAAGGTAGTGTAAAAACTACCAACAGAATTCGTTCCTGGCACCTTCCCCGGTGGAGTTGTGCATGGGGTGTATGTGAAATATTTTGTCACCGGCCGACTCCAAAATTCAGCGGTTCCCCATCTCAGCCCACAAAGCAGGTACAACAACTTTTCTTGTGCCTTTCAGCTGCCTACCGGAGCAATGTAAAAACTACCAGGAGAACTCCTGTCTGGCACCTTCCCCGGTGGAGTTGTCCATGGGGTGTGTTTGGAACATTTTGTCACCAGCCGACTCCAAAATTCAGCGTTTCCCCATCTCAGCCCAGAAAGCAGGTAGAACAACTTTAGTGGTGTCTTTCAGATGCCTACCAAGGTAGTGTAAAAACTACCAGGAGAACTCCTGTCTGGCACCTTCCCCGGTGGAGTTGTGCAGGGGGTGTGTTTGGAACATTTTGTCACCGGCCGAGTCCAAAATTCAGCGTTTCCCCATCTCAGCCCAGAAAGCAGGTAGAACAACTTTTGTGGTGTCTTTCAGATGCCTACCAAGGTAGTGTAAAAACTACCAGGAGAACTCCTGTCTGGCACCTTCCCCGGTGGAGTTGTGCATGGGGTGTGTTTGGAACATTTTGTCACCAGCCGACTCCAAAATTCAGCGGTTCCCCATCTCAGCCCAGAAAGCAGGTACAACAACTTTTCTTGTGCCTTTCAGCTGCCTACCAAGGTAGTGTAAAAACTACCAAGAGAACTCCTGTCTGGCACCTTCCCCGGTGGAGTTGTGCATGGGGTGTCTGTGAAACATTTTGTCACCGGCCGACTCCAAAATTCAGCGGTTGCCCATCTCAGCCCAGAAAGCAGGTAGAACAAGTTTTGTGGTGTCTTTCAAATGCCTACCAAGGTAGTGTAAAAACTACCAGGAGAACTCCTGTCTGGCACCTTCCGTGGTGGAGTTGTGCATGGGGTGTGTTTGGAACACTTTGTCACCGGCCGAGTCCAAAATTCAGCGTTTCCCCATCTCAGCCCAGAAAGCAGGTAGAACAACTTTTGTGGTGCCTTTAAGCTGCCTACCAAGGTAGTGTAAAAACTACCAAAAGATTTCGTTCCTGGCACCTTCCCCGGTGGAGTTGTGCATGGGGTGTGTTTGGAACATTTTGTCACCGGCCGAGTCCAAAATTCAGCGGTTCCCCATCTCAGCCCAGAAAGCAGGTAGAACAACTTTTGTGGTGTCTTTCAGATGCCTACCAAGGTAGTGTAAAAACTACTAAGAGAACTCCTGTCTGGCACCTTCCGTGGTGGAGTTGTGCATGGGGTGTGTTTGGAACATTTTGTCACCGGCCGAGTCCAAAATTCAGCGTTTCCCCATCTCAGCCCAGAAAGCAGGAAGAACAACTTTTGTGGTGCCTTTCAGATGCCTACCAAGGTAGTGTAAAAACTACCAGGAGAACTCCTGTCTGGCACCTTCCCCGGTGGAGTTGTGCATGGGGTGTGTTTGGAACATTTTGTCACCAGCCGACTCCAAAATTCAGCGTTTCCCCATCTCAGCCCAGAAAGCAGGTAGAACAACTTTTGTGGTGCCTTTCAGCTGCCTACCAAGGTAGTGTAAAAACTACCAGGAGAACTCCTGTCTGGCACCTTCCCCGGTGGAGTTGTGCATGGGGTGTGTTTGGAACATTTTGTCACCGGCCGACTCCAAAATTCAGCGGTTCCCCATCTCAGCCCAGAAAGCAGGTAGAACAACTTTTCTTGTGCCTTTCAGCTGCCTACCAAGGTAGTGTAAAAACTACCAAAAGAATTCGTTCCTGGCACCTTCCCCGGTGGAGTTGTGCATGGGGTGTGTTTGGAACATTTTGTCACCGGCCGAGTCCAAAATTCAGCGGTTCCCCATCTCAGCCCAGAAAGCAGGTAGAACAAGTTTTGTCGTGTCTTTCAGATGCCTACCAAGGTAGTGTAAAAACTATCAAGAGAACTCCTGTCTGGCACCTTCCCCGGTGGAGTTGTGCATGGGGTGTGTTTGGAACATTTTGTCACCAGCCGACTCCAAAATTCAGCGGTTCCCCATCTCAGCCCAGAAAGCAGGTAGAACAACTTTTGTGGTGTCTTTCAGATGCCTACCAAGGTAGTGTAAAAACTACCAGGAGAACTCCTGTCTGGCACCTTCCCCGGTGGAGTTGTGCATGGGCTGTGTTTGGAACATTTTGTCACCGGCCGAGTCCAAAATTCAGCGGTTCCCCATCTCAGCCCAGAAAGCAGGTAGAACAACTTTTGTGGTGTCTTTCAGATGCCTACCGGAGCAATCTAAAAACTACCAGGAGAACTCCTGTCTGGCACCTTCCCCGGTGGAGTTGTGCATGGGGTGTGTTTGGAACATTTTGTCACCAGCCGAGTCCAAAATTCAGCGTTTCCCCATCTCAGCCCAGAAAGCAGGTAGAACAACTTTTGTGGTGTCTTTCAGATGCCTACCAAGGTAGTGTAAAAACTACCAAGAGAACTCCTGTCTGGCACCTTCCCCGGTGGAGTTGTGCATGGGGTGTGTTTGGAACATTTTGTCACCGGCCGACTGCAAAATTCAGCGGTTCCCCATCTCAGCCCAGAAAGCAGGTAGAACAACTTTTTTGGTGTCTTTCAGATGCCTACCAAGGTAGTGTAAAAACTACTAAGAGAACTCCTGTCTGGCACCTTCCCCGGTGGAGTTGTGCATGGGGTGTGTTTGGAACATTTTGTCACCGGCCGACTCCAAAATTCAGCGGTTCCCCATCTCAGCCCAGAAAGCAGGAAGAACAACTTTTGTGGTGCCTTTCAAATGCCTACCAAGGTAGTGTAAAAACTACCAGGAGAACTCCTGTCTGGCACCTTCCCCGGTGGAGTTGTGCATGGGGTGTGTTTGGAACATTTTGCCACCAGCCGACTCCAAAATTCAGCTTTTCCCCATCTCAGCCCAGAAAGCAGGTAGAACAACTTTTGTGGTGCCTTTCAGCTGCCTACCAAGGTAGTGTAAAAACTACCAAGAGAACTCGTTCCTGGCACCTTCCCCGGTGGAGTTGTGCATGGGGTGTGTTTGGAACATTTTGTCACCAGCCGAGTCCAAAATTCAGCGTTTCCCCATCTCAGCCCAGAAAGCAGGTAGAACAACTTTTGTGGTGCCTTTCAGCTGCCTACCAAGGTAGTGTAAAAACTACCAAAAGATTTCGTTCCTGGCACCTTCCCCGGTGGAGTTGTGCATGGGGTGTGTTTGGAACATTTTGTCACCGGCCGACTCCAAAATTCAGCGTTTCCCCATCTCAGCCCAGAAAGCAGGTAGAACAACTTTTGTGGTGTCTTTCAGATGCCTACCAAGGTAGTGTAAAAACTACCCGGAGAACTCCTGTCTGGCACCTTCCCCGTTGGAGTTGTGCATGGGGTGTGTTTGGAACATTTTGTCACCAGCCGACTCCAAAATTCAGCGTTTCCCCATCTCAGCCCAGAAAGCAGGTAGAACAACTTTTGTGGTGTCTTTCAGATGCCTACCAAGGTAGTGTAAAAACTACCAAGAGAACTCCTGTCTGGCACCTTCCCCGGTGGAGTTGTGCATGGGGTGTCTGTGAAACATTTTGTCACCGGCCGACTCCAAAATTCAGCGGTTCCCCATCTCAGCCCACAAAGCAGGTACAACAACTTTTCTTGTGCCTTTCAGCTGCCTACCAAGGTAGTGTAAAAACTACCAAAAGAATTCGTTCCTGGCACCTTCCCCGGTGGAGTTGTGCATGGGGTGTGTTTGGAACATTTTGTCACCAGCCGACTCCAAAATTCAGCGTTTCCCCATCTCAGCCCAGAAAGCAGGTACAACAACTTTTGTGGTCCCTTTCAGCTGCCTACCAAGGTAGTGTAAAAACTACCAAGAGAACTCCTGTCTGGCACCTTCCCCGGTGGAGTTGTGCAGGGGGTGTGTTTGGAACATTTTGCCACCAGCCGACTCCAAAATTCAGCGGTTCCCCATCTCAGCCCACAAAGCAGGTACAACAACTTTTCTTGTGCCTTTCAGCTGCCTACCAAGGTAGTGTAAAAACTACCAAAAGAATTCGTTCCTCGCACCTTCCCCGGTGGAGTTGTGCATGGGGTGTGTTTGGAACATTTTGTCACCGGCCGACTCCAAAATTCAGCGGTTCCCCATCTCAGCCCAGAAAGCAGGTAGAACAACTTTTGTGGTGCCTTTCAGATGCCTACCAAGGTAGTGTAAAAACTACCAAGAGAACTCCTGTCTGGCACCTTCCCCGGTGGAGTTGTGCATGGGGTGTGTTTGGAACATTTTGTCACCAGCCGAGTCCAAAATTCAGCGGTTCCCCATCTCAGCCCAGAAAGCAGGTAGAACAACTTTTGTGGTGCCTTTCAGATGCCTACCAAGGTAGTGTAAAAACTACCAAGAGAACTCCTGTCTGGCACCTTCCCCGGTGGAGTTGTGCAGGGGGTGTGTTTGGAACATTTTGTCACCGGCCGACTCCAAAATTCAGCGGTTCCCCATCTCAGCCCAGAAAGCAGGTAGAACAACTTTTGTGGTGTCTTTCAGATGCCTACCGGAGCAATGTAAAAACTACCAGGAGAACTCCTGTCTGGCACCTTCCCCGGTGGAGTTGTGCATGGGGTGTGTTTGGAACATTTTGTCACCGGCCGAGTCCAAAATTCAGCGGTTCCCCATCTCAGCCCAGAAAGCAGGAAGAACAACTTTTGTGGTGCCTTTCAAATGCCTACCAAGGTAGTGTAAAAACTACCAACAGAATTCGTTCCTGGCACCTTCCCCGGTGGAGTTGTGCATGGGGTGTGTTTGGAACATTTTGTCACCGGCCGAGTCCAAAATTCAGCGGTTCCCCATCTCAGCCCAGAAAGCAGGTAGAACAAGTTTTGTCGTGTCTTTCAAATGCCTACCGGAGCAATGTAAAAACTACCAGGAGAACTCCTGTCTGGCACCTTCCCCGGTGGAGTTGTGCATGGGGTGTGTTTGGAACACTTTGTCACCGGTCGAGACCAAAATTCAGCGTTTCCCCATCTCAGCCCAGAAAGCAGGTAGAACAACTTTTGTGGTGCCTTTAAGCTGCCTACCAAGGTAGTGTAAAAACTACCAGGAGAACTCCTGTCTGGCACCTTCCCCGGTGGAGTTGTGCATGGGGTGTGTTTGGAACACTTTGTCACCGGCCGAGTCCAAAATTCAGCGTTTCCCCATCTCAGCCCAGAAAGCAGGTAGAACAACTTTTGTGGTGTCTTTTAGATGCCTACCAAGGTAGTGTAAAAACTACCAAGAGAACTCCTGTCTGGCACCTTCCCCGGTGGAGTTGTGCATGGGGTGTGTTTGGAACATTTTGTCACCGGCCGACTCCAAAATTCAGCGGTTCCCCATCTCAGCCCACAAAGCTGGTACAATTTCTTTTCTTGTGCCTTTCAGCTGCCTACCAGGTAGTGTAAAAACTACCAACAGAATTCGTTCCTGGCACCTTCCCCGGTGGAGTTGTGCATGGGGTGTCTGTGAAACATTTTGTCACCGGCCGACTCCAAAATTCAGCGGTTGCCCATCTCAGCCCAGAAAGCAGGTAGAACAAGTTTTGTGGTGCCTTTCAAATGCCTACCAAGGTAGTGTAAAAGCTACCAGGAGAACTCCTGTCTGGCACCTTCCCCGGTGGAGTTGTGCATGGGGTGTGTTTGGAACATTTTGTCACCGGCCGAGTCCAAAATTCAGCGGTTCCCCATCTCAGCCCAGAAAGCAGGTAGAACAACTTTTGTGGTGTCTTTTAGATGCCTACCAAGGTAGTGTAAAAACTACCAAGAGAACTCCTGTCTGGCACCTTCCCCGGTGGAGTTGTGCAGGGGGTGTGTTTGGAACATTTTGCCACCAGCCGACTCCAAAATTCAGTGGTTCCCCATCTCAGCCCACAAAGCTGGTACAATTTCTTTTCTTGTGCCTTTCAGCTGCCTACCAAGGTAGTGTAAAAACTACCAACAGAATTCGTTCCTGGCACCTTCCCCGGTGGAGTTGTGCATGGGGTGTATGTGAAATATTTTGTCACCGGCCGACTCCAAAATTCAGCGGTTCCCCATCTCAGCCCACAAAGCAGGTACAACAACTTTTCTTGTGCCTTTCAGCTGCCTACCGGAGCAATGTAAAAACTACCAGGAGAACTCCTGTCTGGCACCTTCCCCGGTGGAGTTGTCCATGGGGTGTGTTTGGAACATTTTGTCACCAGCCGACTCCAAAATTCAGCGTTTCCCCATCTCAGCCCAGAAAGCAGGTAGAACAACTTTAGTGGTGTCTTTCAGATGCCTACCAAGGTAGTGTAAAAACTACCAGGAGAACTCCTGTCTGGCACCTTCCCCGGTGGAGTTGTGCAGGGGGTGTGTTTGGAACATTTTGTCACCGGCCGAGTCCAAAATTCAGCGTTTCCCCATCTCAGCCCAGAAAGCAGGTAGAACAACTTTTGTGGTGTCTTTCAGATGCCTACCAAGGTACTGTAAAAACTACCAGGAGAACTCCTGTCTGGCACCTTCCCCGGTGGAGTTGTGCATGGGGTGTGTTTGGAACATTTTGTCACCAGCCGACTCCAAAATTCAGCGGTTCCCCATCTCAGCCCAGAAAGCAGGTACAACAACTTTTCTTGTGCCTTTCAGCTGCCTACCAAGGTAGTGTAAAAACTACCAAGAGAACTCCTGTCTGGCACCTTCCCCGGTGGAGTTGTGCATGGGGTGTCTGTGAAACATTTTGTCACCGGCCGACTCCAAAATTCAGCGGTTGCCCATCTCAGCCCAGAAAGCAGGTAGAACAAGTTTTGTGGTGTCTTTCAAATGCCTACCAAGGTAGTGTAAAAACTACCAGGAGAACTCCTGTCTGGCACCTTCCGTGGTGGAGTTGTGCATGGGGTGTGTTTGGAACACTTTGTCACCGGCCGAGTCCAAAATTCAGCGTTTCCCCATCTCAGCCCAGAAAGCAGGTAGAACAACTTTTGTGGTGCCTTTAAGCTGCCTACCAAGGTAGTGTAAAAACTACCAAAAGATTTCGTTCCTGGCACCTTCCCCGGTGGAGTTGTGCATGGGGTGTGTTTGGAACATTTTGTCACCGGCCGAGTCCAAAATTCAGCGGTTCCCCATCTCAGCCCAGAAAGCAGGTAGAACAACTTTTGTGGTGTCTTTCAGATGCCTACCAAGGTAGTGTAAAAACTACTAAGAGAACTCCTGTCTGGCACCTTCCGTGGTGGAGTTGTGCATGGGGTGTGTTTGGAACATTTTGTCACCGGCCGAGTCCAAAATTCAGCGTTTCCCCATCTCAGCCCAGAAAGCAGGAAGAACAACTTTTGTGGTGCCTTTCAGATGCCTACCAAGGTAGTGTAAAAACTACCAGGAGAACTCCTGTCTGGCACCTTCCCCGGTGGAGTTGTGCATGGGGTGTGTTTGGAACATTTTGTCACCGGCCGACTCCAAAATTCAGCGTTTCCCCATCTCAGCCCAGAAAGCAGGTACAACAACTTTTCTTGTGCCTTTCAGCTGCCTACCAAGGTAGTGTAAAAACTACCAAAAGAATTCGTTCCTGGCACCTTCCCCGGTGGAGTTGTGCATGGGGTGTGTTTGGAACATTTTGTCACCGGCCGAGTCCAAAATTCAGCGGTTCCCCATCTCAGCCCAGAAAGCAGGTAGAACAAGTTTTGTGGTGTCTTTGAGGTGCCTACCAAGGTAGTGTAAAAACTATCAAGAGAACTCCTGTCTGGCACCTTCCCCGGTGGAGTTGTGCATGGGGTGTGTTTGGAACATTTTGTCACCAGCCGACTCCAAAATTCAGCGGTTCCCCATCTCAGCCCAGAAAGCAGGTAGAACAACTTTTGTGGTGTCTTTCAGATGCCTACCAAGGTAGTGTAAAAACTACCAGGAGAACTCCTGTCTGGCACCTTCCCCGGTGGAGTTGTGCATGGGCTGTGTTTGGAACATTTTGTCACCGGCCGAGTCCAAAATTCAGCGGTTCCCCATCTCAGCCCAGAAAGCAGGTAGAACAACTTTTGTGGTGTCTTTCAGATGCCTACCGGAGCAATGTAAAAACTACCAGGAGAACTCCTGTCTGGCACCTTCCGTGGTGGAGTTGTGCATGGGGTGTGTTTGGAACATTTTGTCACCAGCCGACTCCAAAATTCAGCGTTTCCCCATCTCAGCCCAGAAAGCAGGTAGAACAACTTTTGTGGTGCCTTTAAGCTGCCTACCAAGGTAGTGTAAAAACTACCAGGAGAACTCCTGTCTGGCACCTTCCCCGGTGGAGTTGTGCATGGGGTGTGTTTGGAACACTTTGTCACCGGCCGAGTCCAAAATTCAGCGTTTCCCCATCTCAGCCCAGAAAGCAGGTAGAACAACTTTTGTGGTGTCTTTTAGATGCCTACCAAGGTAGTGTAAAAACTACCAAGAGAACTCCTGTCTGGCACCTTCCCCGGTGGAGTTGTGCATGGGGTGTGTTTGGAACATTTTGTCACCGGCCGACTCCAAAATTCAGCGGTTCCCCATCTCAGCCCACAAAGCTGGTACAATTTCTTTTCTTGTGCCTTTCAGCTGCCTACCAGGTAGTGTAAAAACTACCAACAGAATTCGTTCCTGGCACCTTCCCCGGTGGAGTTGTGCATGGGGTGTCTGTGAAACATTTTGTCACCGGCCGACTCCAAAATTCAGCGGTTGCCCATCTCAGCCCAGAAAGCAGGTAGAACAAGTTTTGTGGTGCCTTTCAAATGCCTACCAAGGTAGTGTAAAAGCTACCAGGAGAACTCCTGTCTGGCACCTTCCCCGGTGGAGTTGTGCATGGGGTGTGTTTGGAACATTTTGTCACCAGCCAAGTCCAAAATTCAGCGGTTCCCCATCTCAGCCCAGAAAGCAGGTAGAACAACTTTTGTGGTGTCTTTTAGATGCCTACCAAGGTAGTGTAAAAACTACCAAGAGAACTCCTGTCTGGCACCTTCCCCGGTGGAGTTGTGCAGGGGGTGTGTTTGGAACATTTTGCCACCAGCCGACTCCAAAATTCAGTGGTTCCCCATCTCAGCCCACAAAGCTGGTACAATTTCTTTTCTTGTGCCTTTCAGCTGCCTACCAAGGTAGTGTAAAAACTACCAACAGAATTCGTTCCTGGCACCTTCCCCGGTGGAGTTGTGCATGGGGTGTATGTGAAATATTTTGTCACCGGCCGACTCCAAAATTCAGCGGTTCCCCATCTCAGCCCACAAAGCAGGTACAACAACTTTTCTTGTGCCTTTCAGCTGCCTACCGGAGCAATGTAAAAACTACCAGGAGAACTCCTGTCTGGCACCTTCCCCGGTGGAGTTGTCCATGGGGTGTGTTTGGAACATTTTGTCACCAGCCGACTCCAAAATTCAGCGTTTCCCCATCTCAGCCCAGAAAGCAGGTAGAACAACTTTAGTGGTGTCTTTCAGATGCCTACCAAGGTAGTGTAAAAACTACCAGGAGAACTCCTGTCTGGCACCTTCCCCGGTGGAGTTGTGCAGGGGGTGTGTTTGGAACATTTTGTCACCGGCCGAGTCCAAAATTCAGCGTTTCCCCATCTCAGCCCAGAAAGCAGGTAGAACAACTTTTGTGGTGTCTTTCAGATGCCTACCAAGGTACTGTAAAAACTACCAGGAGAACTCCTGTCTGGCACCTTCCCCGGTGGAGTTGTGCATGGGGTGTGTTTGGAACATTTTGTCACCAGCCGACTC
Organism: Falco biarmicus; assembly: GCF_023638135.1. Lineage (NCBI taxonomy): Eukaryota > Metazoa > Chordata > Aves > Falconiformes > Falconidae > Falco > Falco biarmicus. Next base: position 34,399,780 of record NC_079299.1, read on the forward strand.
CAAAATTCAGCGGTTCCCCATCTCAGCCCAGAAAGCAGGTACAACAACTTTTCTTGTGCCTTTCAGCTGCCTACCAAGGTAGTGTAAAAACTACCAAGAGAACTCCTGTCTGGCACCTTCCCCGGTGGAGTTGTGCATGGGGTGTCTGTGAAACATTTTGTCACCGGCCGACTCCAAAATTCAGCGGTTGCCCATCTCAGCCCAGAAAGCAGGTAGAACAAGTTTTGTGGTGTCTTTCAAATGCCTACCAAGGTAGTGTAAAAACTACCAGGAGAACTCCTGTCTGGCACCTTCCGTGGTGGAGTTGTGCATGGGGTGTGTTTGGAACACTTTGTCACCGGCCGAGTCCAAAATTCAGCGTTTCCCCATCTCAGCCCAGAAAGCAGGTAGAACAACTTTTGTGGTGCCTTTAAGCTGCCTACCAAGGTAGTGTAAAAACTACCAAAAGATTTCGTTCCTGGCACCTTCCCCGGTGGAGTTGTGCATGGGGTGTGTTTGGAACATTTTGTCACCGGCCGAGTCCAAAATTCAGCGGTTCCCCATCTCAGCCCAGAAAGCAGGTAGAACAACTTTTGTGGTGTCTTTCAGATGCCTACCAAGGTAGTGTAAAAACTACTAAGAGAACTCCTGTCTGGCACCTTCCCCGGTGGAGTTGTGCATGGGGTGTGTTTGGAACATTTTGTCACCGGCCGAGTCCAAAATTCAGCGTTTCCCCATCTCAGCCCAGAAAGCAGGAAGAACAACTTTTGTGGTGCCTTTCAGATGCCTACCAAGGTAGTGTAAAAACTACCAGGAGAACTCCTGTCTGGCACCTTCCCCGGTGGAGTTGTGCATGGGGTGTGTTTGGAACATTTTGTCACCGGCCGACTCCAAAATTCAGCGTTTCCCCATCTCAGCCCAGAAAGCAGGTACAACAACTTTTCTTGTGCCTTTCAGCTGCCTACCAAGGTAGTGTAAAAACTACCAAAAGAATTCGTTCCTGGCACCTTCCCCGGTGGAGTTGTGCATGGGGTGTGTTTGGAACATTTTGTCACCGGCCGAGTCCAAAATTCAGCGGTTCCCCATCTCAGCCCAGAAAGCAGGTAGAACAAGTTTTGTCGTGTCTTTCAGATGCCTACCAAGGTAGTGTAAAAACTATCAAGAGAACTCCTGTCTGGCACCTTCCCCGGTGGAGTTGTGCATGGGGTGTGTTTGGAACATTTTGTCACCAGCCGACTCCAAAATTCAGCGGTTCCCCATCTCAGCCCAGAAAGCAGGTAGAACAACTTTTGTGGTGTCTTTCAGATGCCTACCAAGGTAGTGTAAAAACTACCAGGAGAACTCCTGTCTGGCACCTTCCCCGGTGGAGTTGTGCATGGGCTGTGTTTGGAACATTTTGTCACCGGCCGAGTCCAAAATTCAGCGGTTCCCCATCTCAGCCCAGAAAGCAGGTAGAACAACTTTTGTGGTGTCTTTCAGATGCCTACCGGAGCAATGTAAAAACTACCAGGAGAACTCCTGTCTGGCACCTTCCCCGGTGGAGTTGTGCATGGGGTGTGTTTGGAACATTTTGTCACCAGCCGAGTCCAAAATTCAGCGTTTCCCCATCTCAGCCCAGAAAGCAGGTAGAACAACTTTTGTGGTGCCTTTCAGCTGCCTACCAAGGTAGTGTAAAAACTACCAAGAGAACTCCTGTCTGGCACCTTCCCCGGTGGAGTTGTGCATGGGGTGTGTTTGGAACATTTTGTCACCGGCCGACTGCAAAATTCAGCGGTTCCCCATCTCAGCCCAGAAAGCAGGTAGAACAACTTTTTTGGTGTCTTTCAGATGCCTACCAAGGTAGTGTAAAAACTACTAAGAGAACTCCTGTCTGGCACCTTCCCCGGTGGAGTTGTGCATGGGGTGTGTTTGGAACATTTTGTCACCGGCCGACTCCAAAATTCAGCGGTTCCCCATCTCAGCCCAGAAAGCAGGAAGAACAACTTTTGTGGTGCCTTTCAAATGCCTACCAAGGTAGTGTAAAAACTACCAGGAGAACTCCTGTCTGGCACCTTCCCCGGTGGAGTTGTGCATGGGGTGTGTTTGGAACATTTTGCCACCAGCCGACTCCAAAATTCAGCTTTTCCCCATCTCAGCCCAGAAAGCAGGTAGAACAACTTTTGTGGTGCCTTTCAGCTGCCTACCAAGGTAGTGTAAAAACTACCAAGAGAACTCGTTCCTGGCACCTTCCCCGGTGGAGTTGTGCATGGGGTGTGTTTGGAACATTTTGTCACCAGCCGAGTCCAAAATTCAGCGTTTCCCCATCTCAGCCCAGAAAGCAGGTAGAACAACTTTTGTGGTGCCTTTCAGCTGCCTACCAAGGTAGTGTAAAAACTACCAAAAGATTTCGTTCCTGGCACCTTCCCCGGTGGAGTTGTGCATGGGGTGTGTTTGGAACATTTTGTCACCGGCCGACTCCAAAATTCAGCGTTTCCCCATCTCAGCCCAGAAAGCAGGTAGAACAACTTTTGTGGTGTCTTTCAGATGCCTACCAAGGTAGTGTAAAAACTACCCGGAGAACTCCTGTCTGGCACCTTCCCCGTTGGAGTTGTGCATGGGGTGTGTTTGGAATATTTTGTCACCGGCCGAGTCCAAAATTCAGCGGTTCCCCATCTCAGCCCACAAAGCAGGTACAACAACTTTTCTTGTGCCTTTCAGCTGCCTACCAAGGTAGTGTAAAAACTACCAGGAGAATTCGTTCCTGGCACCTTCCCCGGTGGAGTTGTGCATGGGGTGTGTTTGGAACATTTTGTCACCGGCCGAGTCCAAAATTCAGCGGTTCCCCATCTCAGCCCAGAAAGCAGGTAGAACAACTTTTGTGGTGTCTTTCAGATGCCTACCAAGGTAGTGTAAAAACTATCAAGAGAACTCCTGTCTGGCACAAAACTACCAAAAGATTTCGTTCCTGGCACCTTCCCCGGTGGAGTTGTGCATGGGGTGTGTTTGGAACATTTTGTCACCGGCCGATTCCAAAATTCAGCGGTTCCCCATCTCAGCCCAGAAAGCAGGTAGAACAACTTTTGTGGTGTCTTTCAAATGCCTACCAAGGTAGTGTAAAAAATACCAGGAGAACTCCTGTCTGGCACCTTCCCCGGTGGAGTTGTGCATGGGGTGTGTTTGGAACATTTTGTCAACGGCCGACTCCAAAATTCAGCGGTTCCCCATCTCAGCCCAGAATGCAGGTAGAACAACTTTTGTGGTGTCTTTCAGATGCCTACCAAGGTAGTGTAAAAACTACCAGGAGAACTCCTGTCTGGCACCTTCCCCGGTGGAGTTGTGCATGGGGTGTGTTTGGAACATTTTGTCACCAGCCGAGTCCAAAATTCAGCGTTTCCCCATCTCAGCCCAGAAAGCAGGTAGAACAACTTTTGTGGTGCCTTTCAGCTGCCTACCAAGGTAGTGTAAAAACTACCAAAAGATTTCGTTCCTGGCACCTTCCCCGGTGGAGTTGTGCATGGGGTGTGTTTGGAACATTTTGTCACCGGCCGAGTCCAAAATTCAGCGGTTCCCCATCTCAGCCCAGAAAGCAGGTAGAACAAGTTTTGTCGTGTCTTTCAAATGCCTACCAAGGTAGTGTAAAAACTACCAGGAGATCTCCTGTCTGGCACCTTCCGTGGTGGAGTTGTGCATGGGGTGTGTTTGGAACACTTTGTCACCGGCCGAGTCCAAAATTCAGCGTTTCCCCATCTCAGCCCAGAAAGCAGGTAGAACAACTTTTGTGGTGTCTTTCAGATGCCTACCAAGGTAGTGTAAAAACTATTAAGAGAACTCCTGTCTGGCACCTTCCCCGGTGGAGTTGTGCATGGGGTGTGTTTGGAACATTTTGTCACCGGCCGACTCCAAAATTCAGCGGTTCCCCATCTCAGCCCAGAAAGCAGGTAGAACAAGTTTTGTGGTGTCTTTCAAATGCGTACCAAGGTTGTTTAAATATACCAGGAGAACTCCTGTCTGGCACCTTCCCCGGTGGAGTTGTGCATGGGGTGTGTTTGGAACATTTTGTCACCGGCCGACTCCAAAATTCAGCGGTTCCCCATCTCAGCCCAGAAAGCAGGTAGAACAACTTTTGTGGTGTCTTTCAGATGCCTACCAAGGTAGTGTAAAAACTATCAAGAGAACTCCTGTCTGGCACCTTCCCCGGTGGAGTTGTGCATGGGGTGTGTTTGGAACATTTTGTCACCAGCCGACTCCAAAATTCAGCGTTTCCCCATCTCAGCCCAGAAAGCAGGAAGAACAACTTTTGTGGTGCCTTTCAAATGCCTACCAAGGTAGTGTAAAAACTACCAACAGAATTCGTTCCTGGCACCTTCCCCGGTGGAGTTGTGCATGGGGTGTGTTTGGAACATTTTGTTACCGGCCGAGTCCAAAATTCAGCGTTTCCCCATCTCAGCCCAGAAAGCAGGTAGAACAACTTTTGTGGTGTCTTTCAGATGCCTACCAGAGCAATGTAAAAACTACCAGGAGAACTCCTGTCTGGCACCTTCCCCGGTGGAGTTGTGCATGGGGTGTGTTTGGAACAGTTTGTCACCGGCCGAGTCCAAAATTCAGCGGTTCCCCATCTCAGCCCAGATGCAGGTAGAACAAGTTTTGTCGTGTCTTTCAAATGCCTACCAAGGTAGTGTAAAAACTACCAGGAGAACTCCTGTCTGGCACCTTCCGTGGTGGAGTTGTGCATGGGGTGTGTTTGGAACACTTTGTCACCGGCCGAGTCCAAAATTCAGCGTTTCCCCATCTCAGCCCAGAAAGCAGGTAGAACAACTTTTGTGGTGCCTTTAAGCTGCCTACCAAGGTAGTGTAAAAACTACCAAAAGATTTCGTTCCTGGCACCTTCCCCGGTGGAGTTGTGCATGGGGTGTGTTTGGAACATTTTGTCACCGGCCGAGTCCAAAATTCAGCGTTTCCCCATCTCAGCCCAGAAAGCAGGTAGAACAACTTTTGTGGTGTCTTTCAGATGCCTACCAAGGTAGTGTAAAAACTACTAAGAGAACTCCTGTCTGGCACCTTCCCCGGTGGAGTTGTGCATGGGGTGTGTTTGGAACATTTTGTCACCGGCCGACTCCAAAATTCAGCGGTTCCCCATCTCAGCCCAGAAAGCAGGAAGAACAACTTTTGTGGTGCCTTTCAGATGCCTACCAAGGTAGTGTAAAAACTACCAGGAGAACTCCTGTCTGGCACCTTCCCCGGTGGAGTTGTGCATGGGGTGTGTTTGGAACATTTTGTCACCGGCCGACTCCAAAATTCAGCGTTTCCCCATCTCAGCCCAGAAAGCAGGTACAACAACTTTTCTTGTGCCTTTCAGCTGCCTACCAAGGTAGTGTAAAAACTACCAAAAGAATTCGTTCCTGGCACCTTCCCTGGTGGAGTTGTGCATGGGGTGTGTTTGGAACATTTTGTCACCGGCCGAGTCCAAAATTCAGCGGTTCCCCATCTCAGCCCAGAAAGCAGGTAGAACAAGTTTTGTCGTGTCTTTCAGATGCCTACCAAGGTAGTGTAAAAACTACCAGGAGAACTCCTGTCTGGCACCTTCCCCGGTGGAGTTGTGCATGGGGTGTGTTTGGAACATTTTGTCACCAGCCGACTCCAAAATTCAGCGTTTCCCCATCTCAGCCCAGAAAGCAGGTAGAACATCTTTTGTGGTGTCTTTCAGATGCCTACCAAGGTAGTGTAAAAACTATCAAGAGAACTCCTGTCTGGCACCTTCCCCGGTGGAGTTGTGCATGGGGTGTGTTTGGAACATTTTGTCACCAGCCGACTCCAAAATTCAGCGTTTCCCCATCTCAGCCCAGAAAGCAGGTAGAACAACTTTTCTGGTGTCTTTCAGATGCCTACCAAGGTAGTGTAAAAACTACCAGGAGAACTCCTGTCTGGCACCTTCCCCGGTGGAGTTGTGCATGGGCTGTGTTTGGAACATTTTGTCACCGGCCGAGTCCAAAATTCAGCGTTTCCCCATCTCAGCCCAGAAAGCAGGTAGAACAACTTTTGTGGTGTCTTTCAGATGCCTACCGGAGCAATGTAAAAACTACCAGGAGAACTCCTGTCTGGCACCTTCCCCGGTGGAGTTGTGCATGGGGTGTGTTTGGAACATTTTGTCACCAGCCGAGTCCAAAATTCAGCGTTTCCCCATCTCAGCCCAGAAAGCAGGTAGAACATCTTTTGTGGTGCCTTTCAGCTGCCTACCCAGGTAGTGTAAAAACTACCAGGAGAACTCCTGTCTGGCACCTTCCCCGGTGGAGTTGTGCATGGGGTGTGTTTGGAACATTTTGTCACCAGCCGACTCCAAAATTCAGCGGTTCCCCATCTCAGCCCACAAAGCTGGTACAACTTCTTTTTTTGTGCCTTTCAGCTGCCTACCAAGGTAGTGTAAAAACTACCAAAAGAATTCGTTCCTGGCACCTTCCCCGGTGGAGTTGTGCATGGGGTGTGTTTGGAACAATTTGTCACCGGCCGAGTCCAAAATTCAGCGTTTCCCCATCTCAGCCCAGAAAGCAGGTAGAACAAGTTTTGTGGTGTCTTTCAGATGCCTACCGGAGCAATGTAAAAACTACCAGGAGAACTCCTGTCTGGCACCTTCCCCGGTGGAGTTGTGCAGGGGGTGTGTTTGGAACATTTTGTCACCAGCCGAGTCCAAAATTCAGCGATTCCCCATCTCAGCCCAGAAAGCAGGTAGAACATCTTTTGTGGTGTCTTTCAGATGCCTACCAAGGTAGTGTAAAAACTATCAAGAGAACTCCTGTCTGGTACCTTCCCCGGTGGAGTTGTGCATGGGGTGTGTTTGGAACATTTTGTCACCAGCCGACTCCAAAATTCAGCGTTTCCCCATCTCAGCCCAGAAAGCAGGTAGAACAACTTTTCTTGTGCCTTTCAGCTGCCTACCAAGGCAGTGTAAAAACTACCAAAAGAATTCGTTCCTGGCACCTTCCCCGGTGGAGTTGTGCATGGGGTGTGTTTGGAACATTTTGTCACCGGCCGACTCCAAAATTCAGCGGTTCCCCATCTCAGCCCAGAAAGCAGGTAGAACAACTTTTGTGGTGTCTTTCAGATGCCTACCGGAGCAATGTAAAAACTACCAGGAGAATTCCTGTCTGGCACCTTCCGCGGTGGAGTTGTGCATGGGGTGTGTTTGGAACATTTTGTCACCGGCCGAGTCCAAAATTCAGCGTTTCCCCATCTCAGCCCAGAAAGCAGGTAGAACAACTTTTGTGGTGCCTTTCAGCTGCCTACCAAGGTAGTGTAAAAACTACCAAAAGATTTCGTTCCTAGCACCTTCCCCGGTGGAGTTGTGCATGGGGTGTGTTTGGAACATTTTGTCACCGGCCGAGTCCAAAATTCAGCGGTTCCCCATCTCAGCCCAGAAAGCAGGTAGAACAACTTTTGTGGTGTCTTTCAAATGCCTACCAAGGTAGTGTAAAAACTACCAGGAGAACTCCTGTCTGGCACCTTCCCCGGTGGAGTTGTGCATGGGGTGTGTTTGGAACATTTTGTCACCAGCCGACTCCAAAATTCAGCGTTTCCCCATCTCAGCCCACAAAGCAGGTAGAACAACTTTTGTGGTGTCTTTCAGAGGCCTACCAAGGTAGTGTAAAAACTACTAAGAGAACTCCTGTCTGGCACCTTCCCCGGTGGAGTTGTGCATGGGGTGTGTTTGGAACATTTTGTCACCGGCCGACTCCAAAATTCAGCCGTTCCCCATCTCAGCCCAGAAAGCAGGAAGAACAACTTTTGTGGTGTCTTTCAAATGCCTACCAAGGTAGTGTAAAAACTACCAGGAGAACTCCTGTCTGGCACCTTCCCCGGTGGAGTTGTGCATGGGGTGTGTTTGGAACATTTTGTCACCAGCCGACTCCAAAATTCAGCGTTTCCCCATCTCAGCCCAGAAAGCAGGTAGAACAACTTTTGTGGTGTCTTTTAGATGCCTACCAAGGTAGTGTAAAAACTACCAAGAGAACTCCTGTCTGGCACCTTCCCCCGGTGGAGTTGTGCAGGGGGTGTGTTTGGAACATTTTGTCACCAGCCGACTCCAAAATTCAGCGTTTCCCCATCTCAGCCCACAAAGCTGGTACAACTTCTTTTCTTGTGCCTTTCAGCTGCCTACCAAGGTAGTGTAAAAACTACAAACAGAATTCGTTCCTGGCACCTTCCCCGGTGGAGTTGTGCATGGGGTGTCTGTGAAACATTTTGTCACCGGCCGACTCCAAAATTCAGCGGTTCCCCATCTCAGCCCAGAAAGCAGGTAGAACAACTTTTGTGGTGTCTTTCAGATGCCTACCGGAGCAATGTAAAAACTACCAGGAGAACTCCTGTCTGGCACCTTCCCCGGTGGAGTTGTGCATGGGGTGTGTTTGGAACATTTTGTCACCGGCCGAGTCCAAAATTCAGCGTTTCCCCATCTCAGCCCAGAAAGCAGGTAGAACAACATTTGTGGTGTCTTTCAGATGCCTACCAAGGTAGTGTAAAAACTATCAAGAGAACTCCTGCCTGGTACCTTCCCCGGTGGAGTTGTGCATGGGGTGTGTTTGGAACATTTTGTCACCGGCCGAGTCCAAAATTCAGCGTTTCCCCATCTCAGCCCAGAAAGCAGGTAGAACAACTTTTGTGGTGTCTTTCAGATGCCTACCAAGGTAGTGTAAAAACTACCAGGAGAACTCCTGTCTGGCACCTTCCCCGGTGGAGTTGTGCATGGGCTGTGTTTGGAACATTTTGTCACCGGCCGAGTCCAAAATTCAGCGTTTCCCCATCTCAGCCCAGAAAGCAGGTAGAACAACTTTTGTGGTGTCTTTCAGATGCCTACCGGAGCAATGTAAAAACTACCAGGAGAACTCCTGTCTGGCACCTTCCCCGGTGGAGTTGTGCATGGGGTGTGTTTGGAACATTTTGTCACCAGCCGAGTCCAAAATTCAGCGTTTCCCCATCTCAGCCCAGAAAGCAGGTAGAACATCTTTTGTGGTGCCTTTCAGCTGCCTACCCAGGTAGTGTAAAAACTACCAGGAGAACTCCTGTCTGGCACCTTCCCCGGTGGAGTTGTGCATGGGGTGTGTTTGGAACATTTTGTCACCAGCCGACTCCAAAATTCAGCGGTTCCCCATCTCAGCCCACAAAGCTGGTACAACTTCTTTTTTTGTGCCTTTCAGCTGCCTACCAAGGTAGTGTAAAAACTACCAAAAGAATTCGTTCCTGGCACCTTCCCCGGTGGAGTTGTGCATGGGGTGTGTTTGGAACAATTTGTCACCGGCCGAGTCCAAAATTCAGCGTTTCCCCATCTCAGCCCAGAAAGCAGGTAGAACAAGTTTTGTGGTGTCTTTCAGATGCCTACCGGAGCAATGTAAAAACTACCAGGAGAACTCCTGTCTGGCACCTTCCCCGGTGGAGTTGTGCAGGGGGTGTGTTTGGAACATTTTGTCACCAGCCGAGTCCAAAATTCAGCGTTTCCCCATCTCAGCCCAGAAAGCAGGTAGAACAACTTTTGTGGTGTCTTTCAGATGCCTACCAAGGTAGTGTAAAAACTACCAGGAGAACTCCTGTCTGGCACCTTCCCCGGTGGAGTTGTGCATGGGGTGTGTTTGGAACATTTTGTCACCAGCCGAGTCCAAAATTCAGCGTTTCCCCATCTCAGCCCAGAAAGCAGGTAGAACAACTTTTGTGGTGCCTTTCAGCTGCCTACCAAGGTAGTGTAAAAACTACCAAGAGAACTCCTGTCTGGCACCTTCCCCGGTGGAGTTGTGCATGGGGTGTGTTTGGAACATTTTGTCACCGGCCGACTCCAAAATTCAGCGTTTCCCCATCTCAGCCCACAAAGCAGGTACAACAACTTTTCTTGTGCCTTTCAGCTGCCTACCAAGGTAGTGTAAAAACTACCAAAAGAATTCGTTCCTGGCACCTTCCCCGGTGGAGTTGTGCATGGGGTGTGTTTGGAACATTTTGTCACCGGCCGAGTCCAAAATTCAGCGGTTCCCCATCTCAGCCCAGAAAGCAGGTAGAACAAGTTTTGTCGTGTCTTTTAGATGCCTACCAAGGTAGTGTAAAAACTACCAAGAGAACTCCTGTCTGGCACCTTCCCCGGTGGAGTTGTGCATGGGGTGTGTTTGGAACACTTTGTCACCGGCCGAGTCCAAAATTCAGCGTTTCCCCATCTCAGCCCAGAAAGCAGGTAGAACAACTTTTGTGGTGTCTTTCAGATGCCTACCAAGGTAGTGTAAAAACTACCAGGAGAACTCCTGTCTGGCACCTTCCCCGGTGGAGTTGTGCATGGGGTGTGTTTGGAACATTTTGTCACCAGCCGACTCCAAAATTCAGCGTTTCCCCATCTCAGCCCAGAAAGCAGGTACAACAACTTTTCTTGTGCCTTTCAGCTGCCTACCAAGGTAGTGTAAAAACTACCAACAGAATTCGTTCCTGGCACCTTCCCCGGTGGAGTTGTGCATGGGCTGTGTTTGGAACATTTTGTCACCGGCCGACTCCAAAATTCAGCGGTTCCCCATCTCAGCCCAGGAAGCAGGTAGAACAACTTTTGTGGTGCCTTTCAAATGCCTACCAAGGTAGTGTAAAAACTATCAAGAGAACTCCTGTCTGGTACCTTCCCCGGTGGAGTTGTGCATGGGGTGTGTTTGGAACATTTTGTCACCAGCCGACTCCAAAATTCAGCGTTTCCCCATCTCAGCCCAGAAAGCAGGTAGAACAACTTTTGTGGTTTCTTTCAGATGCCTACCAAGGTAGTGTAAAAACTACCAAAAGATTTCGTTCCTGGCACCTTCCCCGGTGGAGTTGTGCATGGGGTGTGTTTGGAACATTTTGTCACCGGCCGAGTCCAAAATTCAGCGGTTCCCCATCTCAGCCCAGAAAGCAGGTAGAACAAGTTTTGTGGTGTCTTTCAAATGCCTACCAAGGTAGTGTAAAAACTACCAGGAGAACTCCTGTCTGGCACCTTCCCCGGTGGAGTTGTGCATGGGGTGTGTTTGGAACACTTTGTCACCGGCCGAGTCCAAAATTCAGTGTTTCCCCATCTCAGCCCAGAAAGCAGGTAGAACAACTTTTGTGGTGTCTTTCAGATGCCTACCAAGGTAGTGTAAAAACTACCAGGAGAACTCCTGTCTGGCACCTTCCGTGGTGGAGTTGTGCATGGGGTGTGTTTGGAACATTTTGTCACCAGCCGAGTCCAAAATTCAGCGTTTCCCCATCTCAGCCCAGAAAGCAGGTAGAACAACTTTTGTGGTGCCTTTCAGCTGCCTACCAAGGTAGTGTAAAAACTACCAAGAGAACTCCTGTCTGGCACCTTCCCCGGTGGAGTTGTGCATGGGGTGTGTTTGGAACATTTTGTCACCGGCCGACTCCAAAATTCAGCGTTTCCCCATCTCAGCCCACAAAGCAGGTACAACAACTTTTCTTGTGCCTTTCAGCTGCCTACCAAGGTAGTGTAAAAACTACCAAAAGAATTCGTTCCTGGCACCTTCCCCGGTGGAGTTGTGCATGGGGTGTGTTTGGAACATTTTGTCACCGGCCGAGTCCAAAATTCAGCGGTCCCCCATCTCAGCCCAGAAAGCAGGTAGAACAAGTTTTGTCGTGTCTTTCAAATGCCTACCAAGGTAGTGTAAAAACTACCAGGAGAACTCCTGTCTGGCACCTTCCCCGGTGGAGTTGTGCATGGGGTGTGTTTGGAACACTTTGTCACCGGCCGAGTCCAAAATTCAGCGTTTCCCCATCTCAGCCCAGAAAGCAGGTAGAACAACTTTTGTGGTGTCTTTCAGATGCCTACCAAGGTAGTGTAAAAACTACCAGGAGAACTCCTGTCTGGCACCTTCCCCGGTGGAGTTGTGCATGGGGTGTGTTTGGAAAATTTTGTCACCGGCCCACTCCAAAATTCAGCGGTTCCCCATCTCAGCCCACAAAGCAGGTACAACAACTTTTGTGGTGCCTTTCAGCTGCCTACCAAGGTAGTGTAAAAACTACCAAAAGAATTCGTTCCTGGCACCTTCCCCGGTGGAGTTGTGCATGGGGTGTGTTTGGAACATTTTGTCACCGGCCTAGTCCAAAATTCAGCGGTTCCCCATCTCAGCCCAGAAAGCAGGTAGAACAACTTTTGTGGTGTCTTTCAAATGCCTACCAAGGTAGTGTAAAAACTACCAGGAGAACTCCTGTCTGGCACCTTCCCCGGTGGAGTTGTGCATGGGGTGTGTTTGGAACATTTTGTCACCAGCCGACTCCAAAATTCAGCGTTTCCCCATCTCAGCCCAGAAAGCAGGTACAACAACTTTTCTTGTGCCTTTCAGCTGCCTACCAAGGTAGTGTAAAAACTACCAACAGAATTCGTTCCTGGCACCTTCCCCGGTGGAGTTGTGCATGGGGTGTGTTTGGAACATTTTGTCACCAGCCGACTCCAAAATTCAGCGTTTCCCCATCTCAGCCCAGAAAGCAGGTAGAACAACTTTTGTGGTGCCTTTCAGCTGCCTACCAAGGTAGTGTAAAAACTACCAAAAGATTTCGTTCCTGGCACCTTCCCCGGTGGAGTTGTGCATGGGGTGTGTTTGGAACATTTTGTCACCGGCCGAGTCCAAAATTCAGCTGTTCCCCATCTCAGCCCAGAAAGCAGGTAGAACAAGTTTTGTGGTGTCTTTCAAATGCCTACCAAGGTAGTGTAAAAACTACTAAGAGAACTCCTGTCTGGCACCTTCCCCGGTGGAGTTGTGCATGGGGTGTGTTTGGAACATTTTGTCACCGGCCGAGTCCAAAATTCAGCGGTTCTCCATCTCAGCCCAGAAAGCAGGTAGAACAAGTTTTGTGGTGCCTTTCAGCTGCCTACCAAGGTAGTGTAAAAACTACCAAGAGAACTCCTGTCTGGCACCTTCCCCGGTGGAGTTGTGCATGGGGTGTGTTTGGAACATTATGTCACCGGCCGACTCCAAAATTCAGCGGTTCCCCATCTCAGCCCACAAAGCAGGTACAACAACTTTTCTTGTGCCTTTCAGCTGCCTACCAAGGTAGTGTAAAAACTACCAAAAGAATTCGTTCCTGGCACCTTCCCCGGTGGAGTTGTGCATGGGCTGTGTTTGGAACATTTTGTCACTGGCCGACTCCAAAATTCAGCGTTTCCCCATCTCAGCCCAGAAAGCAGGTAGAACAAGTTTTGTGGTGTCTTTCAGATGCCTACCAAGGTAGTGTAAAAACTACCAGGAGAACTCCTGTCTGGCACCTTCCCCGGTGGAGTTGTGCATGGGGTGTGTTTGGAACATTTTGTCACCAGCCGACTCCAAAATTCAGCGGTTCCCCATCTCAGCCCAGAAAGCAGGAAGAACAACTTTTGTGGTGTCTTTCAAATGCCTACCAAGGTAGTGTAAAAACTACCAAGAGAACTCCTGTCTGGTACCTTCCCCGGTGGAGTTGTGCATGGGGTGTGTTTGGAACATTTTGTCACCAGCCGAGTCCAAAATTCAGCGTTTCCCCATCTCAGCCCAGAAAGCAGGTAGAACAACTTTTGTGGTGTCTTTTAGATGCCTACCAAGGTAGTGTAAAAACTACCAAGAGAACTCCTGTCTGGCACCTTCCCCGGTGGAGTTGTGCATGGGGTGTGTTTGGAACATTTTGCCACCAGCCGAGTCCAAAATTCAGCGGTTCCCCATCTCAGCCCACAAAGCTGGTACAACTTCTTTTCTTGTGCCTTTCAGCTGCCTACCAAGGTAGTGTAAAAACTACCAAAAGAATTCGTTCCTGGCACCTTCCCCGGTGGAGTTGTGCATGGGGTGTGTTTGGAACATTTTGTCACCGGCCGACTCCAAAATTCAGCGGTTCCCCATCTCAGCCCAGAAAGCAGGTAGAACAACTTTTGTGGTGTCTTTCAGATGCCTACCGGAGCAATGTAAAAACTACCAGGAGAACTCCTGTCTGGCACCTTCCCCGGTGGAGTTGTGCATGGGGTGTGTTTGGAACATTTTGTCACCAGCCGAGTCCAAAATTCAGCGTTTCCCCATCTCAGCCCAGAAAGCAGGTAGAACAAGTTTTGTGGTGTCTTTCAGATGCCTACCAAGGTAGTGTAAAAACTACCAGGAGAACTCCTGTCTGGCACCTTCCCCGGTGGAGTTGTGCATGGGGTGTGTTTGGAACACTTTGTCACCGGCCGAGTCCAAAATTCAGCGTTTCCCCATCTCAGCCCAGAAAGCAGGTAGAACAACTTTTGTGGTGTCTTTCAGATGCCTACCAAGGTAGTGTAAAAACTACCAGGAGAACTCCTGTCTGGCACCTTCCCCGGTGGAGTTGTGCATGGGGTGTGTTTGGAACATTTTGCCACCAGCCGAGTCCAAAATTCAGCGGTTCCCCATCTCAGCCCACAAAGCTGGTACAACTTCTTTTCTTGTGCCTTTCAGCTGCCTACCAAGGTAGTGTAAAAACTACCAAAAGAATTCGTTCCTGGCACCTTCCCCGGTGGAGTTGTGCATGGGGTGTGTTTGGAACATTTTGTCACCGGCCGACTCCAAAATTCAGCGGTTCCCCATCTCAGCCCAGAAAGCAGGTAGAACAACTTTTGTGGTGTCTTTCAGATGCCTACCGGAGCAATGTAAAAACTACCAGGAGAACTCCTGTCTGGCACCTTCCCCGGTGGAGTTGTGCATGGGGTGTGTTTGGAACATTTTGTCACCAGCCGACTCCAAAGTTCAGCGTTTCCCCATCTCAGCCCAGAAAGCAGGTAGAACAACTTTTGTGGTGTCTTTCAGATGCCTACCAAGGTAGTGTAAAAACTACCAGGAGAACTCCTGTCTGGCACCTTCCCCGGTGGAGTTGTGCATGGGGTGTGTTTGGAACATTTTGTTACCGGCCGAGTCCAAAATTCAGCGGTTCTCCATCTCAGCCCAGAAAGCAGGTAGAACAAGTTTTGTGGTGTCTTTTAGATGCCTACCAAGGTAGTGTAAAAACTACCAAAAGAATTCGTTCCTGGCACCTTCCCCGGTGGAGTTGTGCATGGGGTGTGTTTGGAACATTTTGTCACCGGCCGAGTCCAAAATTCAGCGGTTCCCCATCTCAGCCCAGAAAGCAGGTAGAACAAGTTTTGTCGTGTCTTTTAGATGCCTACCAAGGTAGTGTAAAAACTACCAGGAGAACTCCTGTCTGGCACCTTCCCCGGTGGAGTTGTTCATGGGGTGTGTTTGGAACACTTTGTCACCGGCCGAGTCCAAAATTCAGCGTTTCCCCATCTCAGCCCAGAAAGCAGGTAGAACAACTTTTGTGGTGTCTTTCAGATGCCTACCAAGGTAGTGTAAAAACTACCAGGAGAACTCCTGTCTGGCACCTTCCCCGGTGGAGTTGTGCATGGGGTGTGTTTGGAAAATTTTGTCACCGGCCGACTCCAAAATTCAGCGGTTCCCCATCTCAGCCCACAAAGCAGGTACAACAACTTTTGTGGTGCCTTTCAGCTGCCTACCAAGGTAGTGTAAAAACTACCAAAAGAATTCGTTCCTGGCACCTTCCCCGGTGGAGTTGTGCATGGGGTGTGTTTGGAACATTTTGTCACCGGCCTAGTCCAAAATTCAGCGGTTCCCCATCTCAGCCCAGAAAGCAGGTAGAACAACTTTTGTGGTGTCTTTCAAATGCCTACCAAGGTAGTGTAAAAACTACCAGGAGAACTCCTGTCTGGCACCTTCCCCGGTGGAGTTGTGCATGGGGTGTGTTTGGAACATTTTGTCACCAGCCGACTCCAAAATTCAGCGTTTCCCCATCTCAGCCCAGAAAGCAGGTACAACAACTTTTCTTGTGCCTTTCAGCTGCCTACCAAGGTAGTGTAAAAACTACCAACAGAATTCGTTCCTGGCACCTTCCCCGGTGGAGTTGTGCATGGGGTGTGTTTGGAACATTTTGTCACCGGCCGACTCCAAAATTCAGCGGTTCCCCATCTCAGCCCAGGAAGCAGGAAGAACAACTTTTGTGGTGCCTTTCAAATGCCTACCAAGGTAGTGTAAAAAACTATCAAGAGAACTCCTGTCTGGTACCTTCCCCGGTGGAGTTGTGCATGGGGTGTGTTTGGAACATTTTGTCACCAGCCGACTCCAAAATTCAGCGTTTCCCCATCTCAGCCCAGAAAGCAGGTAGAACAACTTTTGTGGTGTCTTTCAGATGCCTACCAAGGTAGTGTAAAAACTACCAAAAGATTTCGTTCCTGGCACCTTCCCCGGTGGAGTTGTGCATGGGGTGTGTTTGGAACATTTTGTCACCGCCGAGTCCAAAATTCAGCGATTCCCCATCTCAGCCCAGAAAGCAGGTAGAACAAGTTTTGTCGTGTCTTTCAAATGCCTACCAAGGTAGTGTAAAAACTACCAGGAGAACTCCTGTCTGGCACCTTCCCCGGTGGAGTTGTGCATGGGGTGTGTTTGGAACACTTTGTCACCGGCCGAGTCCAAAATTCAGCGTTTCCCCATCTCAGCCCAGAAAGCAGGTAGAACAACTTTTGTGGTGTCTTTCAGATGCCTACCAAGGTAGTGTAAAAACTACCAGGAGAACTCCTGTCTGGCACCTTCCGTGGTGGAGTTGTGCATGGGGTGTGTTTGGAACATTTTGTCACCAGCCGAGTCCAAAATTCAGCGTTTCCCCATCTCAGCCCAGAAAGCAGGTAGAACAACTTTTGTGGTGCCTTTCAGCTGCCTACCAAGGTAGTGTAAAAACTACCAAGAGAACTCCTGTCTGGCACCTTCCCCGGTGGAGTTGTGCATGGGGTGTGTTTGGAACATTTTGTCACCGGCCGACTCCAAAATTCAGCGTTTCCCCATCTCAGCCCACAAAGCAGGTACAACAACTTTTCTTGTGCCTTTCAGCTGCCTACCAAGGTAGTGTAAAAACTACCAAAAGAATTCGTTCCTGGCACCTTCCCCGGTGGAGTTGTGCATGGGGTGTGTTTGGAACATTTTGTCACCGGCCGAGTCCAAAATTCAGCGGTTCCCCATCTCAGCCCAGAAAGCAGGTAGAACAAGTTTTGTCGTGTCTTTTAGATGCCTACCAAGGTAGTGTAAAAACTACCAAGAGAACTCCTGTCTGGCACCTTCCCCGGTGGAGTTGTGCATGGGGTGTGTTTGGAACACTTTGTCACCGGCCGACTCCAAAATTCAGCGGTTCCCCATCTCAGCCCAGAAAGCAGGTAGAACAACTTTTGTGGTGTCTTTCAGATGCCTACCGGAGCAATGTAAAAACTACCAGGAGAACTCCTGTCTGGCACCTTCCCCGGTGGAGTTGTGCATGGGGTGTGTTTGGAACATTTTGTCACCAGCCGAGTCCAAAATTCAGCGTTTCCCCATCTCAGCCCAGAAAGCAGGTAGAACAAGTTTTGTGGTGTCTTTCAGATGCCTACCAAGGTAGTGTAAAAACTACCAGGAGAACTCCTGTCTGGCACCTTCCCCGGTGGAGTTGTGCATGGGGTGTGTTTGGAACACTTTGTCACCGGCCGAGTCCAAAATTCAGCGTTTCCCCATCTCAGCCCAGAAAGCAGGTAGAACAACTTTTGTGGTGTCTTTCAGATGCCTACCAAGGTAGTGTAAAAACTACCAGGAGAACTCCTGTCTGGCACCTTCCCCGGTGGAGTTGTGCATGGGGTGTGTTTGGAACATTTTGCCACCAGCCGAGTCCAAAATTCAGCGGTTCCCCATCTCAGCCCACAAAGCTGGTACAACTTCTTTTCTTGTGCCTTTCAGCTGCCTACCAAGGTAGTGTAAAAACTACCAAAAGAATTCGTTCCTGGCACCTTCCCCGGTGGAGTTGTGCATGGGGTGTGTTTGGAACATTTTGTCACCGGCCGACTCCAAAATTCAGCGGTTCCCCATCTCAGCCCAGAAAGCAGGTAGAACAACTTTTGTGGTGTCTTTCAGATGCCTACCGGAGCAATGTAAAAACTACCAGGAGAACTCCTGTCTGGCACCTTCCCCGGTGGAGTTGTGCATGGGGTGTGTTTGGAACATTTTGTCACCAGCCGACTCCAAAGTTCAGCGTTTCCCCATCTCAGCCCAGAAAGCAGGTAGAACAACTTTTGTGGTGTCTTTCAGATGCCTACCAAGGTAGTGTAAAAACTACCAGGAGAACTCCTGTCTGGCACCTTCCCCGGTGGAGTTGTGCATGGGGTGTGTTTGGAACATTTTGTTACCGGCCGAGTCCAAAATTCAGCGGTTCTCCATCTCAGCCCAGAAAGCAGGTAGAACAAGTTTTGTGGTGTCTTTTAGATGCCTACCAAGGTAGTGTAAAAACTACCAAAAGAATTCGTTCCTGGCACCTTCCCCGGTGGAGTTGTGCATGGGGTGTGTTTGGAACATTTTGTCACCGGCCGAGTCCAAAATTCAGCGGTTCCCCATCTCAGCCCAGAAAGCAGGTAGAACAAGTTTTGTCGTGTCTTTTAGATGCCTACCAAGGTAGTGTAAAAACTACCAGGAGAACTCCTGTCTGGCACCTTCCCCGGTGGAGTTGTTCATGGGGTGTGTTTGGAACACTTTGTCACCGGCCGAGTCCAAAATTCAGCGTTTCCCCATCTCAGCCCAGAAAGCAGGTAGAACAACTTTTGTGGTGTCTTTCAGATGCCTACCAAGGTAGTGTAAAAACTACCAGGAGAACTCCTGTCTGGCACCTTCCCCGGTGGAGTTGTGCATGGGGTGTGTTTGGAAAATTTTGTCACCGGCCGACTCCAAAATTCAGCGGTTCCCCATCTCAGCCCACAAAGCAGGTACAACAACTTTTGTGGTGCCTTTCAGCTGCCTACCAAGGTAGTGTAAAAACTACCAAAAGAATTCGTTCCTGGCACCTTCCCCGGTGGAGTTGTGCATGGGGTGTGTTTGGAACATTTTGTCACCGGCCTAGTCCAAAATTCAGCGGTTCCCCATCTCAGCCCAGAAAGCAGGTAGAACAACTTTTGTGGTGTCTTTCAAATGCCTACCAAGGTAGTGTAAAAACTACCAGGAGAACTCCTGTCTGGCACCTTCCCCGGTGGAGTTGTGCATGGGGTGTGTTTGGAACATTTTGTCACCAGCCGACTCCAAAATTCAGCGTTTCCCCATCTCAGCCCAGAAAGCAGGTACAACAACTTTTCTTGTGCCTTTCAGCTGCCTACCAAGGTAGTGTAAAAACTACCAACAGAATTCGTTCCTGGCACCTTCCCCGGTGGAGTTGTGCATGGGGTGTGTTTGGAACATTTTGTCACCGGCCGACTCCAAAATTCAGCGGTTCCCCATCTCAGCCCAGGAAGCAGGAAGAACAACTTTTGTGGTGCCTTTCAAATGCCTACCAAGGTAGTGTAAAAACTATCAAGAGAACTCCTGTCTGGTACCTTCCCCGGTGGAGTTGTGCATGGGGTGTGTTTGGAACATTTTGTCACCAGCCGACTCCAAAATTCAGCGTTTCCCCATCTCAGCCCAGAAAGCAGGTAGAACAACTTTTGTGGTGTCTTTCAGATGCCTACCAAGGTAGTGTAAAAACTACCAAAAGATTTCGTTCCTGGCACCTTCCCCGGTGGAGTTGTGCATGGGGTGTGTTTGGAACATTTTGTCACCGGCCGAGTCCAAAATTCAGCGATTCCCCATCTCAGCCCAGAAAGCAGGTAGAACAAGTTTTGTCGTGTCTTTCAAATGCCTACCAAGGTAGTGTAAAAACTACCAGGAGAACTCCTGTCTGGCACCTTCCCCGGTGGAGTTGTGCATGGGGTGTGTTTGGAACACTTTGTCACCGGCCGAGTCCAAAATTCAGCGTTTCCCCATCTCAGCCCAGAAAGCAGGTAGAACAACTTTTGTGGTGTCTTTCAGATGCCTACCAAGGTAGTGTAAAAACTACCAGGAGAACTCCTGTCTGGCACCTTCCGTGGTGGAGTTGTGCATGGGGTGTGTTTGGAACATTTTGTCACCAGCCGAGTCCAAAATTCAGCGTTTCCCCATCTCAGCCCAGAAAGCAGGTAGAACAACTTTTGTGGTGCCTTTCAGCTGCCTACCAAGGTAGTGTAAAAACTACCAAGAGAACTCCTGTCTGGCACCTTCCCCGGTGGAGTTGTGCATGGGGTGTGTTTGGAACATTTTGTCACCGGCCGACTCCAAAATTCAGCGTTTCCCCATCTCAGCCCACAAAGCAGGTACAACAACTTTTCTTGTGCCTTTCAGCTGCCTACCAAGGTAGTGTAAAAACTACCAAAAGAATTCGTTCCTGGCACCTTCCCCGGTGGAGTTGTGCATGGGGTGTGTTTGGAACATTTTGTCACCGGCCGAGTCCAAAATTCAGCGGTTCCCCATCTCAGCCCAGAAAGCAGGTAGAACAAGTTTTGTCGTGTCTTTTAGATGCCTACCAAGGTAGTGTAAAAACTACCAAGAGAACTCCTGTCTGGCACCTTCCCCGGTGGAGTTGTGCATGGGGTGTGTTTGGAACACTTTGTCACCGGCCGAGTCCAAAATTCAGCGTTTCCCCATCTCAGCCCAGAAAGCAGGTAGAACAACTTTTGTGGTGTCTTTCAGATGCCTACCAAGGTAGTGTAAAAACTACCAGGAGAACTCCTGTCTGGCACCTTCCCCGGTGGAGTTGTGCATGGGGTGTGTTTGGAACATTTTGTCACCAGCCGACTCCAAAATTCAGCGTTTCCCCATCTCAGCCCAGAAAGCAGGTACAACAACTTTTCTTGTGCCTTTCAGCTGCCTACCAAGGTAGTGTAAAAACTACCAACAGAATTCGTTCCTGGCACCTTCCCCGGTGGAGTTGTGCATGGGCTGTGTTTGGAACATTTTGTCACCGGCCGACTCCAAAATTCAGCGGTTCCCCATCTCAGCCCAGGAAGCAGGAAGAACAACTTTTGTGGTGCCTTTCAAATGCCTACCAAGGTAGTGTAAAAACTATCAAGAGAACTCCTGTCTGGTACCTTCCCCGGTGGAGTTGTGCATGGGGTGTGTTTGGAACATTTTGTCACCAGCCGACTCCAAAATTCAGCGTTTCCCCATCTCAGCCCAGAAAGCAGGTAGAACAACTTTTGTGGTTTCTTTCAGATGCCTACCAAGGTAGTGTAAAAACTACCAAAAGATTTCGTTCCTGGCACCTTCCCCGGTGGAGTTGTGCATGGGGTGTGTTTGGAACATTTTGTCACCGGCCGAGTCCAAAATTCAGCGGTTCCCCATCTCAGCCCAGAAAGCAGGTAGAACAAGTTTTGTGGTGTCTTTCAAATGCCTACCAAGGTAGTGTAAAAACTACCAGGAGAACTCCTGTCTGGCACCTTCCCCGGTGGAGTTGTGCATGGGGTGTGTTTGGAACACTTTGTCACCGGCCGAGTCCAAAATTCAGTGTTTCCCCATCTCAGCCCAGAAAGCAGGTAGAACAACTTTTGTGGTGTCTTTCAGATGCCTACCAAGGTAGTGTAAAAACTACCAGGAGAACTCCTGTCTGGCACCTTCCGTGGTGGAGTTGTGCATGGGGTGTGTTTGGAACATTTTGTCACCAGCCGAGTCCAAAATTCAGCGTTTCCCCATCTCAGCCCAGAAAGCAGGTAGAACAACTTTTGTGGTGCCTTTCAGCTGCCTACCAAGGTAGTGTAAAAACTACCAAGAGAACTCCTGTCTGGCACCTTCCCCGGTGGAGTTGTGCATGGGGTGTGTTTGGAACATTTTGTCACCGGCCGACTCCAAAATTCAGCGTTTCCCCATCTCAGCCCACAAAGCAGGTACAACAACTTTTCTTGTGCCTTTCAGCTGCCTACCAAGGTAGTGTAAAAACTACCAAAAGAATTCGTTCCTGGCACCTTCCCCGGTGGAGTTGTGCATGGGGTGTGTTTGGAACATTTTGTCACCGGCCGAGTCCAAAATTCAGCGGTCCCCCATCTCAGCCCAGAAAGCAGGTAGAACAAGTTTTGTCGTGTCTTTCAAATGCCTACCAAGGTAGTGTAAAAACTACCAGGAGAACTCCTGTCTGGCACCTTCCCCGGTGGAGTTGTGCATGGGGTGTGTTTGGAACACTTTGTCACCGGCCGAGTCCAAAATTCAGCGTTTCCCCATCTCAGCCCAGAAAGCAGGTAGAACAACTTTTGTGGTGTCTTTCAGATGCCTACCAAGGTAGTGTAAAAACTACCAGGAGAACTCCTGTCTGGCACCTTCCCCGGTGGAGTTGTGCATGGGGTGTGTTTGGAAAATTTTGTCACCGGCCGACTCCAAAATTCAGCGGTTCCCCATCTCAGCCCACAAAGCAGGTACAACAACTTTTGTGGTGCCTTTCAGCTGCCTACCAAGGTAGTGTAAAAACTACCAAAAGAATTCGTTCCTGGCACCTTCCCCGGTGGAGTTGTGCATGGGGTGTGTTTGGAACATTTTGTCACCGGCCTAGTCCAAAATTCAGCGGTTCCCCATCTCAGCCCAGAAAGCAGGTAGAACAACTTTTGTGGTGTCTTTCAAATGCCTACCAAGGTAGTGTAAAAACTACCAGGAGAACTCCTGTCTGGCACCTTCCCCGGTGGAGTTGTGCATGGGGTGTGTTTGGAACATTTTGTCACCAGCCGACTCCAAAATTCAGCGTTTCCCCATCTCAGCCCAGAAAGCAGGTACAACAACTTTTCTTGTGCCTTTCAGCTGCCTACCAAGGTAGTGTAAAAACTACCAACAGAATTCGTTCCTGGCACCTTCCCCGGTGGAGTTGTGCATGGGGTGTGTTTGGAACATTTTGTCACCAGCCGACTCCAAAATTCAGCGTTTCCCCATCTCAGCCCAGAAAGCAGGTAGAACAACTTTTGTGGTGTCTTTCAGATGCCTACCAAGGTAGTGTAAAAACTACCAAAAGATTTCGTTCCTGGCACCTTCCCCGGTGGAGTTGTGCATGGGGTGTGTTTGGAACATTTTGTCACCGGCCGAGTCCAAAATTCAGCTGTTCCCCATCTCAGCCCAGAAAGCAGGTAGAACAAGTTTTGTGGTGTCTTTCAAATGCCTACCAAGGTAGTGTAAAAACTACTAAGAGAACTCCTGTCTGGCACCTTCCCCGGTGGAGTTGTGCATGGGGTGTGTTTGGAACATTTTGTCACCGGCCGAGTCCAAAATTCAGCGGTTCTCCATCTCAGCCCAGAAAGCAGGTAGAACAAGTTTTGTGGTGCCTTTCAGCTGCCTACCAAGGTAGTGTAAAAACTACCAAGAGAACTCCTGTCTGGCACCTTCCCCGGTGGAGTTGTGCATGGGGTGTGTTTGGAACATTATGTCACCGGCCGACTCCAAAATTCAGCGGTTCCCCATCTCAGCCCACAAAGCAGGTACAACAACTTTTCTTGTGCCTTTCAGCTGCCTACCAAGGTAGTGTAAAAACTACCAAAAGAATTCGTTCCTGGCACCTTCCCCGGTGGAGTTGTGCATGGGCTGTGTTTGGAACATTTTGTCACTGGCCGACTCCAAAATTCAGCGTTTCCCCATCTCAGCCCAGAAAGCAGGTAGAACAAGTTTTGTGGTGTCTTTCAGATGCCTACCAAGGTAGTGTAAAAACTACTAAGAGAACTCCTGTCTGGCACCTTCCCCGGTGGAGTTGTGCATGGGGTGTGTTTGGAACATTTTGTCACCAGCCGACTCCAAAATTCAGCGGTTCCCCATCTCAGCCCAGAAAGCAGGAAGAACAACTTTTGTGGTGTCTTTCAAATGCCTACCAAGGTAGTGTAAAAACTACCAAGAGAACTCCTGTCTGGTACCTTCCCCGGTGGAGTTGTGCATGGGGTGTGTTTGGAACA
This sequence comes from Falco biarmicus, assembly GCF_023638135.1. NCBI lineage: Eukaryota > Metazoa > Chordata > Aves > Falconiformes > Falconidae > Falco > Falco biarmicus. The sequence continues at coordinate 34,423,454 of NC_079299.1, forward strand.
TTTTGTCACCAGCCGACTCCAAAATTCAGCGTTTCCCCATCTCAGCCCAGAAAGCAGGTAGAACAACTTTTGTGGTGTCTTTTAGATGCCTACCAAGGTAGTGTAAAAACTACCAAGAGAACTCCTGTCTGGCAATTTCCCCGGTGGAGTTGTGCATGGGGTGTGTTTGGAACATTTTGCCACCAGCCGAGTCCAAAATTCAGCGGTTCCCCATCTCAGCCCACAAAGCTGGTACAACTTCTTTTCTTGTGCCTTTCAGCTGCCTACCAAGGTAGTGTAAAAACTACCAAAAGAATTCGTTCCTGGCACCTTCCCCGGTGGAGTTGTGCATGGGGTGTGTTTGGAACATTTTGTCACCGGCCGACTCCAAAATTCAGCGGTTCCCCATCTCAGCCCAGAAAGCAGGTAGAACAACTTTTGTGGTGTCTTTCAGATGCCTACCGGAGCAATGTAAAAACTACCAGGAGAACTCCTGTCTGGCACCTTCCCCGGTGGAGTTGTGCATGGGGTGTGTTTGGAACATTTTGTCACCAGCCGAGTCCAAAATTCAGCGTTTCCCCATCTCAGCCCAGAAAGCAGGTAGAACAAGTTTTGTGGTGTCTTTCAGATGCCTACCAAGGTAGTGTAAAAACTACCAGGAGAACTCCTGTCTGGCACCTTCCCCGGTGGAGTTGTGCATGGGGTGTGTTTGGAACACTTTGTCACCGGCCGAGTCCAAAATTCAGCGTTTCCCCATCTCAGCCCAGAAAGCAGGTAGAACAACTTTTGTGGTGTCTTTCAGATGCCTACCGGAGCAATGTAAAAACTACCAGGAGAACTCCTGTCTGGCACCTTCCCCGGTGGAGTTGTGCATGGGGTGTGTTTGGAACATTTTGCCACCAGCCGAGTCCAAAATTCAGCGGTTCCCCATCTCAGCCCACAAAGCTGGTACAACTTCTTTTCTTGTGCCTTTCAGCTGCCTACCAAGGTAGTGTAAAAACTACCAAAAGAATTCGTTCCTGGCACCTTCCCCGGTGGAGTTGTGCATGGGGTGTGTTTGGAACATTTTGTCACCGGCCGACTCCAAAATTCAGCGGTTCCCCATCTCAGCCCAGAAAGCAGGTAGAACAACTTTTGTGGTGTCTTTCAGATGCCTACCGGAGCAATGTAAAAACTACCAGGAGAACTCCTGTCTGGCACCTTCCCCGGTGGAGTTGTGCATGGGGTGTGTTTGGAACATTTTGTCACCAGCCGACTCCAAAGTTCAGCGTTTCCCCATCTCAGCCCAGAAAGCAGGTAGAACAACTTTTGTGGTGTCTTTCAGATGCCTACCAAGGTAGTGTAAAAACTACCAGGAGAACTCCTGTCTGGCACCTTCCCCGGTGGAGTTGTGCATGGGGTGTGTTTGGAACATTTTGTTACCGGCCGAGTCCAAAATTCAGCGGTTCTCCATCTCAGCCCAGAAAGCAGGTAGAACAAGTTTTGTGGTGTCTTTTAGATGCCTACCAAGGTAGTGTAAAAACTACCAGGAGAACTCCTTTCTGGCACCTTCCCCGGTGGAGTTGTGCATGGGGTGTGTTTGGAACATTTTGTCACCGGCCGAGTCCAAAATTCAGCGGTTGCCCATCTCAGCCCAGAAAGCAGGTAGAACAAGTTTTGTCGTGTCTTTCAAATGCCTACCAAGGTAGTGTAAAAACTACCAGGAGAACTCCTGTCTGGCACCTTCCCCGGTGGAGTTGTGCATGGGGTGTGTTTGGAACATTTTGTCACCGGCCGAGTCCAAAATTCAGCGTTTCCCCATCTCAGCCCAGAAAGCAGGTAGAACAACTTTTGTGGTGCCTTTCAGCTGCCTACCAAGGTAGTGTAAAAACTACCAAGAGAACTCCTGTCTGGCACCTTCCCCGGTGGAGTTGTGCATGGGGTGTGTTTGGAACATTTTGTCACCGGCCGAGTCCAAAATTCAGCGGTTGCCCATCTCAGCCCAGAAAGCAGGTAGAACAACTTTTGTGGTGCCTTTCAGCTGCCTACCAAGGTAGTGTAAAAACTACCAAAAGATTTCGTTCCTGGCACCTTCCCCGGTGGAGTTGTGCATGGGGTGTGTTTGGAACATTTTGTCACCGGCCGAGTCCAAAATTCAGCGGTTCCCCATCTCAGCCCAGAAAGCAGGTAGAACAACTTTTGTGGTGTCTTTTAGATGCCTACCAAGGTAGTGTAAAAACTACCAAGAGAACTCCTGTCTGGCACCTTCCCCGGTGGAGTTGTGCATGGGGTGTGTTTGGAACATTTTGCCACCAGCCGAGTCCAAAATTCAGCGGTTCCCCATCTCAGCCCACAAAGCTGGTACAACTTCTTTTCTTGTGCCTTTCAGCTGCCTACCAAGGTAGTGTAAAAACTACCAAAAGAATTCGTTCCTGGCACCTTCCCCGGTGGAGTTGTGCATGGGGTGTGTTTGGAACATTTTGTCACCGGCCGACTCCAAAATTCAGCGGTTCCCCATCTCAGCCCAGAAAGCAGGTAGAACAACTTTTGTGGTGTCTTTCAGATGCCTACCGGAGCAATGTAAAAACTACCAGGAGAACTCCTGTCTGGCACCTTCCCCGGTGGAGTTGTGCATGGGGTGTGTTTGGAACATTTTGTCACCAGCCGAGTCCAAAATTCAGCGTTTCCCCATCTCAGCCCAGAAAGCAGGTAGAACAAGTTTTGTGGTGTCTTTCAGATGCCTACCAAGGTAGTGTAAAAACTACCAGGAGAACTCCTGTCTGGCACCTTCCCCGGTGGAGTTGTGCAGGGGGTGTGTTTGGAACACTTTGTCACCGGCCGAGTCCAAAATTCAGCGTTTCCCCATCTCAGCCCAGAAAGCAGGTAGAACAACTTTTGTGGTGTCTTTCAGATGCCTACCAAGGTAGTGTAAAAACTACCAGGAGAACTCCTGTCTGGCACCTTCCCCGGTGGAGTTGTGCATGGGGTGTGTTTGGAACATTTTGCCACCAGCCGAGTCCAAAATTCAGCGGTTCCCCATCTCAGCCCACAAAGCTGGTACAACTTCTTTTCTTGTGCCTTTCAGCTGCCTACCAAGGTAGTGTAAAAACTACCAAAAGAATTCGTTCCTGGCACCTTCCCCGGTGGAGTTGTGCATGGGGTGTGTTTGGAACATTTTGTCACCGGCCGACTCCAAAATTCAGCGGTTCCCCATCTCAGCCCAGAAAGCAGGTAGAACAACTTTTGTGGTGTCTTTCAGATGCCTACCGGAGCAATGTAAAAACTACCAGGAGAACTCCTGTCTGGCACCTTCCCCGGTGGAGTTGTGCATGGGGTGTGTTTGGAACATTTTGTCACCAGCCGACTCCAAAGTTCAGCGTTTCCCCATCTCAGCCCAGAAAGCAGGTAGAACAACTTTTGTGGTGTCTTTCAGATGCCTACCAAGGTAGTGTAAAAACTACCAGGAGAACTCCTGTCTGGCACCTTCCCCGGTGGAGTTGTGCATGGGGTGTGTTTGGAACATTTTGTTACCGGCCGAGTCCAAAATTCAGCGGTTCTCCATCTCAGCCCAGAAAGCAGGTAGAACAAGTTTTGTGGTGTCTTTTAGATGCCTACCAAGGTAGTGTAAAAACTACCAGGAGAACTCCTTTCTGGCACCTTCCCCGGTGGAGTTGTGCATGGGGTGTGTTTGGAACATTTTGTCACCGGCCGAGTCCAAAATTCAGCGGTTGCCCATCTCAGCCCAGAAAGCAGGTAGAACAAGTTTTGTCGTGTCTTTCAAATGCCTACCAAGGTAGTGTAAAAACTACCAGGAGAACTCCTGTCTGGCACCTTCCCCGGTGGAGTTGTGCATGGGGTGTGTTTGGAACATTTTGTCACCGGCCGAGTCCAAAATTCAGCGTTTCCCCATCTCAGCCCAGAAAGCAGGTAGAACAACTTTTGTGGTGCCTTTCAGCTGCCTACCAAGGTAGTGTAAAAACTACCAAGAGAACTCCTGTCTGGCACCTTCCCCGGTGGAGTTGTGCATGGGGTGTGTTTGGAACATTTTGTCACCGGCCGAGTCCAAAATTCAGCGGTTGCCCATCTCAGCCCAGAAAGCAGGTAGAAGAACTTTTGTGGTGCCTTTCAGCTGCCTACCAAGGTAGTGTAAAAACTACCAAAAGATTTCGTTCCTGGCACCTTCCCCGGTGGAGTTGTGCATGGGGTGTGTTTGGAACATTTTGTCACCGGCCGAGTCCAAAATTCAGCGGTTCCCCATCTCAGCCCAGAAAGCAGGTAGAACAACTTTTGTGGTGTCTTTCAAATGCCTACCAAGGTAGTGTAAAAAATACCAGGAGAACTCCTGTCTGGCACCTTCCCCGGTGGAGTTGTGCATGGGGTGTGTTTGGAACATTTTGTCACCAGCCGACTCCAAAATTCAGCGTTTCCCCATCTCAGCCCAGAAAGCAGGTAGAACAACTTTTGTGGTGTCTTTCAGATGCCTACCGGAGCAATGTAAAAACTACCAGGAGAACTCCTGTCTGGCACCTTCCCCGGTGGAGTTGTGCATGGGGTGTGTTTGGAACATTTTGTCACCGGCCGAGTCCAAAATTCAGCGGTTCCCCATCTCAGCCCAGAAAGCAGGTAGAACAACTTTTGTGGTGTCTTTCAGATGCCTACCAAGGTAGTGTAAAAACTACCAGGAGAACTCCTGTCTGGCACCTTCCGTGGTGGAGTTGTGCATGGGGTGTGTTTGGAACATTTTGTCACCAGCCGAGTCCAAAATTCAGCGTTTCCCCATCTCAGCCCACAAAGCAGGTAGAACAACTTTTGTGGTGCCTTTCAGCTGCCTACCAAGGTAGTGTAAAAACTACCAAGAGAACTCCTGTCTGGCACCTTCCCCGGTGGAGTTGTGCATGGGGTGTGTTTGGAACATTTTGTCACCGGCCGACTCCAAAATTCAGCGTTTCCCCATCTCAGCCCAGAAAGCAGGTAGAACAACTTTTGTGGTGTCTTTCAGATGCCTACCAAGGTAGTGTAAAAACTATCAAGAGAACTCCTGTCTGGCACCTTCCCCGGTGGAGTTGTGCATGGGGTGTGTTTGGAACATTTTGTCACCGGCCGAGTCCAAAATTCAGCGGTTCCCCATCTCAGCCCAGAAAGCAGGTAGAACAAGTTTTGTCGTGTCTTTCAAATGCCTACCAAGGTAGTGTAAAAACTACCAGGAGAACTCCTGTCTGGCACCTTCCGTGGTGGAGTTGTGCATGGGGTGTGTTTGGAACATTTTGTCACCGGCCGAGTCCAAAATTCAGCGTTTCCCCATCTCAGCCCAGAAAGCAGGTAGAACAACTTTTGTGGTGTCTTTCAGATGCCTACCAAGGTAGTGTAAAAACTACCAGGAGAACTCCTGTCTGGCACCTTCCCCGGTGGAGTTGTGCATGGGGTGTGTTTGGAACATTTTGTCACCAGCCGACTCCAAAATTCAGCGTTTCCCCATCTCAGCCCAGAAAGCAGGTAGAACAACTTTTGTGGTGCCTTTCAGCTGCCTACCAAGGTAGTGTAAAAACTACCAGGAGAACTCCTGTCTGGCACCTTCCCCGGTGGAGTTGTGCATGGGGTGTGTTTGGAACATTTTGTCACCGGCCGACTCCAAAATTCAGCGGTTCCCCATCTCAGCCCAGAAAGCAGGTAGAACAACTTTTCTTGTGCCTTTCAGCTGCCTACCAAGGTAGTGTAAAAACTACCAAGAGAACTCCTGTCTGGCACCTTCCCCGGTGGAGTTGTGCATGGGGTGTGTTTGGAACACTTTGTCACCGGCCGAGTCCAAAATTCAGCGGTTCCCCATCTCAGCCCAGAAAGCAGGTAGAACAACTTTTGTGGTGCCTTTCAGCTGCCTACCAAGGTAGTGTAAAAACTATCAAGAGAACTCCTGTCTGGTACCTTCCCCGGTGGAGTTGTGCATGGGGTGTGTTTGGAACATTTTGTCACCAGCCGACTCCAAAATTCAGCGTTTCCCCATCTCAGCCCAGAAAGCAGGTAGAACAACTTTTGTGGTGTCTTTCAGATGCCTACCAAGGTAGTGTAAAAACTACCAAAAGATTTCGTTCCTGGCACCTTCCCTGGTGGAGTTGTGCATGGGGTGTGTTTGGAACATTTTGTCACCGGCCGAGTCCAAAATTCAGCGGTTCCCCATCTCAGCCCAGAAAGCAGGTAGAACAAGTTTTGTCGTGTCTTTCAAATGCCTACCAAGGTAGTGTAAAAACTACCAGGAGAACTCCTGTCTGGCACCTTCCCCGGTGGAGTTGTGCATGGGGTGTGTTTGGAACACTTTGTCACCGGCCGAGTCCAAAATTCAGCGTTTCCCCATCTCAGCCCAGAAAGCAGGTAGAACAACTTTTGTGGTGTCTTTCAGATGCCTACCAAGGTAGTGTAAAAACTACCAGGAGAACTCCTGTCTGGCACCTTCCGTGGTGGAGTTGTGCATGGGGTGTGTTTGGAACATTTTGTCACCAGCCGAGTCCAAAATTCAGCGTTTCCCCATCTCAGCCCAGAAAGCAGGTAGAACAACTTTTGTGGTGCCTTTCAGCTGCCTACCAAGGTAGTGTAAAAACTACCAAGAGAACTCCTGTCTGGCACCTTCCCCGGTGGAGTTGTGCATGGGGTGTGTTTGGAACATTTTGTCACCGGCCGACTCCAAAATTCAGCGTTTCCCCATCTCAGCCCACAAAGCAGGTACAACAACTTTTCTTGTGCCTTTCAGCTGCCTACCAAGGTAGTGTAAAAACTACCAAAAGAATTCGTTCCTGGCACCTTCCCCGGTGGAGTTGTGCATGGGGTGTGTTTGGAACATTTTGTCACCGGCCGAGTCCAAAATTCAGCGGTTCCCCATCTCAGCCCAGAAAGCAGGTAGAACAAGTTTTGTCGTGTCTTTTAGATGCCTACCAAGGTAGTGTAAAAACTACCAAGAGAACTCCTGTCTGGCACCTTCCCCGGTGGAGTTGTGCATGGGGTGTGTTTGGAACACTTTGTCACCGGCCGAGTCCAAAATTCAGCGTTTCCCCATCTCAGCCCAGAAAGCAGGTAGAACAACTTTTGTGGTGTCTTTCAGATGCCTACCAAGGTAGTGTAAAAACTACCAGGAGAACTCCTGTCTGGCACCTTCCCCGGTGGAGTTGTGCATGGGGTGTGTTTGGAACATTTTGTCACCAGCCGACTCCAAAATTCAGCGTTTCCCCATCTCAGCCCAGAAAGCAGGTACAACAACTTTTCTTGTGCCTTTCAGCTGCCTACCAAGGTAGTGTAAAAACTACCAACAGAATTCGTTCCTGGCACCTTCCCCGGTGGAGTTGTGCATGGGCTGTGTTTGGAACATTTTGTCACCGGCCGACTCCAAAATTCAGCGGTTCCCCATCTCAGCCCAGGAAGCAGGAAGAACAACTTTTGTGGTGCCTTTCAAATGCCTACCAAGGTAGTGTAAAAACTATCAAGAGAACTCCTGTCTGGTACCTTCCCCGGTGGAGTTGTGCATGGGGTGTGTTTGGAACATTTTGTCACCAGCCGACTCCAAAATTCAGCGTTTCCCCATCTCAGCCCAGAAAGCAGGTAGAACAACTTTTGTGGTTTCTTTCAGATGCCTACCAAGGTAGTGTAAAAACTACCAAAAGATTTCGTTCCTGGCACCTTCCCCGGTGGAGTTGTGCATGGGGTGTGTTTGGAACATTTTGTCACCGGCCGAGTCCAAAATTCAGCGTTTCCCCATCTCAGCCCAGAAAGCAGGTAGAACAAGTTTTGTGGTGTCTTTCAAATGCCTACCAAGGTAGTGTAAAAACTACCAGGAGAACTCCTGTCTGGCACCTTCCCCGGTGGAGTTGTGCATGGGGTGTGTTTGGAACACTTTGTCACCGGCCGAGTCCAAAATTCAGTGTTTCCCCATCTCAGCCCAGAAAGCAGGTAGAACAACTTTTGTGGTGTCTTTCAGATGCCTACCAAGGTAGTGTAAAAACTACCAGGAGAACTCCTGTCTGGCACCTTCCGTGGTGGAGTTGTGCATGGGGTGTGTTTGGAACATTTTGTCACCAGCCGAGTCCAAAATTCAGCGTTTCCCCATCTCAGCCCAGAAAGCAGGTAGAACAACTTTTGTGGTGCCTTTCAGCTGCCTACCAAGGTAGTGTAAAAACTACCAAGAGAACTCCTGTCTGGCACCTTCCCCGGTGGAGTTGTGCATGGGGTGTGTTTGGAACATTTTGTCACCGGCCGACTCCAAAATTCAGCGTTTCCCCATCTCAGCCCACAAAGCAGGTACAACAACTTTTCTTGTGCCTTTCAGCTGCCTACCAAGGTAGTGTAAAAACTACCAAAAGAATTCGTTCCTGGCACCTTCCCCGGTGGAGTTGTGCATGGGGTGTGTTTGGAACATTTTGTCACCGGCCGAGTCCAAAATTCAGCGGTCCCCCTATCTCAGCCCAGAAAGCAGGTAGAACAAGTTTTGTCGTGTCTTTCAAATGCCTACCAAGGTAGTGTAAAAACTACCAGGAGAACTCCTGTCTGGCACCTTCCCCGGTGGAGTTGTGCATGGGGTGTGTTTGGAACACTTTGTCACCGGCCGAGTCCAAAATTCAGCGTTTCCCCATCTCAGCCCAGAAAGCAGGTAGAACAACTTTTGTGGTGTCTTTCAGATGCCTACCAAGGTAGTGTAAAAACTACCAGGAGAACTCCTGTCTGGCACCTTCCCCGGTGGAGTTGTGCAGGGGGTGTGTTTGGAAAATTTTGTCACCGGCCGACTCCAAAATTCAGCGGTTCCCCATCTCAGCCCACAAAGCAGGTACAACAACTTTTGTGGTGCCTTTCAGCTGCCTACCAAGGTAGTGTAAAAACTACCAAAAGAATTCGTTCCTGGCACCTTCCCCGGTGGAGTTGTGCATGGGGTGTGTTTGGAACATTTTGTCACCGGCCTAGTCCAAAATTCAGCGGTTCCCCATCTCAGCCCAGAAAGCAGGTAGAACAACTTTTGTGGTTGTCTTTCAAATGCCTACCAAGGTAGTGTAAAAACTACCAGGAGAACTCCTGTCTGGCACCTTCCCCGGTGGAGTTGTGCATGGGGTGTGTTTGGAACATTTTGTCACCAGCCGACTCCAAAATTCAGCGTTTCCCCATCTCAGCCCAGAAAGCAGGTACAACAACTTTTCTTGTGCCTTTCAGCTGCCTACCAAGGTAGTGTAAAAACTACCAACAGAATTCGTTCCTGGCACCTTCCCCGGTGGAGTTGTGCATGGGGTGTGTTTGGAACATTTTGTCACCAGCCGACTCCAAAATTCAGCGTTTCCCCATCTCAGCCCAGAAAGCAGGTAGAACAACTTTTGTGGTGTCTTTTAGATGCCTACCAAGGTAGTGTAAAAACTACCAAAAGATTTCGTTCCTGGCACCTTCCCCGGTGGAGTTGTGCATGGGGTGTGTTTGGAACATTTTGTCACCGGCCGAGTCCAAAATTCAGCTGTTCCCCATCTCAGCCCAGAAAGCAGGTAGAACAAGTTTTGTGGTGTCTTTCAAATGCCTACCAAGGTAGTGTAAAAACTACTAAGAGAACTCCTGTCTGGCACCTTCCCCGGTGGAGTTGTGCATGGGGTGTGTTTGGAACATTTTGTCACCGGCCGAGTCCAAAATTCAGCGGTTCTCCATCTCAGCCCAGAAAGCAGGTAGAACAAGTTTTGTGGTGCCTTTCAGCTGCCTACCAAGGTAGTGTAAAAACTACCAAGAGAACTCCTGTCTGGCACCTTCCCCGGTGGAGTTGTGCATGGGGTGTGTTTGGAACATTATGTCACCGGCCGACTCCAAAATTCAGCGGTTCCCCATCTCAGCCCACAAAGCAGGTACAACAACTTTTCTTGTGCCTTTCAGCTGCCTACCAAGGTAGTGTAAAAACTACCAAAAGAATTCGTTCCTGGCACCTTCCCCGGTGGAGTTGTGCATGGGCTGTGTTTGGAACATTTTGTCACTGGCCGACTCCAAAATTCAGCGTTTCCCCATCTCAGCCCAGAAAGCAGGTAGAACAAGTTTTGTGGTGTCTTTCAGATGCCTACCAAGGTAGTGTAAAAACTACTAAGAGAACTCCTGTCTGGCACCTTCCCCGGTGGAGTTGTGCATGGGGTGTGTTTGGAACATTTTGTCACCAGCCGACTCCAAAATTCAGCGGTTCCCCATCTCAGCCCAGAAAGCAGGAAGAACAACTTTTGTGGTGTCTTTCAAATGCCTACCAAGGTAGTGTAAAAACTACCAAGAGAACTCCTGTCTGGTACCTTCCCCGGTGGAGTTGTGCATGGGGTGTGTTTGGAACATTTTGTCACCAGCCGACTCCAAAATTCAGCGTTTCCCCATCTCAGCCCAGAAAGCAGGTAGAACAACTTTTGTGGTGTCTTTTAGATGCCTACCAAGGTAGTGTAAAAACTACCAAGAGAACTCCTGTCTGGCACCTTCCCCCCGGTGGAGTTGTGCATGGGGTGTGTTTGGAACATTTTGCCACCAGCCGAGTCCAAAATTCAGCGGTTCCCCATCTCAGCCCACAAAGCTGGTACAACTTCTTTTCTTGTGCCTTTTCAGCTGCCTACCAAGGTAGTGTAAAAACTACCAAAAGAATTCGTTCCTGGCACCTTCCCCGGTGGAGTTGTGCATGGGGTGTGTTTGGAACATTTTGTCACCGGCCGACTCCAAAATTCAGCGGTTCCCCATCTCAGCCCAGAAAGCAGGTAGAACAACTTTTGTGGTGTCTTTCAGATGCCTACCGGACCAATGTAAAAACTACCAGGAGAACTCCTGTCTGGCACCTTCCCCGGTGGAGTTGTGCATGGGGTGTGTTTGGAACATTTTGTCACCAGCCGAGTCCAAAATTCAGCGTTTCCCCATCTCAGCCCAGAAAGCAGGTAGAACAAGTTTTGTGGTGTCTTTCAGATGCCTACCAAGGTAGTGTAAAAACTACCAGGAGAACTCCTGTCTGGCACCTTCCCCGGTGGAGTTGTGCATGGGGTGTGTTTGGAACACTTTGTCACCGGCCGAGTCCAAAATTCAGCGTTTCCCCATCTCAGCCCAGAAAGCAGGTAGAACAACTTTTGTGGTGTCTTTCAGATGCCTACCAAGGTAGTGTAAAAACTACCAGGAGAACTCCTGTCTGGCACCTTCCCCGGTGGAGTTGTGCATGGGGGTGTGTTTGGAACATTTTGCCACCAGCCGAGTCCAAAATTCAGCGGTTCCCCATCTCAGCCACAAAGCTGGTACAACTTCTTTTCTTGTGCCTTTCAGCTGCCTACCAAGGTAGTGTAAAAACTACCAAAAGAATTCGTTCCTGGCACCTTCCCGGTGGAGTTGTGCATGGGGTGTGTTTGGAACATTTTGTCACCGGCCGACTCCAAAATTCAGCGGTTCCCCATCTCAGCCAGAAAGCAGGTAGAACAACTTTTGTGGTGTCTTTCAGATGCCTACCGGAGCAATGTAAAAACTACCAGGAGAACTCCTGTCTGGCACCTTCCCCGGTGGAGTTGTGCATGGGGTGTGTTTGGAACATTTTGTCACCAGCCGACTCCAAAGTTCAGCGTTTCCCCATCTCAGCCCAGAAAGCAGGTAGAACAACTTTTGTGGTGTCTTTCAGATGCCTACCAAGGTAGTGTAAAAACTACCAGGAGAACTCCTGTCTGGCACCTTCCCCGGTGGAGTTGTGCATGGGGTGTGTTTGGAACATTTTGTTACCGGCCGAGTCCAAAATTCAGCGGTTCTCCATCTCAGCCCAGAAAGCAGGTAGAACAAGTTTTGTGGTGTCTTTTAGATGCCTACCAAGGTAGTGTAAAAACTACCAGGAGAACTCCTTTCTGGCACCTTCCCCGGTGGAGTTGTGCATGGGGTGTGTTTGGAACATTTTGTCACCGGCCGAGTCCAAAATTCAGCGGTTGCCCATCTCAGCCCAGAAAGCAGGTAGAACAAGTTTTGTGGTGTCTTTCAAATGCCTACCAAGGTAGTGTAAAAACTACCAGGAGAACTCCTGTCTGGCACCTTCCCCGGTGGAGTTGTGCATGGGGTGTGTTTGGAACACTTTGTCACCAGCCGACTCCAAAATTCAGCGTTTCCCCATCTCAGCCCAGAAAGCAGGTAGAACAACTTTTGTGGTGTCTTTCAGATGCCTACCAAGGTAGTGTAAAAACTACCAGGAGAACTCCTGTCTGGCACCTTCCCCGGTGGAGTTGTGCATGGGGTGTGTTTGGAACATTTTGTCACCGGCCGACTCCAAAATTCAGCGTTTCCCCATCTCAGCCCAGAAAGCAGGTAGAACAACTTTTGTGGTGCCTTTCAGCTGCCTACCAAGGTAGTGTAAAAACTACCAAGAGAACTCCTGTCTGGCACCTTCCCCGGTGGAGTTGTGCATGGGGTGTGTTTGGAACATTTTGTCACCGGCCGAGTCCAAAATTCAGCGGTTGCCCATCTCAGCCCAGAAAGCAGGTAGAACAACTTTTGTGGTGCCTTTCAGCTGCCTACCAAGGTAGTGTAAAAACTACCAAAAGATTTCGTTCCTGGCACCTTCCCCGGTGGAGTTGTGCATGGGGTGTGTTTGGAACATTTTGTCACCGGCCGACTCCAAAATTCAGCGGTTCCCCATCTCTGCCCAGAAAGCAGGTAGAACAACTTTTGTGGTGTCTTTCAAATGCCTACCAAGGTAGTGTAAAAAATACCAGGAGAACTCCTGTCTGGCACCTTCCCCGGTGGAGTTGTGCATGGGGTGTCTGTGGAACATTTTGTCACCGGCCGAGTCCAAAATTCAGCGTTTCCCCATCTCAGCCCAGAAAGCAGGTAGAACAACTTTTGTGGTGTCTTTCAGATGCCTACCGGAGCAATGTAAAAACTACCAGGAGAACTCCTGTCTGGCACCTTCCCCGGTGGAGTTGTGCATGGGGTGTGTTTGGAACATTTTGTCACCGGCCGAGTCCAAAATTCAGCGGTTCCCCATCTCAGCCCAGAAAGCAGGTAGAACAACTTTTGTGGTGTCTTTCAGATGCCTACCAAGGTAGTGTAAAAACTACCAGGAGAACTCCTGTCTGGCACCTTCCGTGGTGGAGTTGTGCATGGGGTGTGTTTGGAACATTTTGTCACCAGCCGAGTCCAAAATTCAGCGTTTCCCCATCTCAGCCCACAAAGCAGGTAGAACAACTTTTGTGGTGCCTTTCAGCTGCCTACCAAGGTAGTGTAAAAACTACCAAGAGAACTCCTGTCTGGCACCTTCCCCGGTGGAGTTGTGCATGGGGTGTGTTTGGAACATTTTGTCACCGGCCGACTCCAAAATTCAGCGTTTCCCCCATCTCAGCCCAGAAAGCAGGTAGAACAACTTTTGTGGTGTCTTTCAGATGCCTACCAAGGTAGTGTAAAAACTATCAAGAGAACTCCTGTCTGGCACCTTCCCCGGTGGAGTTGTGCATGGGGTGTGTTTGGAACATTTTGTCACCGGCCGAGTCCAAAATTCAGCGGTTCCCCATCTCAGCCCAGAAAGCAGGTAGAACAAGTTTTGTCGTGTCTTTCAAATGCCTACCAAGGTAGTGTAAAAACTACCAGGAGAACTCCTGTCTGGCACCTTCCGTGGTGGAGTTGTGCATGGGGTGTGTTTGGAACACTTTGTCACCGGCCGAGTCCAAAATTCAGCGTTTCCCCATCTCAGCCCAGAAAGCAGGTAGAACAACTTTTGTGGTGTCTTTCAAATGCCTACCAAGGTAGTGTAAAAACTACCAGGAGAACTCCTGTCTGGCACCTTCCCCGGTGGAGTTGTGCATGGGGTGTGTTTGGAACATTTTGTCACCAGCCGACTCCAAAATTCAGCGTTTCCCCATCTCAGCCCAGAAAGCAGGTAGAACAACTTTTGTGGTGCCTTTCAGCTGCCTACCAAGGTAGTGTAAAAACTACCAGGAGAACTCCTGTCTGGCACCTTCCCCGGTGGAGTTGTGCATGGGGTGTGTTTGGAACATTTTGTCACCGGCCGACTCCAAAATTCAGCGGTTCCCCATCTCAGCCCAGAAAGCAGGTAGAACAACTTTTCTTGTGCCTTTCAGCTGCCTACCAAGGTAGTGTAAAAACTACCAAGAGAACTCCTGTCTGGCACCTTCCCCGGTGGAGTTGTGCATGGGGTGTGTTTGGAACACTTTGTCACCGGCCGAGTCCAAAATTCAGCGGTTCCCCATCTCAGCCCAGAAAGCAGGTAGAACAACTTTTGTGGTGCCTTTCAGATGCCTACCAAGGTAGTGTAAAAACTACCAGGAGAACTCCTGTCTGGCACCTTCCGTGGTGGAGTTGTGCATGGGGTGTGTTTGGAACACTTTGTCACCGGCCGAGTCCAAAATTCAGCGTTTCCCCATCTCAGCCCAGAAAGCAGGTAGAACAACTTTTGTGGTGTCTTTCAGATGCCTACCAAGGTAGTGTAAAAACTACTAAGAGAACTCCTGTCTGGCACCTTCCCCGGTGGAGTTGTGCATGGGGTGTGTTTGGAACATTTTGTCACCGGCCGAGTCCAAAATTCAGCGGTTCCCCATCTCAGCCCAGAAAGCAGGAAGAACAACTTTTGTGGTGCCTTTCAGCTGCCTACCAAGGTAGTGTAAAAACTACCAGGAGAACTCCTGTCTGGCACCTTCCCCGGTGGAGTTGTGCATGGGGTGTGTTTGGAACATTTTGTCACCGGCCGAGTCCAAAATTCAGCGGTTCCCCATCTCAGCCCAGAAAGCAGGTAGAACAACTTTTGTGGTGTCTTTTAGATGCCTACCAAGGTAGTGTAAAAACTACCAAGAGAACTCCTGTCTGGCACCTTCCCCGGTGGAGTTGTGCAGGGGGTGTGTTTGGAACATTTTGCCACCAGCCGACTCCAAAATTCAGCGGTTCCCCATCTCAGCCCACAAAGCTGGTACAACTTCTTTTCTTGTGCCTTTCAGCTGCCTACCAAGGTAGTGTAAAAACTACCAAGAGAATTCGTTCCTGGCACCTTCCCCGGTGGAGTTGTGCATGGGGTGTCTGTGAAACATTTTGTCACCGGCCGACTCCAAAATTCAGCGGGTCCCCATCTCAGCCCAGAAAGCAGGTAGAACAAGTTTTGTGGTGTCTTTCAGATGCCTACCAAGGTAGTGTAAAAACTACCAGGAGAACTCCTGTCTGGCACCTTCCCCGGTGGAGTTGTGCATGGGGTGTGTTTGGAACATTTTGTCACCAGCCGAGTCCAAAATTCAGCGATTCCCCATCTCAGCCCAGAAAGCAGGTAGAACAACTTTTGTGGTGTCTTTCAGATGCCTACCAAGGTAGTGTAAAAACTATCAAGAGAACTCCTGTCTGGTACCTTCCCCGGTGGAGTTGTGCATGGGGTGTGTTTGGAACATTTTGTCACCAGCCGACTCCAAAATTCAGCGTTTCCCCATCTCAGCCCAGAAAGCAGGTAGAACAACTTTTGTGGTGTCTTTCAGATGCCTACCAAGGTAGTGTAAAAACTACCAGGAGAACTCCTGTCTGGCACCTTCCCCGGTGGAGTTGTGCATGGGGTGTGTTTGGAACATTTTGTCACCGGCCGAGTCCAAAATTCAGCGATTCCCCATCTCAGCCCAGAAAGCAGGAAGAACAACTTTTGTGGTGTCTTTCAGATGCCTACCAAGGTAGTGTAAAAACGACCAGGAGAACTCCTGTCTGGCACCTTCCGTGGTGGAGTTGTGCATGGGGTGTGTTTGGAACATTTTGTCACCAGCCGAGTCCAAAATTCAGCGTTTCCCCATCTCAGCCCAGAAAGCAGGTAGAACAACTTTTGTGGTGCCTTTCAGCTGCCTACCAAGGTAGTGTAAAAACTACCAAGAGAACTCCTGTCTGGCACCTTCCCCGGTGGAGTTGTGCATGGGGTGTGTTTGGAACATTTTGTCACCGGCCGAGTCCAAAATTCAGCGGTTCCCCATCTCAGCCCAGAAAGCAGGTAGAACAAGTTTTGTGGTGTCTTTCAGATGCCTACCAAGGTAGTGTAAAAACTACCAGGAGAACTCCTTTCTGGCACCTTCCCCGGTGGAGTTGTGCATGGGGTGTGTTTGGAACATTTTGTCACCGGCCGAGTCCAAAATTCAGCGTTTCCCCATCTCAGCCCAGAAAGCAGGTAGAACAAGTTTTGAGGTGTCTTTCAAATGCCTACCAAGGTAGTGTAAAAACTACCAGGAGAACTCCTGTCTGGCACCTTCCCCGGTGGAGTTGTGCATGGGGTGTGTTTGGAACACTTTGTCACCGGCCGAGTCCAAAATTCAGCGTTTCCCCATCTCAGCCCAGAAAGCAGGTAGAACAACTTTTGTGGTGTCTTTCAGATGCCTACCAAGGTAGTGTAAAAACTACCAGGAGAACTCCTGTCTGGCACCTTCCGTGGTGGAGTTGTGCATGGGGTGTGTTTGGAACATTTTGTCACCAGCCGAGTCCAAAATTCAGCGTTTCCCCATCTCAGCCCAGAAAGCAGGTAGAACAACTTTTGTGGTGCCTTTCAGCTGCCTACCAAGGTAGTGTAAAAACTACCAAGAGAACTCCTGTCTGGGCACCTTCCCCGGTGGAGTTGTGCATGGGGTGTGTTTGGAACATTTTGTCACCGGCCGACTCCAAAATTCAGCGGTTCCCCATCTCAGCCCAGAAAGCAGGAAGAACAACTTTTGTGGTGTCTTTCAGCTGCCTACCAAGGTAGTGTAAAAACTACCAAGAGAACTCCTGTCTGGCACCTTCCCCGGTGGAGTTGTGCATGGGGTGTGTTGGAACATTTTGTCACCGGCCGACTCCAAAATTCAGCGGTTCCCCATCTCAGCCCAGAAAGCAGGTAGAACAACTTTTGTGGTGTCTTTCAGATGCCTACCGGAGCAATGTAAAAACTACCAGGAGAACTCCTGTCTGGCACCTTCCCCGGTGGAGTTGTGCATGGGGTGTGTTTGGAACATTTTGTCACCGGCCGAGTCCAAAATTCAGCGGTTCCCCATCTCAGCCCAGAAAGCAGGTAGAACAACTTTTGTGGTGTCTTTCAGATGCCTACCAAGGTAGTGTAAAAACTACCAGGAGAACTCCTGTCTGGCACCTTCCCCGGTGGAGTTGTGCATGGGGTGTGTTTGGAACATTTTGTCACCAGCCGAGTCCAAAATTCAGCGTTTCCCCATCTCAGCCCAGAAAGCAGGTAGAACAACTTTTGTGGTGCCTTTCAGATGCCTACCAAGGTAGTGTAAAAACTACCAAGAGAATTCCTGTCTGGCACCTTCCCCGGTGGAGTTGTGCATGGGGTGTGTTTGGAACATTTTGTCACCGGCCGACTCCAAAATTCAGCGGTTCCCCATCTCAGCCCACAAAGCAGGTACAACAACTTTTCTTGTGCCTTTCAGCTGCCTACCAAGGTAGTGTAAAAACTACCAAAAGAATTCGTTCCTGGCACCTTCCGTGGTGGAGTTGTGCATGGGGTGTGTTTGGAACATTTTGTCACCGGCCGAGTCCAAAATTCAGCGGTTCCCCATCTCAGCCCAGAAAGCAGGTAGAACAAGTTTTGTCGTGTCTTTCAAATGCCTACCAAGGTAGTGTAAAAACTACCAAGAGAACTCCTGTCTGGCACCTTCCCCGGTGGAGTTGTGCATGGGGTGTGTTTGGAACACTTTGTCACCGGCCGAGTCCAAAATTCAGCGTTTCCCCATCTCAGCCCAGAAAGCAGGTAGAACAACTTTTGTGGTGTCTTTCAGATGCCTACCAAGGTAGTGTAAAAACTACCAGGAGAACTCCTGTCTGGCACCTTCCCCGGTGGAGTTGTGCATGGGGTGTGTTTGGAACATTTTGTCACCAGCCGACTCCAAAATTCAATGTTTCCCCATCTCAGCCCAGAAAGCAGGTAGAACAACTTTTGTGGTGCCTTTCAGCTGCCTACCAAGGTAGTGTAAAAACTACCAAGAGAACTCCTGTCTGGCACCTTCCCCGGTGGAGTTGTGCATGGGGTGTGTTTGGAACATTTTGTCACCGGCCGACTCCAAAATTCAGCGGTTCCCCATCTCAGCCCAGAAAGCAGGTAGAACAACTTTTCTTGTGCCTTTCAGCTGCCTACCAAGGTAGTGTAAAAACTACCAAGAGAACTCCTGTCTGGCACCTTCCCCGGTGGAGTTGTGCATGGGGTGTGTTTGGAACACTTTGTCACCGGCCGAGTCCAAAATTCAGCGTTTCCCCATCTCAGCCCAGAAAGCAGGTAGAACAACTTTTGTGGTGTCTTTCAGATGCCTACCAAGGTAGTGTAAAAACTACCAGGAGAACTCCTGTCTGGCACCTTCCGTGGTGGAGTTGTGCATGGGGTGTGTTTGGAACACTTTGTCACCGGCCGACTCCAAAATTCAGCGTTTCCCCATCTCAGCCCAGAAAGCAGGTAGAACAACTTTTGTGGTGTCTTTCAGATGCCTACCGGAGCAATGTAAAAACTACCAGGAGAACTCCTGTCTGGCACCTTCCCCGGTGGAGTTGTGCATGGGGTGTGTTTGGAACATTTTGTCACCGGCCGACTCCAAAATTCAGCGGTTCCCCATCTCAGCCCAGAAAGCAGGAAGAACAACTTTTGTGGTGCCTTTCAGCTGCCTACCAAGGTAGTGTAAAAACTACCAGGAGAACTCCTGTCTGGCACCTTCCCCGGTGGATTTGTGCATGGGGTGTGTTTGGAACATTTTGTCACCAGCCGACTCCAAAATTCAGCGTTTCCCCATCTCAGCCCAGAAAGCAGGTAGAACAACTTTTGTGGTGTCTTTTAGATGCCTACCAAGGTAGTGTAAAAACTACCAAGAGAACTCCTGTCTGGCACCTTCCCCGGTGGAGTTGTGCAGGGGGTGTGTTTGGAACATTTTGCCACCAGCCGACTCCAAAATTCAGCGGTTCCCCATCTCAGCCCACAAAGCTGGTACAACTTCTTTTCTTGTGCCTTTCAGCTGCCTACCAAGGTAGTGTAAAAACTACCAAGAGAATTCGTTCCTGGCACCTTCCCCGGTGGAGTTGTGCATGGGGTGTCTGTGAAACATTTTGTCACCGGCCGACTCCAAAATTCAGCGGGTCCCCATCTCAGCCCAGAAAGCAGGTAGAACAACTTTTGTGGTGTCTTTCAGATGCCTACCAAGGTAGTGTAAAAACTACCAGGAGAACTCCTGTCTGGCACCTTCCGTGGTGGAGTTGTGCATGGGGTGTGTTTGGAACATTTTGTCACCAGCCGAGTCCAAAATTCAGCGATTCCCCATCTCAGCCCAGAAAGCAGGTAGAACAACTTTTGTGGTGTCTTTCAGATGCCTACCAAGGTAGTGTAAAAACTATCAAGAGAACTCCTGTCTGGTACCTTCCCCGGTGGAGTTGTGCATGGGGTGTGTTTGGAACATTTTGTCACCAGCCGACTCCAAAATTCAGCGGTTCCCCATCTCAGCCCAGAAAGCAGGTAGAACAACTTTTGTGGTGTCTTTCAGATGCCTACCAAGGTAGTGTAAAAACTACCAGGAGAACTCCTGTCTGGCACCTTCCCCGGTGGAGTTGTGCATGGGGTGTGTTTGGAACATTTTGTCACCGGCCGAGTCCAAAATTCAGCGGTTCCCCATCTCAGCCCAGAAAGCAGGTAGAACAACTTTTGTGGTGTCTTTCAGATGCCTACCAAGGTAGTGTAAAAACGACCAGGAGAACTCCTGTCTGGCACCTTCCCCGGTGGAGTTGTGCATGGGGTGTGTTCGGAACATTTTGTCACCAGCCGAGTCCAAAATTCAGCGGTTCCCCATCTCAGCCCAGAAAGCAGGTAGAACAACTTTTGTGGTGCCTTTCAGCTGCCTACCAAGGTAGTGTAAAAACTACCAAGAGAACTCCTGTCTGGCACCTTCCCCGGTGGAGTTGTGCATGGGGTGTGTTTGGAACATTTTGTCACCGGCCGACTCCAAAATTCAGCGGTTCCCCATCTCAGCCCACAAAGCAGGTACAACAACTTTTCTTGTGCCTTTCAGCTGCCTACCAAGGTAGTGTAAAAACTACCAAAAGAATTCGTTCCTGGCACCTTCCCCGGTGGAGTTGTGCATGGGGTGTGTTTGGAACATTTTGTCACCGGCCGAGTCCAAAATTCAGCGGTTCCCCATCTCAGCCCAGAAAGCAGGTAGAACAAGTTTTGTCGTGTCTTTCAAATGCCTACCAAGGTAGTGTAAAAACTACCAGGAGAACTCCTGTCTGGCACCTTCCCCGGTGGAGTTGTGCACTGGGTGTGTTTGGAACACTTTGTCACCGGCCGAGTCCAAAATTCAGCGTTTCCCCATCTCAGCCCAGAAAGCAGGTAGAACAACTTTTGTGGTGCCTTTCAGCTGCCTACCAAGGTAGTGTAAAAACTACCAGGAGAACTCCTGTCTGGCACCTTCCGTGGTGGAGTTGTGCATGGGGTGTGTTTGGAACACTTTGTCACCGGCCGAGTCCAAAATTCAGCGTTTCCCCATCTCAGCCCAGAAAGCAGGTAGAACAACTTTTGTGGTGTCTTTCAGATGCCTACCAAGGTAGTGTAAAAACTACTAAGAGAACTCCTGTCTGGCACCTTCCCCGGTGGAGTTGTGCATGGGGTGTGTTTGGAACATTTTGTCACCAGCCGACTCCAAAATTCAGCGGTTCCCCATCTCAGCCCAGAAAGCAGGAAGAACAACTTTTGTGGTGCCTTTCAGCTGCCTACCAAGGTAGTGTAAAAACTACCAGGAGAACTCCTGTCTGGCACCTTCCCCGGTGGAGTTGTGCATGGGGTGTGTTTGGAACATTTTGTCACCGGCCGAGTCCAAAATTCAGCGTTTCCCCATCTCAGCCCAGAAAGCAGGTAGAACAACTTTTGTGGTGTCTTTCAGATGCCTACCAAGGTAGTGTAAAAACGACCAGGAGAACTCCTGTCTGGCACCTTCCGTGGTGGAGTTGTGCATGGGGTGTGTTTGGAACATTTTGTCACCAGCCGAGTCCAAAATTCAGCGTTTCCCCATCTCAGCCCAGAAAGCAGGTAGAACAACTTTTGTGGTGTCTTTCAGCTGCCTACCAAGGTAGTGTAAAAACTACCAAGAGAACTCCTGTCTGGCACCTTCCCCGGTGGAGTTGTGCATGGGGTGTGTTTGGAACATTTTGTCACCGGCCGAGTCCAAAATTCAGCGTTTCCCCATCTCAGCCCAGAAAGCAGGTAGAACAAGTTTTGTGGTGTCTTTCAAATGCCTACCAAGGTAGTTTAAAAACTACCAGGAGAACTCCTGTCTGGCACCTTCCCCGGTGGAGTTGTGCATGGGGTGTGTTTGGAACACTTTGTCACCGGCCGAGTCCAAAATTCAGCGTTTCCCCATCTCAGCCCAGAAAGCAGGTAGAACAACTTTTGTGGTGTCTTTCAGATGCCTACCAAGGTAGTGTAAAAACTACCAGGAGAACTCCTGTCTGGCACCTTCCGTGGTGGAGTTGTGCATGGGGTGTGTTTGGAACACTTTGTCACCGGCCGAGTCCAAAATTCAGCGTTTCCCCATCTCAGCCCAGAAAGCAGGTAGAAAAACTTTTGTGGTGTCTTTCAGATGCCTACCAAGGTAGTGTAAAAACTTCCAGGAGAACTCCTGTCTGGCACCTTCCCCGGTGGAGTTGTGCATGGGGTGTGTTTGGAACATTTTGTCACCAGCCGACTCCAAAATTCAGCGTTTCCCCATCTCAGCCCAGAAAGCAGGTAGAACAACTTTTGTGGTGCCTTTCAGCTGCCTACCAAGGTAGTGTAAAAACTACCAAGAGAACTCCTGTCTGGCACCTTCCCCGGTGGAGTTGTGCATGGGGTGTGTTTGGAACATTTTGTCACCGGCCGACTCCAAAATTCAGCGGTTCCCCATCTCAGCCCAGAAAGCAGGAAGAACAACTTTTGTGGTGTCTTTCAGCTGCCTACCAAGGTAGTGTAAAAACTACCAAGAGAACTCCTGTCTGGCACCTTCCCCGGTGGAGTTGTGCATGGGGTGTGTTTGGAACATTTTGTCACCGGCCGAGTCCAAAATTCAGCGGTTCCCCATCTCAGCCCAGAAAGCAGGTAGAACAAGTTCTGTGGTGTCTTTCAAATGCCTACCAAGGTAGTTTAAAAACTACCAGGAGAACTCCTGTCTGGCACCTTCCCCGGTGGAGTTGTGCATGGGGTGTGTTTGGAACACTTTGTCACCGGCCGAGTCCAAAATTCAGCGTTTCCCCATCTCAGCCCAGAAAGCAGGTAGAACAACTTTTGTGGTGTCTTTCAGATGCCTACCAAGGTAGTGTAAAAACTACCAGGAGAACTCCTGTCTGGCACCTTCCCCGGTGGAGTTGTGCATGGGGTGTGTTTGGAACATTTTGTCACCAGCCGAGTCCAAAATTCAGCGTTTCCCCATCTCAGCCCAGAAAGCAGGTAGAACAACTTTTGTGGTGCCTTTCAGCTGCCTACCAAGGTAGTGTAAAAACTACCAAGAGAACTCCTGTCTGGCACCTTCCCCGGTGGAGTTGTGCATGGGGTGTGTTTGGAACATTTTGTCACCGGCCGAGTCCAAAATTCAGCTGATCCCCATCTCAGCCCAGAAAGCAGGTAGAACAACTTTTGTGGTGCCTTTCAGCTGCCTACCAAGGTAGTGTAAAAACTACCAAAAGATTTCGTTCCTGGCACCTTCCCCGGTGGAGTTGTGCATGGGGTGTGTTTGGAACATTTTGTCACCAGCCGAGTCCAAAATTCAGCGGTTCCCCATCTCAGCCCAGAAAGCAGGTAGAACAACTTTTGTGGTGTCTTTCAAATGCCTACCAAGGTAGTGTAAAAACTACCAGGAGAACTCCTGTCTGGCACCTTCCCCGGTGGAGTTGTGCATGGGGTGTGTTTGGAACATTTTGTCACCAGCCGAGTCCAAAATTCAGCGTTTCCCCATCTCAGCCCAGAAAGCAGGTAGAACAACTTTTGTGGTGTCTTTCAGATGCCTACCGGAGCAATGTAAAAACTACCAGGAGAACTCCTGTCTGGCACCTTCCGTGGTGGAGTTGTGCATGGGGTGTGTTTGGAACATTTTGTCACCAGCCGAGTCCAAAATTCAGCGTTTCCCCATCTCAGCCCAGAAAGCAGGTAGAACAACTTTTGTGGTGCCTTTCAGCTGCCTACCAAGGTAGTGTAAAAACTACCAAGAGAACTCCTGTCTGGCACCTTCCCCGGTGGAGTTGTGCATGGGGTGTGTTTGGAACATTTTGTCACCGGCCGACTCCAAAATTCAGCGGTTCCCCATCTCAGCCCACAAAGCAGGTACAACAACTTTTCTTGTGCCTTTCAGCTGCCTACCAAGGTAGTGTAAAAACTACCAAAAGAATTCGTTCCTGGCACCTTCCCCGGTGGAGTTGTGCATGGGGTGTGTTTGGAACATTTTGTCACCGGCCGACTCCAAAATTCAGCGGTTCCCCATCTCAGCCCAGAAAGCAGGTAGAACAACTTTTGTCGTGTCTTTCAAATGCCTACCAAGGTAGTGTAAAAACTACCAGGAGAACTCCTGTCTGGCACCTTCCCCGGTGGAGTTGTGCATGGGGTGTGTTTGGAACACTTTGTCACCGGCCGAGTCCAAAATTCAGCGTTTCCCCATCTCAGCCCAGAAAGCAGGTAGAAAAACTTTTGTGGTGTCTTTCAGATGCCTACCAAGGTAGTGTAAAAACTTCCAGGAGAACTCCTGTCTGGCACCTTCCCCGGTGGAGTTGTGCATGGGGTGTGTTTGGAACATTTTGTCACCAGCCGACTCCAAAATTCAGCGTTTCCCCATCTCAGCCCAGAAAGCAGGTAGAACAACTTTTGTGGTGCCTTTCAGCTGCCTACCAAGGTAGTGTAAAAACTACCAAGAGAACTCCTGTCTGGCACCTTCCCCGGTGGAGTTGTGCATGGGGTGTGTTTGGAACATTTTGTCACCGGCCGAGTCCAAAATTCAGCTGATCCCCATCTCAGCCCAGAAAGCAGGTAGAACAACTTTTGTGGTGCCTTTCAGCTGCCTACCAAGGTAGTGTAAAAACTACCAAAAGATTTCGTTCCTGGCACCTTCCCCGGTGGAGTTGTGCATGGGGTGTGTTTGGAACATTTTGTCACCAGCCGAGTCCAAAATTCAGCGGTTCCCCATCTCAGCCCAGAAAGCAGGTAGAACAACTTTTGTGGTGTCTTTCAAATGCCTACCAAGGTAGTGTAAAAACTACCAGGAGAACTCCTGTCTGGCACCTTCCCCGGTGGAGTTGTGCATGGGGTGTGTTTGGAACATTTTGTCACCAGCCGACTCCAAAATTCAGCGTTTCCCCATCTCAGCCCAGAAAGCAGGTAGAACAACTTTTGTGGTGTCTTTCAGATGCCTACCGGAGCAATGTAAAAACTACCAGGAGAACTCCTGTCTGGCACCTTCCGTGGTGGAGTTGTGCATGGGGTGTGTTTGGAACATTTTGTCACCAGCCGAGTCCAAAATTCAGCGTTTCCCCATCTCAGCCCAGAAAGCAGGTAGAACAACTTTTGTGGTGCCTTTCAGCTGCCTACCAAGGTAGTGTAAAAACTACCAAGAGAACTCCTGTCTGGCACCTTCCCCGGTGGAGTTGTGCATGGGGTGTGTTTGGAACATTTTGTCACCGGCCGACTCCAAAATTCAGCGGTTCCCCATCTCAGCCCACAAAGCAGGTACAACAACTTTTCTTGTGCCTTTCAGCTGCCTACCAAGGTAGTGTAAAAACTACCAAAAGAATTCGTTCCTGGCACCTTCCCCGGTGGAGTTGTGCATGGGGTGTGTTTGGAACATTTTGTCACCGGCCGACTCCAAAATTCAGCGGTTCCCCATCTCAGCCCAGAAAGCAGGTAGAACAACTTTTGTCGTGTCTTTCAAATGCCTACCAAGGTAGTGTAAAAACTACCAGGAGAACTCCTGTCTGGCACCTTCCCCGGTGGAGTTGTGCATGGGGTGTGTTTGGAACACTTTGTCACCGGCCGAGTCCAAAATTCAGCGTTTCCCCATCTCAGCCCAGAAAGCAGGTAGAAAAACTTTTGTGGTGTCTTTCAGATGCCTACCAAGGTAGTGTAAAAACTTCCAGGAGAACTCCTGTCTGGCACCTTCCCCGGTGGAGTTGTGCATGGGGTGTGTTTGGAACATTTTGTCACCAGCCGACTCCAAAATTCAGCGTTTCCCCATCTCAGCCCAGAAAGCAGGTAGAACAACTTTTGTGGTGCCTTTCAGCTGCCTACCAAGGTAGTGTAAAAACTACCAAGAGAACTCCTGTCTGGCACCTTCCCCGGTGGAGTTGTGCATGGGGTGTGTTTGGAACATTTTGTCACCGGCCGACTCCAAAATTCAGCGGTTCCCCATCTCAGCCCAGAAAGCAGGAAGAACAACTTTTGTGGTGTCTTTCAGCTGCCTACCAAGGTAGTGTAAAAACTACCAAGAGAACTCCTGTCTGGCACCTTCCCCGGTGGAGTTGTGCATGGGGTGTGTTTGGAACATTTTGTCACCGGCCGAGTCCAAAATTCAGCGGTTCCCCATCTCAGCCCAGAAAGCAGGTAGAACAAGTTCTGTGGTGTCTTTCAAATGCCTACCAAGGTAGTTTAAAAACTACCAGGAGAACTCCTGTCTGGCACCTTCCCCGGTGGAGTTGTGCATGGGGTGTGTTTGGAACACTTTGTCACCGGCCGAGTCCAAAATTCAGCGTTTCCCCATCTCAGCCCAGAAAGCAGGTAGAACAACTTTTGTGGTGTCTTTCAGATGCCTACCAAGGTAGTGTAAAAACTACCAGGAGAACTCCTGTCTGGCACCTTCCCCGGTGGAGTTGTGCATGGGGTGTGTTTGGAACATTTTGTCACCAGCCGACTCCAAAATTCAGCGTTTCCCCATCTCAGCCCAGAAAGCAGGTAGAACAACTTTTGTGGTGCCTTTCAGCTGCCTACCAAGGTAGTGTAAAAACTACCAAGAGAACTCCTGTCTGGCACCTTCCCCGGTGGAGTTGTGCATGGGGTGTGTTTGGAACATTTTGTCACCGGCCGAGTCCAAAATTCAGCTGATCCCCATCTCAGCCCAGAAAGCAGGTAGAACAACTTTTGTGGTGCCTTTCAGCTGCCTACCAAGGTAGTGTAAAAACTACCAAAAGATTTCGTTCCTGGCACCTTCCCCGGTGGAGTTGTGCATGGGGTGTGTTTGGAACATTTTGTCACCGGCCGAGTCCAAAATTCAGCGGTTCCCCATCTCAGCCCAGAAAGCAGGTAGAACAACTTTTGTGGTGTCTTTCAAATGCCTACCAAGGTAGTGTAAAAACTACCAGGAGAACTCCTGTCTGGCACCTTCCCCGGTGGAGTTGTGCATGGGGTGTGTTTGGAACATTTTGTCACCAGCCGACTCCAAAATTCAGCGTTTCCCCATCTCAGCCCAGAAAGCAGGTAGAACAACTTTTGTGGTGTCTTTCAGATGCCTACCGGAGCAATGTAAAAACTACCAGGAGAACTCCTGTCTGGCACCTTCCCCGGTGGAGTTGTGCATGGGGTGTGTTTGGAACATTTTGTCACCGGCCGAGTCCAAAATTCAGCGGTTCCCCATCTCAGCCCAGAAAGCAGGTAGAACAACTTTTGTGGTGTCTTTCAGATGCCTACCAAGGTAGTGTAAAAACTACCAGGAGAACTCCTGTCTGGCACCTTCCCCGGTGGAGTTGTGCATGGGGTGTGTTTGGAACATTTTGTCACCAGCCGAGTCCAAAATTCAGCGTTTCCCCATCTCAGCCCAGAAAGCAGGTAGAACAACTTTTGTGGTGCCTTTCAGCTGCCTACCAAGGTAGTGTAAAAACTACCAAGAGAACTCCTGTCTGGCACCTTCCCCGGTGGAGTTGTGCATGGGGTGTGTTTGGAACATTTTGTCACCGGCCGACTCCAAAATTCAGCGGTTCCCCATCTCAGCCCACAAAGCAGGTACAACAACTTTTCTTGTGCCTTTCAGCTGCCTACCAAGGTAGTGTAAAAACTACCAAAAGAATTCGTTCCTGGCACCTTCCCCGGTGGAGTTGTGCATGGGGTGTGTTTGGAACATTTTGTCACCGGCCGAGTCCAAAATTCAGCGGTTCCCCATCTCAGCCCAGAAAGCAGGTAGAACAAGTTTTGTCGTGTCTTTCAAATGCCTACCAAGGTAGTGTAAAAACTACCAGGAGAACTCCTGTCTGGCACCTTCCCCGGTGGAGTTGTGCATGGGGTGTGTTTGGAACACTTTGTCACCGGCCGAGTCCAAAATTCAGCGTTTCCCCATCTCAGCCCAGAAAGCAGGTAGAACAACTTTTGTGGTGTCTTTCAGATGCCTACCAAGGTAGTGTAAAAACTACCAGGAGAACTCCTGTCTGGCACCTTCCCCGGTGGAGTTGTGCATGGGGTGTGTTTGGAACATTTTGTCACCAGCCGACTCCAAAATTCAGCGTTTCCCCATCTCAGCCCAGAAAGCAGGTAGAACAACTTTTGTGGTGCCTTTCAGCTGCCTACCAAGGTAGTGTAAAAACTACCAAGAGAACTCCTGTCTGGCACCTTCCCCGGTGGAGTTGTGCATGGGGTGTGTTTGGAACATTTTGTCACCGGCCGACTCCAAAATTCAGCGGTTCCCCATCTCAGCCCAGAAAGCAGGTAGAACAACTTTTCTTGTGCCTTTCAGCTGCCTACCAAGGTAGTGTAAAAACTACCAAGAGAACTCCTGTCTGGCACCTTCCCCGGTGGAGTTGTGCATGGGGTGTGTTTGGAACACTTTGTCACCGGCCGAGTCCAAAATTCAGCGGTTCCCCATCTCAGCCCACAAAGCAGGTAGAACAACTTTTGTGGTGCCTTTCAGATGCCTACCAAGGTAGTGTAAAAACTACCAAGAGAACTCCTGTCTGGCACCTTCCCCGGTGGAGTTGTGCATGGGGTGTGTTTGGAACATTTTGTCACCAGCCGAGTCCAAAATTCAGCGGTTCCCCATCTCAGCCCAGAAAGCAGGTAGAACAACTTTTGTGGTGCCTTTCAGATGCCTACCAAGGTAGTGTAAAAACTACCAAGAGAACTCCTGTCTGGCACCTTCCCCGGTGGAGTTGTGCAGGGGGTGTGTTTGGAACATTTTGTCACCGGCCGACTCCAAAATTCAGCGGTTCCCCATCTCAGCCCAGAAAGCAGGAAGAACAACTTTTGTGGTGCCTTTCAGCTGCCTACCAAGGTAGTGTAAAAACTACCAGGAGAACTCCTGTC
Organism: Falco biarmicus; assembly: GCF_023638135.1. Classification (NCBI taxonomy): domain Eukaryota; kingdom Metazoa; phylum Chordata; class Aves; order Falconiformes; family Falconidae; genus Falco; species Falco biarmicus. The sequence goes on from NC_079299.1 coordinate 34,451,601, forward strand.
TGGCACCTTCCCCGGTGGATTTGTGCATGGGGTGTGTTTGGAACATTTTGTCACCAGCCGACTCCAAAATTCAGCGTTTCCCCATCTCAGCCCAGAAAGCAGGTAGAACAACTTTTGTGGTGCCTTTCAGATGCCTACCAAGGTAGTGTAAAAACTACCAAAAGAATTCGTTCCTGGCACCTTCCCCGGTGGAGTTGTGCAGGGGGTGTGTTTGGAACATTTTGCCACCAGCCGACTCCAAAATTCAGCGGTTCCCCATCTCAGCCCACAAAGCTGGTACAACTTCTTTTCTTGTGCCTTTCAGCTGCCTACCAAGGTAGTGTAAAAACTACCAAGAGAATTCGTTCCTGGCACCTTCCCCGGTGGAGTTGTGCATGGGGTGTCTGTGAAACATTTTGTCACCGGCCGACTCCAAAATTCAGCGGGTCCCCATCTCAGCCCAGAAAGCAGGTAGAACAACTTTTGTGGTGTCTTTCAGATGCCTACCAAGGTAGTGTAAAAACTACCAGGAGAACTCCTGTCTGGCACCTTCCCCGGTGGAGTTGTGCATGGGGTGTGTTTGGAACATTTTGTCACCAGCCGACTCCAAAATTCAGCGATTCCCCATCTCAGCCCAGAAAGCAGGTAGAACAACTTTTGTGGTGTCTTTCAGATGCCTACCAAGGTAGTGTAAAAACTATCAAGAGAACTCCTGTCTGGTACCTTCCCCGGTGGACTTGTGCATGGGGTGTGTTTGGAACATTTTGTCACCAGCCGACTCCAAAATTCAGCGGTTCCCCATCTCAGCCCAGAAAGCAGGTAGAACAACTTTTGTGGTGTCTTTCAGATGCCTACCAAGGTAGTGTAAAAACTACCAGGAGAACTCCTGTCTGGCACCTTCCCCGGTGGAGTTGTGCATGGGGTGTGTTTGGAACATTTTGTCACCGGCCGAGTCCAAAATTCAGCGGTTCCCCATCTCAGCCCAGAAAGCAGGTAGAACAACTTTTGTGGTGTCTTTCAGATGCCTACCAAGGTAGTGTAAAAACGACCAGGAGAACTCCTGTCTGGCACCTTCCGTGGTGGAGTTGTGCATGGGGTGTGTTCGGAACATTTTGTCACCAGCCGAGTCCAAAATTCAGCGGTTCCCCATCTCAGCCCAGAAAGCAGGTAGAACAACTTTTGTGGTGCCTTTCAAATGCCTACCAAGGTAGTGTAAAAACTACCAAGAGAACTCCTGTCTGGCACCTTCCCCGGTGGAGTTGTGCATGGGGTGTGTTTGGAACATTTTGTCACCGGCCGAGTCCAAAATTCAGCGGTTCCCCATCTCAGCCCACAAAGCAGGTACAACAACTTTTCTTGTGCCTTTCAGCTGCCTACCAAGGTAGTGTAAAAACTACCAAAAGAATTCGTTCCTGGCACCTTCCCCGGTGGAGTTGTGCATGGGGTGTGTTTGGAACATTTTGTCACCGGCCGAGTCCAAAATTCAGCGGTTCCCCATCTCAGCCCAGAAAGCAGGTAGAACAAGTTTTGTGGTGTCTTTCAAATGCCTACCAAGGTAGTGTAAAAACTACTAAGAGAACTCCTGTCTGGCACCTTCCCCGGTGGAGTTGTGCACGGGGTGTGTTTGGAACACTTTGTCACCGGCCGAGTCCAAAATTCAGCGTTTCCCCATCTCAGCCCAGAAAGCAGGTAGAACAACTTTTGTGGTGTCTTTCAGATGCCTACCAAGGTAGTGTAAAAACTACCAGGAGAACTCCTGTCTGGCACCTTCCCCGGTGGAGTTGAGCATGGGGTGTGTTTGGAACATTTTGTCACCAGCCGACTCCAAAATTCAGCGGTTCCCCATCTCAGCCCAGAAAGCAGGTAGAACAACTTTTGTGGTGTCTTTCAGCTGCCTACCAAGGTAGTGTAAAAACTACCAAGAGAACTCCTGTCTGGCACCTTCCCCGGTGGAGTTGTGCAGGGGGTGTGTTTGGAACATTTTGCCACCAGCCGACTCCAAAATTCAGCGGTTCCCCATCTCAGCCCAGAAAGCAGGTAGAACAACTTTTGTGGTGCCTTTCAGCTGCCTACCAAGGTAGTGTAAAAACTACCAAAAGATTTCGTTCCTGGCACCTTCCCCGGTGGAGTTGTGCATGGGGTGTGTTTGGAACATTTTGTCACCGGCCGAGTCCAAAATTCAGCGGTTCCCCATCTCAGCCCAGAAAGCAGGTAGAACAACTTTTGTAGTGTCTTTCAAATGCCTACCAAGGTAGTGTAAAAACTACCAGGAGAACTCCTGTCTGGCACCTTCCCCGGTGGAGTTGTGCAGGGGGTGTGTTTGGAACATTTTGTCACCAGCCGACTCCAAAATTCAGCGTTTCCCCATCTCAGCCCAGAAAGCAGGTAGAACAACTTTTGTGGTGTCTTTCAGATGCCTACCGGAGCAATGTAAAAACTACCAGGAGAACTCCTGTCTGGCACCTTCCCCGGTGGAGTTGTGCATGGGGTGTGTTTGGAACATTTTGTCACCAGCCGAGTCCAAAATTCAGCGTTTCCCCATCTCAGCCCAGAAAGCAGGTAGAACAACTTTTGTGGTGCCTTTCAGCTGCCTACCAAGGTAGTGTAAAAACTACCAAGAGAACTCCTGTCTGGCACCTTCCCCGGTGGAGTTGTGCATGGGGTGTGTTTGGAACATTTTGTCACCGGCCGACTCCAAAATTCAGCGGTTCCCCATCTCAGCCCAGAAAGCAGGTAGAACAACTTTTCTTGTGCCTTTCAGCTGCCTACCAAGGTAGTGTAAAAACTACCAAGAGAACTCCTGTCTGGCACCTTCCCCGGTGGAGTTGTGCATGGGGTGTGTTTGGAACACTTTGTCACCGGCCGAGTCCAAAATTCAGCGGTTCCCCATCTCAGCCCACAAAGCAGGTAGAACAACTTTTGTGGTGCCTTTCAGATGCCTACCAAGGTAGTGTAAAAACTACCAAGAGAACTCCTGTCTGGCACCTTCCCCGGTGGAGTTGTGCATGGGGTGTGTTTGGAACATTTTGTCACCAGCCGAGTCCAAAATTCAGCGGTTCCCCATCTCAGCCCAGAAAGCAGGTAGAACAACTTTTGTGGTGCCTTTCAGATGCCTACCAAGGTAGTGTAAAAACTACCAAGAGAACTCCTGTCTGGCACCTTCCCCGGTGGAGTTGTGCAGGGGGTGTGTTTGGAACATTTTGTCACCGGCCGACTCCAAAATTCAGCGGTTCCCCATCTCAGCCCAGAAAGCAGGAAGAACAACTTTTGTGGTGCCTTTCAGCTGCCTACCAAGGTAGTGTAAAAACTACCAGGAGAACTCCTGTCTGGCACCTTCCCCGGTGGATTTGTGCATGGGGTGTGTTTGGAACATTTTGTCACCAGCCGACTCCAAAATTCAGCGTTTCCCCATCTCAGCCCAGAAAGCAGGTAGAACAACTTTTGTGGTGCCTTTCAGATGCCTACCAAGGTAGTGTAAAAACTACCAAAAGAATTCGTTCCTGGCACCTTCCCCGGTGGAGTTGTGCAGGGGGTGTGTTTGGAACATTTTGCCACCAGCCGACTCCAAAATTCAGCGGTTCCCCATCTCAGCCCACAAAGCTGGTACAACTTCTTTTCTTGTGCCTTTCAGCTGCCTACCAAGGTAGTGTAAAAACTACCAAGAGAATTCGTTCCTGGCACCTTCCCCGGTGGAGTTGTGCATGGGGTGTCTGTGAAACATTTTGTCACCGGCCGACTCCAAAATTCAGCGGGTCCCCATCTCAGCCCAGAAAGCAGGTAGAACAACTTTTGTGGTGTCTTTCAGATGCCTACCAAGGTAGTGTAAAAACTACCAGGAGAACTCCTGTCTGGCACCTTCCCCGGTGGAGTTGTGCATGGGGTGTGTTTGGAACATTTTGTCACCAGCCGACTCCAAAATTCAGCGATTCCCCATCTCAGCCCAGAAAGCAGGTAGAACAACTTTTGTGGTGTCTTTCAGATGCCTACCAAGGTAGTGTAAAAACTATCAAGAGAACTCCTGTCTGGTACCTTCCCCGGTGGACTTGTGCATGGGGTGTGTTTGGAACATTTTGTCACCAGCCGACTCCAAAATTCAGCGGTTCCCCATCTCAGCCCAGAAAGCAGGTAGAACAACTTTTGTGGTGTCTTTCAGATGCCTACCAAGGTAGTGTAAAAACTACCAGGAGAACTCCTGTCTGGCACCTTCCCCGGTGGAGTTGTGCATGGGGTGTGTTTGGAACATTTTGTCACCGGCCGAGTCCAAAATTCAGCGGTTCCCCATCTCAGCCCAGAAAGCAGGTAGAACAACTTTTGTGGTGTCTTTCAGATGCCTACCAAGGTAGTGTAAAAACGACCAGGAGAACTCCTGTCTGGCACCTTCCGTGGTGGAGTTGTGCATGGGGTGTGTTCGGAACATTTTGTCACCAGCCGAGTCCAAAATTCAGCGGTTCCCCATCTCAGCCCAGAAAGCAGGTAGAACAACTTTTGTGGTGCCTTTCAAATGCCTACCAAGGTAGTGTAAAAACTACCAAGAGAACTCCTGTCTGGCACCTTCCCCGGTGGAGTTGTGCATGGGGTGTGTTTGGAACATTTTGTCACCGGCCGAGTCCAAAATTCAGCGGTTCCCCATCTCAGCCCACAAAGCAGGTACAACAACTTTTCTTGTGCCTTTCAGCTGCCTACCAAGGTAGTGTAAAAACTACCAAAAGAATTCGTTCCTGGCACCTTCCCCGGTGGAGTTGTGCATGGGGTGTGTTTGGAACATTTTGTCACCGGCCGAGTCCAAAATTCAGCGGTTCCCCATCTCAGCCCAGAAAGCAGGTAGAACAAGTTTTGTGGTGTCTTTCAAATGCCTACCAAGGTAGTGTAAAAACTACCAGGAGAACTCCTGTCTGGCACCTTCCCCGGTGGAGTTGTGCACGGGGTGTGTTTGGAACACTTTGTCACCGGCCGAGTCCAAAATTCAGCGTTTCCCCATCTCAGCCCAGAAAGCAGGTAGAACAACTTTTGTGGTGTCTTTCAGATGCCTACCAAGGTAGTGTAAAAACTACCAGGAGAACTCCTGTCTGGCACCTTCCCCGGTGGAGTTGAGCATGGGGTGTGTTTGGAACATTTTGTCACCAGCCGACTCCAAAATTCAGCGGTTCCCCATCTCAGCCCAGAAAGCAGGTAGAACAACTTTTGTGGTGTCTTTCAGCTGCCTACCAAGGTAGTGTAAAAACTACCAAGAGAACTCCTGTCTGGCACCTTCCCCGGTGGAGTTGTGCAGGGGGTGTGTTTGGAACATTTTGCCACCAGCCGACTCCAAAATTCAGCGGTTCCCCATCTCAGCCCAGAAAGCAGGTAGAACAACTTTTGTGGTGCCTTTCAGCTGCCTACCAAGGTAGTGTAAAAACTACCAAAAGATTTCGTTCCTGGCACCTTCCCCGGTGGAGTTGTGCATGGGGTGTGTTTGGAACATTTTGTCACCGGCCGAGTCCAAAATTCAGCGGTTCCCCATCTCAGCCCAGAAAGCAGGTAGAACAACTTTTGTAGTGTCTTTCAAATGCCTACCAAGGTAGTGTAAAAACTACCAGGAGAACTCCTGTCTGGCACCTTCCCCGGTGGAGTTGTGCAGGGGGTGTGTTTGGAACATTTTGTCACCAGCCGACTCCAAAATTCAGCGTTTCCCCATCTCAGCCCAGAAAGCAGGTAGAACAACTTTTGTGGTGTCTTTCAGATGCCTACCGGAGCAATGTAAAAACTACCAGGAGAACTCCTGTCTGGCACCTTCCCCGGTGGAGTTGTGCATGGGGTGTGTTTGGAACATTTTGTCACCAGCCGAGTCCAAAATTCAGCGATTCCCCATCTCAGCCCAGAAAGCAGGTAGAACAACTTTTGTGGTGTCTCTCAGATGCCTACCAAGGTAGTGTAAAAACTATCAAGAGAACTCCTGTCTGGTACCTTCCCCGGTGGAGTTGTGCATGGGGTGTGTTTGGAACATTTTGTCACCAGCCGACTCCAAAATTCAGCGTTTCCCCATCTCAGCCCAGAAAGCAGGTAGAACAACTTTTGTGGTGTCTTTCAAATGCCTACCAAGGTAGTGTAAAAACTACCAGGAGAACTCCTGTCTGGCACCTTCCCCGGTGGAGTTGTGCATGGGGTGTGTTTGGAACATTTTGTCACCGGCCGACTCCAAAATTCAGCGTTTCCCATCTCAGCCCAGAAAGCAGGTAGAACAAGTTTTGTCGTGTCTTTCAAATGCCTACCAAGGTAGTGTAAAAACTACCAGGAGAACTCCTGTCTGGCACCTTCCGTGGTGGAGTTGTGCATGGGTTGTGTTTGGAACACTTTGTCACCGGCCGAGTCCAAAATTCAGCGTTTCCCCATCTCAGCCCAGAAAGCAGGTAGAACAACTTTTGTGGTGTCTTTCAGATGCCTACCAAGGTAGTGTAAAAACTACCAGGAGAACTCCTGTCTGGCACCTTCCCCGGTGGAGTTGTGCATGGGGTGTGTTTGGAACATTTTGTCACCAGCCGACTCCAAAATTCAGCGTTTCCCCATCTCAGCCCAGAAAGCAGGTAGAACAACTTTTGTGGTGCCTTTCAGCTGCCTACCAAGGTAGTGTAAAAACTACCAAGAGAACTCCTGTCTGGCACCTTCCCCGGTGGAGTTGTGCATGGGGTGTGTTTGGAACATTTTGTCACCGGCCGACTCCAAAATTCAGCGGTTCCCCATCTCAGCCCAGAAAGCAGGTAGAACAACTTTTGTGGTGTCTTTCAGCTGCCTACCAAGGTAGTGTAAAAACTACCAAGAGAACTCCTGTCTGGCACCTTCCCCGGTGGAGTTGTGCATGGGGTGTGTTTGGAACATTTTGTCACCGGCCGACTCCAAAATTCAGCTCTTCCCCATCTCAGCCCAGAAAGCAGGTACAACAACTTTTCTTGTGCCTTTCAGCTGCGTACCAAGGTAGTGTAAAAACTACCAAGAGAACTCCTGTCTGGCACCTTCCCCGGTGGAGTTGTGCATGGGGTGTGTTTGGAACATTTTGTCACCGGCCGAGTCCAAAATTCAGCGTTTCCCCATCTCAGCCCAGAAAGCAGGTAGAACAACTTTTGTGGTGTCTTTCAAATGCCTACCAAGGTAGTGTAAAAACTACCAGGAGAACTCCTGTCTGGCACCTTCCCCGGTGGAGTTGTGCATGGGGTGTGTTTGGAACATTTTGTCACCGGCCGAGTCCAAAATTCAGCGTTTCCCCATCTCAGCCCAGAAAGCAGGTAGAACAACTTTTGTGGTGTCTTTCAGATGCCTACCAAGGTAGTGTAAAAACTACTAAGAGAACTCCTGTCTGGCACCTTCCCCGGTGGAGTTGTGCATGGGGTGTGTTTGGAACATTTTGTCACCGGCCGACTCCAAAATTCAGCGGTTCCCCATCTCAGCCCAGAAAGCAGGAAGAACAACTTTTGTGGTGCCTTTCAAATGCCTACCAAGGTAGTGTAAAAACTACCAGGAGAACTCCTGTCTGGCACCTTCCCCGGTGGATTTGTGCATGGGGTGTGTTTGGAACATTTTGTCACCAGCCGACTCCAAAATTCAGCGTTTCCCCATCTCAGCCCAGAAAGCAGGTAGAACAACTTTTGTGGTGTCTTTTAGATGCCTACCAAGGTAGTGTAAAAACTACCAAGAGAACTCCTGTCTGGCACCTTCCCCGGTGGAGTTGTGCAGGGGGTGTGTTTGGAACATTTTGCCACCAGCCGACTCCAAAATTCAGCGGTTCCCCATCTCAGCCCACAAAGCTGGTACAACTTCTTTTCTTGTGCCTTTCAGCTGCCTACCAAGGTAGTGTAAAAACTACCAACAGAATTCGTTCCTGGCACCTTCCCCGGTGGAGTTGTGCATGGGGTGTGTTTGGAACATTTTGTCACCGGCCGAGTCCAAAATTCAGCGGTTCCCCATCTCAGCCCAGAAAGCAGGTAGAACAACTTTTGTGGTGTCTTTCAGATGCCTACCAAGGTAGTGTAAAAACTACCAGGAGAACTCCTGTCTGGCACCTTCCGTGGTGGAGTTGTGCATGGGGTGTGTTTGGAACATTTTGTCTCCAGCCGAGTCCAAAATTCAGCGATTCCCCATCTCAGCCCAGAAAGCAGGTAGAACAACTTTTGTGGTGTCTTTCAGCTGCCTACCAAGGTAGTGTAAAAACTATCAAGAGAACTCCTGTCTGGTACCTTCCCCGGTGGAGTTGTGCATGGGGTGTGTTTGGAACATTTTGTCACCAGCCGACTCCAAAATTCAGCGTTTCCCCATCTCAGCCCAGAAAGCAGGTAGAACAACTTTTGTGGTGTCTTTCAGATGCCTACCAAGGTAGTGTAAAAACTACCAGGAGAACTCCTGTCTGGCACCTTCCCCGGTGGAGTTGTGCATGGGGTGTGTTTGGAACATTTTGTCACCGGCCGACTCCAAAATTCAGCGGTTCCCCATCTCAGCCCAGAAAGCAGGTAGAACAACTTTTGTCGTGTCTTTCAGATGCCTACCAAGGTAGTGTAAAAACTACCAGGAGAACTCCTGTCTGGCACCTTCCCCGGTGGAGTTGTGCATGGGGTGTGTTTGGAACATTTTGTCACCAGCCGAGTCCAAAATTCAGCGGTTCCCCATCTCAGCCCACAAAGCTGGTACAACTTCTTTTCTTGTGCCTTTCAGCTGCCTACCAAGGTAGTGTAAAAACTACCAACAGAATTCGTTCCTGGCACCTTCCCCGGTGGAGTTGTGCATGGGGTGTGTTTGGAACATTTTGTCACCGGCCGACTCCAAAATTCAGCTGTTCCCCATCTCAGCCCAGAAAGCAGGTAGAACAACTTTTGTGGTGCCTTTCAGCTGCCTACCAAGGTAGTGTAAAAACTACCAAAATAATTCGTTCCTGGCACCTTCCCCGGTGGAGTTGTGCATGGGGTGTGTTTGGAACATTTTGTCACCGGCCGAGTCCAAAATTCAGCGGTTCCCCATCTCAGCCCAGAAAGCAGGTAGAACAAGTTTTGTGGTGTCTTTCAGATGCCTACCAAGGTAGTGTAAAAACTACAGGAGAACTCCTGTCTGGCACCTTCCCCGGTGGAGTTGTGCATGGGGTGTGTTTTGAACATTTTGTCACCAGCCGACTCCAAAATTCAGCGGTTCCCCATCTCAGCCCAGAAAGCAGGTAGAACAACTTTTGTGGTGTCTTTCAGATGCCTACCAAGGTAGTGTAAAAACTACTAAGAGAACTCCTGTCTGGCACCTTCCCCGGTGGAGTTGTGCATGCAGTGTGTTTGGAACATTTTGTCACCGGCCGACTCCAAAATTCAGCGGTTCCCCATCTCAGTCCAGAAAGCAGGAAGAACAACTTTTGTGGTGCCTTTCAAATGCCTACCAAGGTAGTGTAAAAACTACCAGGAGAACTCCTGTCTGGCACCTTCCCCGGTGGAGTTGTGCATGGGGTGTGTTTGGAACATTTTGTCACCAGCCGACTCCAAAATTCAGCGTTTCCCCATCTCAGCCCAGAAAGCAGGTAGAACAACTTTTGTGGTGTCTTTTAGATGCCTACCAAGGTAGTGTAAAAACTACCAAGAGAACTCCTGTCTGGCACCTTCCCCGGTGGAGTTGTGCATGGGGTGTGTTTGGAACATTTTGCCACCAGCCGACTCCAAAATTCAGCGGTTCCCCATCTCAGCCCACAAAGCTGGTACAACTTCTTTTCTTGTGCCTTTCAGCTGCCTACCAAGGTAGTGTAAAAACTACCAAAAGAATTCGTTCCTGGCACCTTCCCCGGTGGAGTTGTGCATGGGGTGTCTGTGAAACATTTTGTCACCGGCCGAGTCCAAAATTCAGCGGTTCCCCATCTCAGCCCAGAAAGCAGGTAGAACAACTTTTCTTGTGCCTTTCAGCTGCCTACCAAGGTAGTGTAAAAACTACCAAGAGAACTCCTGTCTGGCACCTTCCCCGGTGGAGTTGTGCATGGGGTGTGTTTGGAACATTTTGTCACCGGCCGAGTCCAAAATTCAGCGTTTCCCCATCTCAGCCCAGAAAGCAGGTAGAACAAGTTTTGTGGTGTCTTTCAAATGCCTACCAAGGTAGTTTAAAAACTACCAGGAGAACTCCTGTCTGGCACCTTCCCCGGTGGAGTTGTGCATGGGGTGTGTTTGGAACACTTTGTCACCGGCCGACTCCAAAATTCAGCGGTTCCCCATCTCAGCCCAGAAAGCAGGTAGAACAACTTTTGTGGTGTCTTTCAGCTGCCTACCAAGGTAGTGTAAAAACTACCAGGAGAACTCCTGTCTGGCACCTTCCGTGGTGGAGTTGTGCATGGGGTGTGTTTGGAACATTTTGTCACCGGCCGAGTCCAAAATTCAGCGTTTCCCCATCTCAGCCCAGAAAGCAGGTAGAACAACTTTTGTGGTGCCTTTCAGCTGCCTACCAAGGTAGTGTAAAAACTACCAAGAGAACTCCTGTCTGGCACCTTCCCCGGTGGAGTTGTGCATGGGGTGTGTTTGGAACATTTTGTCACCGGCCGAGTCCAAAATTCAGCGTTTCCCCATCTCAGCCCAGAAAGCAGGTAGAACAACTTTTGTGGTGCCTTTCAGCTGCCTACCAAGGTAGTGTAAAAACTACCAAAAGAATTCGTTCCTGGCACCTTCCCCGGTGGAGTTGTGCATGGGGTGTGTTTGGAACATTTTGTCACCGGCCGAGTCCAAAATTCAGCTGTTCCCCATCTCAGCCCAGAAAGCAGGTAGAACAACTTTTGTGGTGTCTTTCAAATGCCTACCAAGGTAGTGTAAAAAATACCAGGAGAACTCCTGTCTGGCACCTTCCGTGGTGGAGTTGTGCATGGGGTGTGTTTGGAACATTTTGTCACCAGCCGACTCCAAAATTCAGCGTTTCCCCATCTCAGCCCAGAAAGCAGGTAGAACAACTTTTGTGGTGTCTTTCAGATGCCTACCAAGGTAGTGTAAAAACTACTAAGAGAACTCCTGTCTGGCACCTTCCCCGGTGGAGTTGTGCATGGGGTGTGTTTGGAACATTTTGTCACCGGCCGACTCCAAAATTCAGCGGTTCCCCATCTCAGCCCAGAAAGCAGGAAGAACAACTTTTGTGGTGCCTTTCAAATGCCTACCAAGGTAGTGTAAAAACTACCAGGAGAACTCCTGTCTGGCACCTTCCCCGGTGGAGTTGTGCATGGGGTGTGTTTGGAACATTTTGTCACCAGCCGACTCCAAAATTCAGCGTTTCCCCATCTCAGCCCAGAAAGCAGGTAGAACAACTTTTGTGGTGTCTTTCAGATGCCTACCAAGGTAGTGTAAAAACTACCAGGAGAACTCCTGTCTGGCACCTTCCCCGGTGGAGTTGTGCATGGGGTGTGTTTGGAACATTTTGTCACCAGCCGAGTCCAAAATTCAGCGGTTCCCCATCTCAGCCCAGAAAGCTGGTACAACTTCTTTTCTTGTGCCTTTCAGCTGCCTACCAAGGTAGTGTAAAAACTACCAACAGAATTCGTTCCTGGCACCTTCCCCGGTGGAGTTGTGCATGGGGTGTGTTTGGAACATTTTGTCACCGGCCGACTCCAAAATTCAGCGGTTCCCCATCTCAGCCCAGAAAGCAGGTAGAACAACTTTTGTGGTGCCTTTCAGCTGCCTACCAAGGTAGTGTAAAAACTACCAAAATAATTCGTTCCTGGCACCTTCCCCGGTGGAGTTGTGCATGGGGTGTGTTTGGAACATTTTGTCACCGGCCGAGTCCAAAATTCAGCGGTTCCCCATCTCAGCCCAGAAAGCAGGTAGAACAACTTTTGTGGTGTCTTTCAGATGCCTACCAAGGTAGTGTAAAAACTACAGGAGAACTCCTGTCTGGCACCTTCCCCGGTGGAGTTGTGCATGGGGTGTGTTTTGAACATTTTGTCACCAGCCGACTCCAAAATTCAGCGGTTCCCCATCTCAGTCCAGAAAGCAGGAAGAACAACTTTTGTGGTGCCTTTCAGCTGCCTACCAAGGTAGTGTAAAAACTACCAGGAGAACTCCTGTCTGGCACCTTCCCCGGTGGAGTTGTGCATGGGGTGTGTTTGGAACATTTTGTCACCAGCCGACTCCAAAATTCAGCGTTTCCCCATCTCAGCCCAGAAAGCAGGTAGAACAACTTTTGTGGTGTCTTTTAGATGCCTACCAAGGTAGTGTAAAAACTACCAAGAGAACTCCTGTCTGGCACCTTCCCCGGTGGAGTTGTGCAGGGGGTGTGTTTGGAACATTTTGCCACCAGCCGACTCCAAAATTCAGCGGTTCCCCATATCAGCCCACAAAGCTGGTACAACTTCTTTTCTTGTGCCTTTCAGCTGCCTACCAAGGTAGTGTAGAAACTACCAACAGAATTCGTTCCTGGCACCTTCCCCGGTGGAGTTGTGCATGGGGTGTGTTTGGAACATTTTGTCACCGGCCGAGTCCAAAATTCAGCGGTTCCCCATCTCAGCCCAGAAAGCAGGTAGAACAACTTTTGTGGTGCCTTTCAAATGCCTACCGGAGCAATGTAAAAACTACCAGGAGAATTCCTGTCTGGCACCTTCCCCGGTGGAGTTGTGCATGGGGTGTGTTTGGAACATTTTGTCAACGGCCGAGTCCAAAATTCAGCGATTCCCCATCTCAGCCCACAAAGCAGGTAGAACAACTTTTGTGGTGCCTTTCAGCTGCCTACCAAGGTAGTGTAAAAACTACCAGGAGAACTCCTGTCTGGCACCTTCCCCGGTGGAGTTGTGCATGGGGTGTGTTTGGAAAACTTTGTCACCGGCCGACTCCAAAATTCAGCGTTTCCCCATCTCAGCCCAGAAAGCAGGTAGAACAACTTTTGTGGTGTCTTTCAGATGCCTACCAAGGTAGTGTAAAAACTACTAAGAGAACTCCTGTCTGGCACCTTCCCCGGTGGAGTTGTGCATGCAGTGTGTTTGGAACATTTTGTCACCGGCCGACTCCAAAATTCAGCGGTTCCCCATCTCAGCCCAGAAAGCAGGAAGAACAACTTTTGTGGTGCCTTTCAAATGCCTACCAAGGTAGTGTAAAAACTACCAGGAGAACTCCTGTCTGGCACCTTCCCCGGTGGAGTTGTGCATGGGGTGTGTTTGGAACATTTTGTCACCAGCCGACTCCAAAATTCAGCGGTTCCCCATCTCAGCCCAGAAAGCAGGTAGAACAACTTTTGTGGTGCCTTTCAGCTGCCTACCAAGGTAGTGTAAAAACTACCAAGAGAACTCCTGTCTGGCACCTTCCCCGGTGGAGTTGTGCATGGGGTGTGTTTGGAACATTTTGTCACCGGCCGACTCCAAAATTCAGCGGTTCCCCATCTCAGCCCACAAAGCAGGTAGAACAACTTTTGTGGTGCCTTTCAGCTGCCTACCAAGGTAGTGTAAAAACTACCAAGAGAACTCCTGTCTGGCACCTTCCCCGGTGGAGTTGTGCATGGGGTGTGTTTGGAACATTTTGTCACCAGCCGACTCCAAAATTCAGCGTTTCCCCATCTCAGCCCAGAAAGCAGGTAGAACAACTTTTGTGGTGCCTTTCAGCTGCCTACCAAGGTAGTGTAAAAACTACCAAGAGAACTCCTGTCTGGCACCTTCCCCGGTGGAGTTGTGCATGGGGTGTGTTTGGAACATTTTGTCACCGGCCGAGTCCAAAATTCAGCGGTTCCCCATCTCAGCCCAGAAAGCAGGTAGAACAAGTTTTGTGGTGTCTTTCAAATGCCTACCAAGGTAGTGTAAAAACTACCAGGAGAACTCCTGTCTGGCACCTTCCCCGGTGGAGTTGTGCATGGGGTGTGTTTGGAACATTTTGTCACCGGCCGACTCCAAAATTCAGCGGTTCCCCATCTCAGTCCAGAAAGCAGGAAGAACAACTTTTGTGGTGTCTTTCAGCTGCCTACCAAGGTAGTGTAAAAACTACCAGGAGAACTCCTGTCTGGCACCTTCCCCGGTGGAGTTGTGCATGGGGTGTGTTTGGAACATTTTGTCACCAGCCGACTCCAAAATTCAGCGTTTCCCCATCTCAGCCCAGAAAGCAGGTAGAACAACTTTTGTGGTGTCTTTTAGATGCCTACCAAGGTAGTGTAAAAACTACCAAGAGAACTCCTGTCTGGCACCTTCCCCGGTGGAGTTGTGCAGGGGGTGTGTTTGGAACATTTTGCCACCAGCCGACTCCAAAATTCAGCGGTTCCCCATATCAGCCCACAAAGCTGGTACAACTTCTTTTCTTGTGCCTTTCAGCTGCCTACCAAGGTAGTGTAGAAACTACCAACAGAATTCGTTCCTGGCACCTTCCCCGGTGGAGTTGTGCATGGGGTGTCTGTGAAACATTTTGTCACCGGCCGAGTCCAAAATTCAGCGGTTCCCCATCTCAGCCCAGAAAGCAGGTAGAACAACTTTTGTGGTGTCTTTCAGATGCCTACCGGAGCAATGTAAAAACTACCAGGAGAATTCCTGTCTGGCACCTTCCCCGGTGGAGTTGTGCATGGGGTGTGTTTGGAACATTTTGTCACCAGCCGAGTCCAAAATTCAGCGATTCCCCATCTCAGCCCAGAAAGCAGGTAGAACAACTTTTGTGGTGCCTTTCAGCTGCCTACCAAGGTAGTGTAAAAACTACCAGGAGAACTCCTGTCTGGCACCTTCCCCGGTGGAGTTGTGCATGGGGTGTGTTTGGAAAACTTTGTCACCGGCCGAGTCCAAAATTCAGCGTTTCCCCATCTCAGCCCAGAAAGCAGGTAGAACAACTTTTGTGGTGTCTTTCAGATGCCTACCAAGGTAGTGTAAAAACTACTAAGAGAACTCCTGTCTGGCACCTTCCCCGGTGGAGTTGTGCATGCAGTGTGTTTGGAACATTTTGTCACCGGCCGACTCCAAAATTCAGCGGTTCCCCATCTCAGCCCAGAAAGCAGGAAGAACAACTTTTGTGGTGTCTTTCAGCTGCCTACCAAGGTAGTGTAAAAACTACCAAGAGAACTCCTGTCTGGCACCTTCCCCGGTGGAGTTGTGCAGGGGGTGTGTTTGGAACATTTTGCCACCAGCCGACTCCAAAATTCAGCGGTTCCCCATATCAGCCCACAAAGCTGGTACAACTTCTTTTCTTGTGCCTTTCAGCTGCCTACCAAGGTAGTGTAGAAACTACCAACAGAATTCGTTCCTGGCACCTTCCCCGGTGGAGTTGTGCATGGGGTGTCTGTGAAACATTTTGTCACCGGCCGAGTCCAAAATTCAGCGGTTCCCCATCTCAGCCCAGAAAGCAGGTAGAACAACTTTTGTGGTGTCTTTCAGATGCCTACCGGAGCAACGTAAAAACTACCAGGAGAATTCCTGTCTGGCACCTTCCCCGGTGGAGTTGTGCATGGGGTGTGTTTGGAACATTTTGTCACCAGCCGAGTCCAAAATTCAGCGATTCCCCATCTCAGCCCAGAAAGCAGGTAGAACAACTTTTGTGGTGCCTTTCAGCTGCCTACCAAGGTAGTGTAAAAACTACCAGGAGAACTCCTGTCTGGCACCTTCCCCGGTGGAGTTGTGCATGGGGTGTGTTTGGAAAACTTTGTCACCGGCCGACTCCAAAATTCAGCGTTTCCCCATCTCAGCCCAGAAAGCAGGTAGAACAACTTTTGTGGTGTCTTTCAGATGCCTACCAAGGTAGTGTAAAAACTACTAAGAGAACTCCTGTCTGGCACCTTCCCCGGTGGAGTTGTGCATGCAGTGTGTTTGGAACATTTTGTCACCGGCCGAGTCCAAAATTCAGCGTTTCCCCATCTCAGCCCAGAAAGCAGGAAGAACAACTTTTGTGGTGCCTTTCAAATGCCTACCAAGGTAGTGTAAAAACTACCAGGAGAACTCCTGTCTGGCACCTTCCCCGGTGGAGTTGTGCATGGGGTGTGTTTGGAACATTTTGTCACCAGCCGACTCCAAAATTCAGCGGTTCCCCATCTCAGCCCAGAAAGCAGGTAGAACAACTTTTGTGGTGCCTTTCAGCTGCCTACCAAGGTAGTGTAAAAACTACCAAGAGAACTCCTGTCTGGCACCTTCCCCGGTGGAGTTGTGCATGGGGTGTGTTTGGAACATTTTGTCACCGGCCGAGTCCAAAATTCAGCGGTTCCCCATCTCAGCCCAGAAAGCAGGTAGAACAAGTTTTGTGGTGTCTTTCAGCTGCCTACCAAGGTAGTGTAAAAACTACCAGGAGAACTCCTGTCTGGCACCTTCCCCGGTGGAGTTGTGCATGGGGTGTGTTTGGAACACTTTGTCACCGGCCGACTCCAAAATTCAGCGTTTCCCCATCTCAGCCCAGAAAGCAGGTAGAACAACTTTTGTGGTGTCTTTCAGATGCCTACCAAGGTAGTGTAAAAACTACTAAGAGAACTCCTGTCTGGCACCTTCCCCGGTGGAGTTGTGCATGCAGTGTGTTTGGAACATTTTGTCACCGGCCGACTCCAAAATTCAGCGGTTCCCCATCTCAGCCCAGAAAGCAGGAAGAACAACTTTTGTGGTGCCTTTCAAATGCCTACCAAGGTAGTGTAAAAACTACCAAGAGAACTCCTGTCTGGCACCTTCCCCGGTGGAGTTGTGCATGGGGTGTGTTTGGAACATTTTGTCACCAGCCGACTCCAAAATTCAGCGTTTCCCCATCTCAGCCCAGAAAGCAGGTAGAACAACTTTTGTGGTGCCTTTCAGCTGCCTACCAAGGTAGTGTAAAAACTACCAAGAGAACTCCTGTCTGGCACCTTCCCCGGTGGAGTTGTGCATGGGGTGTGTTTGGAACATTTTGTCACCGGCCGACTCCAAAATTCAGCGGTTCCCCATCTCAGCCCACAAAGCAGGTACAACAACTTTTCTTGTGCCTTTCAGCTGCCTACCAAGGTAGTGTAAAAACTACCAGGAGAACTCCTGTCTGGCACCTTCCCCGGTGGAGTTGTGCATGGGGTGTGTTTGGAACATTTTGTCACCAGCCGACTCCAAAATTCAGCGTTTCCCCATCTCAGCCCAGAAAGCAGGTAGAACAACTTTTGTGGTGTCTTTCAGCTGCCTACCAAGGTAGTGTAAAAACTACCAGGAGAACTCCTGTCTGGCACCTTCCCCGGTGGAGTTGTGCATGGGGTGTGTTTGGAACATTTTGTCACCGGCCGAGTCCAAAATTCAGCGTTTCCCCATCTCAGCCCAGAAAGCAGGTAGAACAAGTTTTGTGGTGTCTTTCAGATGCCTACCAAGGTAGTGTAAAAACTACCAGGAGAACTCCTGTCTGGCACCTTCCGTGGTGGAGTTGTGCATGGGGTGTGTTTGGAACATTTTGTCGCCAGCCGAGTCCAAAATTCAGCGTTTCCCCATCTCAGCCCAGAAAGCAGGTAGAACAACTTTTGTGGTGCCTTTCAGCTGCCTACCAAGGTAGTGTAAAAACTACCAAGAGAACTCCTTTCTGGCACCTTCCCCGGTGGAGTTGTGCATGGGGTGTGTTTGGAACATTTTGTCAACGGCCGACTCCAAAATTCAGCGGTTCCCCATCTCAGCCCAGAAAGCAGGTACAACAACTTTTCTTGTGCCTTTCAGCTGCCTACCAAGGTAGTGTAAAAACTACCAACAGAATTCGTTCCTGGCACCTTCCCCGGTGGAGTTGTGCATGGGGTGTGTTTGGAACATTTTGTCACCGGCCGACTCCAAAATTCAGCGGTTCCCCATCTCAGCCCAGAAAGCAGGAAGAACAACTTTTGTGGTGCCTTTCAAATGCCTACCAAGGTAGTGTAAAAACTACCAAGAGAACTCCTGTCTGGCACCTTCCCCGGTGGAGTTGTGCATGGGGTGTGTTTGGAACATTTTGTCACCAGCCGACTCCAAAATTCAGCGTTTCCCCATCTCAGCCCAGAAAGCAGGTAGAACAACTTTTGTGGTGCCTTTCAGCTGCCTACCAAGGTAGTGTAAAAACTACCAAGAGAACTCCTGTCTGGCACCTTCCCCGGTGGAGTTGTGCATGGGGTGTGTTTGGAACATTTTGTCACCGGCCGACTCCAAAATTCAGCGGTTCCCCATCTCAGCCCACAAAGCAGGTAGAACAACTTTTGTGGTGCCTTTCAGCTGCCTACCAAGGTAGTGTAAAAACTACCAAGAGAACTCCTGTCTGGCACCTTCCCCGGTGGAGTTGTGCATGGGGTGTGTTTGGAACATTTTGTCACCAGCCGACTCCAAAATTCAGCGTTTCCCCATCTCAGCCCAGAAAGCAGGTAGAACAACTTTTGTGGTGCCTTTCAGCTGCCTACCAAGGTAGTGTAAAAACTACCAAGAGAACTCCTGTCTGGCACCTTCCCCGGTGGAGTTGTGCATGGGGTGTGTTTGGAACATTTTGTCACCGGCCGAGTCCAAAAATCAGCGGTTCCCCATCTCAGCCCAGAAAGCAGGTAGAACAAGTTTTGTGGTGTCTTTCAAATGCCTACCAAGGTAGTGTAAAAACTACCAGGAGAACTCCTGTCTGGCACCTTCCGTGGTGGAGTTGTGCATGGGGTGTGTTTGGAACATTTTGTCACCAGCCGAGTCCAAAATTCAGCGTTTCCCCATCTCAGCCCAGAAAGCAGGTAGAACAACTTTTGTGGTGCCTTTCAGCTGCCTACCAAGGTAGTGTAAAAACTACCAAGAGAACTCCTTTCTGGCACCTTCCCCGGTGGAGTTGTGCATGGGGTGTGTTTGGAACATTTTGTCAACGGCCGACTCCAAAATTCAGCGGTTCCCCATCTCAGCCCACAAAGCAGGTACAACAACTTTTCTTGTGCCTTTCAGCTGCCTACCAAGGTAGTGTAAAAACTACCAACAGAATTCGTTCCTGGCACCTTCCCCGGTGGAGTTGTGCATGGGGTGTGTTTGGAACATTTTGTCACCGGCCGAGTCCAAAATTCAGCGTTTCCCCATCTCAGCCCACAAAGCAGGTACAACAACTTTTCTTGTGCCTTTCAGCTGCCTACCAAGGTAGTGTAAAAACTACCAGGAGAACTCCTGTCTGGCACCTTCCCCGGTGGAGTTGTGCATGGGGTGTGTTTGGAACATTTTGTCACCAGCCGAGTCCAAAATTCAGCGTTTCCCCATCTCAGCCCAGAAAGCAGGTAGAAAAACTTTTGTGGTGCCTTTCAGCTGCCTACCAAGGTAGTGTAAAAACTACCAAGAGAACTCCTGTCTGGCACCTTCCCCGGTGGAGTTGTGCATGGGGTGTGTTTGGAACATTTTGTCACCGGCCGACTCCAAAATTCAGCGGTTCCCCATCTCAGCCCACAAAGCAGGTACAACAACTTTTCTTGTGCCTTTCAGCTGCCTACCAAGGTAGAGTAAAAACTACCAAAAGAATTCGTTCCTGGCACCTTCCCCGGTGGAGTTGTGCATGGGGTGTGTTTGGAACATTTTGTCACCGGCCGAGTCCAAAATTCAGCGGTTCCCCATCTCAGCCCAGAAAGCAGGTAGAACAAGTTTTGTCGTGTCTTTCAAATGCCTACCAAGGTAGTGTAAAAACTACCAAGAGAACTCCTGTCTGGCACCTTCCCCGGTGGAGTTGTGCATGGGGTGTGTTTGGAACATTTTGTCAACGGCCGACTCCAAAATTCAGCGGTTCCCCATCTCAGCCCACAAAGCAGGTACAACAACTTTTCTTGTGCCTTTCAGCTGCCTACCAAGGTAGTGTAAAAACTACCAACAGAATTCGTTCCTGGCACCTTCCCCGGTGGAGTTGTGCATGGGGTGTCTGTGAAACATTTTGTCACCGGCCGACTCCAAAATTCAGCGGTTCCCCATCTCAGCCCAGAAAGCAGGTAGAACAACTTTTGTGGTGTCTTTCAGATGCCTACCAAGGTAGTGTAAAAACTATCAAGAGAACTCCTGCCTGGTACCTTCCCCGGTGGAGTTGTGCATGGGGTGTGTTTGGAACATTTTGTCACCAGCCGAGTCCAAAATTCAGCGATTCCCCATCTCAGCCCAGAAAGCAGGTAGAACAACTTTTGTGGTGTCTTTCAGATGCCTACCAAGGTAGTGTAAAAACTATCAAGAGAACTCCTGTCTGGCACCTTCCCCGGTGGAGTTGTGCAGGGGGTGTGTTTGGAACATTTTGTCACCGGCCGACTCCAAAATTCAGCGGTTCCCCATCTCAGCCCACAAAGCAGGTACAACAACTTTTCTTGTGCCTTTCAGCTGCCTACCAAGGTAGTGTAAAAACTACCAAAAGAATTCGTTCCTGGCACCTTCCCCGGTGGAGTTGTGCATGGGGTGTGTTTGGAACATTTTGTCACCGGCCGACTCCAAAATTCAGCAGTTCCCCATCTCAGCCCAGAAAGCAGGTAGAACAAGTTTTGTGGTGTCTTTCAAATGCCTACCAAGGTAGTGTAAAAACTACCAAGAGAACTCCTGTCTGGCACCTTCCCCGGTGGAGTTGTGCAGGGGGTGTGTTTGGAACATTTTGCCACCAGCCGAGTCCAAAATTCAGCGGTTCCCCATCTCAGCCCACAAAGCTGGTACAACTTCTTTTCTTGTGCCTTTCAGCTGCCTACCAAGGTAGTGTAAAAACTACCAACAGAATTCGTTCCTGGCACCTTCCCCGGTGGAGTTGTGCATGGGGTGTCTGTGAAACATTTTGTCACCGGCCGACTCCAAAATTCAGCGGTTCCCCATCTCAGCCCAGAAAGCAGGTAGAACAACTTTTGTGGTGTCTTTCAGATGCCTACCAAGGTAGTGTAAAAACTATCAAGAGAACTCCTGCCTGGTACCTTCCCCGGTGGAGTTGTGCATGGGGTGTGTTTGGAACATTTTGTCACCAGCCGAGTCCAAAATTCAGCGATTCCCCATCTCAGCCCAGAAAGCAGGTAGAACAACTTTTGTGGTGTCTTTCAGATGCCTACCGGAGCAATGTAAAAACTACCAAGAGAACTCCTGTCTGGCACCTTCCCCGGTGGAGTTGTGCATGGGGTGTGTTTGGAACATTTTGTCACCGGCCGACTCCAAAATTCAGCGGTTCCCCATCTCAGCCCAGAAAGCAGGTACAACAACTTTTCTTGTGCCTTTCAGCTGCCTACCAAGGTAGTGTAAAAACTACCAAGAGAACTCCTGTCTGGCACCTTCCCCGGTGGAGTTGTGCATGGGGTGTGTTTGGAACATTTTGTCACCGGCCGAGTCCAAAATTCAGCGGTTCCCCATCTCAGCCCAGAAAGCAGGTAGAACAACTTTTGTGGTGTCTTTCAGATGCCTACCGGAGCAATGTAAAAACTACCAGGAGAACTCCTGTCTGGCACCTTCCCCGGTGGAGTTGTGCATGGGGTGTGTTTGGAACATTTTGTCACCGGCCGAGTCCAAAATTCAGCGTTTCCCCATCTCAGCCCAGAAAGCAGATAGAACAACTTCTGTGGTGTCTTTCAGATGCCTACCAAGGTAGTGTAAAAACTACCAGGAGAACTCCTGTCTGGCACCTTCCGTGGTGGAGTTGTGCATGGGGTGTGTTTGGAACATTTTGTCACCAGCCGAGTCCAAAATTCAGCGTTTCCCCATCTCAGCCCAGAAAGCAGGTAGAAAAACTTTTGTGGTGCCTTTCAGCTGCCTACCAAGGTAGTGTAAAAACTACCAAGAGAACTCCTGTCTGGCACCTTCCCCGGTGGAGTTGTGCATGGGGTGTGTTTGGAACATTTTGTCACCAGCCGACTCCAAAATTCAGCGTTTCCCCATCTCAGCCCAGAAAGCAGGTAGAACAACTTTTGTGGTGTCTTTTAGATGCCTACCAAGGTAGTGTAAAAACTACCAAGAGAACTCCTGTCTGGCACCTTCCCCGGTGGAGTTGTGCAGGGGGTGTGTTTGGAACATTTTGCCACCAGCCGACTCCAAAATTCAGCGGTTCCCCATATCAGCCCACAAAGCTGGTACAACTTCTTTTCTTGTGCCTTTCAGCTGCCTACCAAGGTAGTGTAGAAACTACCAAAAGAATTCGTTCCTGGCACCTTCCCCGGTGGAGTTGTGCATGGGGTGTGTTTGGAACATTTTGTCACCGGCCGAGTCCAAAATTCAGCGTTTCCCCATCTCAGCCCAGAAAGCAGGTAGAACAACTTTTGTGGTGTCTTTCAGATGCCTACCAAGGTAGTGTAAAAACTACCAGGAGAACTCCTGTCTGGCACCTTCCCCGGTGGAGTTGTGCATGGGGTGTGTTTGGAACATTTTGTCACCAGCCGACTCCAAAATTCAGCGGTTCCCCATCTCAGCCCACAAAGCAGGTAGAACAACTTTTGTGGTGCCTTTCAGCTGCCTACCAAGGTAGTGTAAAAACTACCAAGAGAACTCCTGTCTGGCACCTTCCCCGGTGGAGTTGTGCATGGGGTGTGTTTGGAACATTTTGTCACCGGCCGACTCCAAAATTCAGCGGTTCCCCATCTCAGCCCACAAAGCAGGTACAACAAATTTTCTTGTGCCTTTCAGCTGCCTACCAAGGTAGTGTAAAAACTACCAAGAGAACTCCTGTCTGGCACCTTCCCCGGTGGAGTTGTGCATGGGGTGTGTTTGGAACATTTTGTCACCGGCCGACTCCAAAATTCAGCGGTTCCCCATCTCAGCCCACAAAGCAGGTACAACAACTTTTGTGGTGCCTTTCAGCTGCCTACCAAGGTAGTGTAAAAACTACCAAGAGAACTCCTGTCTGGCACCTTCCCCGGTGGAGTTGTGCATGGGGTGTGTTTGGAACATTTTGTCACCGGCCGAGTCCAAAATTCAGCGGTTCCCCATCTCAGCCCAGAAAGCAGGTAGAACAACTTTTGTGGTGTCTTTCAGCTGCCTACCAAGGTAGTGTAAAAACTACCAAAAGATTTCGTTCCTGGCACCTTCCCCGGTGGAGTTGTGCATGGGGTGTCTGTGAAACATTTTGTCACCGGCCGACTCCAAAATTCAGCGGTTCCCCATCTCAGCCCAGAAAGCAGGTAGAACAACTTTTGTGGTGCCTTTCAGCTGCCTACCAAGGTAGTGTAAAAACTACCAGGAGAACTCCTGTCTGGCACCTTCCCCGGTGGAGTTGTGCATGGGGTGTGTTTGGAACATTTTGTCACCGGCCGACTCCAAAATTCAGCGGTTCCCCATCTCAGCCCAGAAAGCAGGTAGAACAACATTTGTGGTGTCTTTCAGATGCCTACCAAGGTAGTGTAAAAACTATCAAGAGAACTCCTGCCTGGTACCTTCCCCGGTGGAGTTGTGCATGGGGTGTGTTTGGAACATTTTGTCACCGGCCGACTCCAAAATTCAGCGTTTCCCCATCTCAGCCCAGAAAGCAGGTAGAACAACTTTTGTGGTGTCTTTCAGATGCCTACCAAGGTAGTGTAAAAACTACCAGGAGAACTCCTGTCTGGCACCTTCCCCGGTGGAGTTGTGCATGGGGTGTGTTTGGAACATTTTGTCACCGGCCGAGTCCAAAATTCAGCGGTTCCCCATCTCAGCCCAGAAAGCAGGTAGAACAACTTTTGTGGTGTCTTTCAGATGCCTACCAAGGTAGTGTAAAAACTACCAGGAGAACTCCTGTCTGGCACCTTCCCCGGTGGAGTTGTGCATGGGGTGTGTTTGGAACATTTTGTCACCGGCCGAGTCCAAAATTCAGCGTTTCCCCATCTCAGCCCAGAAAGCAGGTAGAACAACTTTTGTGGTGTCTTTCAGATGCCTACCAAGGTAGTGTAAAAACTACCAGGAGAACTCCTGTCTGGCACCTTCCCCGGTGGAGTTGTGCATGGGGTGTGTTTGGAACATTTTGTCACCAGCCGAGTCCAAAATTCAGCGTTTCCCCATCTCAGCCCAGAAAGCAGGTAGAACAACTTTTGTGGTGCCTTTCAGCTGCCTACCAAGGTAGTGTAAAAACTACCAGGAGAACTCCTGTCTGGCACCTTCCCCGGTGGAGTTGTGCATGGGGTGTGTTTGGAACATTTTGTCACCGGCCGACTCCAAAATTCAGCTGTTCCCCATCTCAGCCCACAAAGCAGGTACAACAACTTTTCTTGTGCCTTTCAGCTGCCTACCAAGGTAGTGTAAAAACTACCAAAAGAATTCGTTCCTGGCACCTTCCCCGGTGGAGTTGTGCATGGGGTGTGTTTGGAACATTTTGTCACCGGCCGACTCCAAAATTCAGCAGTTCCCCATCTCAGCCCAGAAAGCAGGTAGAACAAGTTTTGTGGTGTCTTTCAAATGCCTATCAAGGTAGTGTTAAAACTACCAAGAGAACTCCTGTCTGGCACCTTCCCCGGTGGAGTTGTGCAGGGGGTGTGTTTGGAACATTTTGCCACCAGCCGACTCCAAAATTCAGCGTTTCCCCATCTCAGCCCAGAAAGCTGGTACAACTTCTTTTCTTGTGCCTTTCAGCTGCCTACCAAGGTAGTGTAAAAACTACCAAAAGAATTCGTTCCTGGCACCTTCCCCGGTGGAGTTGTGCATGGGGTGTGTTTGGAACATTTTGTCACCGGCCGAGTCCAAAATTCAGCGGTTCCCCATCTCAGCCCAGAAAGCAGGAAGAACAACTTTTGTGGTGTCTTTCAAATGCCTACCAAGGTAGTGTAAAAACTACCAGGAGAACTCCTGTCTGGCACCTTCCCCGGTGGAGTTGTGCATGGGGTGTGTTTGGAACATTTTGTCACCGGCCGAGTCCAAAATTCAGCTTTTCCCCATCTCAGCCCAGAAAGCAGGTAGAACAACTTTTGTGGTGCCTTTCAGCTGCCTACCAAGGTAGTGTAAAAACTACCAAGAGAACTCCTGTCTGGCACCTTCCCCGGTGGAGTTGTGCATGGGGTGTGTTTGGAACATTTTGTCACCGGCCGAGTCCAAAATTCAGCGTTTCCCCATCTCAGACCAGAAAGCAGGTAGAACAACTTTTGTGGTGCCTTTCAGATGCCTACCAAGGTAGTGTAAAAACTACCAAAAGATTTCGTTCCTGGCACCTTCCCCGGTGGAGTTGTGCATGGGGTGTGTTTGGAACATTTTGTCACCGGCCGACTCCAAAATTCAGCGGTTCCCCATCTCAGCCCAGAAAGCAGGTAGAACAACTTTTGTGGTGCCTTTCAGCTGCCTACCAAGGTAGTGTAAAAACTACCAAGAGAACTCCTGTCTGGCACCTTCCCCGGTGGAGTTGTGCATGGGGTGTGTTTGGAACATTTTGTCACCGGCCGACTCCAAAATTCAGCGTTTCCCCATCTCAGCCCACAAAGCAGGTAGAACAACTTTTGTGGTGTCTTTCAGATGCCTACCAAGGTAGTGTAAAAACTACCAGGAGAACTCCTGTCTGGCACCTTCCCCGGTGGAGTTGTGCATGGGGTGTGTTTGGAACATTTTGTCACCGGCCGAGTCCAAAATTCAGCGTTTCCCCATCTCAGCCCAGAAAGCAGGTAGAACAACTTTTGTGGTGTCTTTCAGATGCCTACCAAGGTAGTGTAAAAACTACCAGGAGAACTCCTGTCTGGCACCTTCCCCGGTGGAGTTGTGCATGGGGTGTGTTTGGAACATTTTGTCACCGGCCGACTCCAAAATTCAGCGGTTCCCCATCTCAGCCCACAAAGCAGGTACAACAACTTTTGTGGTGCCTTTCAGCTGCCTACCAAGGTAGTGTAAAAACTACCAGGAGAACTCCTGTCTGGCACCTTCCCCGGTGGAGTTGTGCAGGGGGTGTGTTTGGAACATTTTGTCACCGGCCGACTCCAAAATTCAGCTGTTCCCCATCTCAGCCCACAAAGCAGGTACAACAACTTTTCTTGTGCCTTTCAGCTGCCTACCAAGGTAGTGTAAAAACTACCAAAAGAATTCGTTCCTGGCACCTTCCCCGGTGGAGTTGTGCATGGGGTGTGTTTGGAACATTTTGTCACCGGCCGACTCCAAAATTCAGCAGTTCCCCATCTCAGCCCAGAAAGCAGGTAGAACAAGTTTTGTGGTGTCTTTCAAATGCCTACCAAGGTAGTGTAAAAACTACCAAGAGAACTCCTGTCTGGCACCTTCCCCGGTGGAGTTGTGCATGGGGTGTGTTTGGAACATTTTGTCACCGGCCGAGTCCAAAATTCAGCGGTTCCCCATCTCAGCCCAGAAAGCAGGTAGAACAACTTTTGTGGTGCCTTTCAGCTGCCTACCAAGGTAGTGTAAAAACTACCAAAAGATTTCGTTCCTGGCACCTTCCCCGGTGGAGTTGTGCATGGGGTGTGTTTGGAACATTTTGTCACCGGCCGAGTCCAAAATTCAGCGGTTCCCCATCTCAGCCCAGAAAGCAGGTAGAACAAGTTTTGTGGTGTCTTTCAAATGCCTACCAAGGTAGTGTAAAAACTACCAGGAGAACTCCTGTCTGGCACCTTCCCCGGTGGAGTTGTGCATGGGGTGTGTTTGGAACATTTTGTCACCAGCCGACTCCAAAATTCAGCGTTTCCCCATCTCAGCCCAGAAAGCAGGTAGAACAACTATTGTGGTGTCTTTCAGATGCCTACCAAGGTAGTGTAAAAACTACTAAGAGAACTCCTGTCTGGCACCTTCCCCGGTGGAGTTGTGCATGGGGTGTGTTTGGAACATTTTGTCACCGGCCGACTCCAAAATTCAGCGGTTCCCCATCTCAGCCCAGAAAGCAGGAAGAACTTTTGTGGTGCCTTTCAAATGCCTACCAAGGTAGTGTAAAAACTACCAGGAGAACTCCTGTCTGGCACCTTCCCCGGTGGAGTTGTGCATGGGGTGTGTTTGGAACATTTTGTCACCAGCCGACTCCAAAATTCAGCGATTCCCCATCTCAGCCCAGAAAGCAGGTAGAACAACTTTTGTGGTGTCTTTTAGATGCCTACCAAGGTAGTGTAAAAACTACCAAGAGAACTCCTGTCTGGCACCTTCCCCGGTGGAGTTGTGCAGGGGGTGTGGTTGGAACATTTTGCCCCCAGCCGACTCCAAAATTCAGCGGTTCCCCATCTCAGCCCACAAAGCTGGTACAACTTCTTTTCTTGTGCCTTTCAGCTGCCTACCAAGGTAGTGTAAAAACTACCAACAGAATTCGTTCCTGGCACCTTCCCCGGTGGAGTTGTGCATGGGGTGTGTTTGGAACATTTTGTCACCGGCCGACTCCAAAATTCAGCGGTTCCCCATCTCAGCCCAGAAAGCAGGTAGAACAACTTTTGTGGTGTCTTTCAGATGCCTACCAAGGTAGTGTAAAAACTAGCAACAGAACTCCTTTCTGGCACCTTCCCCGGTGGAGTTGTGCATGGGGTGTGTTTGGAACATTTTGTCACCGGCCGAGTCCAAAATTCAGCGTTTCCCCATCTCAGCCCAGAAAGCAGGTAGAACAACTTTTGTGGTGTCTTTCAGATGCCTACCAAGGTAGTGTAAAAACTACCAGGAGAACTCCTGTCTGGCACCTTCCCCGGTGGAGTTGTGCATGGGGTGTGTTTGGAACATTTTGTCACCGGCCGAGTCCAAAATTCAGCGGTTCCCCATCTCAGCCCACAAAGCAGGTAGAACAACTTTTGTGGTGTCTTTCAAATGCCTACCAAGGTAGTGTAAAAACTACCAAGAGAACTCCTGTCTGGCACCTTCCCCGGT
Source organism: Falco biarmicus (assembly GCF_023638135.1). NCBI lineage: Eukaryota > Metazoa > Chordata > Aves > Falconiformes > Falconidae > Falco > Falco biarmicus. Next base: position 34,479,103 of record NC_079299.1, read on the forward strand.
GGAGTTGTGCATGGGGTGTGTTTGGAACATTTTGTCACCGGCCGACTCCAAAATTCAGCGGTTCCCCATCTCAGCCCACAAAGCAGGTACAACAACTTTTCTTGTGCCTTTCAGCTGCCTACCAAGGTAGTGTAAAAACTATCAAGAGAACTCCTGTCTGGCACCTTCCCCGGTGGAGTTGTGCATGGGGTGTGTTTGGAACATTTTGTCACCGGCCGACTCCAAAATTCAGCGGTTCCCCATCTCAGCCCACAAAGCAGGTACAACAACTTTTGTGGTGCCTTTCAGCTGCCTACCAAGGTAGTGTAAAAACTACCAAAAGATTTCGTTCCTGGCACCTTCCCCGGTGGAGTTGTGCATGGGGTGTCTGTGAAACATTTTGTCACCGGCCGACTCCAAAATTCAGCGTTTCCCCATCTCAGCCCAGAAAGCAGGTAGAACAACTTTTGTGGTGTCTTTCAGATGCCTACCGGAGCAATGTAAAAACTACCAGGAGAACTCCTGTCTGGCACCTTCCCCGGTGGAGTTGTGCATGCAGTGTGTTTGGAACATTTTGTCACCAGCCGAGTCCAAAATTCAGCGATTCCCCATCTCAGCCCAGAAAGCAGGTAGAACAACTTTTGTGGTGTCTTTCAGCTGCCTACCAAGGTAGTGTAAAAACTATCAAGAGAACTCCTGTCTGGTACCTTCCCCGGTGGAGTTGTGCATTGGGTGTGTTTGGAACATTTTGTCACCAGCCGACTCCAAAATTCAGCGTTTCCCCATCTCAGCCCAGAAAGCAGGTAGAACAACTTTTGTGGTGTCTTTCAGATGCCTACCAAGGTAGTGTAAAAACTACCAGGAGAACTCCTGTCTGGCACCTTCCCCGGTGGAGTTGTGCATGGGGTGTGTTTGGAACATTTTGTCACCGGCCGAGTCCAAAATTCAGCGTTTCCCCATCTCAGCCCAGAAAGCAGGTAGAACAACTTCTGTGGTGTCTTTCAGATGCCTACCAAGGTAGTGTAAAAACTACCAGGAGAACTCCTGTCTGGCACCTTCCCCGGTGGAGTTGTGCATGGGGTGTGTTTGGAACATTTTGTCACCAGCCGAGTCCAAAATTCAGCGTTTCCCCATCTCAGCCCAGAAAGCAGGTAGAACAAGTTTTGTGGTGTCTTTCAGATGCCTACCTAGGTAGTGTAAAAACTACCAGGAGAACTCCTGTCTGGCACCTTCCCCGGTGGAGTTGTGCATGGGGTGTGTTTGGAACATTTTGTCACCAGCCGAGTCCAAAATTCAGCGTTTCCCCATCTCAGCCCAGAAAGCAGGTAGAACAACTTTTGTGGTGCCTTTCAGCTGCCTACCAAGGTAGTGTAAAAACTACCAAGAGAACTCCTGTCTGGCACCTTCCCCGGTGGAGTTGTGCATGGGGTGTGTTTGGAACATTTTGTCACCGGCCGAGTCCAAAATTCAGCGGTTCCCCATCTCAGCCCAGAAAGCAGGTACAACAACTTTTCTTGTGCCTTTCAGCTGCCTACCAAGGTAGTGTAAAAACTACCAAGAGAACTCCTGTCTGGCACCTTCCCCGGTGGAGTTGTGCATGGGGTGTGTTTGGAACATTTTGTCACCAGCCGAGTCCAAAATTCAGCGTTTCCCCATCTCAGCCCAGAAAGCAGGTAGAACAACTTTTGTGGTGCCTTTCAGCTGCCTACCAAGGTAGTGTAAAAACTACCAAGAGAACTCCTGTCTGGCACCTTCCCCGGTGGAGTTGTGCATGGGGTGTGTTTGGAACATTTTGTCACCGGCCGAGTCCAAAATTCAGCGGTTCCCCATCTCAGCCCAGAAAGCAGGTAGAACAACTTTTGTGGTGCCTTTCAGCTGCCTACCAAGGTAGTGTAAAAACTACCAAAAGATTTCGTTCCTGGCACCTTCCCCGGTGGAGTTGTGCATGGGGTGTGTTTGGAACATTTTGTCACCAGCCGAGTCCAAAATTCAGCGGTTCCCCATCTCAGCCCAGAAAGCAGGTAGAACAACTTTTGTGGTGTCTTTCAGATGCCTACCAAGGTAGTGTAAAAACTACCAGGAGAACTCCTGTCTGGCACCTTCCCCGGTGGAGTTGTGCATGGGGTGTGTTTGGAACATTTTGTCACCGGCCGAGTCCAAAATTCAGCGGTTCCCCATCTCAGCCCAGAAAGCAGGTAGAACAAGTTTTGTCGTGTCTTTCAAATGCCTACCAAGGTAGTGTAAAAACTACCAGGAGAACTCCTGTCTGGCACCTTCCCCGGTGGAGTTGTGCATGGGGTGTGTTTGGAACACTTTGTCACCGGCCGAGTCCAAAATTCAGCGTTTCCCCATCTCAGCCCAGAAAGCAGGTAGAACAACTTTTGTGGTGTCTTTCAGATGCCTACCAAGGTAGTGTAAAAACTACCAGGAGAACTCCTGTCTGGCACCTTCCGTGGTGGAGTTGTGCATGGGGTGTGTTTGGAACATTTTGCCACCAGCCGAGTCCAAAATTCAGCGTTTCCCCATCTCAGCCCAGAAAGCATGTACAACTTCTTTTCTTGTGCCTTTCAGCTGCCTACCAAGGTAGTGTAAAAACTACCAACAGAATTCGTTCCTGGCACCTTCCCCGGTGGAGTTGTGCATGGGGTGTGTTTGGAACATTTTGTCACCGGCCGAGTCCAAAATTCAGCGGTTCCCCATCTCAGCCCAGAAAGCAGGTAGAACAAGTTTTGTGGTGTCTTTCAAATGCCTACCAAGGTAGTGTAAAAACTATCAAGAGAACTCCTGTCTGGTACCTTCCCCGGTGGAGTTGTGCATGGGGTGTGTTTGGAACATTTTGTCACCGGCCGAGTCCAAAATTCAGCTGTTCTCCATCTCAGCCCAGAAAGCAGGTAGAACAACATTTGTGGTGTCTTTCAGATGCCTACCAAGGTAGTGTAAAAACTACTAAGAGAACTCCTGTCTGGCACCTTCCCCGGTGGAGTTGTGCATGGGGTGTGTTTGGAACATTTTGTCACCAGCCGAGTCCAAAATTCAGCGATTCCCCATCTCAGCCCAGAAAGCAGGTAGAACAACTTCTGTGGTGTCTTTCAGATGCCTACCAAGGTAGTGTAAAAACTACCAGGAGAACTCCTGTCTGGCACCTTCCCCGGTGGAGTTGTGCATGGGGTGTGTTTGGAACATTTTGTCACCAGCCGAGTCCAAAATTCAGCGTTTCCCCATCTCAGCCCAGAAAGCAGGTAGAACAAGTTTTGTGGTGTCTTTCAGATGCCTACCTAGGTAGTGTAAAAACTACCAGGAGAACTCCTGTCTGGCACCTTCCCCGGTGGAGTTGTGCATGGGGTGTGTTTGGAACATTTTGTCACCAGCCGAGTCCAAAATTCAGCGTTTCCCCATCTCAGCCCAGAAAGCAGGTAGAACAACTTTTGTGGTGCCTTTCAGCTGCCTACCAAGGTAGTGTAAAAACTACCAAGAGAACTCCTGTCTGGCACCTTCCCCGGTGGAGTTGTGCATGGGGTGTGTTTGGAACATTTTGTCACCGGCCGAGTCCAAAATTCAGCGGTTCCCCATCTCAGCCCAGAAAGCAGGTACAACAACTTTTCTTGTGCCTTTCAGCTGCCTACCAAGGTAGTGTAAAAACTACCAAGAGAACTCCTGTCTGGCACCTTCCCCGGTGGAGTTGTGCATGGGGTGTGTTTGGAACATTTTGTCACCAGCCGAGTCCAAAATTCAGCGTTTCCCCATCTCAGCCCAGAAAGCAGGTAGAACAACTTTTGTGGTGTCTTTCAGATGCCTACCAAGGTAGTGTAAAAACTACTAAGAGAACTCCTGTCTGGCACCTTCCCCGGTGGAGTTGTGCATGCAGTGTGTTTGGAACATTTTGTCACCGGCCGACTCCAAAATTCAGCGGTTCCCCATCTCAGCCCAGAAAGCAGGAAGAACAACTTTTGTGGTGCCTTTCAAATGCCTACCAAGGTAGTGTAAAAACTATCAAGAGAACTCCTGTCTGGTACCTTCCCCGGTGGAGTTGTGCATGGGGTGTGTTTGGAACATTTTGTCACCAGCCGACTCCAAAATTCAGCGTTTCCCCATCTCAGCCCAGAAAGCAGGTAGAACAACTTTTGTGGTGTCTTTTAGATGCCTACCAAGGTAGTGTAAAAACTACCAAGAGAACTCCTGTCTGGCACCTTCCCCGGTGGAGTTGTGCAGGGGGTGTGTTTGGAACATTTTGTCACCGGCCGACTCCAAAATTCAGCGGTTCCCCATCTCAGCCCACAAAGCTGGTACAACTTCTTTTCTTGTGCCTTTCAGCTGCCTACCAAGGTAGTGTAAAAACTACTAGGAGAACTCCTGTCTGGCACCTTCCCCGGTGGAGTTGTGCATGGGGTGTGTTTGGAACATTTTGTCACCGGCCGAGTCCAAAATTCAGCGTTTCCCCATCTCAGCCCAGAAAGCAGGTAGAACAAGTTTTGTGGTGTCTTTCAGATGCCTACCAAGGTAGTGTAAAAACTACCAGGAGAACTCCTGTCTGGCACCTTCCCCGGTGGAGTTGTGCATGGGGTGTGTTTGGAACATTTTGTCACCAGCCGACTCCAAAATTCAGCGTTTCCCCATCTCAGCCCAGAAAGCAGGTAGAACAACTTTTGTGGTGTCTTTCAGATGCCTACCAAGGTAGTGTAAAAACTACCAAAAGATTTCGTTCCTGGCACCTTCCCCGGTGGAGTTGTGCATGGGGTGTGTTTGGAACATTTTGTCACCGGCCGAGTCCAAAATTCAGCGTTTCCCCATCTCAGCCCAGAAAGCAGGTAGAACAAGTTTTGTGGTGTCTTTCAAATGCCTACCAAGGTAGTGTAAAAACTACCAGGAGAACTCCTGTCTGGCACCTTCCCCGGTGGAGTTGTGCATGGGGTGTGTTTGGAACATTTTGTCACCGGCCGAGTCCAAAATTCAGCGTTTCTCCATCTCAGCCCAGAAAGCAGGTAGAACAAGTTTTGTGGTGCCTTTCAGCTGCCTACCAAGGTAGTGTAAAAACTACCAAGAGAACTCCTGTCTGGCACCTTCCCCGGTGGAGTTGTGCATGGGGTGTGTTTGGAACATTTTGTCACCGGCCGACTCCAAAATTCAGCGGTTCCCCATCTCAGCCCACAAAGCAGGTACAACAACTTTTCTTGTGCCTTTCAGCTGCCTACCAAGGTAGTGTAAAAACTACCAAAAGAATTCGTTCCTGGCACCTTCCCCGGTGGAGTTGTGCATGGGGTGTGTTTGGAACATTTTGTCACCGGCCGACTCCAAAATTCAGCGTTTCCCCATCTCAGCCCACAAAGCAGGTAGAACAAGTTTTGTGGTGTCTTTCAGATGCCTACCAAGGTAGTGTAAAAACTACTAAGAGAACTCCTGTCTGGCACCTTCCCCGGTGGAGTTGTGCATGGGGTGTGTTTGGAACATTTTGTCACCGGCCGACTCCAAAATTCAGCGGTTCCCCATCTCAGCCCAGAAAGCAGGAAGAACAAGTTTTGTGGTGCCTTTCAAATGCCTACCAAGGTAGTGTAAAAACTACCAAGAGAACTCCTGTCTGGTACCTTCCCCGGTGGAGTTGTGCATGGGGTGTGTTTGGAACATTTTGTCACCAGCCGACTCCAAAATTCAGCGTTTCCCCATCTCAGCCCAGAAAGCAGGTAGAACAAGTTTTGTGGTGTCTTTTAGATGCCTACCAAGGTAGTGTAAAAACTACCAAGAGAACTCCTGTCTGGCACCTTCCCCGGTGGAGTTGTGCAGGGGGTGTGTTTGGAACATTTTGCCACCAGCCGACTCCAAAATTCAGCGGTTCCCCATCTCAGCCCACAAAGCTGGTACAACTTCTTTTCTTGTGCCTTTCAGCTGCCTACCAAGGTAGTGTAAAAACTACCAAAAGAATTCGTTCCTGGCACCTTCCCCGGTGGAGTTGTGCATGGGGTGTGTTTGGAACATTTTGTCACCGGCCGAGTCCAAAATTCAGCGGTTCCCCATCTCAGCCCAGAAAGCAGGTAGAACAACTTTTGTGGTGTCTTTCAGATGCCTACCGGAGCAATGTAAAAACTACCAGGAGAACTCCTGTCTGGCACCTTCCCCGGTGGAGTTGTGCATGGGGTGTGTTTGGAACATTTTGTCACCAGCCGACTCCAAAATTCAGCGTTTCCCCATCTCAGCCCAGAAAGCAGGTAGAACAACTTTTGTGGTGCCTTTCAGATGCCTACCAAGGTAGTGTAAAAACTACCAAAAGATTTCGTTCCTGGCACCTTCCCCGGTGGAGTTGTGCATGGGGTGTGTTTGGAACATTTTGTCACCGGCCGACTCCAAAATTCAGCGGTTCCCCATCTCAGCCCAGAAAGCAGGTAGAACAACTTTTGTGGTGTCTTTCAGATGCCTACCAAGGTAGTGTAAAAACTACCAGGAGAACTCCTGTCTGGCACCTTCCCCGGTGGAGTTGTGCATGGGGTGTGTTTGGAACATTTTGTCACCGGCCGAGTCCAAAAATCAGCGGTTCCCCATCTCAGCCCAGAAAGCAGGTAGAACAACTTTTGTGGTGTCTTTCAGATGCCTACCAAGGTAGCGTAAAAACTACCAAGAGAACTCCTGTCTGGCACCTTCCCCGGTGGAGTTGTGCATGGGGTGTGTTTGGAACATTTTGTCACCAGCCGAGTCCAAAATTCAGCGATTCCCCATCTCAGCCCAGAAAGCAGGAAGAACAACTTTTGTGGTGTCTTTCAGATGCCTACCGGAGCAATGTAAAAACTACCAGGAGAACTCCTGTCTGGCACCTTCCCCGGTGGAGTTGTGCAGGGGGGGTGTTTGGAACATTTTGTCACCAGCCGACTCCAAAATTCAGCCGTTCCCCATCTCAGCCCAGAAAGCAGGTAGAACAACTTTTGTGGTGTCTTTCAGCTGCCTACCAAGGTAGTGTAAAAACTATTAAGAGAACTCCTGTCTGGCACCTTCCCCGGTGGAGTTGTGCATGGGGTGTGTTTGGAACATTTTGTCACCGGCCGACTCCAAAATTCAGCGATTCCCCATCTCAGCCCACAAAGCAGGTAGAAAAACTTTTGTGGTGTCTTTGAGGTGCCTACCAGAGCAATGTAAAATCTATCAAGAGAACTCCTGTCTGGCACCTTCCCCGGTGGAGTTGTGCATGGGGTGTGTTTGGAACATTTTGTCACCAGCCGACTCCAAAATTCAGCGGTTCCCCATCTCAGCCCAGAAAGCAGGAAGAACAACTTTTGTGGTGCCTTTCAAATGCCTACCAAGGCAGTGTAAAAACTACCAGGAGAACTCCTGTCTGGCACCTTCCCCGGTGGAGTTGTGCATGGGGTGTGTTTGGAACATTTTGTCACCGGCCGACTCCAAAATTCAGCGTTTCCCCATCTCAGCCCAGAAAGCAGGTACAACAACTTTTGTGGTGCCTTTCAGCTGCCTACCAAGGTAGTGTAAAATCTACCAACAGAACTCCTGTCTGGCACCTTCCCCGGTGGAGTTGTGCATGGGGTGTGTTTGGAACATTTTGTCACCGGCCGACTCCAAAATTCAGCGATTCCCCGTCTCAGCCGAGAAAGCAGATAGAAGAAGTTTTGTGGTGTCTTTGAGGTGCCTACCAGAGCAATGTAAAATCTATCAAGAGAACTCCTGTCTGGCACCTTCCCCAGTGGAGTTGTGCATGGGGTGTGTTTGGAACATTTTGCCACCAGCCGACTCCAAAATTCAGCGGTTCCCCATCTCAGCCCAGAAAGCAGGAAGAACAACTTTTGTGGTGCCTTTCAGCTGCCTACCAAGGTAGTGTAAAATCTACCAACAGAACTCCTGTCTGGCACCTTCCCCGGTGGAGTTGTGCATGGGGTGTGTTTGGAACATTTTGTCACCGGCCGACTCCAAAATTCAGCGGTTCCCCATCTCAGCCCAGAAAGCAGGTAGAACAACTTTTGTGGTGTCTTTCAGATGCCTACCGGAGCAATGTAAAAACTACCAAGAGAACTCCTGTCTGGCACCTTCCCCGGTGGAGTTGTGCATGGGGTGTGTTTGGAACATTTTGTCACCAGCCGAGTCCAAAATTCAGCGATTCCCCATCTCAGCCCAGAAAGCAGGAAGAACAACTTTTGTGGTGCCTTTCAAATGCCTACCAAGGTAGTGTAAAAACTACCAGGAGAACTCCTGTCTGGCACCTTCCCCGGTGGAGTTGTGCATGGGGTGTGTTTGGAACATTTTGTCACCGGCCGAGTCCAAAATTCAGCGATTCCCCATCTCAGCCCAGAAAGCAGGTAGAACAACTTTTCTGGTGTCTTTGAGGTGCCTACCAGAGCAATGTAAAATCTATCAAGAGAACTCCTGCCTGGCACCTTCCCCGGTGGAGTTGTGCATGGGGTGTGTTTGGAACATTTTGCCACCAGCCGACTCCAAAATTCAGCGGTTCCCCATCTCAGCCCAGAAAGAGGGTAGAACAACTTTTGTAGTGTCTTTTTGATGCCTACCAAGGTAGTGTAAAAACTACCAAGAGAACTCCTGTCTGGCACCTTCCCCGGTGGAGTTGTGCATGGGGTGTGTTTGGAAAATTCTGTCACCGGCCAACTCCAAAATTCAGCGATTCCCCATCTCAGCCCAGAAAGCAGGTAGAACAACTTTTGTGGTGTCTTTCAGGTGCCTACCAAGGTAGTGTAAAAACTTCCAAAAGAACTCTTGTCTGGCACATTCCCCGGTGGAGTTGTGCATGGGGTGTGTTTGGAACATTTTGTCACCAGCCGAGTGCAAAATTCAGCTGTTCCCCATCTCAGCCCAGAAAGCAGGTAGAACAACTTTTGTGGTGTCTTTCAGAGGCCTACCAAGGTAGTGTAAAAACTATTAAGAGAACTCCTGTCTGGCACCTTCCCCGGTGGAGTTGTGCATGGGGTGTGTTTGGAACATTTTGTCACCGGCCGAGTCCAAAATTCAGCGGTTCCCCATCTCAGCCCAGAAAGCAGGTAGAACAACTTTTGTGGTGTCTTTGAGGTGCCTACCGGAGCAATGTAAAAACTACCAGGAGAACTCCTGTCTGGCACCTTCCCCGGTGGAGTTGTGCAGGGGGTGTGTTTGGAACATTTTGTCACCGGCCGACTCCAAAATTCAGCGGTTCCCCATCTCAGCCCAGAAAGCAGGTAGAACAAGTTTTGTGGTGTCTTTCAGATGCCTACCAAGGTAGCGTAAAAACTACCAAGAGAACTCCTGTCTGGCACCTTCCCCGGTGGAGTTGTGCATGGGGTGTGTTTGGAACATTTTGTCACCAGCCGACTCCAAAATTCAGCGTTTCCCCATCTCAGCCCAGAAAGCAGGAAGAACAACTTTTGTGGTGCCTTTCAAATGCCTACCAAGGTAGTGTAAAAACTACCAGGAGAACTCCTGTCTGGCACCTTCCCCGGTGGAGTTGTGCATGGGGTGTGTTTGGAACATTTTGTCACCAGCCGAGTGCAAAATTCAGCTGTTCCCCATCTCAGCCCAGAAAGCAGGTAGAACAACTTTTGTGGTGTCTTTCAGAGGCCTACCAAGGTAGTGTAAAAACTATTAAGAGAACTCCTGTCTGGCACCTTCCCCGGTGGAGTTGTGCATGGGGTGTGTTTGGAACATTTTGTCACCGGCCGAGTCCAAAATTCAGCGGTTCCCCATCTCAGCCCAGAAAGCAGGTAGAACAACTTTTGTGGTGTCTTTGAGGTGCCTACCGGAGCAATGTAAAAACTACCAGGAGAACTCCTGTCTGGCACCTTCCCCGGTGGAGTTGTGCAGGGGGTGTGTTTGGAACATTTTGCCACCAGCCGACTCCAAAATTCAGCGGTTCCCCATCTCAGCCCAGAAAGAGGGTAGAACAACTTTTGTAGTGTCTTTTTGATGCCTACCAAGGTAGTGTAAAAACTACCAAGAGAACTCCTGTCTGGCACCTTCCCCGGTGGAGTTGTGCATGGGGTGTGTTTGGAAAATTCTGTCACCGGCCGACTCCAAAATTCAGCGGTTCCCCATCTCAGCCCAGAAAGCAGGTAGAACAACTTTTGTGGTGCCTTTCAAATGCCTACCAAGGTAGTGTAAAAACTACTAAGAGAACTCCTGTCTGGCACCTTCCCCAGTGGAGTTGTGCATGGGGTGTGTTTGGAACATTTTGTCACCGGCCGAGTCCAAAATTCAGCGGTTCCCCATCTCAGCCCAGAAAGCAGATAGAACAAGTTTTGTGGTGTCTTTGAGGTGCCTACCGGAGCAATGTAAAAACTACCAGGAGAACTCCTGTCTGGCACCTTCCCCGGTGGAGTTGTGCAGGGGGTGTGTTTGGAACATTTTGTCACCAGCCGACTCCAAAATTCAGCGGTTCCCCATCTCAGCCCAGAAAGCAGGTAGAACATCTTTTGTGGTGTCTTTGAGGTGCCTACCAAGGTAGTTTAAAAACTATCAAGAGAACTCCTGTCTGGCACCTTCCCCGGTGGAGTTGTGCATGGGGTGTGTTTGGAAAATTCTGTCACCGGCCGACTCCAAAATTCAGCGATTCCCCATCTCAGCCCAGAAAGCAGGTAGAACAACTTTTGTGGTGTCTTTCAGATGCCTACCGGAGCAATGTAAAAACTACCAGGAGAACTCCTGTCTGGCACCTTCCCCGGTGTAGTTGTGCAGGGGGTGTGTTTGGAACATTTTGTCACCAGCCGAGTCCAAAATTCAGCTGATCCCCATCACAGCCCAGAAAGCAGGTAGAACAACTTTTGTGGTGTCTTTCAAATGCCTACCAAGGTAGTGTAAAAACTACTAAGAGAACTCCTGTCTGGCACCTTCCCCAGTGGAGTTGTGCATGGGGTGTGTTTGGAACATTTTGTCACCGGCCGAGTCCAAAATTCAGCGGTTCCCCATCTCAGCCCAGAAAGAGGGTAGAACAACTTTTGTGGTGTCTTTGAGGTGCCTACCGGAGCAATGTAAAAACTACCAGGAGAACTCCTGTCTGGCACCTTCCCCGGTGGAGTTGTGCAGGGGGTGTGTTTGGAACATTTTGTCACCAGCCGACTCCAAAATTCAGCGGTTCCCCATCTCAGCCCAGAAAGCAGGTAGAACATCTTTTGTGGTGTCTTTGAGGTGCCTACCAAGGTAGTTTAAAAACTATCAAGAGAACTCCTGTCTGGCACCTTCCCCGGTGGAGTTGTGCATGGGGTGTGTTTGGAAAATTCTGTCACCGGCCGACTCCAAAATTCAGCGATTCCCCATCTCAGCCCAGAAAGCAGGTAGAACAACTTTTGTGGTGTCTTTCAGATGCCTACCGGAGCAATGTAAAAACTACCAGGAGAACTCCTGTCTGGCACCTTCCCCGGTGTAGTTGTGCAGGGGGTGTGTTTGGAACATTTTGTCACCAGCCGAGTCCAAAATTCAGCTGATCCCCATCACAGCCCAGAAAGCAGGTAGAACAACTTTTGTGGTGTCTTTCAGAGGCCTACCAAGGTAGTGTAAAAACTATTAAGAGAACTCCTGTCTGGCACCTTCCCCGGTGGAGTTGTGCATGGGGTGTGTTTGGAACATTTTGTCACCGGCCGAGTCCAAAATTCAGCGATTCCCCATCTCAGCCCAGAAAGCAGGAAGAACAACTTTTGTGGTGCCTTTCAAATGCCTACCAAGGTAGTGTAAAAACTACCAGGAGAACTCCTGTCTGGCACCTTCCCCGGTGGAGTTGTGCATGGGGTGTGTTTGGAACATTTTGTCACCGGCCGACTCCAAAATTCAGCGGTTCCCCATCTCAGCCCAGAAAGCAGGTAGAACAACTTTTGTGGTGTCTTTCAGATACCTACCGGAGCAATGTAAAAAATACCAGGAGAACTCCTGTCTGGCACCTTTCCCGGTGGAGTTGTGCATGGGGTGTGTTTGGAACATTTTGTCACCGGCCGAGTCCAAAATTCATCGATTCCCCATCTCAGCCCAGAAAGCAGATAGAACAAGTTTTGTGGTGTCTTTGAGGTGCCTATCAGAGCAATGTAAAATCTATCAAGAGAACTCCTGCCTGGCACCTTCCCCGGTGGAGTTGTGCAGGGGGTGTGTTTGGAAAATTTTGCCACCAGCCGACTCCAAAATTCAGCGGTTCCCCATCTCAGCCCAGAAAGCAGGTAGAACAACTTTTGTGGTGTCTTTCAGATGCCTACCAAGGTAGTGTAAAAACTACCAGGAGAACTCCTGTCTGGCACCTTCCCCGGTGGAGTTGTGCATGGGGTGTGTTTGGAACATTTTGTCACCGGCCGAGTCCAAAATTCAGCGATTCCCCATCTCAGCCCAGAAAGCAGGTAGAAAAACTTTTGTGGTGTCTTTGAGGTGCCTACCAGAGCAATGTAAAATCTATCAAGAGAACTCCTGTCTGGCACCTTCCGTGGTGGAGTTGTGCATGGGGTGTGTTTGGAACATTTTGCCACCAGCCGAGTCCAAAATTCAGCGGTTCCCCATCTCAGCCCAGAAAGCAGGAAGAACAACTTTTGTGGTGCCTTTCAGGTGCCTACCAAGGTAGTGTAAAAACTACCAGGAGAACTCCTGTCTGGCACCTTCCCCGGTGGAGTTGTGCATGGGGTGTGTTTGGAACATTTTGTCACCGGCCGACTCCAAAATTCAGCGGTTCCCCATCTCAGCCCAGAAAGCAGGTACAACAACTTTTGTGGTGCCTTTCAGCTGCCTACCAAGGTAGTGTAAAATCTACCAACAAAACTCCTGTCTGGCACCTTCCCCGGTGGAGTTGTGCATGGGGTGTGTTTGGAACATTTTGTCACCGGCCGACTCCAAAATTCAGTGATTCCCCGTCTCAGCCGAGAAAGCAGATAGAAGAAGTTTTGTGGTGTCTTTGAGGTGCCTACCAGAGCAATGTAAAATCTTTCAAGAGAACTCCTGTCTGGCACCTTCCCCGGTGGAGTTGTGCATGGGGTGTGTTTGGAAAATTTTGCCACCAGCCGAGTCCAAAATTCAGCGTTTCCCCATCTCAGCCCAGAAAGCAGGAAGAACAACTTTTGTGGTGCCTTTCAGCTGCCTACCAAGGTAGTGTAAAATCTACCAACAGAACTCCTGTCTGGCACCTTCCCCGGTGGAGTTGTGCATGGGGTGTGTTTGGAACATTTTGTCACCGGCCGACTCCAAAATTCAGCTCTTCCCCATCTCAGCCCAGAAAGCAGGTAGAACAACTTTTGTGGTGTCTTTCAGATGCCTACCAAGGTAGTGTAAAAACTACCAGGAGAACTCCTGTCTGGCACCTTCCCCGGTGGAGTTGTGCATGGGGTGTGTTTGGAACATTTTGTCACCGGCCGAGTCCAAAATTCAGCTCTTCCCCATCTCAGCCCAGAAAGCAGGTAGAACAACTTTTGTGGTGTCTTTGAGGTGCCTACCGGAGCAATGTAAAAACTACCAGGAGAACTCCTGTCTGGCACCTTCCCCGGTGGAGTTGTGCAGGGGGTGTGTTTGGAACATTTTGTCACCAGCCGACTCCAAAATTCAGCGGTTCCCCATCTCAGCCCAGAAAGCAGGTAGAACAACTTTTGTGGTGTCTTTCAGATACCTACCGGAGCAATGTAAAAACTACCAGGAGAACTCCTGTCTGGCACCTTCCCCGGTGGAGTTGTGCAGGGGGTGTGTTTGGAACATTTTGTCACCGGCCGAGTCCAAAATTCAGCTCTTCCCCATCTCAGCCCAGAAAGCAGATAGAACAAGTTTTGTGGTGTCTTTTAGATGCCTACCAAGGTAGTGTAAAATCTATCAAGAGAACTCCTGTCTGGCACCTTCCCCGGTGGAGTTGTGCATGGGGTGTGTTTGGAACATTTTGCCACCAGCCGACTCCAAAATTCAGCGGTTCCCCATCTCAGCTCAGAAAGCAGGAAGAACAACTTTTGTGGTGTCTTTCAGATACCTACCGGAGCAATGTAAAAACTACCAGGAGAACTCCTGTCTGGCACCTTCCCCGGTGGAGTTGTGCATGGGGTGTGTTTGGAACATTTTGTCACCGGCCGAGTCCAAAATTCAGCGATTCCCCATCTCAGCCCAGAAAGCAGATAGAACAAGTTTTGTGGTGTCTTTGAGGTGCCTACCAGAGCAATGTAAAATCTATCAAGAGAACTCCTGTCTGGCACCTTCCGTGGTGGAGTTGTGCATGGGGTGTGTTTGGAACATTTTGCCACCAGCCGAGTCCAAAATTCAGCGTTTCCCCATCTCAGCCCAGAAAGCAGGAAGAACAACATTTGTGGTGCCTTTCAGGTGCCTACCAAGGTAGTGTAAAAACTACCAGGAGAACTCCTGTCTGGCACCTTCCCCGGTGGAGTTGTGCATGGGGTGTGTTTGGAACATTTTGTCACCGGCCGACTCCAAAATTCAGCGGTTCCCCATCTCAGCCCAGAAAGCAGGTACAACAACTTTTGTGGTGCCTTTCAGCTGCCTACCAAGGTAGTGTAAAATCTACCAACAGAACTCCTGTCTGGCACCTTCCCCGGTGGAGTTGTGCATGGGGTGTGTTTGGAACATTTTGTCACCGGCCGAGTCCAAAATTCAGTGATTCCCCGTCTCAGCCGAGAAAGCAGATAGAAGAAGTTTTGTGGTGTCTTTGAGGTGCCTACCAGAGCAATGTAAAATCTATCAAGAGAACTCCTGTCTGGCACCTTTCCCGGTGGATTTGTGCATGGGGTGTGTTTGGAAAATTTTGCCACCAGCCGACTCCAAAATTCAGCGGTTCCCCATCTCAGCCCAGAAAGCAGGAAGAACAACTTTTGTGGTGCCTTTCAGCTGCCTACCAAGGTAGTGTAAAATCTACCAACAGAACTCCTGTCTGGCACCTTCCCCGGTGGAGTTGTGCATGGGGTGTGTTTGGAACATTTTGTCACCGGCCGACTCCAAAATTCAGCTCTTCCCCATCTCAGCCCAGAAAGCAGGTAGAACAACTTTTGTGGTGTCTTTCAGATGCCTACCAAGGTAGTGTAAAAACTACCAGGAGAACTCCTGTCTGGCACCTTCCGTGGTGGAGTTGTGCATGGGGTGTGTTTGGAACATTTTGTCACCGGCCGACTCCAAAATTCAGCGGTTCCCCATCTCAGCCCAGAAAGCAGGTAGAACAACTTTTGTGGTGTCTTTCAGATACCTACCGGAGCAATGTAAAAACTACCAGGAGAACTCCTGTCTGGCACCTTCCCCGGTGGAGTTGTGCATGGGGTGTGTTTGGAACATTTTGTCACCGGCCGAGTCCAAAATTCAGCGATTCCCCATCTCAGCCCAGAAAGCAGATAGAACAAGTTTTGTGGTGTCTTTTAGATGCCTACCAAGGTAGTGTAAAATCTATCAAGAGAACTCCTGCCTGGCACCTTCCCCGGTGGAGTTGTGCATGGGGTGTGTTTGGAACATTTTGCCACCAGCCGACTCCAAAATTCAGCGGTTCCCCATCTCAGCTCAGAAAGCAGGAAGAACAACATTTGTGGTGTCTTTCAGATACCTACCGGAGCAATGTAAAAACTACCAGGAGAACTCCTGTCTGGCACCTTCCCCGGTGGAGTTGTGCATGGGGTGTGTTTGGAACATTTTGTCACCGGCCGAGTCCAAAATTCAGCGATTCCCCATCTCAGCCCAGAAAGCAGATAGAACAAGTTTTGTGGTGTCTTTGAGGTGCCTACCAGAGCAATGTAAAATCTATCAAGAGAACTCCTGTCTGGCACCTTCCCCGGTGGAGTTGTGCATGGGGTGTGTTTGGAACATTTTGCCACCATCCGAGTCCAAATTTCAGCGTTTCCCCATCTCAGCCCAGAAAGCAGGAAGAACAACATTTGTGGTGCCTTTCAGGTGCCTACCAAGGTAGTGTAAAAACTACCAGGAGAACTCCTGTCTGGCACCTTCCCCGGTGGAGTTGTGCATGGGGTGTGTTTGGAACATTTTGTCACCGGCCGAGTCCAAAATTCAGCGGTTCCCCATCTCAGCCCAGAAAGCAGGTACAACAACTTTTGTGGTGCCTTTCAGCTGCCTACCAAGGTAGTGTAAAATCTACCAACAGAACTCCTGTCAGGCACCTTCCCCGGTGGAGTTGTGCATGGGGTGTGTTTGGAACATTTTGTCACCGGCCGACTCCAAAATTCAGTGATTCCCCGTCTCAGCCGAGAAAGCAGATAGAAGAAGTTTTGTGGTGTCTTTGAGGTGCCTACCAGAGCAATGTAAAATCTATCAAGAGAACTCCTGTCTGGCACCTTCCCCGGTGGAGTTGTGCATGGGGTGTGTTTGGAAAATTTTGTCACCAGCCGACTCCAAAATTCAGCGTTTCCCCATCTCAGCCCAGAAAGCAGGAAGAACAACTTTTGTGGTGCCTTTCAGCTGCCTACCAAGGTAGTGTAAAATCTACCAACAGAACTCCTGTCTGGCACCTTCCCCGGTGGAGTTGTGCATGGGGTGTGTTTGGAACATTTTGTCACCAGCCGAGTGCAAAATTCAGCTGTTCCCCATCTCAGCCCAGAAAGCAGGTAGAACAACTTTTGTGGTGTCTTTCAGAGGCCTACCAAGGTAGTGTAAAAACTATTAAGAGAACTCCTGTCTGGCACCTTCCCCGGTGGAGTTGTGCATGGGGTGTGTTTGGAACATTTTGTCACCGGCCGACTCCAAAATTCAGCGGTTCCCCATCTCAGCCCAGAAAGCAGGTAGAACAACTTTTGTGGTGTCTTTGAGGTGCCTACCGGAGCAATGTAAAAACTACCAGGAGAACTCCTGTCTGGCACCTTCCCCGGTGGAGTTGTGCAGGGGGTGTGTTTGGAACATTTTGCCACCAGCCGACTCCAAAATTCAGCGGTTCCCCATCTCAGCCCAGAAAGAGGGTAGAACAACTTTTGTAGTGTCTTTTTGATGCCTACCAAGGTAGTGTAAAAACTACCAAGAGAACTCCTGTCTGGCACCTTCCCCGGTGGAGTTGTGCATGGGGTGTGTTTGGAAAATTCTGTCACCGGCCGAGTCCAAAATTCAGCGATTCCCATCTCAGCCCAGAAAGCAGGTAGAACAACTTTTGTGGTGTCTTTCAGCTGCCTACCAAGGTAGTGTAAAAACTTCCAAAAGAACTCTTGTCTGGCACCTTCCCCGGTGGAGTTGTGCAGGGGGTGTGTTTGGAACATTTTGTCACCGGCCGACTCCAAAATTCAGCGGTTCCCCATCTCAGCCCAGAAAGCAGGTAGAACAACTTTTGTGGTGCCTTTCAAATGCCTACCAAGGTAGTGTAAAAACTACTAAGAGAACTCCTGTCTGGCACCTTCCCCAGTGGAGTTGTGCATGGGGTGTGTTTGGAACATTTTGTCACCGGCCGAGTCCAAAATTCAGCGGTTCCCCATCTCAGCCCAGAAAGAGGGTAGAACAACTTTTGTGGTGTCTTTGAGGTGCCTACCGGAGCAATGTAAAAACTACCAGGAGAACTCCTGTCTGGCACCTTCCCCGGTGGAGTTGTGCAGGGGGTGTGTTTGGAACATTTTGTCACCAGCCGACTCCAAAATTCAGCGGTTCCCCATCTCAGCCCAGAAAGCAGGTAGAACATCTTTTGTGGTGTCTTTGAGGTGCCTACCAAGGTAGTTTAAAAACTATCAAGAGAACTCCTGTCTGGCACCTTCCCCGGTGGAGTTGTGCATGGGGTGTGTTTGGAACATTTTGTCACCGGCCGACTCCAAAATTCAGCGATTCCCCATCTCAGCCCAGAAAGCAGGTAGAACAACTTTTGTGGTGTCTTTCAGATGCCTACCGGAGCAATGTAAAAACTACCAAGAGAACTCCTGTCTGGCACCTTCCCCGGTGTAGTTGTGCAGGGGGTGTGTTTGGAACATTTTGTCACCAGCCGAGTCCAAAATTCAGCTGATCCCCATCACAGCCCAGAAAGCAGGTAGAACAACTTTTGTGGTGTCTTTCAGAGGCCTACCAAGGTAGTGTAAAAACTATTAAGAGAACTCCTGTCTGGCACCTTCCCCGGTGGAGTTGTGCATGGGGTGTGTTTGGAACATTTTGTCACCGGCCGAGTCCAAAATTCAGCGATTCCCCATCTCAGCCCAGAAAGCAGGAAGAACAACTTTTGTGGTGCCTTTCAAATGCCTACCAAGGTAGTGTAAAAACTACCAGGAGAACTCCTGTCTGGCACCTTCCCCGGTGGAGTTGTGCATGGGGTGTGTTTGGAACATTTTGTCACCGGCCGACTCCAAAATTCAGCGGTTCCCCATCTCAGCCCAGAAAGCAGGTAGAACAACTTTTGTGGTGCCTTTCAGCTGCCTACCAAGGTAGTGTAAAATCTACCAACAGAACTCCTGTCTGGCACCTTCCCCGGTGGAGTTGTGCATGGGGTGTGTTTGGAACATTTTGTCACCGGCCGAGTCCAAAATTCAGTGATTCCCCGTCTCAGCCGAGAAAGCAGATAGAAGAAGTTTTGTGGTGTCTTTGAGGTGCCTACCAGAGCAATGTAAAATCTATCAAGAGAACTCCTGTCTGGCACCTTTCCCGGTGGATTTGTGCATGGGGTGTGTTTGGAAAATTTTGCCACCAGCCGACTCCAAAATTCAGCGGTTCCCCATCTCAGCCCAGAAAGCAGGAAGAACAACTTTTGTGGTGCCTTTCAGCTGCCTACCAAGGTAGTGTAAAATCTACCAACAGAACTCCTGTCTGGCACCTTCCCCGGTGGAGTTGTGCATGGGGTGTGTTTGGAACATTTTGTCACCGGCCGACTCCAAAATTCAGCTCTTCCCCATCTCAGCCCAGAAAGCAGGTAGAACAACTTTTGTGGTGTCTTTCAGATGCCTACCAAGGTAGTGTAAAAACTACCAGGAGAACTCCTGTCTGGCACCTTCCGTGGTGGAGTTGTGCATGGGGTGTGTTTGGAACATTTTGTCACCGGCCGACTCCAAAATTCAGCGGTTCCCCATCTCAGCCCAGAAAGCAGGAAGAACAACTTTTGTGGTGCCTTTCAGCTGCCTACCAAGGTAGTGTAAAATCTACCAACAGAACTCCTGTCTGGCACCTTCCCCGGTGGAGTTGTGCATGGGGTGTGTTTGGAACATTTTGTCACCAGCCGAGTGCAAAATTCAGCTGTTCCCCATCTCAGCCCAGAAAGCAGGTAGAACAACTTTTGTGGTGTCTTTCAGAGGCCTACCAAGGTAGTGTAAAAACTATTAAGAGAACTCCTGTCTGGCACCTTCCCCGGTGGAGTTGTGCATGGGGTGTGTTTGGAACATTTTGTCACCGGCCGACTCCAAAATTCAGCGGTTCCCCATCTCAGCCCAGAAAGCAGGTAGAACAACTTTTGTGGTGTCTTTGAGGTGCCTACCGGAGCAATGTAAAAACTACCAGGAGAACTCCTGTCTGGCACCTTCCCCGGTGGAGTTGTGCAGGGGGTGTGTTTGGAACATTTTGCCACCAGCCGACTCCAAAATTCAGCGGTTCCCCATCTCAGCCCAGAAAGAGGGTAGAACAACTTTTGTAGTGTCTTTTTGATGCCTACCAAGGTAGTGTAAAAACTACCAAGAGAACTCCTGTCTGGCACCTTCCCCGGTGGAGTTGTGCATGGGGTGTGTTTGGAAAATTCTGTCACCGGCCGAGTCCAAAATTCAGCGATTCCCATCTCAGCCCAGAAAGCAGGTAGAACAACTTTTGTGGTGTCTTTCAGCTGCCTACCAAGGTAGTGTAAAAACTTCCAAAAGAACTCTTGTCTGGCACCTTCCCCGGTGGAGTTGTGCAGGGGGTGTGTTTGGAACATTTTGTCACCGGCCGACTCCAAAATTCAGCGGTTCCCCATCTCAGCCCAGAAAGCAGGTAGAACAACTTTTGTGGTGCCTTTCAAATGCCTACCAAGGTAGTGTAAAAACTACTAAGAGAACTCCTGTCTGGCACCTTCCCCAGTGGAGTTGTGCATGGGGTGTGTTTGGAACATTTTGTCACCGGCCGAGTCCAAAATTCAGCGGTTCCCCATCTCAGCCCAGAAAGAGGGTAGAACAACTTTTGTGGTGTCTTTGAGGTGCCTACCGGAGCAATGTAAAAACTACCAGGAGAACTCCTGTCTGGCACCTTCCCCGGTGGAGTTGTGCAGGGGGTGTGTTTGGAACATTTTGTCACCAGCCGACTCCAAAATTCAGCGGTTCCCCATCTCAGCCCAGAAAGCAGGTAGAACATCTTTTGTGGTGTCTTTGAGGTGCCTACCAAGGTAGTTTAAAAACTATCAAGAGAACTCCTGTCTGGCACCTTCCCCGGTGGAGTTGTGCATGGGGTGTGTTTGGAACATTTTGTCACCGGCCGACTCCAAAATTCAGCGATTCCCCATCTCAGCCCAGAAAGCAGGTAGAACAACTTTTGTGGTGTCTTTCAGATGCCTACCGGAGCAATGTAAAAACTACCAAGAGAACTCCTGTCTGGCACCTTCCCCGGTGTAGTTGTGCAGGGGGTGTGTTTGGAACATTTTGTCACCAGCCGAGTCCAAAATTCAGCTGATCCCCATCACAGCCCAGAAAGCAGGTAGAACAACTTTTGTGGTGTCTTTCAGAGGCCTACCAAGGTAGTGTAAAAACTATTAAGAGAACTCCTGTCTGGCACCTTCCCCGGTGGAGTTGTGCATGGGGTGTGTTTGGAACATTTTGTCACTGGCCGACTCCAAAATTCAGCGATTCCCCATCTCAGCCCAGAAAGCAGGTAGAACAAGTTTTGTGGTGTCTTTCAGATGCCTACCAAGGTAGTGTAAAAACTACCAGGAGAACTCCTGTCTGGCACCTTCCCCGGTGGAGTTGTGCATGGGGTGTGTTTGGAACATTTTGTCACCGGCCGACTCCAAAATTCAGCGGTTCCCCATCTCAGCCCAGAAAGCAGGTAGAACAACTTTTGTGGTGCCTTTCAGCTGCCTACCAAGGTAGTGTAAAATCTACCAACAGAACTCCTGTCTGGCACCTTCCCCGGTGGAGTTGTGCATGGGGTGTGTTTGGAACATTTTGTCACCGGCCGAGTCCAAAATTCAGTGATTCCCCGTCTCAGCCGAGAAAGCAGATAGAAGAAGTTTTGTGGTGTCTTTGAGGTGCCTACCAGAGCAATGTAAAATCTATCAAGAGAACTCCTGTCTGGCACCTTTCCCGGTGGATTTGTGCATGGGGTGTGTTTGGAAAATTTTGCCACCAGCCGACTCCAAAATTCAGCGGTTCCCCATCTCAGCCCAGAAAGCAGGAAGAACAACTTTTGTGGTGCCTTTCAGCTGCCTACCAAGGTAGTGTAAAATCTACCAACAGAACTCCTGTCTGGCACCTTCCCCGGTGGAGTTGTGCATGGGGTGTGTTTGGAACATTTTGTCACCGGCCGACTCCAAAATTCAGCTCTTCCCCATCTCAGCCCAGAAAGCAGGTAGAACAACTTTTGTGGTGTCTTTCAGATGCCTACCAAGGTAGTGTAAAAACTACCAGGAGAACTCCTGTCTGGCACCTTCCGTGGTGGAGTTGTGCATGGGGTGTGTTTGGAACATTTTGTCACCGGCCGACTCCAAAATTCAGCGGTTCCCCATCTCAGCCCAGAAAGCAGGTAGAACAACTTTTGTGGTGTCTTTCAGATACCTACCGGAGCAATGTAAAAACTACCAGGAGAACTCCTGTCTGGCACCTTCCCCGGTGGAGTTGTGCATGGGGTGTGTTTGGAACATTTTGTCACCGGCCGAGTCCAAAATTCAGCGATTCCCCATCTCAGCCCAGAAAGCAGATAGAACAAGTTTTGTGGTGTCTTTTAGATGCCTACCAAGGTAGTGTAAAATCTATCAAGAGAACTCCTGCCTGGCACCTTCCCCGGTGGAGTTGTGCATGGGGTGTGTTTGGAACATTTTGCCACCAGCCGACTCCAAAATTCAGCGGTTCCCCATCTCAGCTCAGAAAGCAGGAAGAACAACATTTGTGGTGTCTTTCAGATACCTACCGGAGCAATGTAAAAACTACCAGGAGAACTCCTGTCTGGCACCTTCCCCGGTGGAGTTGTGCATGGGGTGTGTTTGGAACATTTTGTCACCGGCCGAGTCCAAAATTCAGCGATTCCCCATCTCAGCCCAGAAAGCAGATAGAACAAGTTTTGTGGTGTCTTTGAGGTGCCTACCAGAGCAATGTAAAATCTATCAAGAGAACTCCTGTCTGGCACCTTCCCCGGTGGAGTTGTGCATGGGGTGTGTTTGGAACATTTTGCCACCATCCGAGTCCAAATTTCAGCGTTTCCCCATCTCAGCCCAGAAAGCAGGAAGAACAACATTTGTGGTGCCTTTCAGGTGCCTACCAAGGTAGTGTAAAAACTACCAGGAGAACTCCTGTCTGGCACCTTCCCCGGTGGAGTTGTGCATGGGGTGTGTTTGGAAC
Organism: Falco biarmicus; assembly: GCF_023638135.1. Lineage (NCBI taxonomy): Eukaryota > Metazoa > Chordata > Aves > Falconiformes > Falconidae > Falco > Falco biarmicus. The sequence continues at coordinate 34,501,401 of NC_079299.1, forward strand.
ATTTTGTCACCGGCCGAGTCCAAAATTCAGCGGTTCCCCATCTCAGCCCAGAAAGCAGGTACAACAACTTTTGTGGTGCCTTTCAGCTGCCTACCAAGGTAGTGTAAAATCTACCAACAGAACTCCTGTCAGGCACCTTCCCCGGTGGAGTTGTGCATGGGGTGTGTTTGGAACATTTTGTCACCGGCCGACTCCAAAATTCAGTGATTCCCCGTCTCAGCCGAGAAAGCAGATAGAAGAAGTTTTGTGGTGTCTTTGAGGTGCCTACCAGAGCAATGTAAAATCTATCAAGAGAACTCCTGTCTGGCACCTTCCCCGGTGGAGTTGTGCATGGGGTGTGTTTGGAAAATTTTGTCACCAGCCGACTCCAAAATTCAGCGTTTCCCCATCTCAGCCCAGAAAGCAGGAAGAACAACTTTTGTGGTGCCTTTCAGCTGCCTACCAAGGTAGTGTAAAATCTACCAACAGAACTCCTGTCTGGCACCTTCCCCGGTGGAGTTGTGCATGGGGTGTGTTTGGAACATTTTGTCACCAGCCGAGTGCAAAATTCAGCTGTTCCCCATCTCAGCCCAGAAAGCAGGTAGAACAACTTTTGTGGTGTCTTTCAGAGGCCTACCAAGGTAGTGTAAAAACTATTAAGAGAACTCCTGTCTGGCACCTTCCCCGGTGGAGTTGTGCATGGGGTGTGTTTGGAACATTTTGTCACCGGCCGACTCCAAAATTCAGCGGTTCCCCATCTCAGCCCAGAAAGCAGGTAGAACAACTTTTGTGGTGTCTTTGAGGTGCCTACCGGAGCAATGTAAAAACTACCAGGAGAACTCCTGTCTGGCACCTTCCCCGGTGGAGTTGTGCAGGGGGTGTGTTTGGAACATTTTGCCACCAGCCGACTCCAAAATTCAGCGGTTCCCCATCTCAGCCCAGAAAGAGGGTAGAACAACTTTTGTAGTGTCTTTTTGATGCCTACCAAGGTAGTGTAAAAACTACCAAGAGAACTCCTGTCTGGCACCTTCCCCGGTGGAGTTGTGCATGGGGTGTGTTTGGAAAATTCTGTCACCGGCCGAGTCCAAAATTCAGCGATTCCCATCTCAGCCCAGAAAGCAGGTAGAACAACTTTTGTGGTGTCTTTCAGCTGCCTACCAAGGTAGTGTAAAAACTTCCAAAAGAACTCTTGTCTGGCACCTTCCCCGGTGGAGTTGTGCAGGGGGTGTGTTTGGAACATTTTGTCACCGGCCGACTCCAAAATTCAGCGGTTCCCCATCTCAGCCCAGAAAGCAGGTAGAACAACTTTTGTGGTGCCTTTCAAATGCCTACCAAGGTAGTGTAAAAACTACTAAGAGAACTCCTGTCTGGCACCTTCCCCAGTGGAGTTGTGCATGGGGTGTGTTTGGAACATTTTGTCACCGGCCGAGTCCAAAATTCAGCGGTTCCCCATCTCAGCCCAGAAAGAGGGTAGAACAACTTTTGTGGTGTCTTTGAGGTGCCTACCGGAGCAATGTAAAAACTACCAGGAGAACTCCTGTCTGGCACCTTCCCCGGTGGAGTTGTGCAGGGGGTGTGTTTGGAACATTTTGTCACCAGCCGACTCCAAAATTCAGCGGTTCCCCATCTCAGCCCAGAAAGCAGGTAGAACATCTTTTGTGGTGTCTTTGAGGTGCCTACCAAGGTAGTTTAAAAACTATCAAGAGAACTCCTGTCTGGCACCTTCCCCGGTGGAGTTGTGCATGGGGTGTGTTTGGAACATTTTGTCACCGGCCGACTCCAAAATTCAGCGATTCCCCATCTCAGCCCAGAAAGCAGGTAGAACAACTTTTGTGGTGTCTTTCAGATGCCTACCGGAGCAATGTAAAAACTACCAAGAGAACTCCTGTCTGGCACCTTCCCCGGTGTAGTTGTGCAGGGGGTGTGTTTGGAACATTTTGTCACCAGCCGAGTCCAAAATTCAGCTGATCCCCATCACAGCCCAGAAAGCAGGTAGAACAACTTTTGTGGTGTCTTTCAGAGGCCTACCAAGGTAGTGTAAAAACTATTAAGAGAACTCCTGTCTGGCACCTTCCCCGGTGGAGTTGTGCATGGGGTGTGTTTGGAACATTTTGTCACCGGCCGAGTCCAAAATTCAGCGATTCCCCATCTCAGCCCAGAAAGCAGGAAGAACAACTTTTGTGGTGCCTTTCAAATGCCTACCAAGGTAGTGTAAAAACTACCAGGAGAACTCCTGTCTGGCACCTTCCCCGGTGGAGTTGTGCATGGGGTGTGTTTGGAACATTTTGTCACCGGCCGACTCCAAAATTCAGCGGTTCCCCATCTCAGCCCAGAAAGCAGGTAGAACAACTTTTGTGGTGTCTTTCAGATACCTACCGGAGCAATGTAAAAAATACCAGGAGAACTCCTGTCTGGCACCTTTCCCGGTGGAGTTGTGCATGGGGTGTGTTTGGAACATTTTGTCACCGGCCGAGTCCAAAATTCATCGATTCCCCATCTCAGCCCAGAAAGCAGATAGAACAAGTTTTGTGGTGTCTTTGAGGTGCCTATCAGAGCAATGTAAAATCTATCAAGAGAACTCCTGCCTGGCACCTTCCCCGGTGGAGTTGTGCAGGGGGTGTGTTTGGAAAATTTTGCCACCAGCCGACTCCAAAATTCAGCGGTTCCCCATCTCAGCCCAGAAAGCAGGAAGAACAACTTTTGTGGTGCCTTTCAGCTGCATACCAAGGTAGTGTAAAATCTACCAACAGAACTCCTGTCTGGCACCTTCCCCGGTGGAGTTGTGCATGGGGTGTGTTTGGAACATTTTGTCACCGGCCGACTCCAAAATTCAGCTCTTCCCCATCTCAGCCCAGAAAGCAGGTAGAACAACTTTTGTGGTGTCTTTCAGATGCCTACCAAGGTAGTGTAAAAACTACCAGGAGAACTCCTGTCTGGCACCTTCCGTGGTGGAGTTGTGCATGGGGTGTGTTTGGAACATTTTGTCACCAGCCGAGTCCAAAATTCAGCGGTTCCCCATCTCAGCCCAGAAAGCAGGTAGAACAACTTTTGTGGTGACTTTCAAATGCCTACCGGAGCAATGTAAAAACTACCAGGAGAACTCCTGTCTGGCACCTTCCCCGGTGGAGTTGTGCATGGGGTGTGTTTGGAACATTTTGTCACCGGCCGAGTCCAAAATTCAGCGATTCCCCATCTCAGCCCAGAAAGCAGATAGAACAAGTTTTGTGGTGTCTTTTAGATGCCTACCAAGGTAGTGTAAAATCTATCAAGAGAACTCCTGCCTGGCACCTTCCCCGGTGGAGTTGTGCATGGGGTGTGTTTGGAACATTTTGCCACCAGCCGACTCCAAAATTCAGCGGTTCCCCATCTCAGCTCAGAAAGCAGGAAGAACAACATTTGTGGTGTCTTTCAGATACCTACCGGAGCAATGTAAAAACTACCAGGAGAACTCCTGTCTGGCACCTTCCCCGGTGGAGTTGTGCATGGGGTGTGTTTGGAACATTTTGTCACCGGCCGAGTCCAAAATTCAGCGATTCCCCATCTCAGCCCAGAAAGCAGATAGAACAAGTTTTGTGGTGTCTTTGAGGTGCCTATCAGAGCAATGTAAAATCTATCAAGAGAACTCCTGTCTGGCACCTTCCGTGGTGGAGTTGTGCATGGGGTGTGTTTGGAACATTTTGCCACCATCCGAGTCCAAATTTCAGCGTTTCCCCATCTCAGCCCAGAAAGCAGGAAGAACAACATTTGTGGTGCCTTTCAGGTGCCTACCAAGGTAGTGTAAAAACTACCAGGAGAACTCCTGTCTGGCACCTTCCCCGGTGGAGTTGTGCATGGGGTGTGTTTGGAACATTTTGTCACCGGCCGACTCCAAAATTCAGCGGTTCCCCATCTCAGCCCAGAAAGCAGGTACAACAACTTTTGTGGTGCCTTTCAGCTGCCTACCAAGGTAGTGTAAAATCTACCAACAGAACTCCTGTCTGGCACCTTCCCCGGTGGAGTTGTGCATGGGGTGTGTTTGGAACATTTTGTCACCGGCCGACTCCAAAATTCAGTGATTCCCCGTCTCAGCCGAGAAAGCAGATAGAAGAAGTTTTGTGGTGTCTTTGAGGTGCCTACCAGAGCAATGTAAAATCTATCAAGAGAACTCCTGTCTGGCACCTTCCCCGGTGGAGTTGTGCATGGGGTGTGTTTGGAAAATTTTGTCACCAGCCGACTCCAAAATTCAGCGTTTCCCCATCTCAGCCCAGAAAGCAGGAAGAACAACTTTTGTGGTGCCTTTCAGCTGCCTACCAAGGTAGTGTAAAATCTACCAAGAGAACTCCTGTCTGGCACCTTCCCCGGTGGAGTTGTGCATGGGGTGTGTTTGGAACATTTTGTCACCAGCCGAGTGCAAAATTCAGTGATTCCCCATCTCAGCCCAGAAAGCAGGTAGAACAACTTTTGTGGTGTCTTTCAGAGGCCTACCAAGGTAGTGTAAAAACTATTAAGAGAACTCCTGTCTGGCACCTTCCCCGGTGGAGTTGTGCATGGGGTGTGTTTGGAACATTTTGTCACCGGCCGACTCCAAAATTCAGCGGTTCCCCATCTCAGCCCAGAAAGCAGGTAGAACAACTTTTGTGGTGTCTTTGAGGTGCCTACCGGAGCAATGTAAAAACTACCAGGAGAACTCCTGTCTGGCACCTTCCCCGGTGGAGTTGTGCAGGGGGTGTGTTTGGAACATTTTGCCACCAGCCGACTCCAAAATTCAGCGGTTCCCCATCTCAGCCCAGAAAGAGGGTAGAACAACTTTTGTAGTGTCTTTTTGATGCCTACCAAGGTAGTGTAAAAACTACCAAGAGAACTCCTGTCTGGCACCTTCCCCGGTGGAGTTGTGCATGGGGTGTGTTTGGAAAATTCTGTCACCGGCCGAGTCCAAAATTCAGCGATTCCCATCTCAGCCCAGAAAGCAGGTAGAACAACTTTTGTGGTGTCTTTCAGCTGCCTACCAAGGTAGTGTAAAAACTTCCAAAAGAACTCTTGTCTGGCACCTTCCCCGGTGGAGTTGTGCAGGGGGTGTGTTTGGAACATTTTGTCACCGGCCGACTCCAAAATTCAGCGGTTCCCCATCTCAGCCCAGAAAGCAGGTAGAACAACTTTTGTGGTGCCTTTCAAATGCCTACCAAGGTAGTGTAAAAACTACTAAGAGAACTCCTGTCTGGCACCTTCCCCAGTGGAGTTGTGCATGGGGTGTGTTTGGAACATTTTGTCACCGGCCGAGTCCAAAATTCAGCGGTTCCCCATCTCAGCCCAGAAAGAGGGTAGAACAACTTTTGTGGTGTCTTTGAGGTGCCTACCGGAGCAATGTAAAAACTACCAGGAGAACTCCTGTCTGGCACCTTCCCCGGTGGAGTTGTGCAGGGGGTGTGTTTGGAACATTTTGTCACCAGCCGACTCCAAAATTCAGCGGTTCCCCATCTCAGCCCAGAAAGCAGGTAGAACATCTTTTGTGGTGTCTTTGAGGTGCCTACCAAGGTAGTTTAAAAACTATCAAGAGAACTCCTGTCTGGCACCTTCCCCGGTGGAGTTGTGCATGGGGTGTGTTTGGAAAATTCTGTCACCGGCCGACTCCAAAATTCAGCGATTCCCCATCTCAGCCCAGAAAGCAGGTAGAACAACTTTTGTGGTGTCTTTCAGATGCCTACCGGAGCAATGTAAAAACTACCAGGAGAACTCCTGTCTGGCACCTTCCCCGGTGTAGTTGTGCAGGGGGTGTGTTTGGAACATTTTGTCACCAGCCGAGTCCAAAATTCAGCTGATCCCCATCACAGCCCAGAAAGCAGGTAGAACAACTTTTGTGGTGTCTTTCAGAGGCCTACCAAGGTAGTGTAAAAACTATTAAGAGAACTCCTGTCTGGCACCTTCCCCGGTGGAGTTGTGCATGGGGTGTGTTTGGAACATTTTGTCACCGGCCGAGTCCAAAATTCAGCGATTCCCCATCTCAGCCCAGAAAGCAGGAAGAACAACTTTTGTGGTGCCTTTCAAATGCCTACCAAGGTAGTGTAAAAACTACCAGGAGAACTCCTGTCTGGCACCTTCCCCGGTGGAGTTGTGCATGGGGTGTGTTTGGAACATTTTGTCACCGGCCGACTCCAAAATTCAGCGGTTCCCCATCTCAGCCCAGAAAGCAGGTAGAACAACTTTTGTGGTGTCTTTCAGATACCTACCGGAGCAATGTAAAAAATACCAGGAGAACTCCTGTCTGGCACCTTTCCCGGTGGAGTTGTGCATGGGGTGTGTTTGGAACATTTTGTCACCGGCCGAGTCCAAAATTCATCGATTCCCCATCTCAGCCCAGAAAGCAGATAGAACAAGTTTTGTGGTGTCTTTGAGGTGCCTATCAGAGCAATGTAAAATCTATCAAGAGAACTCCTGCCTGGCACCTTCCCCGGTGGAGTTGTGCAGGGGGTGTGTTTGGAAAATTTTGCCACCAGCCGACTCCAAAATTCAGCGGTTCCCCATCTCAGCCCAGAAAGCAGGAAGAACAACTTTTGTGGTGTCTTTCAGATACCTACCGGAGCAATGTAAAAACTACCAGGAGAACTCCTGTCTGGCACCTTCCCCGGTGGAGTTGTGCATGGGGTGTGTTTGGAACATTTTGTCACCGGCCGAGTCCAAAATTCAGCGATTCCCCATCTCAGCCCAGAAAGCAGGTAGAAAAACTTTTGTGGTGTCTTTGAGGTGCCTACCAGAGCAATGTAAAATCTATCAAGAGAACTCCTGTCTGGCACCTTCCGTGGTGGAGTTGTGCATGGGGTGTGTTTGGAACATTTTGCCACCAGCCGAGTCCAAAATTCAGCGGTTCCCCATCTCAGCCCAGAAAGCAGGAAGAACAACTTTTGTGGTGCCTTTCAGCTGCCTACCAAGGTAGTGTAAAAACTACCAGGAGAACTCCTGTCTGGCACCTTCCCCGGTGGAGTTGTGCATGGGGTGTGTTTGGAACATTTTGTCACCGGCCGACTCCAAAATTCAGCGGTTCCCCATCTCAGCCCAGAAAGCAGGTACAACAACTTTTGTGGTGCCTTTCAGCTGCCTACCAAGGTAGTGTAAAATCTACCAACAAAACTCCTGTCTGGCACCTTCCCCGGTGGAGTTGTGCATGGGGTGTGTTTGGAACATTTTGTCACCGGCCGACTCCAAAATTCAGTGATTCCCCGTCTCAGCCGAGAAAGCAGATAGAAGAAGTTTTGTGGTGTCTTTGAGGTGCCTACCAGAGCAATGTAAAATCTTTCAAGAGAACTCCTGTCTGGCACCTTCCCCGGTGGAGTTGTGCATGGGGTGTGTTTGGAAAATTTTGCCACCAGCCGACTCCAAAATTCAGCGGTTCCCCATCTCAGCCCAGAAAGCAGGAAGAACAACTTTTGTGGTGCCTTTCAGCTGCCTACCAAGGTAGTGTAAAATCTACCAACAGAACTCCTGTCTGGCACCTTCCCCGGTGGAGTTGTGCATGGGGTGTGTTTGGAACATTTTGTCACCAGCCGACTCCAAAATTCAGCTCTTCCCCATCTCAGCCCAGAAAGCAGGTAGAACAACTTTTGTGGTGTCTTTCAGATGCCTACCAAGGTAGTGTAAAAACTACCAGGAGAACTCCTGTCTGGCACCTTCCCCGGTGGAGTTGTGCATGGGGTGTGTTTGGAACATTTTGTCACCGGCCGAGTCCAAAATTCAGCGGTTCCCCATCTCAGCCCAGAAAGAGTGTAGAACAACTTTTGTGGTGTCTTTGAGGTGGCTACCGGAGCAATGTAAAAACTACCAGGAGAACTCCTGTCTGGCACCTTCCCCGGTGGAGTTGTGCAGGGGGTGTGTTTGGAACATTTTGTCACTAGCCGACTCCAAAATTCAGCGGTTCCCCATCTCAGCCCAGAAAGCAGGTAGAACAACTTTTGTGGTGTCTTTCAGATACCTACCGGAGCAATGTAAAAACTACCAGGAGAACTCCTGTCTGGCACCTTCCCCGGTGGAGTTGTGCATGGGGTGTGTTTGGAACATTTTGTCACCGGCCGAGTCCAAAATTCAGCGATTCCCCATCTCAGCCCAGAAAGCAGGAAGAACAACTTTTGTGGTGTCTTTGAGGTGCCTACCAAGGTAGTGTAAAAACTACCAGGAGAACTCCTGTCTGGCACCTTCCCCGGTGGAGTTGTGCATGGGGTGTGTTTGGAACATTTTGTCACCGGCCGACTCCAAAATTCAGCGGTTCCCCATCTCAGCCCAGAAAGCAGGTAGAACAACTTTTGTGGTGTCTTTCAGATGCCTACCAAGGTAGTGTAAAAACTACCAGGAGAACTCCTGTCTGGCACCTTCCCCGGTGGAGTTGTGCATGGGGTGTGTTTGGAACATTTTGTCACCGGCCGAGTCCAAAATTCATCGATTCCCCATCTCAGCCCAGAAAGCAGATAGAACAAGTTTTGTGGTGTCTTTGAGGTGCCTATCAGAGCAATGTAAAATCTATCAAGAGAACTCCTGTCTGGCACCTTCCCCGGTGGAGTTGTGCAGGGGGTGTGTTTGGAAAATTTTGCCACCAGCCGACTCCAAAATTCAGCGGTTCCCCATCTCAGCCCAGAAAGCAGGAAGAACAACTTTTGTGGTGTCTTTCAGATACCTACCGGAGCAATGTAAAAACTACCAGGAGAACTCCTGTCTGGCACCTTCCCCGGTGGAGTTGTGCATGGGGTGTGTTTGGAACATTTTGTCACCGGCCGAGTCCAAAATTCAGCGATTCCCCATCTCAGCCCAGAAAGCAGGTAGAAAAACTTTTGTGGTGTCTTTGAGGTGCCTACCAGAGCAATGTAAAATCTATCAAGAGAACTCCTGTCTGGCACCTTCCGTGGTGGAGTTGTGCATGGGGTGTGTTTGGAACATTTTGCCACCAGCCGAGTCCAAAATTCAGCGGTTCCCCATCTAAGCCCAGAAAGCAGGAAGAACAACTTTTGTGGTGCCTTTCAGATGCCTACCAAGGTAGTGTAAAAACTACCAGGAGAACTCCTGTCTGGCACCTTCCCCGGTGGAGTTGTGCATGGGGTGTGTTTGGAACATTTTGTCACCGGCCGACTCCAAAATTCAGCGGTTCCCCATCTCAGCCCAGAAAGCAGGTACAACAACTTTTGTGGTGCCTTTCAGCTGCCTACCAAGGTAGTGTAAAATCTACCAACAAAACTCCTGTCTGGCACCTTCCCCGGTGGAGTTGTGCATGGGGTGTGTTTGGAACATTTTGTCACCGGCCGACTCCAAAATTCAGTGATTCCCCGTCTCAGCCGAGAAAGCAGATAGAAGAAGTTTTGTGGTGTCTTTGAGGTGCCTACCAGAGCAATGTAAAATCTTTCAAGAGAACTCCTGTCTGGCACCTTCCCCGGTGGAGTTGTGCATGGGGTGTGTTTGGAAAATTTTGCCACCAGCCGACTCCAAAATTCAGCGGTTCCCCATCTCAGCCCAGAAAGCAGGAAGAACAACTTTTGTGGTGCCTTTCAGCTGCCTACCAAGGTAGTGTAAAATCTACCAACAGAACTCCTGTCTGGCACCTTCCCCGGTGGAGTTGTGCATGGGGTGTGTTTGGAACATTTTGTCACCGGCCGACTCCAAAATTCAGCTCTTCCCCATCTCAGCCCAGAAAGCAGGTAGAACAACTTTTGTGGTGTCTTTCAGATGCCTACCAAGGTAGTGTAAAAACTACCAGGAGAACTCCTGTCTGGCACCTTCCCCGGTGGAGTTGTGCATGGGGTGTGTTTGGAACATTTTGTCACCGGCCGAGTCCAAAATTCAGCGGTTCCCCATCTCAGCCCAGAAAGAGTGTAGAACAACTTTTGTGGTGTCTTTGAGGTGGCTACCGGAGCAATGTAAAAACTACCAGGAGAACTCCTGTCTGGCACCTTCCCCGGTGGAGTTGTGCAGGGGGTGTGTTTGGAACATTTTGTCACTAGCCGACTCCAAAATTCAGCGGTTCCCCATCTCAGCCCAGAAAGCAGGTAGAACAACTTTTGTGGTGTCTTTCAGATACCTACCGGAGCAATGTAAAAACTACCAGGAGAACTCCTGTCTGGCACCTTCCCCGGTGGAGTTGTGCATGGGGTGTGTTTGGAACATTTTGTCACCGGCCGAGTCCAAAATTCAGCGATTCCCCATCTCAGCCCAGAAAGCAGATAGAACAAGTTTTGTGGTGTCTTTTAGATGCCTACCAAGGTAGTGTAAAATCTATCAAGAGAACTCCAGCCTGGCACCTTCCCCGGTGGAGTTGTGCATGGGGTGTGTTTGGAACATTTTGTCACCGGCCGAGTCCAAAATTCAGCGATTCCCCATCTCAGCCCAGAAAGCAGGAAGAACAACTTTTGTGGTGTCTTTGAGGTGCCTACCAAGGTAGTGTAAAAACTACCAGGAGAACTCCTGTCTGGCACCTTCCCCGGTGGAGTTGTGCATGGGGTGTGTTTGGAACATTTTGTCACCGGCCGACTCCAAAATTCAGCGGTTCCCCATCTCAGCCCAGAAAGCAGGTAGAACAACTTTTGTGGTGTCTTTCAGATGCCTACCAAGGTAGTGTAAAAACTACCAGGAGAACTCCTGTCTGGCACCTTCCCCGGTGGAGTTGTGCATGGGGTGTGTTTGGAACATTTTGTCACCGGCCGAGTCCAAAATTCATCGATTCCCCATCTCAGCCCAGAAAGCAGATAGAACAAGTTTTGTGGTGTCTTTGAGGTGCCTATCAGAGCAATGTAAAATCTATCAAGAGAACTCCTGTCTGGCACCTTCCCCGGTGGAGTTGTGCAGGGGGTGTGTTTGGAAAATTTTGCCACCAGCCGACTCCAAAATTCAGCGGTTCCCCATCTCAGCCCAGAAAGCAGGAAGAACAACTTTTGTGGTGTCTTTCAGATACCTACCGGAGCAATGTAAAAACTACCAGGAGAACTCCTGTCTGGCACCTTCCCCGGTGGAGTTGTGCATGGGGTGTGTTTGGAACATTTTGTCACCGGCCGAGTCCAAAATTCAGCGATTCCCCATCTCAGCCCAGAAAGCAGGTAGAAAAACTTTTGTGGTGTCTTTGAGGTGCCTACCAGAGCAATGTAAAATCTATCAAGAGAACTCCTGTCTGGCACCTTCCGTGGTGGAGTTGTGCATGGGGTGTGTTTGGAACATTTTGCCACCAGCCGAGTCCAAAATTCAGCGGTTCCCCATCTCAGCCCAGAAAGCAGGAAGAACAACTTTTGTGGTGCCTTTCAGATGCCTACCAAGGTAGTGTAAAAACTACCAGGAGAACTCCTGTCTGGCACCTTCCCCGGTGGAGTTGTGCATGGGGTGTGTTTGGAACATTTTGTCACCGGCCGACTCCAAAATTCAGCGGTTCCCCATCTCAGCCCAGAAAGCAGGTACAACAACTTTTGTGGTGCCTTTCAGCTGCCTACCAAGGTAGTGTAAAATCTACCAACAAAACTCCTGTCTGGCACCTTCCCCGGTGGAGTTGTGCATGGGGTGTGTTTGGAACATTTTGTCACCGGCCGACTCCAAAATTCAGTGATTCCCCGTCTCAGCCGAGAAAGCAGATAGAAGAAGTTTTGTGGTGTCTTTGAGGTGCCTACCAGAGCAATGTAAAATCTTTCAAGAGAACTCCTGTCTGGCACCTTCCCCGGTGGAGTTGTGCATGGGGTGTGTTTGGAAAATTTTGCCACCAGCCGACTCCAAAATTCAGCGGTTCCCCATCTCAGCCCAGAAAGCAGGAAGAACAACTTTTGTGGTGCCTTTCAGCTGCCTACCAAGGTAGTGTAAAATCTACCAACAGAACTCCTGTCTGGCACCTTCCCCGGTGGAGTTGTGCATGGGGTGTGTTTGGAACATTTTGTCACCGGCCGACTCCAAAATTCAGCTCTTCCCCATCTCAGCCCAGAAAGCAGGTAGAACAACTTTTGTGGTGTCTTTCAGATGCCTACCAAGGTAGTGTAAAAACTACCAGGAGAACTCCTGTCTGGCACCTTCCCCGGTGGAGTTGTGCATGGGGTGTGTTTGGAACATTTTGTCACCGGCCGAGTCCAAAATTCAGCGGTTCCCCATCTCAGCCCAGAAAGAGTGTAGAACAACTTTTGTGGTGTCTTTGAGGTGGCTACCGGAGCAATGTAAAAACTACCAGGAGAACTCCTGTCTGGCACCTTCCCCGGTGGAGTTGTGCAGGGGGTGTGTTTGGAACATTTTGTCACTAGCCGACTCCAAAATTCAGCGGTTCCCCATCTCAGCCCAGAAAGCAGGTAGAACAACTTTTGTGGTGTCTTTCAGATACCTACCGGAGCAATGTAAAAACTACCAGGAGAACTCCTGTCTGGCACCTTCCCCGGTGGAGTTGTGCATGGGGTGTGTTTGGAACATTTTGTCACCGGCCGAGTCCAAAATTCAGCGATTCCCCATCTCAGCCCAGAAAGCAGATAGAACAAGTTTTGTGGTGTCTTTTAGATGCCTACCAAGGTAGTGTAAAATCTATCAAGAGAACTCCAGCCTGGCACCTTCCCCGGTGGAGTTGTGCATGGGGTGTGTTTGGAACATTTTGCCACCAGCCGACTCCAAAATTCAGCGGTTCCCCATCTCAGCTCAGAAAGCAGGAAGAACAACTTTTGTGGTGTCTTTCAGATACCTACCGGAGCAATGTAAAAACTACCAGGAGAACTCCTGTCTGGCACCTTCCCCGGTGGAGTTGTGCATGGGGTGTGTTTGGAACATTTTGTCACCGGCCGAGTCCAAAATTCAGCGATTCCCCATCTCAGCCCAGAAAGCAGATAGAACAAGTTTTGTGGTGTCTTTGAGGTGCCTACCAGAGCAATGTAAAATCTATCAAGAGAACTCCTGTCTGGCACCTTCCGTGGTGGAGTTGTGCATGGGGTGTGTTTGGAACATTTTGCCACCAGCCGAGTCCAAAATTCAGCGGTTCCCCATCTCAGCCCAGAAAGCAGGAAGAACAACATTTGTGGTGCCTTTCAGGTGCCTACCAAGGTAGTGTAAAAACTACCAGGAGAACTCCTGTCTGGCACCTTCCCCGGTGGAGTTGTGCATGGGGTGTGTTTGGAACATTTTGTCACCGGCCGACTCCAAAATTCAGTGATTCCCCGTCTCAGCCGAGAAAGCAGATAGAAGAAGTTTTCTGGTGTCTTTGAGGTGCCTACCAGAGCAATGTAAAATCTATCAAGAGAACTCCTGTCTGGCACCTTCCCCGGTGGAGTTGTGCATGGGGTGTGTTTGGAAAATTTTGCCACCAGCCGACTCCAAAATTCAGCGGTTCCCCATCTCAGCCCAGAAAGCAGGAAGAACAACTTTTGTGGTGCCTTTCAGCTGCCTACCAAGGTAGTGTAAAATCTACCAAGAGAACTCCTGTCTGGCACCTTCCCCGGTGGAGTTGTGCATGGGGTGTGTTTGGAACATTTTGTCACCGGCCGACTCCAAAATTCAGCTCTTCCCCATCTCAGCCCAGAAAGCAGGTAGAACAACTTTTGTGGTGTCTTTCAGATGCCTACCAAGGTAGTGTAAAAACTACCAGGAGAACTCCTGTCTGGCACCTTCCGTGGTGGAGTTGTGCATGGGGTGTGTTTGGAACATTTTGTCACCGGCCGACTCCAAAATTCAGCGGTTCCCCATCTCAGCCCAGAAAGCAGGTAGAACAACTTTTGTGGTGTCTTTCAGATACCTACCGGAGCAATGTAAAAACTACCAGGAGAACTCCTGTCTGGCACCTTCCCCGGTGGAGTTGTGCATGGGGTGTGTTTGGAACATTTTGTCACCGGCCGACTCCAAAATTCAGCTCTTCCCCATCTCAGCCCAGAAAGCAGGTAGAACAACTTTTGTGGTGTCTTTCAGATGCCTACCAAGGTAGTGTAAAAACTACCAGGAGAACTCCTGTCTGGCACCTTCCGTGGTGGAGTTGTGCATGGGGTGTGTTTGGAACATTTTGTCACCAGCCGAGTCCAAAATTCAGCGGTTCCCCATCTCAGCCCAGAAAGAGGGTAGAACAACTTTTGTGGTGTCTTTGAGGTGCCTACCGGAGCAATGTAAAAACTACCAGGAGAACTCCTGTCTTGCACCTTCCCCGGTGGAGTTGTGCAGGGGGTGTGTTTGGAACATTTTGTCACCAGCCGACTCCAAAATTCAGCGGTTCCCCATCTCAGCCCAGAAAGCAGGTAGAACATCTTTTGTGGTGTCTTTTAGATGCCTACCAAGGTAGTTTAAAAACTATCAAGAGAACTCCTGTCTGGCACCTTCCCCGGTGGAGTTGTGCATGGGGTGTGTTTGGAAAATTCTGTCACCGGCCGACTCCAAAATTCAGCTCTTCCCCATCTCAGCCCAGAAAGCAGGTAGAACAACTTTTGTGGTGTCTTTCAGATGCCTACCGGAGCAATGTAAAAACTACCAGGAGAACTCCTGTCTGGCACCTTCCGTGGTGGAGTTGTGCAGGGGGTGTGTTTGGAACATTTTGTCACCAGCCGAGTCCAAAATTCAGCGATTCCCCATCTCAGCCCAGAAAGCAGGAAGAACAACTTTTGTGGTGCCTTTCAGCTGCCTACCAAGGTAGTGTAAAAACTACCAGGAGAACTCCTGTCTGGCACCTTCCCCGGTGGAGTTGTGCAATGGGTGTGTTTGGAACATTTTGTCACCGGCCGAGTCCAAAATTCAGCGATTCCCCATCTCAGCCCAGAAAGCAGGTACAACAACTTTTCTGGTGTATTTGAGGTGCCTACCAGAGCAATGTAAAATCTACCAGGCGAACTCCTGTCTGGCACCTTCCCCAGTGGAGTTGTGCATGGGGTGTGTTTGGAACATTTTGCCACCAGCCGACTCCAAAATTCAGCGGTTCCCCATCTCAGCCCAGAAAGCAGGTAGAACAACTTTTGTGGTGTCTTTCAGAGGCCTACCAAGGTAGTGTAAAAACTACCAGGAGAACTCCTGTCTGGCACCTTTCCCGTTGGAGTTGTGCATGGGGTGTGTTTGGAACATTTTGTCACCGGCCGACTCCAAAATTCAGCGGTTCCCCATCTCAGCCCAGAAAGCAGGTAGAACAACTTTTGTGGTGTCTTTCAGCTGCCTACCAAGGTAGTGTAAAATCTACCAACAGAACTCCTGTCTGGCACCTTCCCCGGTGGAGTTGTGCATGGGGTGGGTTTGGAACATTTTGTCACCAGCCAAGTCCAAAATTCAGCGATTCCCCATCTCAGCCCAGAAAGCAGGTAGAACAACTTTTCTGGTGTCTTTGAGGTGCCTACCAGAGCAATGTAAAATCTATCAAGAGAACTCCTGCCTGGCACCTTCCCCGGTGGAGTTGTGCATGGGGTGTGTTTGGAACATTTTGTCACCAGCCGACTCCAAAATTCAGCGGTTCCCCATCTCAGCCCAGAAAGCAGGAAGAACAACTTTTCTGGTGTCTTTTAGATGCCTACCAAGGTAGCGTAAAAACTACCAAGAGAACTCCTGTCTGGCACCTTCCCCGGTGGAGTTGTGCATGGGGTGTGTTTGGAACATTTTGTCACCGGCCGAGTCCAAAATTCAGCGGTTCCCCATCTCAGCCCAGAAAGCAGGTACATCAACTTTTGTGGTGTCTTTCAAATGCCTACCAAGGTAGTGTAAAAACTACCAGGAGAACTCCTGTCTGGCACCTTCCCCGGTGGAGTTGTGCATGGGGTGTGTTTGGAACATTTTGCCACCAGCCGACTCCAAAATTCAGCCATTCCCCATCTCAGCCCAGAAAGCAGATAGAACAAGTTTTGTGGTGTCTTTGAGGTGCCTACCAGAGCAATGTAAAATCTATCAAGAGAACTCCTGTCTGGCACCTTCCGTGGTGGAGTTGTGCATGGGGTGTGTTTGGAACATTTTGCCACCAGCCGAGTCCAAAATTCAGCGTTTCCCCATCTCAGCCCAGAAAGCAGGAAGAACAACATTTGTGGTGCCTTTCAGGTGCCTACCAAGGTAGTGTAAAAACTACCAGGAGAACTCCTGTCTGGCACCTTCCCCGGTGGAGTTGTGCATGGGGTGTGTTTGGAACATTTTGTCACCGGCCGACTCCAAAATTCAGCGGTTCCCCATCTCAGCCCAGAAAGCAGGTACAACAACTTTTGTGATGCCTTTCAGCTGCCTACCAAGGTAGTGTAAAATCTACCAACAGAACTCCTGTCTGGCACCTTCCCGGTGGAGTTGTGCATGGGGTGTGTTTGGAACATTTTGTCACCGGCCGACTCCAAAATTCAGTGATTCCCCGTCTCAGCCGAGAAAGCAGATAGAAGAAGTTTTGTGGTGTCTTTGAGGTGCCTACCAGAGCAATGTAAAATCTATCAAGAGAACTCCTGTCTGGCACCTTCCCCGGTGGAGTTGTGCATGGGGTGTGTTTGGAAAATTTTGCCACCAGCCGACTCCAAAATTCAGCGGTTCCCCATCTCAGCCCAGAAAGCAGGAAGAACAACTTTTGTGGTGCCTTTCAGCTGCCTACCAAGGTAGTGTAAAAACTACCAACAGAATTCGTTCCTGGCACCTTCCCCGGTGGAGTTGTGCATGGGGTGTGTTTGGAACATTTTGTCACCGGCCGACTCCAAAATTCAGCTCTTCCCCATCTCAGCCCAGAAAGCAGGTAGAACAACTTTTGTGGTGTCTTTCAGATGCCTACCAAGGTAGTGTAAAAACTACCAGGAGAACTCCTGTCTGGCACCTTCCCCGGTGGAGTTGTGCATGGGGTGTGTTTGGAACATTTTGTCACCAGCCGAGTCCAAAATTCAGCGGTTCCCCATCTCAGCCCAGAAAGAGGGTAGAACAACTTTTGTGGTGTCTTTCAGATACCTACCGGAGCAATGTAAAAACTACCAGGAGAACTCCTGTCTGGCACCTTCCCCGGTGGAGTTGTGCAGGGGGTGTGTTTGGAACATTTTGTCACCGGCCGACTCCAAAATTCAGCGGTTCCCCATCTCAGCCCAGAAAGCAGGTAGAACAACTTTGTGGTGTCTTTCAGATACCTACCGGAGCAATGTAAAAACTACCAGGAGAACTCCTGTCTGGCACCTTCCCCGGTGGAGTTGTGCATGGGGTGTGTTTGGAACATTTTGTCACCGGCCGAGTCCAAAATTCAGCGATTCCCCATCTCAGCCCAGAAAGCAGGTAGAACAACATTTGTGGTGTCTTTCAGATGCCTACCAAGGTAGTGTAAAATCTATCAAGAGAACTCCTGCCTGGCACCTTCCCGGTGGAGTTGTGCATGGGGTGTGTTTGGAACATTTTGCCACCGGCCGACTCCAAAATTCAGCTCTTCCCCATCTCAGCTCAGAAAGCAGGAAGAACAACTTTTGTGGTGTCTTTCAGATACCTACCGGAGCAATGTAAAAACTACCAGGAGAACTCCTGTCTGGCACCTTCCCCGGTGGAGTTGTGCATGGGGTGTGTTTGGAACATTTTGTCACCGGCCGAGTCCAAAATTCAGCGATTCCCCATCTCAGCCCAGAAAGCAGATAGAACAAGTTTTGTGGTGTCTTTGAGGTGCCTACCAGAGCAATGTAAAATCTATCAAGAGAACTCCTGTCTGGCACCTTCCGTGGTGGAGTTGTGCATGGGGTGTGTTTGGAACATTTTGCCACCAGCCGAGTCCAAAATTCAGCGTTTCCCCATCTCAGCCCAGAAAGCAGGAAGAACAACATTTGTGGTGCCTTTCAGGTGCCTACCAAGGTAGTGTAAAAACTACCAGGAGAACTCCTGTCTGGCACCTTCCCCGGTGGAGTTGTGCATGGGGTGTGTTTGGAACATTTTGTCACCGGCCGAGTCCAAAATTCAGCGGTTCCCCATCTCAGCCCAGAAAGCAGGTACAACAACTTTTGTGGTGCCTTTCAGCTGCCTACCAAGGTAGTGTAAAATCTACCAACAGAACTCCTGTCTGGCACCTTCCCCGGTGGAGTTGTGCATGGGGTGTGTTTGGAACATTTTGTCACCGGCCGACTCCAAAATTCAGTGATTCCCCGTCTCAGCCGAGAAAGCAGATAGAAGAAGTTTTGTGGTGTCTTTGAGGTGCCTACCAGAGCAATGTAAAATCTATCAAGAGAACTCCTGTCTGGCACCTTCCCCGGTGGAGTTGTGCAGGGGGTGTGTTTGGAAAATTTTGCCACCAGCCGACTCCAAAATTCAGCGGTTCCCCATCTCAGCCCAGAAAGCAGGAAGAACAACTTTTGTGGTGCCTTTCAGCTGCCTACCAAGGTAGTGTAAAATCTACCAACAGAACTCCTGTCTGGCACCTTCCCCGGTGGAGTTGTGCATGGGGTGTGTTTGGAACATTTTGTCACCGGCCGACTCCAAAATTCAGCTCTTCCCCATCTCAGCCCAGAAAGCAGGTAGAACAACTTTTGTGGTGTCTTTCAGATGCCTACCAAGGTAGTGTAAAAACTACCAGGAGAACTCCTGTCTGGCACCTTCCCCGGTGGAGTTGTGCATGGGGTGTGTTTGGAACATTTTGTCACCAGCCGAGTCCAAAATTCAGCGGTTCCCCATCTCAGCCCAGAAAGAGGGTAGAACAACTTTTGTGGTGTCTTTCAGATGCCTACCGGAGCAATGTAAAAACTACCAGGAGAACTCCTGTCTGGCACCTTCCCCGGTGGAGTTGTGCAGGGGGTGTGTTTGGAACATTTTGTCACCGGCCGACTCCAAAATTCAGCTGATCCCCATCACAGCCCAGAAAGCAGGTAGAACAACTTTTGTGGTGTCTTTCAGAGGCCTACCAAGGTAGTGTAAAAACTATTAAGAGAACTCCTGTCTGGCACCTTCCCCGGTGGAGTTGTGCATGGGGTGTGTTTGGAACATTTTTGTTACCGGCCGAGTCCAAAATTCAGCGATTCCCCATCTCAGCCCAGAAAGCAGATAGAACAACTTTTGTGGTGTCTTTGAGGTGCCTACCAGAGCAATGTAAAATCTATCAAGAGAACTCCTGTCTGGCACCTTCCCCGGTGGAGTTGTGCAGGGGGTGTGTTTGGAACATTTTGCCACCAGCCGGCTCCAAAATTCAGCGTTTCCCCATCTCAGCCCAGAAAGCTGGAAGAACAACTTTTGTGGTGCCTTTCAAATGCCTACCAAGGTAGTGTAAAAACTACCAGGAGAACTCCTGTCCGGCACCTTCCCCGGTGGAGTTGTGCATGGGGTGTGTTTGGAACATTTTGTCACCGGCCGAGTCCAAAATTCAGCGGTTCCCCATCTCAGCCCAGAAAGCAGGAAGAACAACTTTTCTGGTGTCTTTTAGATGCCTACCAAGGTAGCGTAAAAACTACCAAGAGAACTCCTGTCTGGCACCTTCCCCGGTGGAGTTGTACATGGGGTGTGTTTGGAACATTTTGTCACCGGCCGAGTCCAAAATTCAGCGATTCCCCATCTCAGCCCAGAAAGCAGGAAGAACAACTTTTGTGGTGCCTTTCAGCTGCCTACCAAGGTAGTGTAAAAACTACCAGGAGAACTCCTGTCTGGCACCTTCCCCGGTGGAGTTGTGCAATGGGTGTGTTGGAACATTTGTCACCGGCCGAGTCCAAAATTCAGCGATTCCCCATCTCAGCCCAGAAAGCAGGTACAACAACTTTTCTGGTGTCTTTGAGGTGCCTACCAAGGTAGTGTAAAAACTACCAGGAGAACTCCTGTCTGGCACCTTCCCCGGTGGAGTTGTGCATGGGGTGTGTTTGGAACATTTTGCCACCAGCCGACTCCAAAATTCAGCTGTTCCCCATCTCAGCCCAGAAAGCAGGTAGAACAACTTTTGTGGTGTCTTTCAGAGGCCTACCAAGGTAGTGTAAAAACTACCAGGAGAACTCCTGTCTGGCACCTTTCCCGTTGGAGTTGTGCATGGGGTGTGTTTGGAACATTTTGTCACCGGCCGACTCCAAAATTCAGCGGTTCCCCATCTCAGCCCAGAAAGCAGGTAGAACAACTTTTGTGGTGTCTTTCAGATGCCTACCGGAGCAATGTAAAAACTACCAGGAGAACTCCTGTCTGGCACCTTCCCCGGTGGAGTTGTGCAGGGGGTGTGTTTGGAACATTTTGTCACCGGCCGACTCCAAAATTCAGCGGTTCCCCATCTCAGCCCAGAAAGCAGGAAGAACAACTTTTGTGGTGCCTTTCAGCTGCCTACCAAGGTAGTGTAAAATCTACCAACAGAACTCCTGTCTGGCACCTTCCCCGGTGGAGTTGTGCATGGGGTGGGTTTGGAACATTTTGTCACCAGCCAAGTCCAAAATTCAGCGATTCCCCATCTCAGCCCAGAAAGCAGGTAGAACAACTTTTCTGGTGTCTTTGAGGTGCCTACCAGAGCAATGTAAAATCTATCAAGAGAACTCCTGCCTGGCACCTTCCCCGGTGGAGTTGTGCATGGGGTGTGTTTGGAACATTTTGCCACCAGCCGACTCCAAAATTCAGCGGTTCCCCATCTCAGCCCAGAAAGCAGGAAGAACAACTTTTGTGGTGCCTTTCAGCTGCCTACCAAGGTAGTGTAAAATCTACCAACAGAACTCCTGTCTGGCACCTTCCCCGGTGGAGTTGTGCATGGGGTGTGTTTGGAACATTTTGTCACCGGCCGAGTCCAAAATTCAGCGATTCCCCATCTCAGCCCAGAAAGCAGGTAGAACAAGTTTTGTGGTGTCTTTGAGGTGCCTACCAGAGCAATGTAAAAACTACCAGGAGAACTCCTGTCTGGCACCTTCCCCGGTGGAGTTGTGCATAGGGTGTGTTTGGAACATTTTGTCACCGGCCGACTCCAAAATTCAGCGGTTCCCCATCTCAGCCCAGAAAGCAGGTAGAACAACTTTTGTGGTGTCTTTCAGATACCTACCGGAGCAATGTAAAAAATAACAGGAGAACTCCTGTCTGGCACCTTTCCCGGTGGAGTTGTGCATGGGGTGTGTTTGGAACATTTTGTCACCGGCCGAGTCCAAAATTCATCGATTCCCCATCTCAGCCCAGAAAGCAGATAGAACAAGTTTTGTGGTGTCTTTGAGGTGCCTATCAGAGCAATGTAAAATCTATCAAGAGAACTCCTGCCTGGCACCTTCCCCGGTGGAGTTGTGCAGGGGGTGTGTTTGGAAAATTTTGCCACCAGCCGACTCCAAAATTCAGCGGTTCCCCATCTCAGCCCAGAAAGCAGGAAGAACAACTTTTGTGGTGTCTTTCAGATGCCTACCAAGGTAGTGTAAAAACTACCAGGAGAACTCCTGTCTGGCACCTTCCGTGGTGGAGTTGTGCATGGGGTGTGTTTGGAACATTTTGTCACCGGCCGACTCCAAAATTCAGCGATTCCCCATCTCAGCCCAGAAAGCAGGTAGAAAAACTTTTGTGGTGTCTTTGAGGTGCCTACCAGAGCAATGTAAAATCTATCAAGAGAACTCCTGTCTGGCACCTTCCGTGGTGGAGTTGTGCATGGGGTGTGTTTGGAACATTTTGCCACCAGCCGACTCCAAAATTCAGCGGTTCCCCATCTCAGCCCAGAAAGCAGGAAGAACAACTTTTGTGGTGCCTTTCAGGTGCCTACCAAGGTAGTGTAAAAACTACCAGGAGAACTCCTGTCTGGCACCTTCCCCGGTGGAGTTGTGCATGGGGTGTGTTTGGAACATTTTGTCACCGGCCGACTCCAAAATTCAGCGGTTCCCCATCTCAGCCCAGAAAGCAGGTACAACAACTTTTGTGGTGCCTTTCAGCTGCCTACCAAGGTAGTGTAAAATCTACCAACAAAACTCCTGTCTGGCACCTTCCCCGGTGGAGTTGTGCATGGGGTGTGTTTGGAACATTTTGTCACCGGCCGACTCCAAAATTCAGTGATTCCCCGTCTCAGCCGAGAAAGCAGATAGAAGAAGTTTTGTGGTGTCTTTGAGGTGCCTACCAGAGCAATGTAAAATCTTTCAAGAGAACTCCTGTCTGGCACCTTCCCCGGTGGAGTTGTGCATGGGGTGTGTTTGGAAAATTTTGCCACCAGCCGACTCCAAAATTCAGCGGTTCCCCATCTCAGCCCAGAAAGCAGGAAGAACAACTTTTGTGGTGCCTTTCAGCTGCCTACCAAGGTAGTGTAAAATCTACCAACAGAACTCCTGTCTGGCACCTTCCCCGGTGGAGTTGTGCATGGGGTGTGTTTGGAACATTTTGTCACCGGCCGACTCCAAAATTCAGCTCTTCCCCATCTCAGCCAAGAAAGCAGGTAGAACAACTTTTGTGGTGTCTTTCAGATGCCTACCAAGGTAGTGTAAAAACTACCAGGAGAACTCCTGTCTGGCACCTTCCCCGGTGGAGTTGTGCATGGGGTGTGTTTGGAACATTTTGTCACCGGCCGAGTCCAAAATTCAGCGGTTCCCCATCTCAGCCCAGAAAGAGTGTAGAACAACTTTTGTGGTGTCTTTGAGGTGGCTACCGGAGCAATGTAAAAACTACCAGGAGAACTCCTGTCTGGCACCTTCCCCGGTGGAGTTGTGCAGGGGGTGTGTTTGGAACATTTTGTCACCAGCCGACTCCAAAATTCAGCGGTTCCCCATCTCAGCCCAGAAAGCAGGTAGAACAACTTTTGTGGTGTCTTTCAGATACCTACCGGAGCAATGTAAAAACTACCAGGAGAACTCCTGTCTGGCACCTTCCCCGGTGGAGTTGTGCATGGGGTGTGTTTGGAACATTTTGTCACCGGCCGAGTCCAAAATTCAGCGATTCCCCATCTCAGCCCAGAAAGCAGATAGAACAAGTTTTGTGGTGTCTTTTAGATGCCTACCAAGGTAGTGTAAAATCTATCAAGAGAACTCCAGCCTGGCACCTTCCCCGGTGGAGTTGTGCATGGGGTGTGTTTTGGAACATTTTGCCACCAGCCGACTCCAAAATTCAGCGGTTCCCCATCTCAGCTCAGAAAGCAGGAAGAACAACTTTTGTGGTGTCTTTCAGATACCTACCGGAGCAATGTAAAAACTACCAGGAGAACTCCTGTCTGGCACCTTCCCCGGTGGAGTTGTGCATGGGGTGTGTTTGGAACATTTTGTCACCGGCCGAGTCCAAAATTCAGCGTTTCCCCATCTCAGCCCAGAAAGCAGGTAGAACAACTTTTGTGGTGTCTTTCAGATGCCTACCAAGGTAGTGTAAAAACTACTAAGAGAACTCCTGTCTGGCACCTTCCCCGGTGGAGTTGTGCATGGGGTGTGTTTGGAACATTTTGTCACCGGCCGACTCCAAAATTCAGCGGTTCCCCATCTCAGCCCAGAAAGCAGGAAGAACAACTTTTGTGGTGCCTTTCAAATGCCTACCAAGGTAGTGTAAAAACTACCAGGAGAACTCCTGTCTGGCACCTTCCCCGGTGGAGTTGTGCATGGGGTGTGTTTGGAACATTTTGTCACCAGCCGACTCCAAAATTCAGCGTTTCCCCATCTCAGCCCAGAAAGCAGGTAGAACAACTTTTGTGGTGTCTTTCAGATGCCTACCAAGGTAGTGTAAAA
This sequence comes from Falco biarmicus, assembly GCF_023638135.1. Lineage (NCBI taxonomy): Eukaryota > Metazoa > Chordata > Aves > Falconiformes > Falconidae > Falco > Falco biarmicus. Next base: position 34,524,821 of record NC_079299.1, read on the forward strand.
ACTACCAGGAGAACTCCTGTCTGGCACCTTCCCCGGTGGAGTTGTGCATGGGGTGTGTTTGGAACATTTTGTCACCAGCCGAGTCCAAAATTCAGCGGTTCCCCATCTCAGCCCAGAAAGCTGGTACAACTTCTTTTCTTGTGCCTTTCAGCTGCCTACCAAGGTAGTGTAAAAACTACCAACAGAATTCGTTCCTGGCACCTTCCCCGGTGGAGTTGTGCATGGGGTGTGTTTGGAACATTTTGTCACCGGCCGACTCCAAAATTCAGCGGTTCCCCATCTCAGCCCAGAAAGCAGGTAGAACAACTTTTGTGGTGCCTTTCAGCTGCCTACCAAGGTAGTGTAAAAACTACCAAAATAATTCGTTCCTGGCACCTTCCCCGGTGGAGTTGTGCATGGGGTGTGTTTGGAACATTTTGTCACCGGCCGAGTCCAAAATTCAGCGGTTCCCCATCTCAGCCCAGAAAGCAGGTAGAACAACTTTTGTGGTGTCTTTCAGATGCCTACCAAGGTAGTGTAAAAACTACAGGAGAACTCCTGTCTGGCACCTTCCCCGGTGGAGTTGTGCATGGGGTGTGTTTTGAACATTTTGTCACCAGCCGACTCCAAAATTCAGCGGTTCCCCATCTCAGCCCAGAAAGCAGGTAGAACAACTTTTGTGGTGTCTTTCAGATGCCTACCAAGGTAGAGTAAAAACTACTAAGAGAACTCCTGTCTGGCACCTTCCCCGGTGGAGTTGTGCATGGGGTGTGTTTGGAACATTTTGTCACCGGCCGAGTCCAAAATTCAGCGTTTCCCCATCTCAGTCCAGAAAGCAGGTAGAACAACTTTTGTGGTGCCTTTCAGCTGCCTACCAAGGTAGTGTAAAAACTACCAGGAGAACTCCTGTCTGGCACCTTCCCCGGTGGAGTTGTGCATGGGGTGTGTTTGGAACATTTTGTCACCAGCCGACTCCAAAATTCAGCGTTTCCCCATCTCAGCCCAGAAAGCAGGTAGAACAACTTTTGTGGTGTCTTTTAGATGCCTACCAAGGTAGTGTAAAAACTACCAAGAGAACTCCTGTCTGGCACCTTCCCCGGTGGAGTTGTGCAGGGGGTGTGTTTGGAACATTTTGCCACCAGCCGACTCCAAAATTCAGCGGTTCCCCATATCAGCCCACAAAGCTGGTACAACTTCTTTTCTTGTGCCTTTCAGCTGCCTACCAAGGTAGTGTAGAAACTACCAACAGAATTCGTTCCTGGCACCTTCCCCGGTGGAGTTGTGCATGGGGTGTCTGTGAAACATTTTGTCACCGGCCGAGTCCAAAATTCAGCGGTTCCCCATCTCAGCCCAGAAAGCAGGTAGAACAACTTTTGTGGTGTCTTTCAGATGCCTACCGGAGCAATGTAAAAACTACCAGGAGAATTCCTGTCTGGCACCTTCCCCGGTGGAGTTGTGCATGGGGTGTGTTTGGAACATTTTGTCAACGGCCGAGTCCAAAATTCAGCGATTCCCCATCTCAGCCCACAAAGCAGGTAGAACAACTTTTGTGGTGCCTTTCAGCTGCCTACCAAGGTAGTGTAAAAACTACCAGGAGAACTCCTGTCTGGCACCTTCCCCGGTGGAGTTGTGCATGGGGTGTGTTTGGAAAACTTTGTCACCGGCCGACTCCAAAATTCAGCGTTTCCCCATCTCAGCCCAGAAAGCAGGTAGAACAACTTTTGTGGTGTCTTTCAGATGCCTACCAAGGTAGTGTAAAAACTACTAAGAGAACTCCTGTCTGGCACCTTCCCCGGTGGAGTTGTGCATGCAGTGTGTTTGGAACATTTTGTCACCGGCCGACTCCAAAATTCAGCGGTTCCCCATCTCAGCCCAGAAAGCAGGAAGAACAACTTTTGTGGTGCCTTTCAAATGCCTACCAAGGTAGTGTAAAAACTACCAGGAGAACTCCTGTCTGGCACCTTCCCCGGTGGAGTTGTGCATGGGGTGTGTTTGGAACATTTTGTCACCAGCCGACTCCAAAATTCAGCGGTTCCCCATCTCAGCCCAGAAAGCAGGTAGAACAACTTTTGTGGTGCCTTTCAGCTGCCTACCAAGGTAGTGTAAAAACTACCAAGAGAACTCCTGTCTGGCACCTTCCCCGGTGGAGTTGTGCATGGGGTGTGTTTGGAACATTTTGTCACCGGCCGACTCCAAAATTCAGCGGTTCCCCATCTCAGCCCACAAAGCAGGTAGAACAACTTTTGTGGTGCCTTTCAGCTGCCTACCAAGGTAGTGTAAAAACTACCAAGAGAACTCCTGTCTGGCACCTTCCCCGATGGAGTTGTGCATGGGGTGTGTTTGGAACATTTTGTCACCAGCCGACTCCAAAATTCAGCGTTTCCCCCATCTCAGCCCAGAAAGCAGGTAGAACAACTTTTGTGGTGCCTTTCAGCTGCCTACCAAGGTAGTGTAAAAACTACCAAGAGAACTCCTGTCTGGCACCTTCCCCGGTGGAGTTGTGCATGGGGTGTGTTTGGAACATTTTGTCACCGGCCGAGTCCAAAATTCAGCGGTTCCCCATCTCAGCCCAGAAAGCAGGTAGAACAAGTTTTGTGGTGTCTTTCAAATGCCTACCAAGGTAGTGTAAAAACTACCAGGAGAACTCCTGTCTGGCACCTTCCCCGGTGGAGTTGTGCATGGGGTGTGTTTGGAACATTTTGTCACCGGCCGACTCCAAAATTCAGCGGTTCCCCATCTCAGTCCAGAAAGCAGGAAGAACAACTTTTGTGGTGCCTTTCAGCTGCCTACCAAGGTAGTGTAAAAACTACCAGGAGAACTCCTGTCTGGCACCTTCCCCGGTGGAGTTGTGCATGGGGTGTGTTTGGAACATTTTGTCACCAGCCGACTCCAAAATTCAGCGTTTCCCCATCTCAGCCCAGAAAGCAGGTAGAACAACTTTTGTGGTGTCTTTCAGATGCCTACCAAGGTAGTGTAAAAACTACCAGGAGAACTCCTGTCTGGCACCTTCCCCGGTGGAGTTGTGCATGGGGTGTGTTTGGAACATTTTGTCACCAGCCGAGTCCAAAATTCAGCGGTTCCCCATCTCAGCCCAGAAAGCTGGTACAACTTCTTTTCTTGTGCCTTTCAGCTGCCTACCAAGGTAGTGTAAAAACTACCAACAGAATTCGTTCCTGGCACCTTCCCCGGTGGAGTTGTGCATGGGGTGTGTTTGGAACATTTTGTCACCGGCCGACTCCAAAATTCAGCGGTTCCCCATCTCAGCCCAGAAAGCAGGTAGAACAACTTTTGTGGTGCCTTTCAGCTGCCTACCAAGGTAGTGTAAAAACTACCAAAATAATTCGTTCCTGGCACCTTCCCCGGTGGAGTTGTGCATGGGGTGTGTTTGGAACATTTTGTCACCGGCCGAGTCCAAAATTCAGCGGTTCCCCATCTCAGCCCAGAAAGCAGGTAGAACAACTTTTGTGGTGTCTTTCAGATGCCTACCAAGGTAGTGTAAAAACTACAGGAGAACTCCTGTCTGGCACCTTCCCCGGTGGAGTTGTGCATGGGGTGTGTTTTGAACATTTTGTCACCAGCCGACTCCAAAATTCAGCGGTTCCCCATCTCAGCCCAGAAAGCAGGTAGAACAACTTTTGTGGTGTCTTTCAGATGCCTACCAAGGTAGAGTAAAAACTACTAAGAGAACTCCTGTCTGGCACCTTCCCCGGTGGAGTTGTGCATGGGGTGTGTTTGGAACATTTTGTCACCGGCCGAGTCCAAAATTCAGCGTTTCCCCATCTCAGTCCAGAAAGCAGGAAGAACAACTTTTGTGGTGCCTTTCAGCTGCCTACCAAGGTAGTGTAAAAACTACCAGGAGAACTCCTGTCTGGCACCTTCCCCGGTGGAGTTGTGCATGGGGTGTGTTTGGAACATTTTGTCACCAGCCGACTCCAAAATTCAGCGTTTCCCCATCTCAGCCCAGAAAGCAGGTAGAACAACTTTTGTGGTGTCTTTTAGATGCCTACCAAGGTAGTGTAAAAACTACCAAGAGAACTCCTGTCTGGCACCTTCCCCGGTGGAGTTGTGCAGGGGGTGTGTTTGGAACATTTTGCCACCAGCCGACTCCAAAATTCAGCGGTTCCCCATATCAGCCCACAAAGCTGGTACAACTTCTTTTCTTGTGCCTTTCAGCTGCCTACCAAGGTAGTGTAGAAACTACCAACAGAATTCGTTCCTGGCACCTTCCCCGGTGGAGTTGTGCATGGGGTGTCTGTGAAACATTTTGTCACCGGCCGAGTCCAAAATTCAGCGGTTCCCCATCTCAGCCCAGAAAGCAGGTAGAACAACTTTTGTGGTGTCTTTCAGATGCCTACCGGAGCAATGTAAAAACTACCAGGAGAATTCCTGTCTGGCACCTTCCCCGGTGGAGTTGTGCATGGGGTGTGTTTGGAACATTTTGTCAACGGCCGAGTCCAAAATTCAGCGATTCCCCATCTCAGCCCACAAAGCAGGTAGAACAACTTTTGTGGTGCCTTTCAGCTGCCTACCAAGGTAGTGTAAAAACTACCAGGAGAACTCCTGTCTGGCACCTTCCCCGGTGGAGTTGTGCATGGGGTGTGTTTGGAAAACTTTGTCACCGGCCGACTCCAAAATTCAGCGTTTCCCCATCTCAGCCCAGAAAGCAGGTAGAACAACTTTTGTGGTGTCTTTCAGATGCCTACCAAGGTAGTGTAAAAACTACTAAGAGAACTCCTGTCTGGCACCTTCCCCGGTGGAGTTGTGCATGCAGTGTGTTTGGAACATTTTGTCACCGGCCGACTCCAAAATTCAGCGGTTCCCCATCTCAGCCCAGAAAGCAGGAAGAACAACTTTTGTGGTGCCTTTCAAATGCCTACCAAGGTAGTGTAAAAACTACCAGGAGAACTCCTGTCTGGCACCTTCCCCGGTGGAGTTGTGCATGGGGTGTGTTTGGAACATTTTGTCACCAGCCGACTCCAAAATTCAGCGGTTCCCCATCTCAGCCCAGAAAGCAGGTAGAACAACTTTTGTGGTGCCTTTCAGCTGCCTACCAAGGTAGTGTAAAAACTACCAAGAGAACTCCTGTCTGGCACCTTCCCCGGTGGAGTTGTGCATGGGGTGTGTTTGGAACATTTTGTCACCGGCCGACTCCAAAATTCAGCGGTTCCCCATCTCAGCCCACAAAGCAGGTAGAACAACTTTTGTGGTGCCTTTCAGCTGCCTACCAAGGTAGTGTAAAAACTACCAAGAGAACTCCTGTCTGGCACCTTCCCCGATGGAGTTGTGCATGGGGTGTGTTTGGAACATTTTGTCACCAGCCGACTCCAAAATTCAGCGTTTCCCCATCTCAGCCCAGAAAGCAGGTAGAACAACTTTTGTGGTGCCTTTCAGCTGCCTACCAAGGTAGTGTAAAAACTACCAAGAGAACTCCTGTCTGGCACCTTCCCCGGTGGAGTTGTGCATGGGGTGTGTTTGGAACATTTTGTCACCGGCCGAGTCCAAAATTCAGCGGTTCCCCATCTCAGCCCAGAAAGCAGGTAGAACAAGTTTTGTGGTGTCTTTCAAATGCCTACCAAGGTAGTGTAAAAACTACCAGGAGAACTCCTGTCTGGCACCTTCCCCGGTGGAGTTGTGCATGGGGTGTGTTTGGAACATTTTGTCACCGGCCGACTCCAAAATTCAGCGGTTCCCCATCTCAGTCCAGAAAGCAGGAAGAACAACTTTTGTGGTGCCTTTCAGCTGCCTACCAAGGTAGTGTAAAAACTACCAGGAGAACTCCTGTCTGGCACCTTCCCCGGTGGAGTTGTGCATGGGGTGTGTTTGGAACATTTTGTCACCAGCCGACTCCAAAATTCAGCGTTTCCCCATCTCAGCCCAGAAAGCAGGTAGAACAACTTTTGTGGTGTCTTTTAGATGCCTACCAAGGTAGTGTAAAAACTACCAAGAGAACTCCTGTCTGGCACCTTCCCCGGTGGAGTTGTGCAGGGGGTGTGTTTGGAACATTTTGCCACCAGCCGACTCCAAAATTCAGCGGTTCCCCATATCAGCCCACAAAGCTGGTACAACTTCTTTTCTTGTGCCTTTCAGCTGCCTACCAAGGTAGTGTAGAAACTACCAACAGAATTCGTTCCTGGCACCTTCCCCGGTGGAGTTGTGCATGGGGTGTCTGTGAAACATTTTGTCACCGGCCGAGTCCAAAATTCAGCGGTTCCCCATCTCAGCCCAGAAAGCAGGTAGAACAACTTTTGTGGTGTCTTTCAGATGCCTACCGGAGCAATGTAAAAACTACCAGGAGAATTCCTGTCTGGCACCTTCCCCGGTGGAGTTGTGCATGGGGTGTGTTTGGAACATTTTGTCACCAGCCGAGTCCAAAATTCAGCGATTCCCCATCTCAGCCCAGAAAGCAGGTAGAACAACTTTTGTGGTGCCTTTCAGCTGCCTACCAAGGTAGTGTAAAAACTACCAGGAGAACTCCTGTCTGGCACCTTCCCCGGTGGAGTTGTGCATGGGGTGTGTTTGGAAAACTTTGTCACCGGCCGACTCCAAAATTCAGCGTTTCCCCATCTCAGCCCAGAAAGCAGGTAGAACAACTTTTGTGGTGTCTTTCAGATGCCTACCAAGGTAGTGTAAAAACTACTAAGAGAACTCCTGTCTGGCACCTTCCCCGGTGGAGTTGTGCATGCAGTGTGTTTGGAACATTTTGTCACCGGCCGACTCCAAAATTCAGCGGTTCCCCATCTCAGCCCAGAAAGCAGGAAGAACAACTTTTGTGGTGTCTTTTAGATGCCTACCAAGGTAGTGTAAAAACTACCAAGAGAACTCCTGTCTGGCACCTTCCCCGGTGGAGTTGTGCAGGGGGTGTGTTTGGAACATTTTGCCACCAGCCGACTCCAAAATTCAGCGGTTCCCCATATCAGCCCACAAAGCTGGTACAACTTCTTTTCTTGTGCCTTTCAGCTGCCTACCAAGGTAGTGTAGAAACTACCAACAGAATTCGTTCCTGGCACCTTCCCCGGTGGAGTTGTGCATGGGGTGTCTGTGAAACATTTTGTCACCGGCCGAGTCCAAAATTCAGCGGTTCCCCATCTCAGCCCAGAAAGCAGGTAGAACAACTTTTGTGGTGTCTTTCAGATGCCTACCGGAGCAATGTAAAAACTACCAGGAGAATTCCTGTCTGGCACCTTCCCCGGTGGAGTTGTGCATGGGGTGTGTTTGGAACATTTTGTCACCAGCCGAGTCCAAAATTCAGCGATTCCCCATCTCAGCCCAGAAAGCAGGTAGAACAACTTTTGTGGTGCCTTTCAGCTGCCTACCAAGGTAGTGTAAAAACTACCAAGAGAACTCCTGTCTGGCACCTTCCCCGGTGGAGTTGTGCATGGGGTGTGTTTGGAAAACTTTGTCACCGGCCGACTCCAAAATTCAGCGTTTCCCCATCTCAGCCCACAAAGCAGGTAGAACAACTTTTGTGGTGTCTTTCAGATGCCTACCAAGGTAGTGTAAAAACTACTAAGAGAACTCCTGTCTGGCACCTTCCCCGGTGGAGTTGTGCATGCAGTGTGTTTGGAACATTTTGTCACCGGCCGACTCCAAAATTCAGCGGTTCCCCATCTCAGCCCAGAAAGCAGGAAGAACAACTTTTGTGGTGCCTTTCAAATGCCTACCAAGGTAGTGTAAAAACTACCAGGAGAACTCCTGTCTGGCACCTTCCCCGGTGGAGTTGTGCATGGGGTGTGTTTGGAACATTTTGTCACCAGCCGACTCCAAAATTCAGCGGTTCCCCATCTCAGCCCAGAAAGCAGGTAGAACAACTTTTGTGGTGCCTTTCAGCTGCCTACCAAGGTAGTGTAAAAACTACCAAGAGAACTCCTGTCTGGCACCTTCCCCGGTGGAGTTGTGCATGGGGTGTGTTTGGAACATTTTGTCACCGGCCGACTCCAAAATTCAGCGGTTCCCCATCCCAGCCCACAAAGCAGGTAGAACAACTTTTGTGGTGCCTTTCAGCTGCCTACCAAGGTAGTGTAAAAACTACCAAGAGAACTCCTGTCTGGCACCTTCCCCGGTGGAGTTGTGCATGGGGTGTGTTTGGAACATTTTGTCACCGGCCGAGTCCAAAATTCAGCGGTTCCCCATCTCAGCCCAGAAAGCAGGTAGAACAAGTTTTGTGGTGTCTTTCAGCTGCCTACCAAGGTAGTGTAAAAACTACCAGGAGAACTCCTGTCTGGCACCTTCCCCGGTGGAGTTGTGCATGGGGTGTGTTTGGAACACTTTGTCACCGGCCGACTCCAAAATTCAGCGTTTCCCCATCTCAGCCCAGAAAGCAGGTAGAACAACTTTTGTGGTGTCTTTCAGATGCCTACCAAGGTAGTGTAAAAACTACTAAGAGAACTCCTGTCTGGCACCTTCCCCGGTGGAGTTGTGCATGCAGTGTGTTTGGAACATTTTGTCACCGGCCGACTCCAAAATTCAGCGGTTCCCCATCTCAGCCCAGAAAGCAGGAAGAACAACTTTTGTGGTGCCTTTCAAATGCCTACCAAGGTAGTGTAAAAACTACCAAGAGAACTCCTGTCTGGCACCTTCCCCGGTGGAGTTGTGCATGGGGTGTGTTTGGAACATTTTGTCACCAGCCGACTCCAAAATTCAGCGTTTCCCCATCTCAGCCCAGAAAGCAGGTAGAACAACTTTTGTGGTGCCTTTCAGCTGCCTACCAAGGTAGTGTAAAAACTACCAAGAGAACTCCTGTCTGGCACCTTCCCCGGTGGAGTTGTGCATGGGGTGTGTTTGGAACATTTTGTCACCGGCCGACTCCAAAATTCAGCGGTTCCCCATCTCAGCCCACAAAGCAGGTACAACAACTTTTCTTGTGCCTTTCAGCTGCCTACCAAGGTAGTGTAAAAACTACCAGGAGAACTCCTGTCTGGCACCTTCCCCGGTGGAGTTGTGCATGGGGTGTGTTTGGAACATTTTGTCACCAGCCGACTCCAAAATTCAGCGTTTCCCCATCTCAGCCCAGAAAGCAGGTAGAACAACTTTTGTGGTGTCTTTCAGCTGCCTACCAAGGTAGTGTAAAAACTACCAGGAGAACTCCTGTCTGGCACCTTCCCCGGTGGAGTTGTGCATGGGGTGTGTTTGGAACATTTTGTCACCGGCCGAGTCCAAAAATCAGCGTTTCCCCATCTCAGCCCAGAAAGCAGGTAGAACAAGTTTTGTGGTGTCTTTCAGATGCCTACCAAGGTAGTGTAAAAACTACCAGGAGAACTCCTGTCTGGCACCTTCCGTGGTGGAGTTGTGCATGGGGTGTGTTTGGAACATTTTGTCACCAGCCGAGTCCAAAATTCAGCGTTTCCCCATCTCAGCCCACAAAGCAGGTAGAACAACTTTTGTGGTGCCTTTCAGCTGCCTACCAAGGTAGTGTAAAAACTACCAGGAGAACTCCTGTCTGGCACCTTCCCCGGTGGAGTTGTGCATGGGGTGTGTTTGGAACATTTTGTCAACGGCCGACTCCAAAATTCAGCGGTTCCCCATCTCAGCCCACAAAGCAGGTACAACAACTTTTCTTGTGCCTTTCAGCTGCCTACCAAGGTAGTGTAAAAACTACCAACAGAATTCGTTCCTGGCACCTTCCCCGGTGGAGTTGTGCATGGGGTGTGTTTGGAACATTTTGTCACCGGCCGAGTCCAAAATTCAGCGTTTCCCCATCTCAGCCCACAAAGCAGGTAAAACAACTTTTCTTGTGCCTTTCAGCTGCCTACCAAGGTAGTGTAAAAACTACCAGGAGAACTCCTGTCTGGCACCTTCCCCGGTGGAGTTGTGCATGGGGGTGTGTTTGGAACATTTTGTCACCAGCCGAGTCCAAAATTCAGCGTTTCCCCATCTCAGCCCAGAAAGCAGGTAGAAAAACTTTTGTGGTGCCTTTCAGCTGCCTACCAAGGTAGTGTAAAAACTACCAAGAGAACTCCTGTCTGGCACCTTCCCCGGTGGAGTTGTGCATGGGGTGTGTTTGGAACATTTTGTCACCGGCCGACTCCAAAATTCAGCGGTTCCCCATCTCAGCCCACAAAGCAGGTACAACAACATTTCTTGTGCCTTTCAGCTGCCTACCAAGGTAGAGTAAAAACTACCAAAAGAATTCGTTCCTGGCACCTTCCCCGGTGGAGTTGTGCATGGGGTGTGTTTGGAACATTTTGTCACCGGCCGAGTCCAAAATTCAGCGGTTCCCCATCTCAGCCCAGAAAGCAGGTAGAACAAGTTTTGTCGTGTCTTTCAAATGCCTACCAAGGTAGTGTAAAAACTACCAAGAGAACTCCTGTCTGGCACCTTCCCCGGTGGAGTTGTGCATGGGGTGTGTTTGGAACATTTTGTCAACGGCCGACTCCAAAATTCAGCGGTTCCCCATCTCAGCCCACAAAGCAGGTACAACAACTTTTCTTGTGCCTTTCAGCTGCCTACCAAGGTAGTGTAAAAACTACCAACAGAATTCGTTCCTGGCACCTTCCCCGGTGGAGTTGTGCATGGGGTGTCTGTGAAACATTTTGTCACCGGCCGACTCCAAAATTCAGCGGTTCCCCATCTCAGCCCAGAAAGCAGGTAGAACAACTTTTGTGGTGTCTTTCAGATGCCTACCAAGGTAGTGTAAAAACTATCAAGAGAACTCCTGCCTGGTACCTTCCCCGGTGGAGTTGTGCATGGGGTGTGTTTGGAACATTTTGTCACCAGCCGAGTCCAAAATTCAGCGATTCCCCATCTCAGCCCAGAAAGCAGGTAGAACAACTTTTGTGGTGTCTTTCAGATGCCTACCAAGGTAGTGTAAAAACTATCAAGAGAACTCCTGTCTGGCACCTTCCCCGGTGGAGTTGTGCAGGGGGTGTGTTTGGAACATTTTGTCACCGGCCGACTCCAAAATTCAGCGGTTCCCCATCTCAGCCCACAAAGCAGGTAGAACAACTTTTGTGGTGCCTTTCAGCTGCCTACCAAGGTAGTGTAAAAACTACCAAGAGAACTCCTGTCTGGCACCTTCCCCGGTGGAGTTGTGCATGGGGTGTGTTTGGAACATTTTGTCACCGGCCGAGTCCAAAATTCAGCGGTTCCCCATCTCAGCCCAGAAAGCAGGTAGAACAACTTTTGTGGTGTCTTTCAGATGCCTACCGGAGCAATGTAAAAACTACCAGGAGAACTCCTGTCTGGCACCTTCCCCGGTGGAGTTGTGCATGGGGTGTGTTTGGAACATTTTGTCACCGGCCGACTCCAAAATTCAGCGGTTCCCCATCTCAGCCCACAAAGCAGATAGAACAACTTCTGTGGTGTCTTTCAGATGCCTACCAAGGTAGTGTAAAAACTACCAGGAGAACTCCTGTCTGGCACCTTCCCCGGTGGAGTTGTGCATGGGGTGTGTTTGGAACATTTTGTCACCAGCCGAGTCCAAAATTCAGCGTTTCCCCATCTCAGCCCAGAAAGCAGGTAGAAAAACTTTTGTGGTGCCTTTCAGCTGCCTACCAAGGTAGTGTAAAAACTACCAAGAGAACTCCTGTCTGGCACCTTCCCCGGTGGAGTTGTGCATGGGGTGTGTTTGGAACATTTTGTCACCAGCCGACTCCAAAATTCAGCGTTTCCCCATCTCAGCCCAGAAAGCAGGAAGAACAACTTTTGTGCTGCCTTTCAAATGCCTACCAAGGTAGTGTAAAAACTACCAAGAGAACTCCTGTCTGGCACCTTCCCCGGTGGAGTTGTGCAGGGGGTGTGTTTGGAACATTTTGCCACCAGCCGACTCCAAAATTCAGCGGTTCCCCATATCAGCCCACAAAGCTGGTACAACTTCTTTTCTTGTGCCTTTCAGCTGCCTACCAAGGTAGTGTAGAAACTACCAAAAGAATTCGTTCCTGGCACCTTCCCCGGTGGAGTTGTGCATGGGGTGTGTTTGGAACATTTTGTCACCGGCCGAGTCCAAAATTCAGCGTTTCCCCATCTCAGCCCAGAAAGCAGGTAGAACAACTTTTGTGGTGTCTTTCAGATGCCTACCAAGGTAGTGTAAAAACTACCAGGAGAACTCCTGTCTGGCACCTTCCCCGGTGGAGTTGTGCATGGGGTGTGTTTGGAACATTTTGTCACCAGCCGACTCCAAAATTCAGCGGTTCCCCATCTCAGCCCACAAAGCAGGTAGAACAACTTTTGTGGTGCCTTTCAGCTGCCTACCAAGGTAGTGTAAAAACTACCAAGAGAACTCCTGTCTGGCACCTTCCCCGGTGGAGTTGTGCATGGGGTGTGTTTGGAACATTTTGTCACCGGCCGACTCCAAAATTCAGCGGTTCCCCATCTCAGCCCACAAAGCAGGTACAACAAATTTTCTTGTGCCTTTCAGCTGCCTACCAAGGTAGTGTAAAAACTACCAAGAGAACTCCTGTCTGGCACCTTCCCCGGTGGAGTTGTGCATGGGGTGTGTTTGGAACATTTTGTCACCGGCCGACTCCAAAATTCAGCGGTTCCCCATCTCAGCCCACAAAGCAGGTACAACAACTTTTGTGGTGCCTTTCAGCTGCCTACCAAGGTAGTGTAAAAACTACCAAGAGAACTCCTGTCTGGCACCTTCCCCGGTGAAGTTGTGCAGGGGGTGTGTTTGGAACATTTTGTCACCGGCCGAGTCCAAAATTCAGCGGTTCCCCATCTCAGCCCAGAAAGCAGGTAGAACAACTTTTGTGGTGTCTTTCAGATGCCTACCAAGGTAGTGTAAAAACTACCAGGAGAACTCCTGTCTGGCACCTTCCCCGGTGGAGTTGTGCATGGGGTGTGTTTGGAACATTTTGTCACCGGCCGAGTCCAAAATTCAGCGGTTCCCCATCTCAGCCCAGAAAGCAGGTAGAACAACTTTTGTGGTGTCTTTCAGATGCCTACCAAGGTAGTGTAAAAACTACCAGGAGAACTCCTGTCTGGCACCTTCCCCGGTGGAGTTGTGCATGGGGTGTGTTTGGAACATTTTGTCACCGGCCGAGTCCAAAATTCAGCGTTTCCCCATCTCAGCCCAGAAAGCAGGTAGAACAACTTTTGTGGTGTCTTTCAGATGCCTACCAAGGTAGTGTAAAAACTACCAGGAGAACTCCTGTCTGGCACCTTCCCCGGTGGAGTTGTGCATGGGGTGTGTTTGGAACATTTTGTCACCAGCCGACTCCAAAATTCAGCGGTTCCCCATCTCAGCCCACAAAGCAGGTAGAACAACTTTTGTGGTGCCTTTCAGCTGCCTACCAAGGTAGTGTAAAAACTACCAAGAGAACTCCTGTCTGGCACCTTCCCCGGTGGAGTTGTGCATGGGGTGTGTTTGGAACATTTTGTCACCGGCCGACTCCAAAATTCAGCGGTTCCCCATCTCAGCCCACAAAGCAGGTACAACAAATTTTCTTGTGCCTTTCAGCTGCCTACCAAGGTAGTGTAAAAACTACCAAGAGAACTCCTGTCTGGCACCTTCCCCGGTGGAGTTGTGCATGGGGTGTGTTTGGAACATTTTGTCACCGGCCGACTCCAAAATTCAGCGGTTCCCCATCTCAGCCCACAAAGCAGGTACAACAACTTTTGTGGTGCCTTTCAGCTGCCTACCAAGGTAGTGTAAAAACTACCAAGAGAACTCCTGTCTGGCACCTTCCCCGGTGAAGTTGTGCAGGGGGTGTGTTTGGAACATTTTGTCACCGGCCGAGTCCAAAATTCAGCGGTTCCCCATCTCAGCCCAGAAAGCAGGTAGAACAACTTTTGTGGTGTCTTTCAGATGCCTACCAAGGTAGTGTAAAAACTACCAGGAGAACTCCTGTCTGGCACCTTCCCCGGTGGAGTTGTGCATGGGGTGTGTTTGGAACATTTTGTCACCGGCCGAGTCCAAAATTCAGCGGTTCCCCATCTCAGCCCAGAAAGCAGGTAGAACAACTTTTGTGGTGTCTTTCAGATGCCTACCAAGGTAGTGTAAAAACTACCAGGAGAACTCCTGTCTGGCACCTTCCCCGGTGGAGTTGTGCATGGGGTGTGTTTGGAACATTTTGTCACCGGCCGAGTCCAAAATTCAGCGTTTCCCCATCTCAGCCCAGAAAGCAGGTAGAACAACTTTTGTGGTGTCTTTCAGATGCCTACCAAGGTAGTGTAAAAACTACCAGGAGAACTCCTGTCTGGCACCTTCCCCGGTGGAGTTGTGCATGGGGTGTGTTTGGAACATTTTGTCACCAGCCGAGTCCAAAATTCAGCGTTTCCCCATCTCAGCCCAGAAAGCAGGTAGAACAACTTTTGTGGTGCCTTTCAGCTGCCTACCAAGGTAGTGTAAAAACTACCAGGAGAACTCCTGTCTGGCACCTTCCCCGGTGGAGTTGTGCATGGGGTGTGTTTGGAACATTTTGTCACCGGCCGACTCCAAAATTCAGCTGTTCCCCATCTCAGCCCACAAAGCAGGTACAACAACTTTTCTTGTGCCTTTCAGCTGCCTACCAAGGTAGTGTAAAAACTACCAAAAGAATTCGTTCCTGGCACCTTCCCCGGTGGAGTTGTGCATGGGGTGTGTTTGGAACATTTTGTCACCGGCCGACTCCAAAATTCAGCAGTTCCCCATCTCAGCCCAGAAAGCAGGTAGAACAAGTTTTGTGGTGTCTTTCAAATGCCTATCAAGGTAGTGTAAAAACTACCAAGAGAACTCCTGTCTGGCACCTTCCCCGGTGGAGTTGTGCAGGGGGTGTGTTTGGAACATTTTGCCACCAGCCGACTCCAAAATTCAGCGTTTCCCCATCTCAGCCCAGAAAGCTGGTACAACTTCTTTTCTTGTGCCTTTCAGCTGCCTACCAAGGTAGTGTAAAAACTACCAAAAGAATTCGTTCCTGGCACCTTCCCCGGTGGAGTTGTGCATGGGGTGTGTTTGGAACATTTTGTCACCGGCCGAGTCCAAAATTCAGCGGTTCCCCATCTCAGCCCAGAAAGCAGGAAGAACAACTTTTGTGGTGTCTTTCAAATGCCTACCAAGGTAGTGTAAAAACTACCAGGAGAACTCCTGTCTGGCACCTTCCCCGGTGGAGTTGTGCATGGGGTGTGTTTGGAACATTTTGTCACCAGCCGAGTCCAAAATTCAGCTTTTCCCCATCTCAGCCCAGAAAGCAGGTAGAACAACTTTTGTGGTGCCTTTCAGCTGCCTACCAAGGTAGTGTAAAAACTACTAAGAGAACTCCTGTCTGGCACCTTCCCCGGTGGAGTTGTGCATGGGGTGTGTTTGGAACATTTTGTCACCGGCCGAGTCCAAAATTCAGCGTTTCCCCATCTCAGACCAGAAAGCAGGTAGAACAACTTTTGTGGTGCCTTTCAGATGCCTACCAAGGTAGTGTAAAAACTACCAAAAGATTTCGTTCCTGGCACCTTCCCCGGTGGAGTTGTGCATGGGGTGTGTTTGGAACATTTTGTCACCGGCCGAGTCCAAAATTCAGCGGTTCCCCATCTCAGCCCAGAAAGCAGGTAGAACAACTTTTGTGGTGTCTTTCAAATGCCTACCAAGGTAGTGTAAAAACTACCAAGAGAACTCCTGTCTGGCACCTTCCCCGGTGGAGTTGTGCAGGGGGTGTGTTTGGAACATTTTGCCACCAGCCGACTCCAAAATTCAGCGGTTCCCCATCTCAGCCCACAAAGCAGGTACAACTTCTTTTCTTGTGCCTTTCAGCTGCCTACCAAGGTAGTGTAAAAACTACCAAAAGAATTCGTTCCTGGCACCTTCCCCGGTGGAGTTGTGCATGGGGTGTGTTTGGAACATTTTGTCACCGGCCGACTCCAAAATTCAGCGGTTCCCCATCTCAGCCCAGAAAGCAGGAAGAACAACTTTTGTGGTGTCTTTCAGATGCCTACCGGAGCAATGTAAAAACTACCAGGAGAACTCCTGTCTGGCACCTTCCCCGGTGGAGTTGTGCATGGGGTGTGTTTGGAACATTTTGTCACCGGCCGACTCCAAAATTCAGCGTTTCCCCATCTCAGCCCACAAAGCAGGTACAACAACTTTTCTTGTGCCTTTCAGCTGCCTACCAAGGTAGTGTAAAAACTACCAAAAGAATTCGTTCCTGGCACCTTCCCCGGTGGAGTTGTGCATGGGGTGTGTTTGGAACATTTTGTCACCGGCCGAGTCCAAAATTCAGCGGTTCCCCATCTCAGCCCAGAAAGCAGGTAGAACAACTTTTGTGGTGCCTTTCAAATGCCTACCAAGGTAGTGTAAAAACTACCAGGAGAACTCCTGTCTGGCACCTTCCCCGGTGGAGTTGTGCATGGGGTGTGTTTGGAACACTTTGTCACCGGCCGAGTCCAAAATTCAGCGTTTCCCCATCTCAGCCCAGAAAGCAGGTAGAACAACATTTGTGGTGTCTTTCAGATGCCTACCAAGGTAGTGTAAAAACTACCAGGAGAACTCCTGTCTGGCACCTTCCCCGGTGGAGTTGTGCATGGGGTGTGTTTGGAACATTTTGTCACCGGCCGAGTCCAAAATTCAGCGGTTCCCCATCTCAGCCCAGAAAGCAGGTAGAACAACTTTTGTGGTGCCTTTCAGCTGCCTACCAAGGTAGTGTAAAAACTACCAAGAGAACTCCTGTCTGGCACCTTCCCCGGTGGAGTTGTGCGTGGGGTGTGTTTGGAACATTTTGTCACCGGCCGAGTCCAAAATTCAGCGTTTCCCCATCTCAGCCCAGAAAGCAGGTAGAACAACTTTTGTGGTGCCTTTCAGATGCCTACCAAGGTAGTGTAAAAACTACCAAAAGATTTCGTTCCTGGCACCTTCCCCGGTGGAGTTGTGCATGGGGTGTGTTTGGAACATTTTGTCACCGGCCGAGTCCAAAATTCAGCGGTTCCCCATCTCAGCCCAGAAAGCAGGTAGAACAAGTTTTGTGGTGTCTTTCAAATGCCTACCAAGGTAGTGTAAAAACTACCAGGAGAACTCCTGTCTGGCACCTTCCCCGGTGGAGTTGTGCATGGGGTGTGTTTGGAACATTTTGTCACCAGCCGACTCCAAAATTCAGCGTTTCCCCATCTCAGCCCAGAAAGCAGGTAGAACAACTTTTGTGGTGTCTTTCAGATGCCTACCAAGGTAGTGTAAAAACTACTAAGAGAACTCCTGTCTGGCACCTTCCCCGGTGGAGTTGTGCATGGGGTGTGTTTGGAACATTTTGTCACCGGCCGAGTCCAAAATTCAGCGGTTCCCCATCTCAGCCCAGAAAGCAGGAAGAACAACTTTTGTGGTGCCTTTCAAATGCCTACCAAGGTAGTGTAAAAACTACCAGGAGAACTCCTGTCTGGCACCTTCCCCGGTGGAGTTGTGCATGGGGTGTGTTTGGAACATTTTGTCACCAGCCGACTCCAAAATTCAGCGTTTCCCCATCTCAGCCCAGAAAGCAGGTAGAACAACTTTTGTGGTGTCTTTTAGATGCCTACCAAGGTAGTGTAAAAACTACCAAGAGAACTCCTGTCTGGCACCTTCCCCGGTGGAGTTGTGCAGGGGGTGTGGTTGGAACATTTTGCCCCCAGCCGACTCCAAAATTCAGCGGTTCCCCATCTCAGCCCACAAAGCTGGTACAACTTCTTTTCTTGTGCCTTTCAGCTGCCTACCAAGGTAGTGTAAAAACTACCAACAGAATTCGTTCCTGGCACCTTCCCCGGTGGATTTGTGCATGGGGTGTGTTTGGAACATTTTGTCACCGGCCGACTCCAAAATTCAGCGGTTCCCCATCTCAGCCCAGAAAGCAGGTAGAACAACTTTTGTGGTGTCTTTCAGATGCCTACCGGAGCAATGTAAAAACTACCAGGAGAACTCCTGTCTGGCACCTTCCCCGGTGGAGTTGTGCATGGGGTGTGTTTGGAACATTTTGTCACCGGCCGAGTCCAAAATTCAGCGTTTCCCCATCTCAGCCCAGAAAGCAGGTAGAACAACTTTTGTGGTGTCTTTCAGATGCCTACCAAGGTAGTGTAAAAACTACCAGGAGAACTCCTGTCTGGCACCTTCCCCGGTGGAGTTGTGCATGGGGTGTGTTTGGAACATTTTGTCACCGGCCGAGTCCAAAATTCAGCGGTTCCCCATCTCAGCCCACAAAGCAGGTAGAACAACTTTTGTGGTGTCTTTCAAATGCCTACCAAGGTAGTGTAAAAACTACCAAGAGAACTCCTGTCTGGCACCTTCCCCGGTGGAGTTGTGCATGGGGTGTGTTTGGAACATTTTGTCACCGGCCGACTCCAAAATTCAGCGGTTCCCCATCTCAGCCCACAAAGCAGGTACAACAACTTTTCTTGTGCCTTTCAGCTGCCTACCAAGGTAGTGTAAAAACTATCAAGAGAACTCCTGTCTGGCACCTTCCCCGGTGGAGTTGTGCATGGGGTGTGTTTGGAACATTTTGTCACCGGCCGACTCCAAAATTCAGCGGTTCCCCATCTCAGCCCACAAAGCAGGTACAACAACTTTTGTGGTGCCTTTCAGCTGCCTACCAAGGTAGTGTAAAAACTACCAAAAGATTTCGTTCCTGGCACCTTCCCCGGTGGAGTTGTGCATGGGGTGTCTGTGAAACATTTTGTCACCGGCCGACTCCAAAATTCAGCGTTTCCCCATCTCAGCCCAGAAAGCAGGTAGAACAACTTTTGTGGTGTCTTTCAGATGCCTACCGGAGCAATGTAAAAACTACCAAGAGAACTCCTGTCTGGCACCTTCCCCGGTGGAGTTGTGCATGCAGTGTGTTTGGAACATTTTGTCACCAGCCGAGTCCAAAATTCAGCGATTCCCCATCTCAGCCCAGAAAGCAGGTAGAACAACTTTTGTGGTGCCTTTCAGCTGCCTACCAAGGTAGTGTAAAAACTATCAAGAGAACTCCTGTCTGGTACCTTCCCCGGTGGAGTTGTGCATTGGGTGTGTTTGGAACATTTTGTCACCAGCCGACTCCAAAATTCAGCGTTTCCCCATCTCAGCCCAGAAAGCAGGTAGAACAACTTTTGTGGTGTCTTTCAGATGCCTACCAAGGTAGTGTAAAAACTACCAAGAGAACTCCTGTCTGGCACCTTCCCCGGTGGAGTTGTGCATGGGGTGTGTTTGGAACATTTTGTCACCGGCCGAGTCCAAAATTCAGCGTTTCCCCATCTCAGCCCAGAAAGCAGGTAGAACAACTTTTGTGGTGTCTTTCAGATGCCTACCAAGGTAGTGTAAAAACTACCAGGAGAACTCCTGTCTGGCACCTTCCCCGGTGGAGTTGTGCATGGGGTGTGTTTGGAACATTTTGTCACCAGCCGAGTCCAAAATTCAGCGTTTCCCCATCTCAGCCCAGAAAGCAGGTAGAACAACTTTTGTGGTGTCTTTCAGATGCCTACCTAGGTAGTGTAAAAACTACCAGGAGAACTCCTGTCTGGCACCTTCCCCGGTGGAGTTGTGCATGGGGTGTGTTTGGAACATTTTGTCACCAGCCGAGTCCAAAATTCAGCGTTTCCCCATCTCAGCCCAGAAAGCAGGTAGAACAACTTTTGTGGTGCCTTTCAGCTGCCTACCAAGGTAGTGTAAAAACTACCAAGAGAACTCCTGTCTGGCACCTTCCCCGGTGGAGTTGTGCATGGGGTGTGTTTGGAACATTTTGTCACCGGCCGACTCCAAAATTCAGCGGTTCCCCATCTCAGCCCAGAAAGCAGGTACAACAACTTTTGTGGTGCCTTTCAGCTGCCTACCAAGGTAGTGTAAAAACTACCAAAAGAATTCGTTCCTGGCACCTTCCCCGGTGGAGTTGTGCATGGGGTGTGTTTGGAACATTTTGTCACCGGCCGAGTCCAAAATTCAGCGGTTCCCCATCTCAGCCCACAAAGCAGGTACAACAACTTTTCTTGTGCCTTTCAGCTGCCTACCAAGGTAGTGTAAAAACTACCAAGAGAACTCCTGTCTGGCACCTTCCCCGGTGGAGTTGTGCATGGGGTGTGTTTGGAACATTTTGTCACCAGCCGACTCCAAAATTCAGCGTTTCCCCATCTCAGCCCAGAAAGCAGGTAGAACAACTTTTGTGGTGCCTTTCAGCTGCCTACCAAGGTAGTGTAAAAACTACCAAGAGAACTCCTGTCTGGCACCTTCCCCGGTGGAGTTGTGCATGGGGTGTGTTTGGAACATTTTGTCACCGGCCGAGTCCAAAATTCAGCGGTTCCCCATCTCAGCCCAGAAAGCAGGTAGAACAACTTTTGTGGTGCCTTTCAGCTGCCTACCAAGGTAGTGTAAAAACTACCAAAAGATTTCGTTCCTGGCACCTTCCCCGGTGGAGTTGTGCATGGGGTGTGTTTGGAACATTTTGTCACCAGCCGAGTCCAAAATTCAGCGGTTCCCCATCTCAGCCCAGAAAGCAGGTAGAACAACTTTTGTGGTGTCTTTCAGATGCCTACCAAGGTAGTGTAAAAACTACCAAGAGAACTCCTGTCTGGCACCTTCCCCGGTGGAGTTGTGCATGGGGTGTGTTTGGAACATTTTGCCACCGGCCGAGTCCAAAATTCAGCGTTTCCCCATCTCAGCCCAGAAAGCAGGTAGAACAAGTTTTGTCGTGTCTTTCAAATGCCTACCAAGGTAGTGTAAAAACTACCAGGAGAACTCCTGTCTGGCACCTTCCCCGGTGGAGTTGTGCATGGGGTGTGTTTGGAACATTTTGTCACCGGCCGAGTCCAAAATTCAGCGGTTCCCCATCTCAGCCCAGAAAGCAGGTAGAACAAGTTTTGTGGTGTCTTTCAAATGCCTACCAAGGTAGTGTAAAAACTATCAAGAGAACTCCTGTCTGGTACCTTCCCCGGTGGAGTTGTGCATGGGGTGTGTTTGGAACATTTTGTCACCGGCCGAGTCCAAAATTCAGCGGTTCTCCATCTCAGCCCAGAAAGCAGGTAGAACAACATTTGTGGTGTCTTTCAGATGCCTACCAAGGTAGTGTAAAAACTACTAAGAGAACTCCTGTCTGGCACCTTCCCCGGTGGAGTTGTGCATGGGGTGTGTTTGGAACATTTTGTCACCAGCCGAGTCCAAAATTCAGCGATTCCCCATCTCAGCCCAGAAAGCAGGTAGAACAACTTCTGTGGTGTCTTTCAGATGCCTACCAAGGTAGTGTAAAAACTACCAGGAGAACTCCTGTCTGGCACCTTCCCCGGTGGAGTTGTGCATGGGGTGTGTTTGGAACATTTTGTCAACGGCCGAGTCCAAAATTCAGCGTTTCCCCATCTCAGCCCAGAAAGCAGGTAGAACAACTTTTGTGGTGCCTTTCAGCTGCCTACCAAGGTAGTGTAAAAACTACCAAGAGAACTCCTGTCTGGCACCTTCCCCGGTGGAGTTGTGCATGGGGTGTGTTTGGAACATTTTGTCACCGGCCGAGTCCAAAATTCAGCGGTTCCCCATCTCAGCCCACAAAGCAGGTGCAACAACTTTTGTGGTGCCTTTCAGCTGCCTACCAAGGTAGTGTAAAAACTACCAAAAGAATTCGTTCCTGGCACCTTCCCCGGTGGAGTTGTGCATGGGGTGTGTTTGGAACATTTTGTCACCGGCCGACTCCAAAATTCAGCGGTTCCCCATCTCAGCCCACAAAGCAGGTACAACAACTTTTCTTGTGCCTTTCAGCTGCCTACCAAGGTAGTGTAAAAACTACCAAAAGAATTCGTTCCTGGCACCTTCCCCGGTGGAGTTGTGCATGGGGTGTGTTTGGAACATTTTGTCACCGGCCGACTCCAAAATTCAGCGTTTCCCCATCTCAGCCCACAAAGCAGGTAGAACAAGTTTTGTGGTGTCTTTCAGATGCCTACCAAGGTAGTGTAAAAACTACTAAGAGAACTCCTGTCTGGCACCTTCCCCGGTGGAGTTGTGCATGGGGTGTGTTTGGAACATTTTGTCACCGGCCGACTCCAAAATTCAGCGGTTCCCCATCTCAGCCCAGAAAGCAGGAAGAACAAGTTTTGTGGTGCCTTTCAAATGCCTACCAAGGTAGTGTAAAAACTACCAAGAGAACTCCTGTCTGGTACCTTCCCCGGTGGAGTTGTGCATGGGGTGTGTTTGGAACATTTTGTCACCAGCCGACTCCAAAATTCAGCGTTTCCCCATCTCAGCCCAGAAAGCAGGTAGAACAAGTTTTGTGGTGTCTTTTAGATGCCTACCAAGGTAGTGTAAAAACTACCAAGAGAACTCCTGTCTGGCACCTTCCCCGGTGGAGTTGTGCAGGGGGTGTGTTTGGAACATTTTGCCACCAGCCGACTCCAAAATTCAGCGGTTCCCCATCTCAGCCCACAAAGCTGGTACAACTTCTTTTCTTGTGCCTTTCAGCTGCCTACCAAGGTAGTGTAAAAACTACCAAAAGAATTCGTTCCTGGCACCTTCCCCGGTGGAGTTGTGCATGGGGTGTGTTTGGAACATTTTGTCACCGGCCGAGTCCAAAATTCAGCGGTTCCCCATCTCAGCCCAGAAAGCAGGTAGAACAACTTTTGTGGTGTCTTTCAGATGCCTACCGGAGCAATGTAAAAACTACCAGGAGAACTCCTGTCTGGCACCTTCCCCGGTGGAGTTGTGCATGGGGTGTGTTTGGAACATTTTGTCACCAGCCGACTCCAAAATTCAGCGTTTCCCCATCTCAGCCCAGAAAGCAGGTAGAACAACTTTTGTGGTGCCTTTCAGATGCCTACCAAGGTAGTGTAAAAACTACCAAAAGATTTCGTTCCTGGCACCTTCCCCGGTGGAGTTGTGCATGGGGTGTGTTTGGAACATTTTGTCACCGGCCGACTCCAAAATTCAGCGGTTCCCCATCTCAGCCCAGAAAGCAGGTAGAACAACTTTTGTGGTGTCTTTCAGATGCCTACCAAGGTAGTGTAAAAACTACCAGGAGAACTCCTGTCTGGCACCTTCCCCGGTGGAGTTGTGCATGGGGTGTGTTTGGAACATTTTGTCACCAGCCGACTCCAAAATTCAGCGTTTCCCCATCTCAGCCCAGAAAGCAGGTAGAACAACTTTTGTGGTGCCTTTCAGCTGCCTACCAAGGTAGTGTAAAAACTACCAAGAGAACTCCTGTCTGGCACCTTCCCCGGTGGAGTTGTGCATGGGGTGTGTTTGGAAAATTTTGTCACCGGCCGACTCCAAAATTCAGCGGTTCCCCATCTCAGCCCAGAAAGCAGGTAGAACAACTTTTGTGGTGTCTTTCAGATGCCTACCAAGGTAGTGTAAAAACTACCAGGAGAACTCCTGTCTGGCACCTTCCCCGGTGGAGTTGTGCATGGGGTGTGTTTGGAACATTTTGTCACCAGCCGACTCCAAAATTCAGCGGTTCCCCATCTCAGCCCAGAAAGCAGGTAGAACAACTTTTGTGGTGTCTTTCAAATGCCTACCAAGGTAGTGTAAAAACTACCAGGAGAACTCCTGTCTGGCACCTTCCCCGGTTGAGTTGTGCATGGGGTGTGTTTGGAACATTTTGTCACCAGCCGACTCCAAAATTCAGCGTTTCCCCATCTCAGCCCAGAAAGCAGGTAGAACAACTTTTGTGGTGCCTTTCAGATGCCTACCAAGGTAGTGTAAAAACTACCAAGAGAACTCCTGTCTGGCACCTTCCCCGGTGGAGTTGTGCAGGGGGTGTGTTTGGAACATTTTGCCACCAGCCGACTCCAAAATTCAGCAGTTCCCCATCTCAGCCCACAAAGCTGGTACAACTTCTTTTCTTGTGCCTTTCAGCTGCCTACCAAGGTAGTGTAAAAACTACCAAAAGAATTCGTTCCTGGCACCTTCCCCGGTGGAGTTGTGCATGGGGTGTGTTTGGAACATTTTGTCACCGGCCGAGTCCAAAATTCAGCGGTTCCCCATCTCAGCCCAGAAAGCAGGTAGAACAACTTTTGTGGTGTCTTTCAGATGCCTACCGGAGCAATGTAAAAACTACCAGGAGAACTCCTGTCTGGCACCTTCCCCGGTGGAGTTGTGCATGGGGTGTGTTTGGAACATTTTGTCACCAGCCGACTCCAAAATTCAGCGTTTCCCCATCTCAGCCCAGAAAGCAGGTAGAACAACTTTTGTGGTGCCTTTCAGATGCCTACCAAGGTAGTGTAAAAACTACTAAGAGAACTCCTGTCTGGCACCTTCCCCGGTGGAGTTGTGCATGGGGTGTGTTTGGAACATTTTGTCACCAGCCGAGTCCAAAATTCAGCGATTCCCCATCTCAGCCCAGAAAGCAGGTACAACAACTTTTGTGGTGTCTTTCAGATGCCTACCAAGGTAGTGTAAAAACTACCAAGAGAACTCCTGTCTGGCACCTTCCCCGGTGGAGTTGTGCATGGGCTGTGTTTGGAACATTTTGTCACCAGCCGAGTCCAAAATTCAGCGGTTCCCCATCTCAGCCCAGAAAGCAGGTAGAACAACTTTTGTGGTGTCTTTCAGATGCCTACCAAGGTAGTGTAAAAACTACCAGGAGAACTCCTGTCTGGCACCTTCCCCGGTGGAGTTGTGCATGGGGTGTGTTTGGAACATTTTGTCACCAGCCGAGTCCAAAATTCAGCGGTTCCCCATCTCAGCCCAGAAAGCAGGTAGAACAACTTTTGTGGTGCCTTTCAAATGCCTACCAAGGTAGTGTAAAAACTACCAAGAGAACTCCTGTCTGGCACCTTCCCCGGTGGAGTTGTGCATGGGGTGTGTTTGGAACATTTTGTCACCGGCCGAGTCCAAAATTCAGCGGTTCCCCATCTCTAGCCCAGAAAGCAGATAGAACAACTTTTGTGGTGCCTTTCAGCTGCCTACCAAGGTAGTGTAAAAACTACCAGGAGAACTCCTGTCTGACACCTTCCCCGGTGGAGTTGTGCGTGGGGTGTGTTTGGAACATTTTGTCACCGGCCGAGTCCAAAATTCAGCGATTCCCCATCTCAGCCCAGAAAGCAGGTAGAACAACTTTTGTCGTGTCTTTCAGATGCCTACCAAGGTAGTGTAAAAACTACCAAGAGAACTCCTGTCTGGCACCTTCCCCGGTGGAGTTGTGCATGGGGTGTGTTTGGAACATTTTGTCACCAGCCGAGTCCAAAATTCAGCGATTCCCCATCTCAGCCCAGAAAGCAGGTAGAACAACTTTTGTCGTGTCTTTCAGATGCATACCAAGGTTGTGTAAAAACTACCAAGAGAACTCCTGTCTGGCACCTTCCCCGGTGGAGTTGTGCATGGGGTGTGTTTGGAACATTTTTTCACCGGCCGAGTCCAAAATTCAGCGGTTCACCATCTCAGCCCAGAAAGCAGGTAGAAAAACTTTTGTGGTGCCTTTCAGCTGCCTACCGGAGCAATGTAAAAACTACCAGGAGAACTCCTGTCTGGCACCTTCCCCGGTGGAGTTGTGCATGGGGGTGTGTTTGGAACATTTTGTCACCAGCCGAGTCCAAAATTCAGCGTTTCCCCATCTCAGCCCAGAAAGCAGGTAGAACAACTTTTGTGGTGCCTTTCAGCTGCCTACCAAGGTAGTGTAAAAACTACCAGGAGAACTCCTGTCTGGCACCTTCCCCGGTGGAGTTGTGCATGGGGTGTGTTTGGAACATTTTGTCACCAGCCGAGTCCAAAATTCAGCGTTTCCCCATCTCAGCCCAGAAAGCAGGTAGAACAACTTTTCTGGTGCCTTTCAGATGCCTACCAAGGTAGTGTAAAAACTACCAACAGAATTCGTTCCTGGCACCTTCCCCGGTGGAGTTGTGCATGGGGTGTGTTTGGAACATTTTGTCACCGGCCGACTCCAAAATTCAGCGTTTCCCCATCTCAGCCCAGAAAGCAGGTAGAACAACTTTTGTAGTGCCTTTCTCTTGCCTACCGGGGTAGTGTAAAAACTACCAACAGAACTCGTTTCTGGCACCTTCCCGGAGGAGTTGTGCAGGGGGTGTGTTGGAACATTTTGTCACCGGCCGACTCCAAAATTCAGCGGTTCCCCATCTCAGCCCAGAAAGCAGGTAGAACAACTTTTGTGGTGCCTTTCAAATGCCCACCAAGGTAGTGTAAAAACTATCAGGAGAACTCCTGTCTGGCACCTTCCCCGGTGGAGTTGTGCAGGGGGTGTGTTTGGAACATTTTGTCACCAGCCGACTCCAAAATTCAGCGGTTCCCCATCTCAGCCCAGATAAGCAGAAGAACAACTTTTGTGGTGTCTTTCAGATGCCTACCAAGGTAGGGTAAAAAACTACCAGGAGAACTCCTGTCTGGCACCTTCCCCGGTGGAGTTGTGCATGGGGTGTGTTTGGAACATTTTGTCACCGGCCGACTCCAAAATTCAGCGGTTCCCCATCTCAGCCAGAAAGCAGGTAGAACAACTTTTGTGGTGTCTTTCAGATGCCTACCAAGGTAGTGTAAAAACTACCAGGAGAACTCCTGTCTGGCACCTTCCCCGGTGGAGTTGTGCATGGGGTTTATTTGGAACATTTTGTCACCAGCCGAGTCCAAAATTCAGCTGTTCCCCATCTCAGCCCAGAAAGCCGGTAGAACATCTTTTGTGGTGTCTTTCAGATGCCTACCAAGGTAGTGTAAAAACTACTAAGACACTCCTGTCTGGCACCTTCCCCGGTGGAGTTGTGCATGGGGTGTGTTTGGAACATTTTGTCACCAGCCGACTCCAAAATTCAGCGATTCCCCATCTCAGCCCCGAAAGCAGGTAGAACAACTTTTGTGGTGTCTTTCAGATGCCTACCAAGGTAGTGTAAAAACTACTAAGAGAACTCCTGTCTGGCACCTTCCCCGGTGGAGTTGTGCATGGGGTGTGTTTGGAACATTTTGTCACCAGCCGACTCCAAAATTCAGCGATTCCCCATCTCAGCCCCGAAAGCAGGTAGAACAACTTTTGTCTTGTCTTTCAGATGCCTACCAAGGTAGTGTAAAAACTACCAAGAGAACTCCTGTCTGGCACCTTCCCCGTGGAGTTGTGCATGGGGTGTGTTTGGAACATTTTTTTCACCGGCCGAGTCCAAAATTCAGCGGTTCCCCATCTCAGCCCAGAAAGCAGGTAGAAAAAACTTTTGTGGTGCCTTTCAGCTGCCTACCGGAGCAATGTAAAAACTACCAGGAGAACTCCTGTCTGGCACCTTCCCCGGTGGAGTTGTGCATGGGGTGTGTTTGGAACATTTTGTCACCAGCCGACTCCAAAATTCAGCGTTTCCCCATCTCAGCCCAGAAAGCAGGTAGAACAACTTTTGTGGTGCCTTTCAGCTGCCTACCAAGGTAGTGTAAAAACTACCAAGAGAACTCCTGTCTGGCACCTTCCCCGGTGGAGTTGTGCAGGGGGTGTGTTTGGAACATTTTGTCACCGGCCGACTCCAAAATTCAGCGGTTCCCCATCTCAGCCCAGAAAGCAGGTAGAACAACTTTTGTGGTGCCTTTCAGCTGCCTACCAAGGTAGTGTAAAACTACCAGGAGAACTCCTGTCTGGCACCTTCCGTGGTGGAGTTGTGCATGGGGTGTGTTTAGAACATTTTGTCACCAGCCGAGTCCAAAATTCAGCGATTCCCCATCTCAGCCAGAAAGCAGGTAGAACAACTTTTGTCGTGTCTTTCAGATGCATACCAAGGTTGTGTAAAAACTACCAAGAGAACTCCTGTCTGGCACCTTCCCCGGTGGAGTTGTGCATGGGGTGTGTTTGGAACATTTTTTCACCGGCCGAGTCCAAAATTCAGCGGTTCACCATCTCAGCCCAGAAGAGCAGGTAGAAAAACTTTTGTGGTGCCTTTCAGCTGCCTACCGGAGCAATGTAAAAACTACCAGGAGAACTCCTGTCTGGCACCTTCCCCGGTGGAGTTGTGCATGGGGTGTGTTTGGACATTTTGTCACCAGCCGAGTCCAAAATTCAGCGTTTCCCCATCTCAGCCCAGAAGCAGGTAGAACAACTTTTGTGGTGCCTTTCAGCTGCCTACCAAGGTAGTGTAAAAACTACCAGGAGAACTCCTGTCTGGCACCTTCCCCGGTGGAGTTGTGCATGGGGTGTGTTTGGAACATTTTGTCACCAGCCGAGTCCAAAATTCAGCGTTTCCCCATCTCAGCCCAGAAAGCAGGTAGAACAACTTTTCTGGTGCCTTTCAGATGCCTACCAAGGTAGTGTAAAAACTACCAACAGAATTCGTTCCTGGCACCTTCCCCGGTGGAGTTGTGCATGGGGTGTGTTTGGAACATTTTGTCACCGGCCGACTCCAAAATTCAGCGTTTCCCCATCTCAGCCCAGAAAGCAGGTAGAACAACTTTTGTAGTGCCTTTCTCTTGCCTACCGGGGTAGTGTAAAAACTACCAACAGAACTCGTTTCTGGCACCTTCCCCGGAGGAGTTGTGCAGGGGGTGTGTTTGGAACATTTTGTCACCGGCCGACTCCAAAATTCAGCGGTTCCCCATCTCAGCCCAGAAAGCAGGTAGAACAACTTTTGTGGTGCCTTTCAAATGCACCAAGGTAGTGTAAAAACTATCAGGAGAACTCCTGTCTGGCACCTTCCCCGGTGGAGTTGTGCAGGGGGTGTGTTTTGGAACATTTTGTCACCAGCCGACTCCAAAATTCAGCGGTTCCCCATCTCAGCCCAGAA
The DNA here is from genome assembly GCF_023638135.1 of Falco biarmicus. Taxonomy (NCBI): domain Eukaryota; kingdom Metazoa; phylum Chordata; class Aves; order Falconiformes; family Falconidae; genus Falco; species Falco biarmicus. The sequence continues at coordinate 34,553,297 of NC_079299.1, forward strand.
AGCAGGAAGAACAACTTTTGTGGTGTCTTTCAGATGCCTACCAAGGTAGGGTAAAAACTACCAGGAGAACTCCTGTCTGGCACCTTCCCCGGTGGAGTTGTGCATGGGGTGTGTTTGGAACATTTTGTCACCGGCCGACTCCAAAATTCAGCGGTTCCCCATCTCAGCCCAGAAAGCAGGTAGAACAACTTTTGTGGTGTCTTTCAGATGCCTACCAAGGTAGTGTAAAAACTACCAGGAGAACTCCTGTCTGGCACCTTCCCCGGTGGAGTTGTGCATGGGGTGTGTTTGGAACATTTTGTCACCAGCCGACTCCAAAATTCAGCGATTCCCCATCTCAGCCCCGAAAGCAGGTAGAACAACTTTTGTCTTGTCTTTCAGATGCCTACCAAGGTAGTGTAAAAACTACCAAGAGAACTCCTGTCTGGCACCTTCCCCGGTGGAGTTGTGCATGGGGTGTGTTTGGAACATTTTTTTCACCGGCCGAGTCCAAAATTCAGCGGTTCCCCATCTCAGCCCAGAAAGCAGGTAGAAAAACTTTTGTGGTGCCTTTCAGCTGCCTACCGGAGCAATGTAAAAACTACCAGGAGAACTCCTGTCTGGCACCTTCCCCGGTGGAGTTGTGCATGGGGTGTGTTTGGAACATTTTGTCACCAGCCGACTCCAAAATTCAGCGTTTCCCCATCTCAGCCCAGAAAGCAGGTAGAACAACTTTTGTGGTGCCTTTCAGCTGCCTACCAAGGTAGTGTAAAAACTACCAAGAGAACTCCTGTCTGGCACCTTCCCCGGTGGAGTTGTGCAGGGGGTGTGTTTGGAACATTTTGTCACCGGCCGACTCCAAAATTCAGCGGTTCCCCATCTCAGCCCAGAAAGCAGGTAGAACAACTTTTGTGGTGCCTTTCAGCTGCCTACCAAGGTAGTGTAAAAACTACCAGGAGAACTCCTGTCTGGCACCTTCCGTGGTGGAGTTGTGCATGGGGTGTGTTTAGAACATTTTGTCACCAGCCGAGTCCAAAATTCAGCGATTCCCCATCTCAGCCCAGAAAGCAGGTAGAACAACTTTTGTCGTGTCTTTCAGATGCCTACCAAGGTAGTGTAAAAACTACCAGGAGAACTCCTGTCTGTCACCTTCCCCGGTGGAGTTGTGCATGGGGTGTGTTTGGAACATTTTGTCACCGGCCGACTCCAAAATTCAGCGGTTCCCCATCTCAGCCCAGAAAGCAGGTAGAACAACTTTTGTGGTGCCTTTCAAATGCCCACCAAGGTAGTGTAAAAACTATCAGGAGAACTCCTGTCTGGCACCTTCCGTGGTGGAGTTGTGCATGGGGTGTCTTTGGAACATTTTGTCACCGGCCGACTCCAAAATTCAGCGGTTCCCCATCTCAGCCCAGAAAGCAGGTAGAACAACTTTTGTGGTGTCTTTCAGATGCCTACCGGAGCAATGTAAAAACTACCAGGAGAACTCCTGTCTGGCACCTTCCCCGGTGGAGTTGTGCAGGGGGTGTGTTTGGAACATTTTTTCACCGGCCGACTCCAAAATTCAGCGGTTCCCCATCTCAGCCCAGAAAGCAGGTAGAACAACTTTTGTGGTGCCTTTCAGCTGCCTACCAAGGTAGTGTAAAAACTACCAAGAGAACTCCTGTCTGGCACCTTCCCCGGTGGAGTTGTGCATGGGGTGTGTTTGGAACATTTTGTCACCAGCCGAGTCCAAAATTCAGCGATTCCCCATCTCAGCCCAGAAAGCAGGTAGAACAACTTTTGTGGTGTCTTTCAGATGCCTACCAAGGTAGTGTAAAAACTACCAAGAGAACTCCTGTCTGGCACCTTCCCCGGTGGAGTTGTGCATGGGGTGTGTTTGGAACATTTTGTCACCGGCCGACTCCAAAATTCAGCGATTCCCCATCTCAGCCCAGAAAGCAGGTAGAACAACTTTTGTGGTGCCTTTCAAATGCCTACCAAGGTAGTGTAAAAACTACCAAGAGAACTCCTGCCTGGCACCTTCCCCGGTGGAGTTGTGCATGGGGTGTGTTTGGAACATTTTGTCACCAGCCGACTCCAAAATTCAGCGTTTCCCCATCTCAGCCCAGAAAGCAGGTAGAACAACTTTTGTGGTGCCTTTCAGCTGCCTACCAAGGTAGTGTAAAAACTACCAAGAGAACTCCTGTCTGGCACCTTCCCCGGTGGAGTTGTGCATGGGGTGTGTTTGGAACATTTTGTCACCAGCCGAGTCCAAAATTCAGCGGTTCCCCATCTCAGCCCAGAAAGCAGGTAGAACAACTTTTGTGGTGCCTTTCAGCTGCCTACCAAGGTAGTGTAAAAACTACCAGGAGAACTCCTGTCTGACACCTTCCCCGGTGGAGTTGTGCGTGGGGTGTGTTTGGAACATTTTGTCACCAGCCGAGTCCAAAATTCAGCGAGTCCCCATCTCAGCCCAGAAAGCAGGTAGAACAACTTTTGTCGTGTCTTTCAGATGCCTACCAAGGTAGTGTAAAAACTACCAGGAGAACTCCTGTCTGGCACCTTCCCCGGTGGAGTTGTGCATGGGGTGTGTTTGGAACATTTTGTCACCAGCCGAGTCCAAAATTCAGCGGTTCCCCATCTCAGCCCAGAAAGCAGGTAGAACAACTTTTGTGGTGCCTTTCAAATGCCTACCAAGGTAGTGTAAAAACTACCAAGAGAACTCCTGTCTGGCACCTTCCCCGGTGGAGTTGTGCATGGGGTGTGTTTGGAACATTTTGTCACCGGCCGACTCCAAAATTCAGCGGTTCCCCATCTCAGCCCAGAAAGCAGATAGAACAACTTTTGTGGTGCCTTTCAGCTGCCTACCAAGGTAGTGTAAAAACTACCAGGAGAACTCCTGTCTGACACCTTCCCCGGTGGAGTTGTGCGTGGGGTGTGTTTGGAACATTTTGTCACCGGCCGACTCCAAAATTCAGCGATTCCCCATCTCAGCCCAGAAAGCAGGTAGAACAACTTTTGTCGTGTCTTTCAGATGCCTACCAAGGTAGTGTAAAAACTACCAGGAGAACTCCTGTCTGGCACCTTCCCCGGTGGAGTTGTGCATGGGGTGTGTTTGGAACATTTTGTCACCAGCCGAGTCCAAAATTCAGCGATTCCCCATCTCAGCCCAGAAAGCAGGTAGAACAACTTTTGTGGTGCCTTTCAGCTGCATACCAAGGTTGTGTAAAAACTACCAAGAGAACTCCTGTCTGGCACCTTCCCCGGTGGAGTTGTGCATGGGGTGTGTTTGGAACATTTTTTCACCGGCCGAGTCCAAAATTCAGCGGTTCCCCATCTCAGCCCAGAAAGCAGGTAGAACAACTTTTGTGGTGCCTTTCAGCTGCCTACCGGAGCAATGTAAAAACTACCAGGAGAACTCCTGTCTGGCACCTTCCCCGGTGGAGTTGTGCATGGGGTGTGTTTGGAACATTTTGTCACCAGCCGACTCCAAAATTCAGCGTTTCCCCATCTCAGCCCAGAAAGCAGGTAGAACAACTTTTGTGGTGCCTTTCAGCTGCCTACCAAGGTAGTGTAAAAACTACCAAGAGAACTCCTGTCTGGCACCTTCCCCGGTGGAGTTGTGCAGGGGGTGTGTTTGGAACATTTTGTCACCAGCCGAGTCCAAAATTCAGCGTTTCCCCATCTCAGCCCAGAAAGCAGGTAGAACAACTTTTCTGGTGCCTTTCAGATGCCTACCAAGGTAGTGTAAAAACTACCAACAGAATTCGTTCCTGGCACCTTCCCCGGTGGAGTTGTGCATGGGGTGTGTTTGGAACATTTTGTCACCGGCCGACTCCAAAATTCAGCGGTTCCCCATCTCAGCCCAGAAAGCAGGTAGAACAACTTTTGTAGTGCCTTTCTCTTGCCTACCGGGGTAGTGTAAAAACTACCAAGAGAACTCGTTTCTGGCACCTTCCCCGGAGGAGTTGTGCATGGGGTGTGTTTGGAACATTTTGTCACCGGCCGACTCCAAAATTCAGCGGTTCCCCATCTCAGCCCAGAAAGCAGGTAGAACAACTTTTGTGGTGCCTTTCAAATGCCCACCAAGGTAGTGTAAAAACTATCAGGAGAACTCCTGTCTGGCACCTTCCCCGGTGGAGTTGTGCATGGGGTGTCTTTGGAACATTTTGTCACCGGCCGAATCCAAAATTCAGCGGTTCCCCATCTTAGACCAGAAAGCAGGAAGAACAACTTTTGTGGTGCCTTTCAAATGCCTACCAAGGTAGTGTAAAAACTACCAAGAGAACTCCTGTCTGGCACCTTCCCCGGTGGAGTTGTGCATGGGGTGTGTTTGGAACATTTTGTCACCGGCCGACTCCAAAATTCAGCGGTTCCCCATCTTAGACCAGAAAGCAGGTAGAACAACTTTTTTGGTGCCTTTCAAATGCCTACCAAGGTAGTGTAAAAACTACCAGGAGAACTCCTGTCTGGCACCTTCCCCGGTGGAGTTGTGCATGGGGTGTGTTTGGAACATTTTGTCACCAGCCGACTCCAAAATTCAGCGTTTCCCCATCTCAGCCCAGAAAGCAGATAGAACAACTTTTGTGGTGCCTTTCAGCTGCCTACCAAGGTAGTGTAAAAACTACCAGGAGAACTCCTGTCTGACACCTTCCCCGGTGGAGTTGTGCGTGGGGTGTGTTTGGAACAATTTGTCACCGGCCGACTCCAAAATTCAGCGATTCCCCATCTCAGCCCAGAAAGCAGGTAGAACAACTTTTGTGGTGTCTTTCAGATGCCTACCGGAGCAATGTAAAAACTACCAGGAGAACTCCTGTCTGGCACCTTCCCCGGTGGAGTTGTGCATGGGGTGTGTTTGGAACATTTTGTCACCAGCCGAGTCCAAAATTCAGCGTTTCCCCATCTCAGCCCAGAAAGCAGGTAGAACAACTTTTGTGGTGCCTTTCAGCTGCCTACCAAGGTAGTGTAAAAACTACCAAGAGAACTCCTGTCTGGCACCTTCCCCGGTGGAGTTGTGCATGGGGTGTGTTTGGAACATTTTGTCACCGGCCGAGTCCAAAATTCAGCGATTCCCCATCTCAGCCCTGAAAGCAGGTAGAACAACTTTTGTGGTGCCTTTCAAATGCCTACCAAGGTAGTGTAAAAACTACCAAGAGAACTCCTGTCTGGCACCTTCCCCGGTGGAGTTGTGCATGGGGTGTGTTTGGAACATTTTGTCACCGGCCGACTCCAAAATTCAGCGGTTCCCCATCTCAGACCAGAAAGCAGGTAGAACAACTTTTGTGGTGTCTTTCAGATGCCTACCAAGGTAGTGTAAAAACTACCAGGAGAACTCCTGTCTGGCACCTTCCCCGGTGGAGTTGTGCAGGGGGTGTGTTTGGAACATTTTGTCACCAGCCGAGTCCAAAATTCAGCGGTTCCCCATCTCAGCCCAGAAAGCAGGTAGAACAACTTTTGTGGTGACTTTCAAATGCCTACCGGAGCAATGTAAAAACTACCAGGAGAACTCCTGTCTGGCACCTTCCCCGGTGGAGTTGTGCAGGGGGTGTGTTTGGAACATTTTGTCACCAGCCGACTCCAAAATTCAGCGTTTCCCCATCTCAGCCCAGAAAGCAGGTAAAACAACTTTTGTGGTGTCTTTCAGATGCCTACCAAGGTAGTGTAAAAACTACCAGGAGAACTCCTGTCTGTCACCTTCCCCGGTGGAGTTGTGCATGGGGTGTGTTTGGAACATTTTGTCACCAGCCGACTCCAAAATTCAGCGGTTCCCCATCTCAGCCCAGAAAGCAGGTACAACAACTTTTGTGGTGTCTTTCAGATGCCTACCGGAGCAATGTAAAAACTACCAGGAGAACTCCTGTCTGGCACCTTCCCCGGTGGAGTTGTGCATGGGGTGTGTTTGGAACATTTTGTCACCAGCCGAGTCCAAAATTCAGCGGTTCCCCATTTCAGCCCAGAAAGCAGGTAGAACAACTTTTGTGGTGTCTTTCAGATGCCTACCAAGGTAGTGTAAAAACTACCAGGAGAACTCCTGTCTGGCACCTTCCCCGGTGGAGTTGTGCATGGGGTGTGTTTGGAATATTTTGTCACCGGCCGACTCCAAAATTCAGCGGTTCCCCATCTCAGCCCAGAAAGCAGGTAGAACAACTTTTGTGGTGCCTTTCAGCTGCCTACCAAGGTAGTGTAAAAACTATTAAGAGAACTCCTGTCTGGCACCTTCCCCGGTGGAGTTGTGCAGGGGGTGTGTTTGGAACATTTTGTCACCGGCCGACTCCAAAATTCAGCGATTCCCCATCTCAGCCCAGAAAGCAGGTAGAAAAACTTTTGTGGTGCCTTTCAGCTGCCTACCGGAGCAATGTAAAAACTACCAGGAGAACTCCTGTCTGGCACCTTCCGTGGTGGAGTTGTGCATGGGGTGTGTTTGGAACATTTTGTCACCAGCCGACTCCAAAATTCAGCGTTTCCCCATCTCAGCCCAGAAAGCAGGTAGAACAACTTTTTTGGTGCCTTTCAGCTGCCTACCAAGGTAGTGTAAAAACTACCAAGAGAACTCCTGTCTGGCACCTTCCCCGGTGGAGTTGTGCATGGGGTGTGTTTGGAACATTTTGTCACCAGCCGAGTCCAAAATTCAGCGTTTCCCCATCTCAGCCCAGAAAGCAGGTAGAACAACTTTTCTGGTGCCTTTCAGATGCATACCAAGGTAGTGTAAAAACTACCAAAAGAATTCGTTCCTGGCACCTTCCCCGGTGGAGTTGTGCATGGGGTGTGTTTGGAACATTTTGTCACCGGCCGACTCCAAAATTCAGCGGTTCCCCATCTCAGCCCAGAAAGCAGGTAGAACAACTTTTGTACTGCCTTTCTCTTGCCTACCGGGGTAGTGTAAAAACTACCAAGAGAACTCGTTTCTGGCACCTTCCCCGGAGGAGTTGTGCATGGGGTGTGTTTGGAACATTTTGTCACCGGCCGACTCCAAAATTCAGCGGTTCCCCATCTCAGCCCAGAAAGCAGGTAGAACAACTTTTGTGGTGCCTTTCAAATGCCCACCAAGGTAGTGTAAAAACTATCAGGAGAACTCCTGTCTGGCACCTTCCGTGGTGGAGTTGTGCATGGGGTGTCTTTGGAACATTTTGTCACCGGCCGAATCCAAAATTCAGCGGTTCCCCATCTTAGACCAGAAAGCAGGAAGAACAACTTTTGTGGTGCCTTTCAAATGCCTACCAAGGTAGTGTAAAAACTACCAAGAGAACTCCTGTCTGGCACCTTCCCCGGTGGAGTTGTGCATGGGGTGTGTTTGGAACATTTTGTCACCGGCCGACTCCAAAATTCAGCGGTTCCCCATCTTAGACCAGAAAGCAGGTAGAACAACTTTTTTGGTGCCTTTCAAATGCCTACCAAGGTAGTGTAAAAACTACCAGGAGAACTCCTGTCTGGCACCTTCCCCGGTGGAGTTGTGCATGGGGTGTGTTTGGAACATTTTGTCACCAGCCGACTCCAAAATTCAGCGTTTCCCCATCTCAGCCCAGAAAGCAGATAGAACAACTTTTGTGGTGCCTTTCAGCTGCCTACCAAGGTAGTGTAAAAACTACCAGGAGAACTCCTGTCTGACACCTTCCCCGGTGGAGTTGTGCGTGGGGTGTGTTTGGAACATTTTGTCACCAGCCGACTCCAAAATTCAGCGATTCCCCATCTCAGCCCAGAAAGCAGGTAGAACAACTTTTGTCGTGTCTTTCAGATGCCTACCAAGGTAGTGTAAAAACTACCAGGAGAACTCCTGTCTGGCACCTTCCCCGGTGGAGTTGTGCATGGGGTGTGTTTGGAACATTTTGTCACCAGCCGAGTCCAAAATTCAGCGTTTCCCCATCTCAGCCCAGAAAGCAGGTAGAACAACTTTTGTGGTGCCTTTCAGCTGCCTACCAAGGTAGTGTAAAAACTACCAAGAGAACTCCTGTCTGGCACCTTCCCCGGTGGAGTTGTGCATGGGGGTGTGTTTGGAACATTTTTTCACCGGCCGAGTCCAAAATTCAGCGGTTCCCCATCTCAGCCCAGAAAGCAGGTAGAAAAACTTTTGTGGTGCCTTTCAGCTGCCTACCGGAGCAATGTAAAAACTACCAGGAGAACTCCTGTCTGGCACCTTCCCCGGTGGAGTTGTGCATGGGGTGTGTTTGGAACATTTTGTCACCAGCCGACTCCAAAATTCAGCGTTTCCCCATCTCAGCCCAGAAAGCAGGTAGAACAACTTTTGTGGTGCCTTTCAGCTGCCTACCAAGGTAGTGTAAAAACTACCAAGAGAACTCCTGTCTGGCACCTTCCCCGGTGGAGTTGTGCATGGGGTGTGTTTGGAACATTTTGTCACCAGCCGAGTCCAAAATTCAGCGTTTCCCCATCTCAGCCCAGAAAGCAGGTAGAACAACTTTTGTGGTGCCTTTCAGATGCCTACCAAGGTAGTGTAAAAACTACCAACAGAATTCGTTCCTGGCACCTTCCCCGGTGGAGTTGTGCATGGGGTGTGTTTGGAACATTTTGTCACCGGCCGACTCCAAAATTCAGCGGTTCCCCATCTCAGCCCAGAAAGCAGGTAGAACAACTTTTGTAGTGCCTTTCTCTTGCCTACCGGGGTAGTGTAAAAACTACCAACAGAACTCGTTTCTGGCACCTTCCCCGGAGGAGTTGTGCAGGGGGTGTGTTTGGAACATTTTGTCACCGGCCGACTCCAAAATTCAGCGGTTCCCCATCTCAGCCCAGAAAGCAGGTAGAACAACTTTTGTGGTGCCTTTCAAATGCCCACCAAGGTAGTGTAAAAACTATCAGGAGAACTCCTGTCTGGCACCTTCCGTGGTGGAGTTGTGCATGGGGTGTCTTTGGAACATTTTGTCACCAGCCGAGTCCAAAATTCAGCGTTTCCCCATCTCAGCCCAGAAAGCAGGTAGAACAACTTTTGTGGTGTCTTTCAGATGCCTACCAAGGTAGTGTAAAAACTACCAACAGAACTCGTTTCTGGCACCTTCCCCGGTGGAGTTGTGCATGGGGTGTGTTTGGAACATTTTGTCACCAGCCGACTCCAAAATTCAGCGGTTCCCCATCTCAGCCCAGAAAGCAGGTAGAACAACTTTTGTGGTGCCTTTCAGCTGCCTACCAAGGTAGTGTAAAAACTACCAAGAGAACTCCTGTCTGGCACCTTCCCCGGTGGAGTTGTGCATGGGGTGTGTTTGGAACATTTTGTCACCGGCCGAGTCCAAAATTCAGCGGTTCCCCATCTCAGCCCAGAAAGCAGGTAGAACAACTTTTGTGGTGCCTTTCAAATGCCTACCAAGGTAGTGTAAAAACTACCAAGAGAACTCCTGTCTGGCACCTTCCCCGGTGGAGTTGTGCATGGGGTGTGTTTGGAACATTTTGTCACCGGCCGACTCCAAAATTCAGCTGTTCCCCATCTCAGACCAGAAAGCAGGTAGAACAACTTTTGTCGTGTCTTTCAGATGCCTACCAAGGTAGTGTAAAAACTACCAGGAGAACTCCTGTCTGGCACCTTCCGTGGTGGAGTTGTGCAGGGGGTGTGTTTGGAACATTTTGTCACCAGCCGAGTCCAAAATTCAGCGGTTCCCCATCTCAGCCCAGAAAGCAGGTAGAACAACTTTTGTGGTGACTTTCAAATGCCTACCGGAGCAATGTAAAAACTACCAGGAGAACTCCTGTCTGGCACCTTCCGTGAAGGAGTTGTGCAGGGGGTGTGTTTGGAACATTTTGTCACCAGCCGACTCCAAAATTCAGCGGTTCCCCATCTCAGCCCAGAAAGCAGGTAAAACAACTTTTGTGGTGTCTTTCAGATGCCTACCAAGGTAGTGTAAAAACTACCAGGAGAACTCCTGTCTGGCACCTTCCCCGGTGGAGTTGTGCATGGGGTGTGTTTGGAACATTTTGTCACCAGCCGAGTCCAAAATTCAGCGTTTCCCCATCTCAGCCCAGAAAGCAGGTAGAACAACTTTTGTGGTGCCTTTCAGCTGCCTACCAAGGTAGTGTAAAAACTACCAAGAGAACTCCTGTCTGGCACCTTCCCCGGTGGAGTTGTGCATGGGGTGTGTTTGGAACATTTTTTCACCAGCCGAGTCCAAAATTCAGCGGTTCCCCATCTCAGCCCAGAAAGCAGGTAGAACAACTTTTGTGGTGCCTTTCAGATGCCTACCAAGGTAGTGTAAAAACTACCAACAGAATTCGTTCCTGGCACCTTCCCCGGTGGAGTTGTGCATGGGGTGTGTTTGGAACATTTTGTCACCGGCCGACTCCAAAATTCAGCGGTTCCCCATCTCAGCCCAGAAAGCAGGTAGAACAACTTTTGTAGTGCCTTTCTCTTGCCTACCGGGGTAGTGTAAAAACTACCAAGAGAACTCGTTTCTGGCACCTTCCCCGGAGGAGTTGTGCAGGGGGTGTGTTTGGAACATTTTGTCACCGGCCGACTCCAAAATTCAGCGTTTCCCCATCTCAGCCCAGAAAGCAGGTAGAACAACTTTTGTGGTGCTTTTCAAATGCCCACCAAGGTAGTGTAAAAACTATCAGGAGAACTCCTGTCTGGCACCTTCCGTGGTGGAGTTGTGCATGGGGTGTCTTTGGAACATTTTGTCACCAGCCGACTCCAAAATTCAGCGGTTCCCCATCTCAGCCCAGAAAGCAGGTAGAACAACTTTTGTGGTGTCTTTCAGATGCCTACCGGAGCAATGTAAAAACTACCAGGAGAACTCCTGTCTGGCACCTTCCCCGGTGGAGTTGTGCATGGGGTGTGTTTGGAACATTTTGTCACCAGCCGAGTCCAAAATTCAGCGTTTCCCCATCTCAGCCCAGAAAGCAGGTAGAACAACTTTTGTGGTGTCTTTCAGATGCCTACCAAGGTAGTGTAAAAACTACCAACAGAACTCGTTTCTGGCACCTTCCCCGGTGGAGTTGTGCATGGGGTGTGTTTGGAACATTTTGTCACCAGCCGACTCCAAAATTCAGCGGTTCCCCATCTCAGCCCACAAAGCAGGTAGAACAACTTTTGTGGTGCCTTTCAGCTGCCTACCAAGGTAGTGTAAAAACTACCAAGAGAACTCCTGTCTGGCACCTTCCCCGGTGGAGTTGTGCATGGGGTGTGTTTGGAACATTTTGTCACCGGCCGAGTCCAAAATTCAGCGGTTCCCCATCTTAGACCAGAAAGCAGGTAGAACAACTTTTTTGGTGCCTTTCAAATGCCTACCAAGGTAGTGTAAAAACTACCAACAGAACTCGTTTCTGGCACCTTCCCCGGTGGAGTTGTGCATGGGGTGTGTTTGGAACATTTTGTCACCGGCCGACTCCAAAATTCAGCGGTTCCCCATCTCAGCCCAGAAAGCAGGTAGAACAACTTTTGTGGTGCCTTTCAAATGCCCACCAAGGTAGTGTAAAAACTATCAGGAGAACTCCTGTCTGGCACCTTCCGTGGTGGAGTTGTGCAGGGGGTGTGTTTGGAACATTTTGTCACCAGCCGAGTCCAAAATTCAGCGGTTCCCCATCTCAGCCCAGAAAGCAGGTAGAACAACTTTTGTGGTGACTTTCAAATGCCTACCGGAGCAATGTAAAAACTACCAGGAGAACTCCTGTCTGGCACCTTCCGTGGTGGAGTTGTGCAGGGGGTGTGTTTGGAACATTTTGTCACCAGCCGACTCCAAAATTCAGCGGTTCCCCATCTCAGCCCAGAAAGCAGGTAAAACAACTTTTGTGGTGTCTTTCAGATGCCTACCAAGGTAGTGTAAAAACTACCAGGAGAACTCCTGTCTGGCACCTTCCCCGGTGGAGTTGTGCATGGGGTGTGTTTGGAACATTTTGTCACCAGCCGAGTCCAAAATTCAGCGGTTCCCCATCTCAGCCCAGAAAGCAGGTAGAACAACTTTTGTGGTGCCTTTCAGCTGCCTACCAAGGTAGTGTAAAAACTACCAAGAGAACTCCTGTCTGGCACCTTCCCCGGTGGAGTTGTGCATGGGGTGTGTTTGGAACATTTTTTCACCGGCCGAGTCCAAAATTCAGCGGTTCCCCATCTCAGCCCAGAAAGCAGGTAGAAAAACTTTTGTGGTGCCTTTCAGCTGCCTACCGGAGCAATGTAAAAACTACCAGGAGAACTCCTGTCTGGCACCTTCCCCGGTGGAGTTGTGCATGGGGTGTCTTTGGAACATTTTGTCACCAGCCGACTCCAAAATTCAGCGTTTCCCCATCTCAGCCCAGAAAGCAGGTAGAACAACTTTTGTGGTGCCTTTCAGCTGCCTACCAAGGTAGTGTAAAAACTACCAAGAGAACTCCTGTCTGGCACCTTCCCCGGTGGAGTTGTGCATGGGGTGTGTTTGGAACATTTTGTCACCAGCCGAGTCCAAAATTCAGCGTTTCCCCATCTCAGCCCAGAAAGCAGGTAGAACAACTTTTGTGGTGCCTTTCAGATGCCTACCAAGGTAGTGTAAAAACTACCAACAGAATTCGTTCCTGGCACCTTCCCCGGTGGAGTTGTGCATGGGGTGTGTTTGGAACATTTTGTCACCGGCCGAGTCCAAAATTCAGCGTTTCCCCATCTCAGCCCAGAAAGCAGGTAGAACAACTTTTGTAGTGCCTTTCTCTTGCCTACCGGGGTAGTGTAAAAACTACCAAGAGAACTCGTTTCTGGCACCTTCCCCGGAGGAGTTGTGCAGGGGGTGTGTTTGGAACATTTTGTCACCGGCCGACTCCAAAATTCAGCGGTTCCCCATCTCAGCCCAGAAAGCAGGTAGAACAACTTTTGTGGTGCTTTTCAAATGCCCACCAAGGTAGTGTAAAAACTATCAGGAGAACTCCTGTCTGGCACCTTCCGTGGTGGAGTTGTGCATGGGGTGTCTTTGGAACATTTTGTCACCAGCCGACTCCAAAATTCAGCGGTTCCCCATCTCAGCCCAGAAAGCAGGTAGAACAACTTTTGTGGTGTCTTTCAGATGCCTACCGGAGCAATGTAAAAACTACCAGGAGAACTCCTGTCTGGCACCTTCCCCGGTGGAGTTGTGCATGGGGTGTGTTTGGAACATTTTGTCACCAGCCGAGTCCAAAATTCAGCGTTTCCCCATCTCAGCCCAGAAAGCAGGTAGAACAACTTTTGTGGTGTCTTTCAGATGCCTACCAAGGTAGTGTAAAAACTACCAACAGAACTCGTTTCTGGCACCTTCCCCGGTGGAGTTGTGCATGGGGTGTGTTTGGAACATTTTGTCACCAGCCGACTCCAAAATTCAGCGGTTCCCCATCTCAGCCCAGAAAGCAGGTAGAACAACTTTTGTGGTGCCTTTCAGCTGCCTACCAAGGTAGTGTAAAAACTACCAAGAGAACTCCTGTCTGGCACCTTCCCCGGTGGAGTTGTGCATGGGGTGTGTTTGGAACATTTTGTCACCGGCCGAGTCCAAAATTCAGCGGTTCCCCATCTTAGACCAGAAAGCAGGTAGAACAACTTTTTTGGTGCCTTTCAAATGCCTACCAAGGTAGTGTAAAAACTACCAACAGAACTCGTTTCTGGCACCTTCCCCGGAGGAGTTGTGCAGGGGGTGTGTTTGGAACATTTTGTCACCGGCCGACTCCAAAATTCAGCGTTTCCCCATCTCAGCCCAGAAAGCAGGTAGAACAACTTTTGTGGTGCCTTTCAAATGCCCACCAAGGTAGTGTAAAAACTATCAGGAGAACTCCTGTCTGGCACCTTCCCCGGTGGAGTTGTGCATGGGGTGTCTTTGGAACATTTTGTCACCAGCCGACTCCAAAATTCAGCGGTTCCCCATCTCAGCCCAGAAAGCAGGTAGAACAACTTTTGTGGTGTCTTTCAGATGCCTACCGGAGCAATGTAAAAACTACCAGGAGAACTCCTGTCTGGCACCTTCCCCGGTGGAGTTGTGCATGGGGTGTGTTTGGAACATTTTGTCACCAGCCGAGTCCAAAATTCAGCGTTTCCCCATCTCAGCCCAGAAAGCAGGTAGAACAACTTTTGTGGTGTCTTTCAGATGCCTGCCAAGGTAGTGTAAAAACTACCAGGAGAACTCCTGTCTGGCACCTTCCCCGGTGGAGTTGTGCATGGGGTGTGTTTGGAACATTTTGTCACCAGCCGAGTCCAAAATTCAGCGGTTCCCCATCTCAGCCCAGAAAGCAGGTAGAACAACTTTTGTGGTGCCTTTCAGCTGCCTACCAAGGTAGTGTAAAAACTACCAAGAGAACTCCTGTCTGGCACCTTCCCCGGTGGAGTTGTGCATGGGGTGTGTTTGGAACATTTTGTCACCGGCCGAGTCCAAAATTCAGCGGTTCCCCATCTCAGCCCAGAAAGCAGGTAGAACAAGTTTTGTGGTGTCTTTCAAATGCCTACCAAGGTAGTGTAAAAACTACCAAGAGAACTCCTGTCTGGCACCTTCCCCGGTGGAGTTGTGCATGGGGTGTGTTTGGAACATTTTGTCACCGGCCGACTCCAAAATTCAGCTGTTCCCCATCTCAGACCAGAAAGCAGGTAGAACAACTTTTGTCGTGTCTTTCAGATGCCTACCAAGGTAGTGTAAAAACTACCAGGAGAACTCCTGTCTGGCACCTTCCGTGGTGGAGTTGTGCAGGGGGTGTGTTTGGAACATTTTGTCACCAGCCGAGTCCAAAATTCAGCGGTTCCCCATCTCAGCCCAGAAAGCAGGTAGAACAACTTTTGTGGTGACTTTCAAATGCCTACCGGAGCAATGTAAAAACTACCAGGAGAACTCCTGTCTGGCACCTTCCGTGGTGGAGTTGTGCAGGGGGTGTGTTTGGAACATTTTGTCACCAGCCGACTCCAAAATTCAGCGGTTCCCCATCTCAGCCCAGAAAGCAGGTAAAACAACTTTTGTGGTGTCTTTCAGATGCCTACCAAGGTAGTGTAAAAACTACCAGGAGAACTCCTGTCTGGCACCTTCCGTGGTGGAGTTGTGCATGGGGTGTGTTTGGAACATTTTGTCACCAGCCGAGTCCAAAATTCAGCGGTTCCCCATCTCAGCCCAGAAAGCAGGTAGAACAACTTTTGTGGTGACTTTCAGCTGCCTACCAAGGTAGTGTAAAAACTACCAAGAGAACTCCTGTCTGGCACCTTCCCCGGTGGAGTTGTGCATGGGGTGTGTTTGGAACATTTTTTCACCGGCCGAGTCCAAAATTCAGCGGTTCCCCATCTCAGCCCAGAAAGCAGGTAGAAAAACTTTTGTGGTGCCTTTCAGCTGCCTACCGGAGCAATGTAAAAACTACCAGGAGAACTCCTGTCTGGCACCTTCCCCGGTGGAGTTGTGCATGGGGTGTGTTTGGAACATTTTGTCACCAGCCGAGTCCAAAATTCAGCGTTTCCCCATCTCAGCCCAGAAAGCAGGTAGAACAACTTTTGTGGTGCCTTTCAGCTGCCTACCAAGGTAGTGTAAAAACTACCAAGAGAACTCCTGTCTGGCACCTTCCCCGGTGGAGTTGTGCATGGGGTGTGTTTGGAACATTTTGTCACCAGCCGAGTCCAAAATTCAGCGTTTCCCCATCTCAGCCCAGAAAGCAGGTAGAACAACTTTTCTGGTGCCTTTCAGATGCCTACCAAGGTAGTGTAAAAACTACCAACAGAATTCGTTCCTGGCACATTCCCCGGTGGAGTTGTGCATGGGGTGTGTTTGGAACATTTTGTCACCGGCCGACTCCAAAATTCAGCGGTTCCCCATCTCAGCCCAGAAAGCAGGTAGAAGAACTTTTGTAGTGCCTTTCTCTTGCCTACCGGGGTAGTGTAAAAACTACCAAGAGAACTCGTTTCTGGCACCTTCCCCGGAGGAGTTGTGCAGGGGGTGTGTTTGGAACATTTTGTCACCGGCCGACTCCAAAATTCAGCGGTTCCCCATCTCAGCCCAGAAAGCAGGTAGAACAACTTTTGTGGTGCCTTTCAAATGCCCACCAAGGTAGTGTAAAAACTATCAGGAGAACTCCTGTCTGGCACCTTCCGTGGTGGAGTTGTGCATGGGGTGTCTTTGGAACATTTTGTCACCAGCCGACTCCAAAATTCAGCGGTTCCCCATCTCAGCCCAGAAAGCAGGTAGAACAACTTTTGTGGTGTCTTTCAGATGCCTACCGGAGCAATGTAAAAACTACCAGGAGAACTCCTGTCTGGCACCTTCCCCGGTGGAGTTGTGCATGGGGTGTGTTTGGAACATTTTGTCACCAGCCGAGTCCAAAATTCAGCGTTTCCCCATCTCAGCCCAGAAAGCAGGTAGAACAACTTTTGTGGTGTCTTTCAGATGCCTACCAAGGTAGTGTAAAAACTACCAACAGAACTCGTTTCTGGCACCTTCCCCGGTGGAGTTGTGCATGGGGTGTGTTTGGAACATTTTGTCACCAGCCGACTCCAAAATTCAGCGGTTCCCCATCTCAGCCCAGAAAGCAGGTAGAACAACTTTTGTGGTGCCTTTCAGCTGCCTACCAAGGTAGTGTAAAAACTACCAAGAGAACTCCTGTCTGGCACCTTCCCCGGTGGAGTTGTGCATGGGGTGTGTTTGGAACATTTTGTCACCGGCCGAGTCCAAAATTCAGCGGTTCCCCATCTCAGCCCTGAAAGCAGGTAGAACAACTTTTGTGGTGCCTTTCAAATGCCTACCAAGGTAGTGTAAAAACTACCAAGAGAACTCCTGTCTGGCACCTTCCCCGGTGGAGTTGTGCATGGGGTGTGTTTGGAACATTTTGTCACCGGCCGACTCCAAAATTCAGCTGTTCCCCATCTCAGACCAGAAAGCAGGTAGAACAACTTTTGTGGTGTCTTTCAGATGCCTACCAAGGTAGTGTAAAAACTACCAGGAGAACTCCTGTCTGGCACCTTCCGTGGTGGAGTTGTGCAGGGGGTGTGTTTGGAACATTTTGTCACCAGCCGAGTCCAAAATTCAGCGGTTCCCCATCTCAGCCCAGAAAGCAGGTAGAACAACTTTTGTGGTGCCTTTCAGCTGCCTACCGGAGCAATGTAAAAACTACCAGGAGAACTCCTGTCTGGCACCTTCCGTGGTGGAGTTGTGCAGGGGGTGTGTTTGGAACATTTTGTCACCAGCCGAGTCCAAAATTCAGCGTTTCCCCATCTCAGCCCAGAAAGCAGGTAAAACAACTTTTGTGGTGTCTTTCAGATGCCTACCAAGGTAGTGTAAAAACTACCAGGAGAACTCCTGTCTGGCACCTTCCCCGGTGGAGTTGTGCATGGGGTGTGTTTGGAACATTTTGTCACCAGCCGACTCCAAAATTCAGCGGTTCCCCATTTCAGCCCAGAAAGCAGGTAGAACAACTTTTGTGGTGTCTTTCAGATGCCTACCGGAGCAATGTAAAAACTACCAGGAGAACTCCTGTCTGGCACCTTCCCCGGTGGAGTTGTGCATGGGGTGTGTTTGGAACATTTTGTCACCAGCCGAGTCCAAAATTCAGCGGTTCCCCATCTCAGCCCAGAAAGCAGGTAGAACAACTTTTGTGGTGTCTTTCAGATGCCTACCAAGGTAGTGTAAAAACTACCAGGAGAACTCCTGTCTGGCACCTTCCCCGGTGGAGTTGTGCATGGGGTGTGTTTGGAATATTTTGTCACCGGCCGACTCCAAAATTCAGCGGTTCCCCATCTCAGCCCAGAAAGCAGGTAGAACAACTTTTGTGGTGCCTTTCAGCTGCCTACCAAGGTAGTGTAAAAACTATTAAGAGAACTCCTGTCTGGCACCTTCCCCGGTGGAGTTGTGCAGGGGGTGTGTTTGGAACATTTTGTCACCGGCCGAGTCCAAAATTCAGCGATTCCCCATCTCAGCCCAGAAAGCAGGTAGAACAACTTTTGTCTTGTCTTTCAGATGCCTACCAAGGTAGTGTAAAAACTACTAAGAGAACTCCTGTCTGGCACCTTCCCCGGTGGAGTTGTGCAGGGGGTGTGTTTGGAACATTTTGTCACCGGCCGACTCCAAAATTCAGCGATTCCCCATCTCAGCCCAGAAAGCAGGTAGAACAACTTTTGTGGTGCCTTTCAGCTGCCTACCGGAGCAATGTAAAAATTACCAGGAGAACTCCTGTCTGGCACCTTCCCCGGTGGAGTTGTGCAGGGGGTGTGTTTGGAACATTTTGTCACCAGCCGACTCCAAAATTCAGCGTTTCCCCATCTCTGCCCAGAAAGCAGGTAGAACAACTTTTGTGGTGCCTTTCAGCTGCCTAGCAAGGTAGTGTAAAAACTACCAAGAGAACTCCTGCCTGGCACCTTCCCCGGTGGAGTTGTGCATGGGGTGTGTTTGGAACATTTTGTCACCAGCCGACTCCAAAATTCAGCGGTTCCCCATCTCAGCCCACAAAGCAGGTACAACTTCTTTTCTTGTGCCTTTCAGCTGCCTACCAAGGTAGTGTAAAAACTACCAACAGAATTCGTTCCTGGCACCTTCCCCGGTGGAGTTGTGCGTGGGGTGTGTTTGGAACATTTTGTCACCAGCCGAGTCCAAAATTCAGCGTTTCCCCATCTCAGCCCAGAAAGCAGGTAAAACAACTTTTGTGGTGTCTTTCAGATGCCTACCAAGGTAGTGTAAAAACTACCAGGAGAACTCCTGTCTGGCACCTTCCCCGGTGGAGTTGTGCATGGGGTGTGTTTGGAACATTTTGTCACCAGCCGAGTCCAAAATTCAGCGTTTCCCCATCTCAGCCCAGAAAGCAGGTAGAACAACTTTTGTGGTGCCTTTCAGCTGCCTACCAAGGTAGTGTAAAAACTACCAAGAGAACTCCTGTCTGGCACCTTCCCCGGTGGAGTTGTGCATGGGGTGTGTTTGGAACATTTTTTCACCGGCCGAGTCCAAAATTCAGCGTTTCCCCATCTCAGCCCAGAAAGCAGGTAGAACAACTTTTGTGGTGCCTTTCAGATGCCTACCAAGGTAGTGTAAAAACTACCAACAGAATTCGTTCCTGGCACCTTCCCCGGTGGAGTTGTGCATGGGGTGTGTTTGGAACATTTTGTCACCGGCCGACTCCAAAATTCAGCGGTTCCCCATCTCAGCCCAGAAAGCAGGTAGAACAACTTTTGTGGTGTCTTTCAGATGCCTACCAAGGTAGTGTAAAAACTACCAGGAGAACTCCTGTCTGGCACCTTCCCCGGTGGAGTTGTGCATGGGGTGTGTTTGGAACATTTTGTCACCAGCCGACTCCAAAATTCAGCGGTTCCCCATCTCAGCCCAGAAAGCAGGTAGAACAACTTTTGTGGTGCCTTTCAGCTGCCTACCAAGGTAGTGTAAAAACTACCAAGAGAACTCCTGTCTGGCACCTTCCCCGGAGGAGTTGTGCAGGGGGTGTGTTTGGAACATTTTGTCACCGGCCGACTCCAAAATTCAGCGGTTCCCCATCTCAGCCCAGAAAGCAGGTAGAACAACTTTTGTGGTGCTTTTCAAATGCCCACCAAGGTAGTGTAAAAACTATCAGGAGAACTCCTGTCTGGCACCTTCCGTGGTGGAATTGTGCATGGGGTGTGTTTGGAACATTTTGTCACCAGCCGACTCCAAAATTCAGCTGTTCCCCATCTCAGACCAGAAAGCAGGTAGAACAACTTTTGTCGTGTCTTTCAGATGCCTACCAAGGTAGTGTAAAAACTACCAGGAGAACTCCTGTCTGGCACCTTCCGTGGTGGAGTTGTGCAGGGGGTGTGTTTGGAACATTTTGTCACCAGCCGAGTCCAAAATTCAGCGGTTCCCCATCTCAGCCCAGAAAGCAGGTAGAACAACTTTTGTGGTGACTTTCAAATGCCTACCGGAGCAATGTAAAAACTACCAGGAGAACTCCTGTCTGGCACCTTCCGTGGTGGAGTTGTGCAGGGGGTGTGTTTGGAACATTTTGTCACCAGCCGACTCCAAAATTCAGCGGTTCCCCATCTCAGCCCAGAAAGCAGGTAAAACAACTTTTGTGGTGTCTTTCAGATGCCTACCAAGGTAGTGTAAAAACTACCAGGAGAACTCCTGTCTGGCACCTTCCCCGGTGGAGTTGTGCATGGGGTGTGTTTGGAACATTTTGTCACCAGCCGAGTCCAAAATTCAGCGTTTCCCCATCTCAGCCCAGAAAGCAGGTAGAACAACTTTTGTGGTGTCTTTCAGCTGCCTACCAAGGTAGTGTAAAAACTACCAAGAGAACTCCTGTCTGGCACCTTCCCCGGTGGAGTTGTGCATGGGGTGTGTTTGGAACATTTTTTCACCGGCCGAGTCCAAAATTCAGCGGTTCCCCATCTCAGCCCAGAAAGCAGGTAGAAAAACTTTTGTGGTGCCTTTCAGCTGCCTACCGGAGCAATGTAAAAACTACCAGGAGAACTCCTGTCTGGCACCTTCCCCGGTGGAGTTGTGCATGGGGTGTGTTTGGAACATTTTGTCACCAGCCGACTCCAAAATTCAGCGTTTCCCCATCTCAGCCCAGAAAGCAGGTAGAACAACTTTTGTAGTGCCTTTCTCTTGCCTACCGGGGTAGTGTAAAAACTACCAAGAGAACTCGTTTCTGGCACCTTCCCCGGAGGAGTTGTGCAGGGGGTGTGTTTGGAACATTTTGTCACCGGCCGACTCCAAAATTCAGCGGTTCCCCATCTCAGCCCAGAAAGCAGGTAGAACAACTTTTGTGGTGCCTTTCAAATGCCTACCAAGGTAGTGTAAAAACTACCAAGAGAACTCCTGTCTGGCACCTTCCCCGGTGGAGTTGTGCATGGGGTGTGTTTGGAACATTTTGTCACCGGCCGACTCCAAAATTCAGCGGTTCCCCATCTCAGCCCAGAAAGCAGGTAGAACAACTTTTGTGGTGTCTTTCAGATGCCTACCAAGGTAGTGTAAAAACTACCAGGAGAACTCCTGTCTGGCACCTTCCCCGGTGGAGTTGTGCATGGGGTGTGTTTGGAACATTTTGTCACCAGCCGACTCCAAAATTCAGCGGTTCCCCATCTCAGCCCAGAAAGCAGGTAGAACAACTTTTGTGGTGCCTTTCAGCTGCCTACCAAGGTAGTGTAAAAACTACCAAGAGAACTCCTGTCTGGCACCTTCCCCGGAGGAGTTGTGCAGGGGGTGTGTTTGGAACATTTTGTCACCGGCCGACTCCAAAATTCAGCGGTTCCCCATCTCAGCCCAGAAAGCAGGTAGAACAACTTTTGTGGTGCTTTTCAAATGCCCACCAAGGTAGTGTAAAAACTATCAGGAGAACTCCTGTCTGGCACCTTCCGTGGTGGAGTTGTGCATGGGGTGTGTTTGGAACATTTTGTCACCAGCCGACTCCAAAATTCAGCTGTTCCCCATCTCAGACCAGAAAGCAGGTAGAACAACTTTTGTCGTGTCTTTCAGATGCCTACCAAGGTAGTGTAAAAACTACCAGGAGAACTCCTGTCTGGCACCTTCCGTGGTGGAGTTGTGCAGGGGGTGTGTTTGGAACATTTTGTCACCAGCCGAGTCCAAAATTCAGCGGTTCCCCATCTCAGCCCAGAAAGCAGGTAGAACAACTTTTGTGGTGACTTTCAAATGCCTACCGGAGCAATGTAAAAACTACCAGGAGAACTCCTGTCTGGCACCTTCCGTGGTGGAGTTGTGCAGGGGGTGTGTTTGGAACATTTTGTCACCAGCCGACTCCAAAATTCAGCGGTTCCCCATCTCAGCCCAGAAAGCAGGTAAAACAACTTTTGTGGTGTCTTTCAGATGCCTACCAAGGTAGTGTAAAAACTACCAGGAGAACTCCTGTCTGGCACCTTCCCCGGTGGAGTTGTGCATGGGGTGTGTTTGGAACATTTTGTCACCAGCCGAGTCCAAAATTCAGCGGTTCCCCATCTCAGCCCAGAAAGCAGGTAGAACAACTTTTGTGGTGTCTTTCAGCTGCCTACCAAGGTAGTGTAAAAACTACCAAGAGAACTCCTGTCTGGCACCTTCCCCGGTGGAGTTGTGCATGGGGTGTGTTTGGAACATTTTTTCACCGGCCGAGTCCAAAATTCAGCGGTTCCCCATCTCAGCCCAGAAAGCAGGTAGAAAAACTTTTGTGGTGCCTTTCAGCTGCCTACCGGAGCAATGTAAAAACTACCAGGAGAACTCCTGTCTGGCACCTTCCCCGGTGGAGTTGTGCATGGGGTGTGTTTGGAACATTTTGTCACCAGCCGACTCCAAAATTCAGCGTTTCCCCATCTCAGCCCAGAAAGCAGGTAGAACAACTTTTGTAGTGCCTTTCTCTTGCCTACCGGGGTAGTGTAAAAACTACCAAGAGAACTCGTTTCTGGCACCTTCCCCGGAGGAGTTGTGCAGGGGGTGTGTTTGGAACATTTTGTCACCGGCCGACTCCAAAATTCAGCGGTTCCCCATCTCAGCCCAGAAAGCAGGTAGAACAACTTTTGTGGTGCCTTTCAAATGCCCACCAAGGTAGTGTAAAAACTATCAGGAGAACTCCTGTCTGGCACCTTCCGTGGTGGAGTTGTGCATGGGGTGTCTTTGGAACATTTTGTCACCAGCCGACTCCAAAATTCAGCGGTTCCCCATCTCAGCCCAGAAAGCAGGTAGAACAACTTTTGTGGTGTCTTTCAGATGCCTACCGGAGCAATGTAAAAACTACCAGGAGAACTCCTGTCTGGCACCTTCCCCGGTGGAGTTGTGCATGGGGTGTGTTTGGAACATTTTGTCACCAGCCGAGTCCAAAATTCAGCGTTTCCCCATCTCAGCCCAGAAAGCAGGTAGAACAACTTTTGTGGTGTCTTTCAGATGCCTACCAAGGTAGTGTAAAAACTACCAACAGAACTCGTTTCTGGCACCTTCCCCGGTGGAGTTGTGCATGGGGTGTGTTTGGAACATTTTGTCACCAGCCGACTCCAAAATTCAGCGGTTCCCCATCTCAGCCCAGAAAGCAGGTAGAACAACTTTTGTGGTGCCTTTCAGCTGCCTACCAAGGTAGTGTAAAAACTACCAAGAGAACTCCTGTCTGGCACCTTCCCCGGTGGAGTTGTGCATGGGGTGTGTTTGGAACATTTTGTCACCGGCCGAGTCCAAAATTCAGCGGTTCCCCATCTCAGCCCTGAAAGCAGGTAGAACAACTTTTGTGGTGCCTTTCAAATGCCTACCAAGGTAGTGTAAAAACTACCAAGAGAACTCCTGTCTGGCACCTTCCCCGGTGGAGTTGTGCATGGGGTGTGTTTGGAACATTTTGTCACCGGCCGACTCCAAAATTCAGCTGTTCCCCATCTCAGACCAGAAAGCAGGTAGAACAACTTTTGTGGTGTCTTTCAGATGCCTACCAAGGTAGTGTAAAAACTACCAGGAGAACTCCTGTCTGTCACCTTCCCCGGTGGAGTTGTGCATGGGGTGTGTTTGGAACATTTTGTCACCAGCCGACTCCAAAATTCAGCGGTTCCCCATCTCAGCCCAGAAAGCAGGTAGAACAACTTTTGTGGTGTCTTTCAGATGCCTACCGGAGCAATGTAAAAACTACCAGGAGAACTCCTGTCTGGCACCTTCCCCGGTGGAGTTGTGCATGGGGTGTGTTTGGAACATTTTGTCACCAGCCGAGTCCAAAATTCAGCGGTTCCCCATCTCAGCCCAGAAAGCAGGTAGAACAACTTTTGTGGTGTCTTTCAGATGCCTACCAAGGTAGTGTAAAAACTACCAGGAGAACTCCTGTCTGGCACCTTCCCCGGTGGAGTTGTGCATGGGGTGTGTTTGGAATATTTTGTCACCGGCCGACTCCAAAATTCAGCGGTTCCCCATCTCAGCCCAGAAAGCAGGTAGAACAACTTTTGTGGTGCCTTTCAGCTGCCTACCAAGGTAGTGTAAAAACTATTAAGAGAACTCCTGTCTGGCACCTTCCCCGGTGGAGTTGTGCAGGGGGTGTGTTTGGAACATTTTGTCACCGGCCGAGTCCAAAATTCAGCGATTCCCCATCTCAGCCCAGAAAGCAGGTAGAACAACTTTTGTCTTGTCTTTCAGATGCCTACCAAGGTAGTGTAAAAACTACTAAGAGAACTCCTGTCTGGCACCTTCCCCGGTGGAGTTGTGCAGGGGGTGTGTTTGGAACATTTTGTCACCGGCCGACTCCAAAATTCCATGATTCCCCATCTCAGCCCAGAAAGCAGGTAGAACAACTTTTGTCGTGTCTTTCAGATGCCTACCAGAGCAATGTAAAAACTACCAGGAGAACTCCTGTCTGGCACCTTCCCCGGTGGAGTTGTGCATGGGGTGTGTTTGGAACATTTTGTCACCGGCCGAGTCCAAAATTCAGCGGTTCCCCATCTCAGCCCAGAAAGCAGGTAGAACAACTTTTGTGGTGCCTTTCAGCTGCCTACCGGAGCAATGTAAAAATTACCAGGAGAACTCCTGTCTGGCACCTTCCCCGGTGGAGTTGTGCAGGGGGTGTGTTTGGAACATTTTGTCACCAGCCGACTCCAAAATTCAGCGTTTCCCCATCTCTGCCCAGAAAGCAGGTAGAACAACTTTTGTGGTGCCTTTCAGCTGCCTAGCAAGGTAGTGTAAAAACTACCAAGAGAACTCCTGCCTGGCACCTTCCCCGGTGGAGTTGTGCATGGGGTGTGTTTGGAACATTTTGTCACCAGCCGACTCCAAAATTCAGCGGTTCCCCATCTCAGCCCAGAAAGCAGGAAGAACAACTTTTGTGGTGTCTTTCAGATGCCTACCGGAGCAATGTAAAAACTACCAGGAGAACTCCTGTCTGGCACCTTCCCCGGTGGAGTTGTGCATGGGGTGTGTTTGGAACATTTTGTCACCGGCCGACTCCAAAATTCAGCGATTCCCCATCTCAGCCCCGAAAGCAGGTAGAACAACTTTTGTGGTGCCTTTCAAATGCCTACCAAGGTAGTGTAAAAACTACTAAGAGAACTCCTGTCTGGCACCTTCCCCGGTGGAGTTGTGCATGGGGTGTGTTTAGAACATTTTGTCACCAGCCGAGTCCAAAATTCAGCGATTCCCCATCTCAGCCCAGAAAGCAGGTAGAACAACTTTTGTGGTGCCTTTCAGCTGCCTACCAAGGTAGTGTAAAAACTACCAAGAGAACTCCTGTCTGGCACCTTCCCCGGTGGAGTTGTGCATGGGGTGTGTTTGGAACATTTTGTCACCGGCCGACTCCAAAATTCAGCGGTTCCCCATCTCAGCCCACAAAGCAGGTAGAACAACTTTTCTTGTGCCTTTCAGCTGCCTAACAAGGTAGTGTAAAAACTACCAACAGAATTCGTTCCTGGCACCTTCCCCGGTGGAGTTGTGCATGGGGTGTCTGTGGAACATTTTGTCACCGGCCGACTCCAAAATTCAGCGATTCCCCATCTCAGCCCAGAAAGCAGGTAGAACAACTTTTGTGGTGTCGTTTAGATGCCTACCAAGGTAGTGTAAAAACTACCAGGAGAACTCCTGTCTGGCACCTTCCCCGGTGGAGTTGTGCATGGGGTGTGTTTGGAACATTTTGTCACCAGCCGACTCCAAAATTCAGCGGTTCCCCATCTCAGCCCAGAAAGCAGGTAAAACAACTTTTGTGGTGTCTTTCAGATGCCTACCAAGGTAGGGTAAAAACTACCAGGAGAACTCCTGTCTGGCACCTTCCCCGGTGGAGTTGTGCATGGGGTGTGTTTGGAACATTTTGTCACCGGCCGACTCCAAAATTCAGCGGTTCCCCATCTCAGCCCAGAAAGCAGGTAGAACAACTTTTGTGGTGTCTTTCAGATGCCTACCAAGGTAGTGTAAAAACTACCAGGAGAACTCCTGTCTGGCACCTTCCCCGGTGGAGTTGTGCATGGGGTTTGTTTGGAACATTTTGTCACCAGCCGAGTCCAAAATTCAGCTGTTCCCCATCTCAGCCCAGAAAGCCGGTAGAACATCTGTTGTGGTGTCTTTCAGATGCCTACCAAGGTAGTGTAAAAACTACTAAGAGAACTCCTGTCTGGCACCTTCCCCGGTGGAGTTGTGCATGGGGTGTGTTTGGAACATTTTGTCACCAGCCGACTCCAAAATTCAGCGATTCCCCATCTCAGCCCCGAAAGCAGGTAGTGTTGCCATTTGCCGGAACGGAGGGAAGAAGCAGTCACTCAATATGAGAGATCAGCATACTTCGTTTATTCAACTACGGTTACAGCTTTTATAGCACTTATAATTAGCTCATACATATTGCAAAAGTTAAGCTCCTTATTGGCTGGCCAGCTAAAAAGTTAACTTACGTCTATGCTCTTTGTTTCTAGACAAAATTCTTATTCTTGTTAACCACAAGTTCCCTGTGCTAACCTCCTCACAGATAACAAGGACAGAGTGTCCTTGTAAATCATTGACTCTCACATAAGCTGCTTTCGATATTTCTTAAGGTCTTGATGACTCAACATTCCGATGTTAACATGTCCTTGTTCGGTTAACCAATTCTCCACAATTCCCCCGTTTTTATTTTGTGCTAGCCAAACGTTATTAGTTACTTGAGTAACAAGACGCTTAATACATGATAAAGCACAGCTAAGAATCAAAAGTCCTATTACAAGCATTACTAAAATTAAAACTAAGCTTTGAATTAACCCTTTTAGCCATCCTCCTAGACCCAATCGATTAGTTAGATCTTCTAACCCAAAAAACCCAACATCCTGCTGTATTTTCTGCGAATGCTCCATTAATTGTTTGATTTCCTTGTGTATGGAGCTAGAGTTATCCTCCAGATCCATACAACACATCCCATCAAAATCCTCACATCCATGGCCATGGGCCAAAAGCAAAAAATCAATGGCCATGCGGTTTTGTAAAACAGCGTGTTGCATCGATTCCAGTTCTGTTGCTATGCTAGACAAAACCTTACTAGTTAGGTTAGCTTGTTTAACAATCCAACACGAGAGGGTTTCTAGGTTTCGATGTGCACGAGCTGCTGCCATACCTGGTATAAAGATGGAGGCAAAGATTGTTTCCCACTTATTCCAAAGTTGTACATTATCGTCACAGGTGTTTTGAATAGTTTGTATAACATTTCTTTTCCATCTTGTTGGATTTGATTTATTAGGATGATGATGTGGTAAAGCTAAACTTAAGCGACCAATGGTACATGGACCCCCAACAGGCATTGAGGGTATTCCATTCCATGCTCTATTACCACAAATAAAAAATAGACCAGGGGGTAATTTTCTAGGAGATCGTACTCCAAAGGCAAGGTTTGATAGGTCTCGATGGGCATGGTTACACCAATTATTCCAATTAAACTGATTCTTAATTGGATATACGGGAGTGATAGTAGTTGTATTACAAGGCATGTTAGAGGCTTCACCAGCACAAGGGTACTTAAAAGAATTCAAATATACACAATAAGAGGCATTTAGTGAATCGACTAGTTCGATTTCTTGAGGGCTAGGACCAATAGGGAGTCTGTCATCCCAATAATCAAATCTTTCAAAGAAGCTGCTCATATTATTACCTCGAGCTAACATGGTAACTCTTGGCATCTGGTTAAGGGACTGGCTAAGGGCGATCCAATCTGAGTCATTTAGTGGCACGCCAACTAAACAAGTGATAAAGGGGGTACTAGGTGTAGCTAAACTAGCACAAAAGGTAGTAGTATTCACAGCTCTGCTAAGCGTAACCCAGACATTTTCTCTAGGGTCAAAAGATCTAGTAGGCACAACAGATGTAACCGAGGCGATTAAGCTTGTTATAACAACAGCTAATAACATTATATCTAAATATTTGCTACAACTAAGATACTACTTATTATCTTTAACAAAAACTGTTCGTTTAGACAACTTTCACACCAGCGATTTGCAAGCTTTTTACGACGCCACCACGCCTTTCCACAGGTGTAACATTTACATAAAATCCAAAGATCACACTGGTAACATACAGTACACGTTACATTGGCAACTGACAGTTCTTTTTGGCTCGCTCACATATGAGCCTTCTTCTGTGATAACATTCAACGTGGTACTATGTCTCTCCACGGTTGGGAGCGGTGTTCGGTGTCGTTCCTTGTTGCTCTTCAGAGCTGTCTTTATTGTTTTCTTCTACTGCAGGCTTTACCCATCGGCTAGGGACCCAAAGCGTACCTGTAGGAGTGGAAACTTCCAAGGATCTCTGGTACCTGCTTCATTTTGATGTGGTTAATTTTTCGAGTTAACAGTTGAGAACTTCTTTTGATGCTAAAGTCCATTCAGCCCAGATGTTTCCAGTCTTACTCTGCGTGCGCCCCCGAGGACTACACTTCCCGGCGTGCCCAGCTCCACGGGGCGGTGCTATGCAAATGTCGCCGCCGGTCGCGGCTCGGCGCTACTGGGCGTGTGGGGAGCGCAGCGCGGGGCCCGGGCGGCGGGACATGAGCAGGCCGTCAGCCCGCCGCCGCCGCCGCCGCTAGCCCGCTGCCGCCGCCCAGCCGCGCGCGAGCGCCAAGATGGCGTCCATGCTGCTACAGACGTGTGGCCGGCGGGCCTGCCGCCTGCCCCGAGCGCTGCGCCGCCAGTCCCAGCTGGGTGAGGCTCCCCGCGGGCCGTCAGGCGGCTCCGGCGGCGGGGAGGGAAGCGCAGCCGCCCCACGGCCCGGCCCTGCGCGCTGCCGCCTGGCCCGTGCTGGCGCTTCAGTCATGAGATTGGCTGCAGCCTCTCGATCGCCTGAGCTCATAGCCGCCTCCGTAACCTTTTGCCAACTTCGCTGGCGTTCTGAAACAAGGTCTGACACATTCTGGTTTAAAAAGGGATTATTTCCTCGTTTAGATACTGGCGTGAGTGATGGTTGTTTTGTCTCGCCGGTTCCGACTACCTCTGCAGAGGCAGGGGGAGCCGTGGGCATCTCCCCTATAGTTACCTCGTCAGCTTGATGTGATCTTGCCGACTCATTTCCTAAAGAGGAATCTAAATGGGAGAGATCCCAAGGTCCACTAGGATTCTGCGGAACAACCAGGGTGCGTACGGAAGGGGGCAAAAGACAGTCAGGCGAAGGAGCAGCACTCGCTTGATGTGCAGAGGGCATTCCGGTAGAAACCGTACCGTCCAGCCTCTCAGCTGCAGCAGCAGCAACTTTTTGTTCAGCTTTATGCATAGTGATAGTATTTATAACTGTCCGCCACGGTTTCATTAATTTCTTTGCTGTTTTCTCCTCATTTATAACAGCATCAAATAATTTATCCCCAAACTTTCGCCATTCGCTTTCCTCAAAAACTGTATTAGGATCTGTAAAAAATCCCCTGACTACACCATAGCTTAATAAATCGGGAAGTTCCTTTTTCAGATCTATCCCTTCAGTGCCCCGCTTTTCTAAAAAGCATTTGAGCAAATTATACGCCGCTTGTCTATTCATACCTCTATTTGTGCACAATTGCAGCCTTTGCAGACTTCGGCGGCGCGTAGCAGGCGGGCCAGCCTCTATAGGTGCTCCCGGGCGCGGGGAAGATATCCCTTTCGCCTCCTGCGCTGCTTACAGGACCGCACTCAACTTCTCCGCCGACCGTGGCTCCCGGACTCCGCTATCGGGTCGCCGGGTCCGGACTCCGCTATCGGGTCGCCGGTCCTATGTCCTCTGGTCCCTGTTCGGGCGCCAATTTGTTGCCATTTGCCGGAACGGAGGGAAGAAGCAGTCACTCAATATGAGAGATCAGCATACTTCGTTTATTCAACTACGGTTACAGCTTTTATAGCACTTATAATTAGCTCATACATATTGCAAAAGTTAAGCTCCTTATTGGCTGGCCAGCTAAAAAGTTAACTTACGTCTATGCTCTTTGTTTCTAGACAAAATTCTTATTCTTGTTAACCACAAGTTCCCTGTGCTAACCTCCTCACAGATAACAAGGACAGAGTGTCCTTGTAAATCATTGACTCTCACATAAGCTGCTTTCGATATTTCTTAAGGTCTTGATGACTCAACATTCCGATGTTAACATGTCCTTGTTCGGTTAACCAATTCTCCACAAGGTAGAACAACTTTTGTCTTGTCTTTCAGATGCCAACCAAGGTAGTGTAAAAACTACTAAGAGAACTCCTGTCTGGCACCTTCCCCGGTGGAGTTGTGCGTGGGGTGTGTTTGGAACATTTTGTCACCGGCCGACTCCAAAATTCAGCGATTCCCCATCTCAGCCCAGAAAGCAGGTAGAACAACTTTTGTGGTGCCTTTCAGCTGCCTACCAAGGTAGTGTAAAAACTACTAAGAGAACTCCTGTCTGGCACCTTCCCCGGTGGAGTTGTGCATGGGGTGTGTTTGGAACATTTTGTCACCAGCCGAGTCCAAAATTCAGCGTTTCCCCATCTCAGCCCAGAAAGCAGGTAGAACAACTTTTGTCGTGTCTTTCAGATGCCTACCAAGGTAGTGTAAAAACTACCAGGAGAACTCCTGTCTGTCACCTTCCCCGGTGGAGTTGTGCATGGGGTGTGTTTGGAACATTTTTTCACCGGCCGAGTCCAAAATTCAGCGGTTCCCCATCTCAGCCCAGAAAGCAGGTAGAACAACTTTTGTGGTGCCTTTCAGCTGCCTACCAAGGTAGTGTAAAAACTACCAAGAGAACTCCTGTCTGGCACCTTCCCCGGTGGAGTTGTGCATGGGGTGTGTTTGGAACATTTTGTCACCAGCCGACTCCAAAATTCAGCGGTTCCCCATCTCAGCCCACAAAGCAGGTACAACTTCTTTTCTTGTGCCTTTCAGCTGCCTACCAAGGTAGTGTAAAAACTACCAACAGAATTCGTTCCTGGCACCTTCCCCGGTGGAGTTGTGCATGGGGTGTGTTTGGAACATTTTGTCACCGGCCGACTCCAAAATTCAGCGGTTCCCCATCTCAGCCCAGAAAGCAGGTAGAACAACTTTTGTGGTGTCTTTCAGATGCCTACCGGAGCAATGTAAAAACTACCAGGAGAACTCCTGTCTGGCACCTTCCCCGGTGGAGTTGTGCATGGGGTGTGTTTGGAACATTTTGTCACCTGCCGACTCCAAAATTCAGCGGTTCCCCATCTCAGCCCAGAAAGCAGGTAGAACAACTTTTGTGGTGTCTTTCAGATGCCTACCGGAGCAATGTAAAAACTACCAGGAGAACTCCTGTCTGGCACCTTCCCCGGTGGAGTTGTGCAGGGGGTGTGTTTGGAACATTTTGTCACCCGCCGAGTCCAAAATTCAGCGGTTCCCCATCTCAGCCCAGAAAGCAGGTAGAACAACTTTTGTGGTGTCTTTCAGATGCCTACCGGAGCAATGTAAAAACTACCAGGAGAACTCCTGTCTGGCACCTTCCCCGGTGGAGTTGTGCATGGGGTTTGTTTGGAACATTTTGTCACCAGCCGAGTCCAAAATTCAGCTGTTCCCCATCTCAGCCCAGAAAGCCGGTAGAACAACTTTTGTGGTGTTTTTCAGATGCCTACCAAGGTAGTGTAAAAACTACTAAGAGAACTCCTGTCTGGCACCTTCCCCGGTGGAGTTGTGCATGGGGTGTGTTTGGAACATTTTGTCACCGGCCGAGTCCAAATTCAGCGATTCCCCATCTCAGCCCAGAAAGCAGGTAGAACAACTTTTGTGGTGTCTTTCAGATGCCTACCAAGGTAGTGTAAAAACTACTAAGAGAACTCCTGTCTGGCACCTTCCCCGGTGGAGTTGTGCATGGGGTGTGTTTGGAACATTTTGTCACCAGCCGACTCCAAAATTCAGCGATTCCCCATCTCAGCCCCGAAAGCAGGTAGAACAACTTTTGTCTTGTCTTTCAGATGCCTACCAAGGTAGTGTAAAAACTACTAAGAGAACTCCTGTCTGGCACCTTCCCCGGTGGAGTTGTGCGTGGGGTGTGTTTGGAACATTTTGTCACCGGCCGACTCCAAAATTCAGCGATTCCCCATCTCAGCCCCGAAAGCAGGTAGAACAACTTTTGTCTTGTCTTTCAGATGCCTACCAAGGTAGTGTAAAAACTACTAAGAGAACTCCTGTCTGGCACCTTCCCCGGTGGAGTTGTGCATGGGGTGTGTTTGGAACATTTTGTCACCAGCCGAGTCCAAAATTCAGCGGTTCCCCATCTCAGCCCAGAAAGCAGGTAGAACAACCTTTTGTGGTGCCTTTCAGCTGCCTACCAAGGTAGTGTAAAAACTACCAAGAGAACTCCTGTCTGGCACCTTCCCCGGTGGAGTTGTGCATGGGGTGTGTTTGGAACATTTTGTCACCAGCCGAGTCCAAAATTCAGCGGTTCCCCATCTCAGCCCAGAAAGCAGGTAGAACAACTTTTGTGGTGCCTTTCAGCTGCCTACCAAGGTAGTGTAAAAACTACCAAGAGAACTCCTGTCTGGCACCTTCCCCGGTGGAGTTGTGCATGGGGTGTGTTTGGAACATTTTGTCACCGGCCGAGTCCAAAATTCAGCGGTTCCCCATCTCAGACCAGAAAGCAGGAAGAACAACTTTTGTGGTGCCTTTCAAATGCCTACCAAGGTAGTGTAAAAACTACCAGGAGAACTCCTGTCTGGCACCTTCCCCGGTGGAGTTGTGCATGGGGTGTGTTTGGAACATTTTGTCACCGGCCGACTCCAAAATTCAGCGATTCCCCATCTCAGCCCAGAAAGCAGGTAGAACAACTTTTGTGGTGTCTTTCAGATGCCTACCGGAGCAATGTAAAAACTACCAGGAGAACTCCTGTCTGGCACCTTCCCCGGTGGAGTTGTGCATGGGGTGTGTTTGGAACATTTTGTCACCGGCCGACTCCAAAATTCAGCGGTTCCCCATCTCAGCCCAGAAAGCAGGTAGAACAACTTTTGTAGTGCCTTTCAAATGCCTACCAAGGTAGTGTAAAAACTACCAGGAGAACTCCTGTCTGGCACCTTCCCCGGTGGAGTTGTGCATGGGGTGTGTTTAGAACATTTTGTCACCAGCCGAGTCCAAAATTCAGCGGTTCCCCATCTCAGCCCAGAAAGCAGGTAGAACAACTTTTGTGGTGCCTTTCAAATGCCTACCAAGGTAGTGTAAAAACTACCAAGAGAACTCCTGTCTGGCACCTTCCCCGGTGGAGTTGTGCAGGGGGTGTGTTTGGAACATTTGTCACCGGCCGACTCCAAAATTCAGCGATTCCCCATCTCAGCCCAGAAAGCAGGTAGAACAACTTTTGTGGTGCCTTTCAGCTGCCTACCAAGGTAGTGTAAAAACTACCAAGAGAACTCCTGTCTGGCACCTTCCCCGGTGGAGTTGTGCATGGGGTGTGTTTGGAACATTTTGTCACCGGCCGAGTCCAAAATTCAGCGGTTCCCCATCTCAGACCAGAAAGCAGGAAGAACAACTTTTGTGGTGCCTTTCAAATGCCTACCAAGGTAGTGTAAAAACTACCAGGAGAACTCCTGTCTGGCACCTTCCCCGGTGGAGTTGTGCAGGGGGTGTGTTTGGAACATTTTGTCACCAGCCGACTCCAAAATTCAGCGTTTCCCCATCTCAGCCCAGAAAGCAGGTAGAACAACTTTTGTGGTGCCTTTCAGCTGCCTACCAAGGTAGTGTAAAAACTACCAAGAGAACTCCTGTCTGGCACCTTCCCCGGTGGAGTTGTGCATGGGGTGTGTTTGGAACATTTTGTCACCGGCCGACTCCAAAATTCAGCGGTTCCCCATCTCAGCCCAGAAAGCAGGAAGAACAACTTTTGTGGTGCCTTTCAAATGCCCACCAAGGTAGTGTAAAAACTATCAGGAGAACTCCTGTCTGGCACCTTCCGTGGTGGAGTTGTGCATGGGGTGTCTTTGGAACATTTTGTCACCAGCCGAGTCCAAAATTCAGCGGTTCCCCATCTCAGCCCAGAAAGCAGGTAGAACAACTTTTGTGGTGTCTTTCAGATGCCTACCGGAGCAATGTAAAAACTACCAGGAGAACTCCTGTCTGGCACCTTCCCCGGTGGAGTTGTGCATGGGGTGTGTTTGGAACATTTTGTCACCGGCCGACTCCAAAATTCAGCGATTCCCCATCTCAGCCCAGAAAGCAGGTAGAAAAACTTTTGTCGTGTCTTTCAGATGCCTACCAAGGTAGTGTAAAAACTACCAGGAGAACTCCTGTCTGGCACCTTCCCCGGTGGAGTTGTGCGTGGGGTGTGTTTGGAACATTTTGTCACCGGCCGACTCCAAAGTTCAGCGATTCCCTATCTCAGCCCAGAAAGCAGGTAGAACAACTTTTGTGGTGCCTTTCAGCTGCCTACCAAGGTAGTGTAAAAACTACCAAGAGAACTCCTGTCTGGCACCTTCCCCGGTGGAGTTGTGCATGGGGTGTGTTTGGAACATTTTTTCACCGGCCGAGTCCAAAATTCAGCGGTTCCCCATCTCAGCCCAGAAAGCAGGTAGAAAAACTTTTGTGGTCCCTTTCAGCTGCCTACCGGAGCAATGTAAAAACTACCAGGAGAACTCCTGTCTGGCACCTTCCCCGGTGGAGTTGTGCATGGGGTGTGTTTGGAACATTTTGTCACCAGCCGAGTCCAAAATTCAGCGTTTCCCCATCTCAGCCCAGAAAGCAGGTAGAACAACTTTTGTGGTGCCTTTCAGCTGCCTACCAAGGTAGTGTAAAAACTACCAAGAGAACTCCTGTCTGGCACCTTCCCCGGTGGAGTTGTGCATGGGGTGTGTTTGGAACATTTTTTCACCGGCCGAGTCCAAAATTCAGCGGTTCCCCATCTCAGCCCAGAAAGCAGGTAGAAAAACTTTTGTGGTCCCTTTCAGCTGCCTACCGGAGCAATGTAAAAACTACCAGGAGAACTCCTGTCTGGCACCTTCCCCGGTGGAGTTGTGCATGGGGTGTGTTTGGAACATTTTGTCACCAGCCGACTCCAAAATTCAGCGTTTCCCCATCTCAGCCCAGAAAGCAGGTAGAACAACTTTTGTGGTGCCTTTCAGCTGCCTACCAAGGTAGTGTAAAAACTACCAAGAGAACTCCTGTCTGGCACCTTCCCCGGTGGAGTTGTGCATGGGGTGTGTTTGGAACATTTTGTCACCAGCCGACTCCAAAATTCAGCGGTTCCCCATCTCAGCCCAGAAAGCAGGTAGAACAACTTTTGTGGTGCCTTTCAGATGCCTACCAAGGTAGTGTAAAAACTACCAACAGAATTCGTTCCTGGCACCTTCCCCGGTGGAGTTGTGCATGGGGTGTGTTTGGAACATTTTGTCACCGGCCGACTCCAAAATTCAGCGGTTCCCCATCTCAGCCCAGAAAGCAGGTAGAACAACTTTTGTGGTGCCTTTCAGCTGCCTACCAAGGTAGTGTAAAAACTACCAAGAGAACTCCTGTCTGGCACCTTCCCCGGTGGAGTTGTGCATGGGGTGTGTTTGGAACATTTTGTCACCGGCCGAGTCCAAAATTCAGCGGTTCCCCATCTCAGACCAGAAAGCAGGAAGAACAACTTTTGTGGTGCCTTTCAAATGCCTACCAAGGTAGTGTAAAAACTACCAGGAGAACTCCTGTCTGGCACCTTCCCCGGTGGAGTTGTGCATGGGGTGTGTTTGGAACATTTTGTCACCGGCCGACTCCAAAATTCAGCGATTCCCCATCTCAGCCCAGAAAGCAGGTAGAACAACTTTTGTGGTGTCTTTCAGATGCCTACCGGAGCAATGTAAAAACTACCAGGAGAACTCCTGTCTGGCACCTTCCCCGGTGGAGTTGTGCATGGGGTGTGTTTGGAACATTTTGTCACCGGCCGACTCCAAAATTCAGCGGTTCCCCATCTCAGCCCAGAAAGCAGGTAGAACAACTTTTGTGGTGCCTTTCAAATGCCTACCAAGGTAGTGTAAAAACTACTAAGAGAACTCCTGTCTGGCACCTTCCCCGGTGGAGTTGTGCATGGGGTGTGTTTAGAACATTTTGTCACCAGCCGAGTCCAAAATTCAGCGGTTCCCCATCTCAGACCAGAAAGCAGGAAGAACAACTTTTGTGGTGCCTTTCAAATGCCTACCAAGGTAGTGTAAAAACTACCAAGAGAACTCCTGTCTGGCACCTTCCCCGGTGGAGTTGTGCAGGGGGTGTGTTTGGAACATTTTGTCACCGGCCGACTCCAAAATTCAGCGATTCCCCATCTCAGCCCAGAAAGCAGGTAGAACAACTTTTGTGGTGCCTTTCAGCTGCCTACCAAGGTAGTGTAAAAACTACCAAGAGAACTCCTGTCTGGCACCTTCCCCGGTGGAGTTGTGCGTGGGGTGTGTTTGGAACATTTTGTCACCGGCCGACTCCAAAATTCAGCGGTTCCCCATCTCAGACCAGAAAGCAGGAAGAACAACTTTTGTGGTGCCTTTCAAATGCCCACCAAGGTAGTGTAAAAACTATCAGGAGAACTCCTGTCTGGCACCTTCCGTGGTGGAGTTGTGCATGGGGTGTCTTTGGAACATTTTGTCACCAGCCGAGTCCAAAATTCAGCGGTTCCCCATCTCAGCCCAGAAAGCAGGTAGAACAACTTTTGTGGTGTCTTTCAGATGCCTACCGGAGCAATGTAAAAACTACCAGGAGAACTCCTGTCTGGCACCTTCCCCGGTGGAGTTGTGCATGGGGTGTGTTTGGAACATTTTGTCACCGGCCGACTCCAAAATTCAGCGATTCCCCATCTCAGCCCAGAAAGCAGGTAGAACAACTTTTGTCGTGTCTTTCAGATGCCTACCAAGGTAGTGTAAAAACTACCAGGAGAACTCCTGTCTGGCACCTTCCCCGGTGGAGTTGTGCGTGGGGTGTGTTTGGAACATTTTGTCACCGGCCGACTCCAAAATTCAGCGATTCCCTATCTCAGCCCAGAAAGCAGGTAGAACAACTTTTCTCGTGTCTTTCAGATGCCTACCAAGGTAGTGTAAAAACTACCAGGAGAACTCCTGTCTGGCACCTTCCCCGGTGGAGTTGTGCATGGGGTGTGTTTGGAACATTTTGTCACCAGCCGAGTCCAAAATTCAGCGTTTCCCCATCTCAGCCCAGAAAGCAGGTAGAACAACTTTTGTGGTGCCTTTCAGCTGCCTACCAAGGTAGTGTAAAAACTACCAAGAGAACTCCTGTCTGGCACCTTCCCCGGTGGAGTTGTGCATGGGGTGTGTTTGGAACATTTTTTCACCGGCCGAGTCCAAAATTCAGCGGTTCCCCATCTCAGCCCAGAAAGCAGGTAGAAAAACTTTTGTGGTCCCTTTCAGCTGCCTACCGGAGCAATGTAAAAACTACCAGGAGAACTCCTGTCTGGCACCTTCCCCGGTGGAGTTGTGCATGGGGTGTGTTTGGAACATTTTGTCACCAGCCGAGTCCAAAATTCAGCGTTTCCCCATCTCAGCCCAGAAAGCAGGTAGAACAACTTTTGTGGTGCCTTTCAGCTGCCTACCAAGGTAGTGTAAAAACTACCAAGAGAACTCCTGTCTGGCACCTTCCCCGGTGGAGTTGTGCAGGGGGTGTGTTTGGAACATTTTGTCACCGGCCGAGTCCAAAATTCAGCGGTTCCCCATCTCAGCCCAGAAAGCAGGTAGAAAAACTTTTGTGGTCCCTTTCAGCTGCCTACCGGAGCAATGTAAAAACTACCAGGAGAACTCCTGTCTGGCACCTTCCCCGGTGGAGTTGTGCATGGGGTGTGTTTGGAACATTTTGTCACCAGCCGACTCCAAAATTCAGCGTTTCCCCATCTCAGCCCAGAAAGCAGGTAGAACAACTTTTGTGGTGCCTTTCAGCTGCCTACCAAGGTAGTGTAAAAACTACCAAGAGAACTCCTGTCTGGCACCTTCCCCGGTGGAGTTGTGCATGGGGTGTGTTTGGAACATTTTGTCACCAGCCGACTCCAAAATTCAGCGGTTCCCCATCTCAGCCCAGAAAGCAGGTAGAACAACTTTTGTGGTGCCTTTCAGATGCCTACCAAGGTAGTGTAAAAACTACCAACAGAATTCGTTCCTGGCACCTTCCCCGGTGGAGTTGTGCATGGGGTGTGTTTGGAACATTTTGTCACCGGCCGACTCCAAAATTCAGCGGTTCCCCATCTCAGCCCAGAAAGCAGGTAGAACAACTTTTGTAGTGCCTTTCTCTTGCCTACCGGGGTAGTGTAAAAACTACCAACAGAACTCGTTTCTGGCACCTTCCCCGGAGGAGTTGTGCAGGGGGTGTGTTTGGAACATTTTGTCACCGGCCGACTCCAAAATTCAGCGGTTCCCCATCTCAGCCCAGAAAGCAGGTAGAACAACTTTTGTGGTGTCTTTCAGATGCCTACCAAGGTAGTGTAAAAACTACCAGGAGAACTCCTGTCTGGCACCTTCCCCGGTGGAGTTGTGCATGGGGTGTGTTTGGAACATTTTGTCACCAGCCGACTCCAAAATTCAGCGATTCCCCATCTCAGCCCAGAAAGCAGGTAGAACAACTTTTGTGGTGCCTTTCAAATGCCTACCAAGGTAGTGTAAAAACTACCAAGAGAACTCCTGCCTGGCACCTTCCCCGGTGGAGTTGTGCATGGGGTCTGTTTGGAACATTTTGTCACCGGCCGACTCAAAAATTCAGCGATTCCCCATCTCAGCCCCGAAAGCAGGTAGAACAACTTTTGTGGTGCCTTTCAGCTGCCTACCAAGGTAGTGTAAAAACTACTAAGAGAACTCCTGTCTGGCACCTTCCCCGGTGGAGTTGTGCATGGGGTGTGTTTAGAACATTTTGTCACCAGCCGAGTCCAAAATTCAGCGTTTCCCCATCTCAGCCCAGAAAGCCGGTAGAACAACTTTTGTGGTGTTTTTCAGATGCCTACCAAGGTAGTGTAAAAACTACTAAGAAAACTCCTGTCTGGCACCTTCCCCGGTGGAGTTGTGCATGGGGTGTGTTTGGAACATTTTGTCACCAGCCGAGTCCAAAATTCAGCGTTTCCCAATCACAGCCCAGAAAGCAGGTAGAACAACTTTTGTGGTGCCTTTCAGGTGCCTACCAAGGTAGTGTAAAAACTACCAGGAGAACTCCTGTCTGGCACCTTCCCCGGTGGAGTTGTGCATGGGGTGTGTTTGGAACATTTTGTCACCGGCCGAGTCCAAAATTCAGCGGTTCCCCATCTCAGCCCAGAAAGCAGGTAGAACAACTTTTGTGGTGCCTTTCAGCTGCCTACCAAGGTAGTGTAAAAACTACCAAGAGAACTCCTGTCTGGCACCTTCCCCGGTGGAGTTGTGCATGGGGTGTGTTTGGAACATTTTGTCACCGGCCGACTCCAAAATTCAGCGATTCCCCATCTCAGCCCCGAAAGCAGGTAGAACAACTTTTGTCTTGTCTTTCAGATGCCTACCAAGGTAGTGTAAAAACTACTAAGAGAACTCCTGTCTGGCACCTTCCCCGGTGGAGTTGTGCATGGGGTGTGTTTGGAACATTTTGTCACCAGCCGAGTCCAAAATTCAGCGTTTCCCCATCTCAGCCCAGAAAGCAGGTAGAACAACTTTTGTGGTGCCTTTCAGCTGCCTACCAAGGTAGTGTAAAAACTACCAAGAGAACTCCTGTCTGGCACCTTCCCCGGTGGAGTTGTGCATGGGGTGTGTTTGGAACATTTTTTCACCGGCCGAGTCCAAAATTCAGCGGTTCCCCATCTCAGCCCAGAAAGCAGGTAGAAAAACTTTTGTGGTGCCTTTCAGCTGCCTACCGGAGCAATGTAAAAACTACCAGGAGAACTCCTGTCTGGCACCTTCCGTGGTGGAGTTGTGCATGGGGTGTGTTTGGAACATTTTGTCACCAGCCGAGTCCAAAATTCAGCGTTTCCCCATCTCAGCCCAGAAAGCAGGTAGAACAACTTTTGTGGTGCCTTTCAGCTGCCTACCAAGGTAGTGTAAAAA
This sequence comes from Falco biarmicus, assembly GCF_023638135.1. Taxonomy (NCBI): domain Eukaryota; kingdom Metazoa; phylum Chordata; class Aves; order Falconiformes; family Falconidae; genus Falco; species Falco biarmicus. The sequence continues at coordinate 34,592,901 of NC_079299.1, forward strand.
CTACCAGGAGAACTCCTGTCTGGCACCTTCCCCGGTGGAGTTGTGCATGGGGTGTGTTTGGAACATTTTGTCACCGGCCGAGTCCAAAATTCAGCGGTTCCCCATCTCAGCCCAGAAAGCAGGTAGAACAACTTTTGTGGTGCCTTTCAGCTGCCTACCAAGGTAGTGTAAAAACTACCAAGAGAACTCCTGTCTGGCACCTTCCCCGGTGGAGTTGTGCATGGGGTGTGTTTGGAACATTTTGTCACCGGCCGACTCCAAAATTCAGCGGTTCCCCATCTCAGCCCAGAAAGCAGGAAGAACAACTTTTGTGGTGCCTTTCAAATGCCTACCAAGGTAGTGTAAAAACTACCAGGAGAACTCCTGTCTGGCACCTTCCCCGGTGGAGTTGTGCATGGGGTGTGTTTGGAACATTTTGTCACCAGCCGACTCCAAAATTCAGCGGTTCCCCATCTCAGCCCAGAAAGCAGGTAGAACAACTTTTGTGGTGCCTTTCAAATGCCCACCAAGGTAGTGTAAAAACTCTCAGGAGAACTCCTCTCTGGCACCTTCCGTGGTAGAGTTGTGCATGGGGTGTGTTTGGAACATTTTGTCACCAGCCGAGTCCAAAATTCAGCGTTTCCCCATCTCAGCCCAGAAAGCAGGTAGAACAACTTTTGTGGTGCCTTTCAGCTGCCTACCAAGGTAGTGTAAAAACTACCAAGAGAACTCCTGTCTGGCACCTTCCCCGGTGGAGTTGTGCATGGGGTGTGTTTGGAACATTTTGTCACCGGCCGAGTCCAAAATTCAGCTGTTCCCCATCTCAGCCCAGAAAGCAGGTAGAACAACTTTTGTGGTGCCTTTCAGCTGCCTACCAAGGTAGTGTAAAAACTACCAGGAGAACTCCTGTCTGGCACCTTCCCCGGTGGAGTTGTGCATGGGGTGTGTTTGGAACATTTTGTCACCGGCCGACTCCAAAATTCAGCGGTTCCCCATCTCAGACCAGAAAGCAGGAAGAACAACTTTTGTGGTGCCTTTCAAATGCCTACCAAGGTAGTGTAAAAACTACCAGGAGAACTCCTGTCTGGCACCTTCCCCGGTGGAGTTGTGCATGGGGTGTGTTTGGAACATTTTGTCACCGGCCGACTCCAAAATTCAGCGATTCCCCATCTCAGCCCAGAAAGCAGGTAGAACAACTTTTGTGGTGTCTTTCAGATGCCTACCGGAGCAATGTAAAAACTACCAGGAGAACTCCTGTCTGGCACCTTCCCCGGTGGAGTTGTGCATGGGGTGTGTTTGGAACATTTTGTCACCGGCCGAGTCCAAAATTCAGCGGTTCCCCATCTCAGCCCAGAAAGCAGGTAGAACAACTTTTGTGGTGCCTTTCAAATGCCTACCAAGGTAGTGTAAAAACTACTAAGAGAACTCCTGTCTGGCACCTTCCCCGGTGGAGTTGTGCATGGGGTGTGTTTAGAACATTTTGTCACCAGCCGAGTCCAAAATTCAGCGGTTCCCCATCTCAGCCCAGAAAGCAGGTAGAACAACTTTTGTGGTGCCTTTCAAATGCCTACCAAGGTAGTGTAAAAACTACCAAGAGAACTCCTGTCTGGCACCTTCCCCGGTGGAGTTGTGCAGGGGGTGTGTTTGGAACATTTTGTCACCGGCCGACTCCAAAATTCAGCGATTCCCCATCTCAGCCCAGAAAGCAGGTAGAACAACTTTTGTGGTGCCTTTCAGCTGCCTACCAAGGTAGTGTAAAAACTACCAAGAGAACTCCTGTCTGGCACCTTCCCCGGTGGAGTTGTGCATGGGGTGTGTTTGGAACATTTTTTCACCGGCCGAGTCCAAAATTCAGCGGTTCCCCATCTCAGACCAGAAAGCAGGAAGAACAACTTTTGTGGTGCCTTTCAAATGCCTACCAAGGTAGTGTAAAAACTACCAGGAGAACTCCTGTCTGGCACCTTCCCCGGTGGAGTTGTGCAGGGGGTGTGTTTGGAACATTTTGTCACCAGCCGACTCCAAAATTCAGCGTTTCCCCATCTCAGCCCAGAAAGCAGGTAGAACAACTTTTGTGGTGCCTTTCAGCTGCCTACCAAGGTAGTGTAAAAACTACCAAGAGAACTCCTGTCTGGCACCTTCCCCGGTGGAGTTGTGCATGGGGTGTGTTTGGAACATTTTGTCACCGGCCGACTCCAAAATTCAGCGGTTCCCCATCTCAGACCAGAAAGCAGGAAGAACAACTTTTGTGGTGCCTTTCAAATGCCCACCAAGGTAGTGTAAAAACTACCAAGAGAACTCCTGTCTGGCACCTTCCCCGGTGGAGTTGTGCATGGGGTGTGTTTGGAACATTTTGTCACCAGCCGACTCCAAAATTCAGCGGTTCCCCATCTCAGCCCAGAAAGCAGGTAGAACAACTTTTGTGGTGCCTTTCAGATGCCTACCAAGGTAGTGTAAAAACTACCAACAGAATTCGTTCCTGGCACCTTCCCCGGTGGAGTTGTGCATGGGGTGTGTTTGGAACATTTTGTCACCGGCCGACTCCAAAATTCAGCGGTTCCCCATCTCAGCCCAGAAAGCAGGTAGAACAACTTTTGTAGTGCCTTTCTCTTGCCTACCGGGGTAGTGTAAAAACTACCAACAGAACTCGTTTCTGGCACCTTCCCCGGAGGAGTTGTGCAGGGGGTGTGTTTGGAACATTTTGTCACCGGCCGACTCCAAAATTCAGCGGTTCCCCATCTCAGCCCAGAAAGCAGGTAGAACAACTTTTGTGGTGTCTTTCAGATGCCTACCAAGGTAGTGTAAAAACTACCAGGAGAACTCCTGTCTGGCACCTTCCCCGGTGGAGTTGTGCATGGGGTGTGTTTGGAACATTTTGTCACCGGCCGACTCCAAAATTCAGCGATTCCCCATCTCAGCCCAGAAAGCAGGTAGAACAACTTTTGTGGTGCCTTTCAAATGCCTACCAAGGTAGTGTAAAAACTACCAAGAGAACTCCTGCCTGGCACCTTCCCCGGTGGAGTTGTGCATGGGGTCTGTTTGGAACATTTTGTCACCGGCCGACTCAAAAATTCAGCGATTCCCCATCTCAGCCCCGAAAGCAGGTAGAACAACTTTTGTGGTGCCTTTCAGCTGCCTACCAAGGTAGTGTAAAAACTACTAAGAGAACTCCTGTCTGGCACCTTCCCCGGTGGAGTTGTGCATGGGGTGTGTTTAGAACATTTTGTCACCAGCCGAGTCCAAAATTCAGCGTTTCCCCATCTCAGCCCAGAAAGCCGGTAGAACAACTTTTGTGGTGTTTTTCAGATGCCTACCAAGGTAGTGTAAAAACTACTAAGAAAACTCCTGTCTGGCACCTTCCCCGGTGGAGTTGTGCATGGGGTGTGTTTGGAACATTTTGTCACCAGCCGAGTCCAAAATTCAGCGTTTCCCAATCACAGCCCAGAAAGCAGGTAGAACAACTTTTGTGGTGCCTTTCAGGTGCCTACCAAGGTAGTGTAAAAACTACCAGGAGAACTCCTGTCTGGCACCTTCCCCGGTGGAGTTGTGCATGGGGTGTGTTTGGAACATTTTGTCACCGGCCGAGTCCAAAATTCAGCGGTTCCCCATCTCAGCCCAGAAAGCAGGTAGAACAACTTTTGTGGTGCCTTTCAGCTGCCTACCAAGGTAGTGTAAAAACTACCAAGAGAACTCCTGTCTGGCACCTTCCCCGGTGGAGTTGTGCATGGGGTGTGTTTGGAACATTTTGTCACCGGCCGAGTCCAAAATTCAGCGATTCCCCATCTCAGCCCAGAAAGCAGGTAGAACAACTTTTGTGGTGTCTTTCAGATGCCTACCAAGGTAGTGTAAAAACTACTAAGAGAACTCCTGTCTGGCACCTTCCCCGGTGGAGTTGTGCATGGGGTGTGTTTGGAACATTTTGTCACCAGCCGACTCCAAAATTCAGCGATTCCCCATCTCAGCCCCGAAAGCAGGTAGAACAACTTTTGTCTTGTCTTTCAGATGCCTACCAAGGTAGTGTAAAAACTACTAAGAGAACTCCTGTCTGGCACCTTCCCCGGTGGAGTTGTGCGTGGGGTGTGTTTGGAACATTTTGTCACCGGCCGACTCCAAAATTCAGCGATTCCCCATCTCAGCCCCGAAAGCAGGTAGAACAACTTTTGTCTTGTCTTTCAGATGCCTACCAAGGTAGTGTAAAAACTACTAAGAGAACTCCTGTCTGGCACCTTCCCCGGTGGAGTTGTGCATGGGGTGTGTTTGGAACATTTTGTCACCAGCCGAGTCCAAAATTCAGCGGTTCCCCATCTCAGCCCAGAAAGCAGGTAGAACAACTTTTGTGGTGCCTTTCAGCTGCCTACCAAGGTAGTGTAAAAACTACCAAGAGAACTCCTGTCTGGCACCTTCCCCGGTGGAGTTGTGCATGGGGTGTGTTTGGAACATTTTGTCACCAGCCGAGTCCAAAATTCAGCGGTTCCCCATCTCAGCCCAGAAAGCAGGTAGAACAACTTTTGTGGTGCCTTTCAGCTGCCTACCAAGGTAGTGTAAAAACTACCAAGAGAACTCCTGTCTGGCACCTTCCCCGGTGGAGTTGTGCATGGGGTGTGTTTGGAACATTTTGTCACCGGCCGAGTCCAAAATTCAGCGGTTCCCCATCTCAGACCAGAAAGCAGGAAGAACAACTTTTGTGGTGCCTTTCAAATGCCTACCAAGGTAGTGTAAAAACTACCAGGAGAACTCCTGTCTGGCACCTTCCCCGGTGGAGTTGTGCATGGGGTGTGTTTGGAACATTTTGTCACCGGCCGACTCCAAAATTCAGCGATTCCCCATCTCAGCCCAGAAAGCAGGTAGAACAACTTTTGTGGTGTCTTTCAGATGCCTACCGGAGCAATGTAAAAACTACCAGGAGAACTCCTGTCTGGCACCTTCCCCGGTGGAGTTGTGCATGGGGTGTGTTTGGAACATTTTGTCACCGGCCGACTCCAAAATTCAGCGGTTCCCCATCTCAGCCCAGAAAGCAGGTAGAACAACTTTTGTAGTGCCTTTCAAATGCCTACCAAGGTAGTGTAAAAACTACCAGGAGAACTCCTGTCTGGCACCTTCCCCGGTGGAGTTGTGCATGGGGTGTGTTTAGAACATTTTGTCACCAGCCGAGTCCAAAATTCAGCGGTTCCCCATCTCAGCCCAGAAAGCAGGTAGAACAACTTTTGTGGTGCCTTTCAAATGCCTACCAAGGTAGTGTAAAAACTACCAAGAGAACTCCTGTCTGGCACCTTCCCCGGTGGAGTTGTGCAGGGGGTGTGTTTGGAACATTTGTCACCGGCCGACTCCAAAATTCAGCGATTCCCCATCTCAGCCCAGAAAGCAGGTAGAACAACTTTTGTGGTGCCTTTCAGCTGCCTACCAAGGTAGTGTAAAAACTACCAAGAGAACTCCTGTCTGGCACCTTCCCCGGTGGAGTTGTGCATGGGGTGTGTTTGGAACATTTTGTCACCGGCCGAGTCCAAAATTCAGCGGTTCCCCATCTCAGACCAGAAAGCAGGAAGAACAACTTTTGTGGTGCCTTTCAAATGCCTACCAAGGTAGTGTAAAAACTACCAGGAGAACTCCTGTCTGGCACCTTCCCCGGTGGAGTTGTGCAGGGGGTGTGTTTGGAACATTTTGTCACCAGCCGACTCCAAAATTCAGCGTTTCCCCATCTCAGCCCAGAAAGCAGGTAGAACAACTTTTGTGGTGCCTTTCAGCTGCCTACCAAGGTAGTGTAAAAACTACCAAGAGAACTCCTGTCTGGCACCTTCCCCGGTGGAGTTGTGCATGGGGTGTGTTTGGAACATTTTGTCACCGGCCGACTCCAAAATTCAGCGGTTCCCCATCTCAGCCCAGAAAGCAGGAAGAACAACTTTTGTGGTGCCTTTCAAATGCCCACCAAGGTAGTGTAAAAACTATCAGGAGAACTCCTGTCTGGCACCTTCCGTGGTGGAGTTGTGCATGGGGTGTCTTTGGAACATTTTGTCACCAGCCGAGTCCAAAATTCAGCGGTTCCCCATCTCAGCCCAGAAAGCAGGTAGAACAACTTTTGTGGTGTCTTTCAGATGCCTACCGGAGCAATGTAAAAACTACCAGGAGAACTCCTGTCTGGCACCTTCCCCGGTGGAGTTGTGCATGGGGTGTGTTTGGAACATTTTGTCACCGGCCGACTCCAAAATTCAGCGATTCCCCATCTCAGCCCAGAAAGCAGGTAGAAAAACTTTTGTCGTGTCTTTCAGATGCCTACCAAGGTAGTGTAAAAACTACCAGGAGAACTCCTGTCTGGCACCTTCCCCGGTGGAGTTGTGCGTGGGGTGTGTTTGGAACATTTTGTCACCGGCCGACTCCAAAGTTCAGCGATTCCCTATCTCAGCCCAGAAAGCAGGTAGAACAACTTTTGTCGTGTCTTTCAGATGCCTACCAAGGTAGTGTAAAAACTACCAGGAGAACTCCTGTCTGGCACCTTCCCCGGTGGAGTTGTGCATGGGGTGTGTTTGGAACATTTTGTCACCAGCCGACTCCAAAATTCAGCGTTTCCCCATCTCAGCCCAGAAAGCAGGTAGAACAACTTTTGTGGTGCCTTTCAGCTGCCTACCAAGGTAGTGTAAAAACTACCAAGAGAACTCCTGTCTGGCACCTTCCCCGGTGGAGTTGTGCATGGGGTGTGTTTGGAACATTTTTTCACCGGCCGAGTCCAAAATTCAGCGGTTCCCCATCTCAGCCCAGAAAGCAGGTAGAAAAACTTTTGTGGTCCCTTTCAGCTGCCTACCGGAGCAATGTAAAAACTACCAGGAGAACTCCTGTCTGGCACCTTCCCCGGTGGAGTTGTGCATGGGGTGTGTTTGGAACATTTTGTCACCAGCCGAGTCCAAAATTCAGCGTTTCCCCATCTCAGCCCAGAAAGCAGGTAGAACAACTTTTGTGGTGCCTTTCAGCTGCCTACCAAGGTAGTGTAAAAACTACCAAGAGAACTCCTGTCTGGCACCTTCCCCGGTGGAGTTGTGCATGGGGTGTGTTTGGAACATTTTTTCACCGGCCGAGTCCAAAATTCAGCGGTTCCCCATCTCAGCCCAGAAAGCAGGTAGAAAAACTTTTGTGGTCCCTTTCAGCTGCCTACCGGAGCAATGTAAAAACTACCAGGAGAACTCCTGTCTGGCACCTTCCCCGGTGGAGTTGTGCATGGGGTGTGTTTGGAACATTTTGTCACCAGCCGACTCCAAAATTCAGCGTTTCCCCATCTCAGCCCAGAAAGCAGGTAGAACAACTTTTGTGGTGCCTTTCAGCTGCCTACCAAGGTAGTGTAAAAACTACCAAGAGAACTCCTGTCTGGCACCTTCCCCGGTGGAGTTGTGCATGGGGTGTGTTTGGAACATTTTGTCACCAGCCGACTCCAAAATTCAGCGGTTCCCCATCTCAGCCCAGAAAGCAGGTAGAACAACTTTTGTGGTGCCTTTCAGATGCCTACCAAGGTAGTGTAAAAACTACCAACAGAATTCGTTCCTGGCACCTTCCCCGGTGGAGTTGTGCATGGGGTGTGTTTGGAACATTTTGTCACCGGCCGACTCCAAAATTCAGCGGTTCCCCATCTCAGCCCAGAAAGCAGGTAGAACAACTTTTGTGGTGCCTTTCAGCTGCCTACCAAGGTAGTGTAAAAACTACCAAGAGAACTCCTGTCTGGCACCTTCCCCGGTGGAGTTGTGCATGGGGTGTGTTTGGAACATTTTGTCACCGGCCGAGTCCAAAATTCAGCGGTTCCCCATCTCAGACCAGAAAGCAGGAAGAACAACTTTTGTGGTGCCTTTCAAATGCCTACCAAGGTAGTGTAAAAACTACCAGGAGAACTCCTGTCTGGCACCTTCCCCGGTGGAGTTGTGCATGGGGTGTGTTTGGAACATTTTGTCACCGGCCGACTCCAAAATTCAGCGATTCCCCATCTCAGCCCAGAAAGCAGGTAGAACAACTTTTGTGGTGTCTTTCAGATGCCTACCGGAGCAATGTAAAAACTACCAGGAGAACTCCTGTCTGGCACCTTCCCCGGTGGAGTTGTGCATGGGGTGTGTTTGGAACATTTTGTCACCGGCCGACTCCAAAATTCAGCGGTTCCCCATCTCAGCCCAGAAAGCAGGTAGAACAACTTTTGTGGTGCCTTTCAAATGCCTACCAAGGTAGTGTAAAAACTACTAAGAGAACTCCTGTCTGGCACCTTCCCCGGTGGAGTTGTGCATGGGGTGTGTTTAGAACATTTTGTCACCAGCCGAGTCCAAAATTCAGCGGTTCCCCATCTCAGACCAGAAAGCAGGAAGAACAACTTTTGTGGTGCCTTTCAAATGCCTACCAAGGTAGTGTAAAAACTACCAAGAGAACTCCTGTCTGGCACCTTCCCCGGTGGAGTTGTGCAGGGGGTGTGTTTGGAACATTTTGTCACCGGCCGACTCCAAAATTCAGCGATTCCCCATCTCAGCCCAGAAAGCAGGTAGAACAACTTTTGTGGTGCCTTTCAGCTGCCTACCAAGGTAGTGTAAAAACTACCAAGAGAACTCCTGTCTGGCACCTTCCCCGGTGGAGTTGTGCGTGGGGTGTGTTTGGAACATTTTGTCACCGGCCGACTCCAAAATTCAGCGGTTCCCCATCTCAGACCAGAAAGCAGGAAGAACAACTTTTGTGGTGCCTTTCAAATGCCCACCAAGGTAGTGTAAAAACTATCAGGAGAACTCCTGTCTGGCACCTTCCGTGGTGGAGTTGTGCATGGGGTGTCTTTGGAACATTTTGTCACCAGCCGAGTCCAAAATTCAGCGGTTCCCCATCTCAGCCCAGAAAGCAGGTAGAACAACTTTTGTGGTGTCTTTCAGATGCCTACCGGAGCAATGTAAAAACTACCAGGAGAACTCCTGTCTGGCACCTTCCCCGGTGGAGTTGTGCATGGGGTGTGTTTGGAACATTTTGTCACCGGCCGACTCCAAAATTCAGCGATTCCCCATCTCAGCCCAGAAAGCAGGTAGAACAACTTTTGTCGTGTCTTTCAGATGCCTACCAAGGTAGTGTAAAAACTACCAGGAGAACTCCTGTCTGGCACCTTCCCCGGTGGAGTTGTGCGTGGGGTGTGTTTGGAACATTTTGTCACCGGCCGACTCCAAAATTCAGCGATTCCCTATCTCAGCCCAGAAAGCAGGTAGAACAACTTTTCTCGTGTCTTTCAGATGCCTACCAAGGTAGTGTAAAAACTACCAGGAGAACTCCTGTCTGGCACCTTCCCCGGTGGAGTTGTGCATGGGGTGTGTTTGGAACATTTTGTCACCAGCCGAGTCCAAAATTCAGCGTTTCCCCATCTCAGCCCAGAAAGCAGGTAGAACAACTTTTGTGGTGCCTTTCAGCTGCCTACCAAGGTAGTGTAAAAACTACCAAGAGAACTCCTGTCTGGCACCTTCCCCGGTGGAGTTGTGCATGGGGTGTGTTTGGAACATTTTTTCACCGGCCGAGTCCAAAATTCAGCGGTTCCCCATCTCAGCCCAGAAAGCAGGTAGAAAAACTTTTGTGGTCCCTTTCAGCTGCCTACCGGAGCAATGTAAAAACTACCAGGAGAACTCCTGTCTGGCACCTTCCCCGGTGGAGTTGTGCATGGGGTGTGTTTGGAACATTTTGTCACCAGCCGAGTCCAAAATTCAGCGTTTCCCCATCTCAGCCCAGAAAGCAGGTAGAACAACTTTTGTGGTGCCTTTCAGCTGCCTACCAAGGTAGTGTAAAAACTACCAAGAGAACTCCTGTCTGGCACCTTCCCCGGTGGAGTTGTGCAGGGGGTGTGTTTGGAACATTTTGTCACCGGCCGAGTCCAAAATTCAGCGGTTCCCCATCTCAGCCCAGAAAGCAGGTAGAAAAACTTTTGTGGTCCCTTTCAGCTGCCTACCGGAGCAATGTAAAAACTACCAGGAGAACTCCTGTCTGGCACCTTCCCCGGTGGAGTTGTGCATGGGGTGTGTTTGGAACATTTTGTCACCAGCCGACTCCAAAATTCAGCGTTTCCCCATCTCAGCCCAGAAAGCAGGTAGAACAACTTTTGTGGTGCCTTTCAGCTGCCTACCAAGGTAGTGTAAAAACTACCAAGAGAACTCCTGTCTGGCACCTTCCCCGGTGGAGTTGTGCATGGGGTGTGTTTGGAACATTTTGTCACCAGCCGACTCCAAAATTCAGCGGTTCCCCATCTCAGCCCAGAAAGCAGGTAGAACAACTTTTGTGGTGCCTTTCAGATGCCTACCAAGGTAGTGTAAAAACTACCAACAGAATTCGTTCCTGGCACCTTCCCCGGTGGAGTTGTGCATGGGGTGTGTTTGGAACATTTTGTCACCGGCCGACTCCAAAATTCAGCGGTTCCCCATCTCAGCCCAGAAAGCAGGTAGAACAACTTTTGTAGTGCCTTTCTCTTGCCTACCGGGGTAGTGTAAAAACTACCAACAGAACTCGTTTCTGGCACCTTCCCCGGAGGAGTTGTGCAGGGGGTGTGTTTGGAACATTTTGTCACCGGCCGACTCCAAAATTCAGCGTTTCCCCATCTCAGCCCAGAAAGCAGGTAGAACAACTTTTGTGGTGTCTTTCAGATGCCTACCAAGGTAGTGTAAAAACTACCAGGAGAACTCCTGTCTGGCACCTTCCCCGGTGGAGTTGTGCATGGGGTGTGTTTGGAACATTTTGTCACCAGCCGACTCCAAAATTCAGCGATTCCCCATCTCAGCCCAGAAAGCAGGTAGAACAACTTTTGTGGTGCCTTTCAAATGCCTACCAAGGTAGTGTAAAAACTACCAAGAGAACTCCTGCCTGGCACCTTCCCCGGTGGAGTTGTGCATGGGGTCTGTTTGGAACATTTTGTCACCGGCCGACTCAAAAATTCAGCGATTCCCCATCTCAGCCCCGAAAGCAGGTAGAACAACTTTTGTGGTGCCTTTCAGCTGCCTACCAAGGTAGTGTAAAAACTACTAAGAGAACTCCTGTCTGGCACCTTCCCCGGTGGAGTTGTGCATGGGGTGTGTTTAGAACATTTTGTCACCAGCCGAGTCCAAAATTCAGCGTTTCCCCATCTCAGCCCAGAAAGCCGGTAGAACAACTTTTGTGGTGTTTTTCAGATGCCTACCAAGGTAGTGTAAAAACTACTAAGAAAACTCCTGTCTGGCACCTTCCCCGGTGGAGTTGTGCATGGGGTGTGTTTGGAACATTTTGTCACCAGCCGAGTCCAAAATTCAGCGTTTCCCAATCACAGCCCAGAAAGCAGGTAGAACAACTTTTGTGGTGCCTTTCAGGTGCCTACCAAGGTAGTGTAAAAACTACCAGGAGAACTCCTGTCTGGCACCTTCCCCGGTGGAGTTGTGCATGGGGTGTGTTTGGAACATTTTGTCACCGGCCGAGTCCAAAATTCAGCGGTTCCCCATCTCAGCCCAGAAAGCAGGTAGAACAACTTTTGTGGTGCCTTTCAGCTGCCTACCAAGGTAGTGTAAAAACTACCAAGAGAACTCCTGTCTGGCACCTTCCCCGGTGGAGTTGTGCATGGGGTGTGTTTGGAACATTTTGTCACCGGCCGACTCCAAAATTCAGCGATTCCCCATCTCAGCCCCGAAAGCAGGTAGAACAACTTTTGTCTTGTCTTTCAGATGCCTACCAAGGTAGTGTAAAAACTACTAAGAGAACTCCTGTCTGGCACCTTCCCCGGTGGAGTTGTGCATGGGGTGTGTTTGGAACATTTTGTCACCAGCCGAGTCCAAAATTCAGCGTTTCCCCATCTCAGCCCAGAAAGCAGGTAGAACAACTTTTGTGGTGCCTTTCAGCTGCCTACCAAGGTAGTGTAAAAACTACCAAGAGAACTCCTGTCTGGCACCTTCCCCGGTGGAGTTGTGCATGGGGTGTGTTTGGAACATTTTTTCACCGGCCGAGTCCAAAATTCAGCGGTTCCCCATCTCAGCCCAGAAAGCAGGTAGAAAAACTTTTGTGGTGCCTTTCAGCTGCCTACCGGAGCAATGTAAAAACTACCAGGAGAACTCCTGTCTGGCACCTTCCGTGGTGGAGTTGTGCATGGGGTGTGTTTGGAACATTTTGTCACCAGCCGAGTCCAAAATTCAGCGTTTCCCCATCTCAGCCCAGAAAGCAGGTAGAACAACTTTTGTGGTGCCTTTCAGCTGCCTACCAAGGTAGTGTAAAAACTACCAGGAGAACTCCTGTCTGGCACCTTCCCCGGTGGAGTTGTGCATGGGGTGTGTTTGGAACATTTTGTCACCGGCCGAGTCCAAAATTCAGCGGTTCCCCATCTCAGCCCAGAAAGCAGGTAGAACAACTTTTGTGGTGCCTTTCAGCTGCCTACCAAGGTAGTGTAAAAACTACCAAGAGAACTCCTGTCTGGCACCTTCCCCGGTGGAGTTGTGCATGGGGTGTGTTTGGAACATTTTGTCACCGGCCGACTCCAAAATTCAGCGGTTCCCCATCTCAGCCCAGAAAGCAGGAAGAACAACTTTTGTGGTGCCTTTCAAATGCCTACCAAGGTAGTGTAAAAACTACCAGGAGAACTCCTGTCTGGCACCTTCCCCGGTGGAGTTGTGCATGGGGTGTGTTTGGAACATTTTGTCACCAGCCGACTCCAAAATTCAGCGGTTCCCCATCTCAGCCCAGAAAGCAGGTAGAACAACTTTTGTGGTGCCTTTCAAATGCCCACCAAGGTAGTGTAAAAACTCTCAGGAGAACTCCTCTCTGGCACCTTCCGTGGTAGAGTTGTGCATGGGGTGTGTTTGGAACATTTTGTCACCAGCCGAGTCCAAAATTCAGCGTTTCCCCATCTCAGCCCAGAAAGCAGGTAGAACAACTTTTGTGGTGCCTTTCAGCTGCCTACCAAGGTAGTGTAAAAACTACCAAGAGAACTCCTGTCTGGCACCTTCCCCGGTGGAGTTGTGCATGGGGTGTGTTTGGAACATTTTGTCACCGGCCGAGTCCAAAATTCAGCTGTTCCCCATCTCAGCCCAGAAAGCAGGTAGAACAACTTTTGTGGTGCCTTTCAGCTGCCTACCAAGGTAGTGTAAAAACTACCAGGAGAACTCCTGTCTGGCACCTTCCCCGGTGGAGTTGTGCATGGGGTGTGTTTGGAACATTTTGTCACCGGCCGACTCCAAAATTCAGCGGTTCCCCATCTCAGACCAGAAAGCAGGAAGAACAACTTTTGTGGTGCCTTTCAAATGCCTACCAAGGTAGTGTAAAAACTACCAGGAGAACTCCTGTCTGGCACCTTCCCCGGTGGAGTTGTGCATGGGGTGTGTTTGGAACATTTTGTCACCGGCCGACTCCAAAATTCAGCGATTCCCCATCTCAGCCCAGAAAGCAGGTAGAACAACTTTTGTGGTGTCTTTCAGATGCCTACCGGAGCAATGTAAAAACTACCAGGAGAACTCCTGTCTGGCACCTTCCCCGGTGGAGTTGTGCATGGGGTGTGTTTGGAACATTTTGTCACCGGCCGACTCCAAAATTCAGCGGTTCCCCATCTCAGCCCAGAAAGCAGGTAGAACAACTTTTGTAGTGCCTTTCAAATGCCTACCAAGGTAGTGTAAAAACTACTAAGAGAACTCCTGTCTGGCACCTTCCCCGGTGGAGTTGTGCATGGGGTGTGTTTAGAACATTTTGTCACCAGCCGAGTCCAAAATTCAGCGGTTCCCCATCTCAGCCCAGAAAGCAGGTAGAACAACTTTTGTGGTGCCTTTCAAATGCCTACCAAGGTAGTGTAAAAACTACCAAGAGAACTCCTGTCTGGCACCTTCCCCGGTGGAGTTGTGCAGGGGGTGTGTTTGGAACATTTTGTCACCGGCCGACTCCAAAATTCAGCGATTCCCCATCTCAGCCCAGAAAGCAGGTAGAACAACTTTTGTGGTGCCTTTCAGCTGCCTACCAAGGTAGTGTAAAAACTACCAAGAGAACTCCTGTCTGGCACCTTCCCCGGTGGAGTTGTGCATGGGGTGTGTTTGGAACATTTTTTCACCGGCCGAGTCCAAAATTCAGCGTTTCCCCATCTCAGCCCAGAAAGCAGGAAGAACAACTTTTGTGGTGCCTTTCAAATGCCTACCAAGGTAGTGTAAAAACTACCAGGAGAACTCCTGTCTGGCACCTTCCCCGGTGGAGTTGTGCAGGGGGTGTGTTTGGAACATTTTGTCACCAGCCGACTCCAAAATTCAGCGTTTCCCCATCTCAGCCCAGAAAGCAGGTAGAACAACTTTTGTGGTGCCTTTCAGCTGCCTACCAAGGTAGTGTAAAAACTACCAAGAGAACTCCTGTCTGGCACCTTCCCCGGTGGAGTTGTGCATGGGGTGTGTTTGGAACATTTTGTCACCGGCCGACTCCAAAATTCAGCGGTTCCCCATCTCAGACCAGAAAGCAGGAAGAACAACTTTTGTGGTGCCTTTCAAATGCCCACCAAGGTAGTGTAAAAACTATCAGGAGAACTCCTGTCTGGCACCTTCCGTGGTGGAGTTGTGCATGGGGTGTCTTTGGAACATTTTGTCACCAGCCGAGTCCAAAATTCAGCGGTTCCCCATCTCAGCCCAGAAAGCAGGTAGAACAACTTTTGTGGTGTCTTTCAGATGCCTACCGGAGCAATGTAAAAACTACCAGGAGAACTCCTGTCTGGCACCTTCCCCGGTGGAGTTGTGCATGGGGTGTGTTTGGAACATTTTGTCACCGGCCGACTCCAAAATTCAGCGATTCCCCATCTCAGCCCCGAAAGCAGGTAGAACAACTTTTGTCGTGTCTTTCAGATGCCTACCAAGGTAGTGTAAAAACTACCAGGAGAACTCCTGTCTGGCACCTTCCCCGGTGGAGTTGTGCGTGGGGTGTGTTTGGAACATTTTGTCACCGGCCGACTCCAAAATTCAGCGATTCCCTATCTCAGCCCAGAAAGCAGGTAGAACAACTTTTCTCGTGTCTTTCAGATGCCTACCAAGGTAGTGTAAAAACTACCAGGAGAACTCCTGTCTGGCACCTTCCCCGGTGGAGTCGTGCATGGGGTGTGTTTGGAACATTTTGTCACCAGCCGAGTCCAAAATTCAGCGTTTCCCCATCTCAGCCCAGAAAGCAGGTAGAACAACTTTTGTGGTGTCTTTCAGCTGCCTACCAAGGTAGTGTAAAAACTACCAAGAGAACTCCTGTCTGGCACCTTCCCCGGTGGAGTTGTGCATGGGGTGTGTTTGGAACATTTTTTCACCGGCCGAGTCCAAAATTCAGCGGTTCCCCATCTCAGCCCAGAAAGCAGGTAGAAAAACTTTTGTGGTCCCTTTCAGCTGCCTACCGGAGCAATGTAAAAACTACCAGGAGAACTCCTGTCTGGCACCTTCCCCGGTGGAGTTGTGCATGGGGTGTGTTTGGAACATTTTGTCACCAGCCGAGTCCAAAATTCAGCGTTTCCCCATCTCAGCCCAGAAAGCAGGTAGAACAACTTTTGTGGTGCCTTTCAGCTGCCTACCAAGGTAGTGTAAAAACTACCAAGAGAACTCCTGTCTGGCACCTTCCCCGGTGGAGTTGTGCAGGGGGTGTGTTTGGAACATTTTGTCACCGGCCGAGTCCAAAATTCAGCGGTTCCCCATCTCAGCCCAGAAAGCAGGTAGAAAAACTTTTGTGGTCCCTTTCAGCTGCCTACCGGAGCAATGTAAAAACTACCAGGAGAACTCCTGTCTGGCACCTTCCCCGGTGGAGTTGTGCATGGGGTGTGTTTGGAACATTTTGTCACCAGCCGACTCCAAAATTCAGCGTTTCCCCATCTCAGCCCAGAAAGCAGGTAGAACAACTTTTGTGGTGCCTTTCAGCTGCCTACCAAGGTAGTGTAAAAACTACCAAGAGAACTCCTGTCTGGCACCTTCCCCGGTGGAGTTGTGCATGGGGTGTGTTTGGAACATTTTGTCACCAGCCGACTCCAAAATTCAGCGGTTCCCCATCTCAGCCCAGAAAGCAGGTAGAACAACTTTTGTGGTGCCTTTCAGATGCCTACCAAGGTAGTGTAAAAACTACCAACAGAATTCGTTCCTGGCACCTTCCCCGGTGGAGTTGTGCATGGGGTGTGTTTGGAACATTTTGTCACCGGCCGACTCCAAAATTCAGCGGTTCCCCATCTCAGCCCAGAAAGCAGGTAGAACAACTTTTGTAGTGCCTTTCTCTTGCCTACCGGGGTAGTGTAAAAACTACCAACAGAACTCGTTTCTGGCACCTTCCCCGGAGGAGTTGTGCAGGGGGTGTGTTTGGAACATTTTGTCACCGGCCGACTCCAAAATTCAGCGGTTCCCCATCTCAGCCCAGAAAGCAGGTAGAACAACTTTTGTGGTGTCTTTCAGATGCCTACCAAGGTAGTGTAAAAACTACCAGGAGAACTCCTGTCTGGCACCTTCCCCGGTGGAGTTGTGCATGGGGTGTGTTTGGAACATTTTGTCACCGGCCGACTCCAAAATTCAGCGATTCCCCATCTCAGCCCAGAAAGCAGGTAGAACAACTTTTGTGGTGCCTTTCAAATGCCTACCAAGGTAGTGTAAAAACTACCAAGAGAACTCCTGCCTGGCACCTTCCCCGGTGGAGTTGTGCATGGGGTCTGTTTGGAACATTTTGTCACCGGCCGACTCAAAAATTCAGCGATTCCCCATCTCAGCCCCGAAAGCAGGTAGAACAACTTTTGTGGTGCCTTTCAGCTGCCTACCAAGGTAGTGTAAAAACTACTAAGAGAACTCCTGTCTGGCACCTTCCCCGGTGGAGTTGTGCATGGGGTGTGTTTAGAACATTTTGTCACCAGCCGAGTCCAAAATTCAGCGTTTCCCCATCTCAGCCCAGAAAGCCGGTAGAACAACTTTTGTGGTGTTTTTCAGATGCCTACCAAGGTAGTGTAAAAACTACTAAGAAAACTCCTGTCTGGCACCTTCCCCGGTGGAGTTGTGCATGGGGTGTGTTTGGAACATTTTGTCACCAGCCGAGTCCAAAATTCAGCGTTTCCCAATCACAGCCCAGAAAGCAGGTAGAACAACTTTTGTGGTGCCTTTCAGGTGCCTACCAAGGTAGTGTAAAAACTACCAGGAGAACTCCTGTCTGGCACCTTCCCCGGTGGAGTTGTGCATGGGGTGTGTTTGGAACATTTTGTCACCGGCCGAGTCCAAAATTCAGCGGTTCCCCATCTCAGCCCAGAAAGCAGGTAGAACAACTTTTGTGGTGCCTTTCAGCTGCCTACCAAGGTAGTGTAAAAACTACCAAGAGAACTCCTGTCTGGCACCTTCCCCGGTGGAGTTGTGCATGGGGTGTGTTTGGAACATTTTTTCACCGGCCGAGTCCAAAATTCAGCGGTTCCCCATCTCAGACCAGAAAGCAGGAAGAACAACTTTTGTGGTGCCTTTCAAATGCCTACCAAGGTAGTGTAAAAACTACCAGGAGAACTCCTGTCTGGCACCTTCCCCGGTGGAGTTGTGCAGGGGGTGTGTTTGGAACATTTTGTCACCAGCCGACTCCAAAATTCAGCGTTTCCCCATGTCAGCCCAGAAAGCAGGTAGAACATCTTTTGTGGTGCCTTTCAAATGCCCACCAAGGTAGTGTAAAAACTACCAGGAGAACTCCTGTCTGGCACCTTCCCCGGTGGAGTTGTGCGTGGGGTGTGTTTGGAACATTTTGTCACCGGCCGACTCCAAAATTCAGCGATTCCCCATCTCAGCCCCGAAAGCAGGTAGAACAACTTTTGTCTTGTCTTTCAGATGCCTACCAAGGTAGTGTAAAAACTACTAAGAGAACTCCTGTCTGGCACCTTCCCCGGTGGAGTTGTGCATGGGGTGTGTTTGGAACATTTTGTCACCAGCCGAGTCCAAAATTCAGCGTTTCCCCATCTCAGCCCAGAAAGCAGGTAGAACAACTTTTGTGGTGCCTTTCAGCTGCCTACCAAGGTAGTGTAAAAACTACCAAGAGAACTCCTGTCTGGCACCTTCCCCGGTGGAGTTGTGCATGGGGTGTGTTTGGAACATTTTTTCACCGGCCGAGTCCAAAATTCAGCGGTTCCCCATCTCAGCCCAGAAAGCAGGTAGAAAAACTTTTGTGGTGCCTTTCAGCTGCCTACCGGAGCAATGTAAAAACTACCAGGAGAACTCCTGTCTGGCACCTTCCGTGGTGGAGTTGTGCATGGGGTGTGTTTGGAACATTTTGTCACCAGCCGAGTCCAAAATTCAGCGTTTCCCCATCTCAGCCCAGAAAGCAGGTAGAACAACTTTTGTGGTGCCTTTCAGCTGCCTACCAAGGTAGTGTAAAAACTACCAGGAGAACTCCTGTCTGGCACCTTCCCCGGTGGAGTTGTGCATGGGGTGTGTTTGGAACATTTTGTCACCGGCCGAGTCCAAAATTCAGCGGTTCCCCATCTCAGCCCAGAAAGCAGGTAGAACAACTTTTGTGGTGCCTTTCAGCTGCCTACCAAGGTAGTGTAAAAACTACCAAGAGAACTCCTGTCTGGCACCTTCCCCGGTGGAGTTGTGCATGGGGTGTGTTTGGAACATTTTGTCACCGGCCGACTCCAAAATTCAGCGGTTCCCCATCTCAGACCAGAAAGCAGGAAGAACAACTTTTGTGGTGCCTTTCAAATGCCTACCAAGGTAGTGTAAAAACTACCAGGAGAACTCCTGTCTGGCACCTTCCCCGGTGGAGTTGTGCAGGGGGTGTGTTTGGAACATTTTGTCACCAGCCGACTCCAAAATTCAGCGGTTCCCCATCTCAGCCCAGAAAGCAGGTAGAACAACTTTTGTGGTGCCTTTCAAATGCCCACCAAGGTAGTGTAAAAACTCTCAGGAGAACTCCTGTCTGGCACCTTCCCCGGTGGAGTTGTGCATGGGGTGTGTTTGGAACATTTTGTCACCAGCCGAGTCCAAAATTCAGCGTTTCCCCATCTCAGCCCAGAAAGCAGGTAGAACAACTTTTGTGGTGCCTTTCAGCTGCCTACCAAGGTAGTGTAAAAACTACCAAGAGAACTCCTGTCTGGCACCTTCCCCGGTGGAGTTGTGCATGGGGTGTGTTTGGAACATTTTGTCACCGGCCGAGTCCAAAATTCAGCTGTTCCCCATCTCAGCCCAGAAAGCAGGTAGAACAACTTTTGTGGTGCCTTTCAGCTGCCTACCAAGGTAGTGTAAAAACTACCAGGAGAACTCCTGTCTGGCACCTTCCCCGGTGGAGTTGTGCATGGGGTGTGTTTGGAACATTTTGTCACCAGCCGAGTCCAAAATTCAGCGTTTCCCCATCTCAGCCCAGAAAGCAGGTAGAACAACTTTTGTGGTGCCTTTCAGCTGCCTACCAAGGTAGTGTAAAAACTACCAAGAGAACTCCTGTCTGGCACCTTCCCCGGTGGAGTTGTGCATGGGGTGTGTTTGGAACATTTTTTCACCGGCCGAGTCCAAAATTCAGCGGTTCCCCATCTCAGCCCAGAAAGCAGGTAGAAAAACTTTTGTGGTCCCTTTCAGCTGCCTACCGGAGCAATGTAAAAACTACCAGGAGAACTCCTGTCTGGCACCTTCCCCGGTGGAGTTGTGCATGGGGTGTGTTTGGAACATTTTGTCACCAGCCGACTCCAAAATTCAGCGTTTCCCCATCTCAGCCCAGAAAGCAGGTAGAACAACTTTTGTGGTGCCTTTCAGCTGCCTACCAAGGTAGTGTAAAAACTACCAAGAGAACTCCTGTCTGGCACCTTCCCCGGTGGAGTTGTGCATGGGGTGTGTTTGGAACATTTTGTCACCAGCCGACTCCAAAATTCAGCGTTTCCCCATCTCAGCCCAGAAAGCAGGTAGAACAACTTTTGTGGTGCCTTTCAGATGCCTACCAAGGTAGTGTAAAAACTACCAACAGAATTCGTTCCTGGCACCTTCCCCGGTGGAGTTGTGCATGGGGTGTGTTTGGAACATTTTGTCACCGGCCGACTCCAAAATTCAGCGGTTCCCCATCTCAGCCCAGAAAGCAGGTAGAACAACTTTTGTAGTGCCTTTCTCTTGCCTACCGGGGTAGTGTAAAAACTACCAACAGAACTCGTTTCTGGCACCTTCCCCGGAGGAGTTGTGCAGGGGGTGTGTTTGGAACATTTTGTCACCGGCCGACTCCAAAATTCAGCGGTTCCCCATCTCAGCCCAGAAAGCAGGTAGAACAACTTTTGTGGTGTCTTTCAGATGCCTACCAAGGTAGTGTAAAAACTACCAGGAGAACTCCTGTCTGGCACCTTCCCCGGTGGAGTTGTGCATGGGGTGTGTTTGGAACATTTTGTCACCGGCCGACTCCAAAATTCAGCGATTCCCCATCTCAGCCCAGAAAGCAGGTAGAACAACTTTTGTGGTGCCTTTCAAATGCCTACCAAGGTAGTGTAAAAACTACCAAGAGAACTCCTGCCTGGCACCTTCCCCGGTGGAGTTGTGCATGGGGTCTGTTTGGAACATTTTGTCACCGGCCGACTCCAAAATTCAGCGATTCCCCATCTCAGCCCCGAAAGCAGGTAGAACAACTTTTGTGGTGCCTTTCAGCTGCCTACCAAGGTAGTGTAAAAACTACTAAGAGAACTCCTGTCTGGCACCTTCCCCGGTGGAGTTGTGCATGGGGTGTGTTTAGAACATTTTGTCACCAGCCGAGTCCAAAATTCAGCGGTTCCCCATCTCAGCCCAGAAAGCCGGTAGAACAACTTTTGTGGTGTTTTTCAGATGCCTACCAAGGTAGTGTAAAAACTACTAAGAAAACTCCTGTCTGGCACCTTCCCCGGTGGAGTTGTGCATGGGGTGTGTTTGGAACATTTTGTCACCAGCCGAGTCCAAAATTCAGCGTTTCCCAATCACAGCCCAGAAAGCAGGTAGAACAACTTTTGTGGTGCCTTTCAGGTGCCTACCAAGGTAGTGTAAAAACTACCAGGAGAACTCCTGTCTGGCACCTTCCCCGGTGGAGTTGTGCATGGGGTGTGTTTGGAACATTTTGTCACCGGCCGAGTCCAAAATTCAGCGGTTCCCCATCTCAGCCCAGAAAGCAGGTAGAACAACTTTTGTGGTGCCTTTCAGCTGCCTACCAAGGTAGTGTAAAAACTACCAAGAGAACTCCTGTCTGGCACCTTCCCCGGTGGAGTTGTGCATGGGGTGTGTTTGGAACATTTTTTCACCGGCCGAGTCCAAAATTCAGCGGTTCCCCATCTCAGCCCAGAAAGCAGGTAGAAAAACTTTTGTGGTGCCTTTCAGCTGCCTACCAAGGTAGTGTAAAAACTACCAGGAGAACTCCTGTCTGGCACCTTCCCCGGTGGAGTTGTGCATGGGGTGTGTTTGGAACATTTTGTCACCGGCCGAGTCCAAAATTCAGCGGTTCCCCATCTCAGCCCAGAAAGCAGGTAGAACAACTTTTGTGGTGCCTTTCAGCTGCCTACCAAGGTAGTGTAAAAACTACCAAGAGAACTCCTGTCTGGCACCTTCCCCGGTGGAGTTGTGCATGGGGTGTGTTTGGAACATTTTGTCACCGGCCGACTCCAAAATTCAGCGGTTCCCCATCTCAGACCAGAAAGCAGGAAGAACAACTTTTGTGGTGCCTTTCAAATGCCTACCAAGGTAGTGTAAAAACTACCAGGAGAACTCCTGTCTGGCACCTTCCCCGGTGGAGTTGTGCAGGGGGTGTGTTTGGAACATTTTGTCACCAGCCGACTCCAAAATTCAGCGGTTCCCCATCTCAGCCCAGAAAGCAGGTAGAACAACTTTTGTGGTGCCTTTCAAATGCCCACCAAGGTAGTGTAAAAACTCTCAGGAGAACTCCTGTCTGGCACCTTCCGTGGTAGAGTTGTGCATGGGGTGTGTTTGGAACATTTTGTCACCAGCCGAGTCCAAAATTCAGCGTTTCCCCATCTCAGCCCAGAAAGCAGGTAGAACAACTTTTGTGGTGCCTTTCAGCTGCCTACCAAGGTAGTGTAAAAACTACCAAGAGAACTCCTGTCTGGCACCTTCCCCGGTGGAGTTGTGCATGGGGTGTGTTTGGAACATTTTGTCACCGGCCGACTCCAAAATTCAGCGGTTCCCCATCTCAGCCCACAAAGCAGGTAGAACAACTTTTGTGGTGCCTTTCAGCTGCCTACCAAGGTAGTGTAAAAACTACCAAGAGAACTCCTGTCTGGCACCTTCCCCGGTGGAGTTTTGCATGGGGTGTGTTTGGAACATTTTGTCACCGGCCGAGTCCAAAATTCAGCTGTTCCCCATCTCAGACCAGAAAGCAGGAAGAACAACTTTTGTGGTGCCTTTCAAATGCCTACCAAGGTAGTGTAAAAACTACCAGGAGAACTCCTGTCTGGCACCTTCCCGGTGGAGTTGTGCATGGGGTGTGTTTGGAACATTTTGTCACCAGCCGACTCCAAAATTCAGCGTTTCCCCATCTCAGCCCAGAAAGCAGGTAGAACAACTTTTGTGGTGCCTTTCAAATGCCCACCAAGGTAGTGTAAAAACTACCAGGAGAACTCCTGTCTGGCACCTTCCGTGGTGGAGTTGTGCATGGGGTGTGTTTGGAACATTTTGTCACCAGCCGAGTCCAAAATTCAGCGTTTCCCCATCTCAGCCCAGAAAGCAGGTAGAACAACTTTTGTGGTGCCTTTCAGCTGCCTACCAAGGTAGTGTAAAAACTACCAGGAGAACTCCTGTCTGGCACCTTCCCCGGTGGAGTTGTGCATGGGGTGTGTTTGGAACATTTTGTCACCGGCCGACTCCAAAATTCAGCGGTTCCCCATCTCAGCCCAGAAAGCAGGTAGAACAACTTTTGTGGTGCCTTTCAGCTGCCTACCAAGGTAGTGTAAAAACTACCAAGAGAACTCCTGTCTGGCACCTTCCCGGTGGAGTTGTGCATGGGGTGTGTTTGGATCATTTTGTCACCGGCCGACTCCAAAATTCAGCGGTTCCCCATCTCAGACCAGAAAGCAGGAAGAACAACTTTTGTGGTGCCTTTCAAATGCCCACCAAGGTAGTGTAAAAAACTACCAGGAGAACTCCTGTCTGGCACCTTCCGTGGTGGAGTTGTGCAGGGGGTGTGTTTGGAACATTTTGTCACCGGCCGAGTCCAAAATTCAGCGTTTCCCCATCTCAGCCCAGAAAGCAGGTAGAACAACTTTTGTGGTGCCTTTCAGCTGCCTACCAAGGTAGTGTAAAAACTACCAAGAGAACTCCTGTCTGGGCACCTTCCCCGGTGGAGTTGTGCATGGGGTGTGTTTGGAACATTTTGTCACCGGCCGACTCCAAAATTCAGCGGTTCCCCATCTCAGCCCAGAAAGCAGGTAGAACAACTTTTGTGGTGTCTTTCAGATGCCTACCGGAGCAATGTAAAAAACTACCAGGAGAACTCCTGTCTGGCACCTTCCCCGGTGGAGTTGTGCATGGGGTGTGTTTGGAACATTTTGTCACCGGCCGAGTCCAAAATTCAGCTGTTCCCCATCTCAGCCCACAAAGCAGGTAGAACAACTTTTGTGGTGTCTTTCAGATGCCTACCAAGGTAGTGTAAAAACTACCAGGAGAACTCCTGTCTGGCACCTTCCCGGTGGAGTTGTGCATGGGGTTTGTTTGGAACATTTTGTCACCAGCCGAGTCCAAAATTCAGCGGTTCCCCATCTCAGCCCAGAAAGCCGGTAGAACAACTTTTGTGGTGTTTTTCAGATGCCTACCAAGGTAGTGTAAAAAACTACTAAGAGAACTCCTGTCTGGCACCTTCCCCGGTGGAGTTGTGCATGGGGTGTGTTTGGAACATTTTGTCACCGGCCGAGTCCAAAATTCAGCGATTCCCCATCTCAGCCCAGAAAGCAGGTAGAACAACTTTTGTGGTGTCTTTCAGATGCCTACCAAGGTAGTGTAAAAACTACTAAGAGAACTCCTGTCTGGCACCATCCCCGGTGGAGTTGTGCATGGGGTGTTTTTGGAACATTTTGTCACCAGCCGACTCCAAAATTCAGCGATTCCCCATCTCAGCCCAGAAAGCAGGTAGAACAACTTTTGTTGTGTCTTTCAGATGCCTACCAAGGTAGTGTAAAAACTACTAAGAGAACTCCTGTCTGGCACCTTCCCCGGTGGAGTTGTGCATGGGGTGTGTTTGGAACATTTTGTCACCAGCCGACTCCAAAATTCAGCGGTTCCCCATCTCAGCCCACAAAGCAGGTACAACTTCTTTTCTTGTGCCTTTCAGCTGCCTACCAAGGTAGTGTAAAAACTACCAACAGAATTCGTTCCTGGCACCTACCCCGGTGGAGTTGTGCATGGGGTGTGTTTGGAACATTTTGTCACCGGCCGACTCCAAAATTCAGCGGTTCCCCATCTCAGCCCAGAAAGCAGGTAGAACAACTTTTGTCTTGTCTTTCAGATGCCTACCAAGGTAGTGTAAAAACTACCAGGAGAACTCCTGTCTGGCACCTTCCCCGGTGGAGTTGTGCATGGGGTGTGTTTGGAACATTTTGTCACCAGCCGACTCCAAAATTCAGCGTTTCCCCATCTCAGCCCAGAAAGCAGGTAGAACAACTTTTGTGGTGCCTTTCAGCTGCCTACCAAGGTAGTGTAAAAACTACCAAGAGAACTCCTGTCTGGCACCTTCCCCGGTGGAGTTGTGCATGGGGTGTGTTTGGAACATTTTTTCACCGGCCGAGTCCAAAATTCAGCGGTTCCCCATCTCAGCCCAGAAAGCAGGTAGAAAAACTTTTGTGGTGCCTTTCAGATGCCTACCGGAGCAATGTAAAAACTACCAAGAGAACTCCTGTCTGGCACCTTCCCCGGTGGAGTTGTGCATGGGGTGTGTTTGGAACATTTTGTCACCAGCCGAGTCCAAAATTCAGCGGTTCCCCATCTCAGCCCAGAAAGCAGGTAGAACAACTTTTGTGGTGCCTTTCAGCTGCCTACCAAGGTAGTGTAAAAACTACCAAGAGAACTCCTGTCTGGCACCTTCCCCGGTGGAGTTGTGCATGGGGTGTGTTTGGAACATTTTGTCACCAGCCGAGTCCAAAATTCAGCGTTTCCCCATCTCAGCCCAGAAAGCAGGTAGAACAACTTTTGTCTTGTCTTTCAGATGCCTACCAAGGTAGTGTAAAAACTACCAAGAGAACTCCTGTCTGGCACCTTCCCCGGTGGAGTTGTGCATGGGGTGTGTTTGGAACATTTTGTCACCGGCCGAGTCCAAAATTCAGCGGTTCCCCATCTCAGCCCAGAAAGCAGGTAGAACAACTTTTGTGGTGCCTTTCAGCTGCCTACCAAGGTAGTGTAAAAACTACCAAGAGAACTCCTGTCTGGCACCTTCCCCGGTGGAGTTGTGCATGGGGTGTGTTTGGAACATTTTGTCAACGGCCCGACTCCAAAATTCAGCGGTTCCCCATCTCAGCCCAGAAAGCAGGTAGAACAACTTTTGTGGTGTCTTTCAGATGCCTACCGGAGCAATGTAAAAACTACCAGGAGAACTCCTGTCTGGCACCTTCCCCGGTGGAGTTGTGCATGGGGTGTGTTTGGAACATTTTGTCACCGGCCGAGTCCAAAATTCAGCGGTTCCCCATCTCAGCCCACAAAGCAGGTAGAACAACTTTTGTGGTGTCTTTCAGATGCCTACCAAGGTAGTGTAAAAACTACCAGGAGAACTCCTGTCTGGCACCTTCCCCGGTGGAGTTGTGCATGGGGTTTGTTGGAACATTTTGTCACCAGCCGAGTCCAAAATTCAGCGGTTCCCCATCTCAGCCCAGAAAGCCGGTAGAACAACTTTTGTGGTGTTTTTCAGATGCCTACCAAGGTAGTGTAAAAACTACTAAGAGAACTCCTGTCTGGCACCTTCCCCGGTGGAGTTGTGCATGGGGTGTGTTTGGAACATTTTGTCACCGGCCGAGTCCAAAATTCAGCGATTCCCCATCTCAGCCCAGAAAGCAGGTAGAACAACTTTTGTGGTGTCTTTCAGATGCCTACCAAGGTAGTGTAAAAACTACTAAGAGAACTCCTGTCTGGCACCATCCCCGGTGGAGTTGTGCATGGGGTGTTTTTGGAACATTTTGTCACCAGCCGACTCCAAAATTCAGCGATTCCCCATCTCAGCCCAGAAAGCAGGTAGAACAACTTTTGTGGTGTCTTTCAGATGCCTACCAAGGTAGTGTAAAAACTACTAAGAGAACTCCTGTCTGGCACCTTCCCCGGTGGAGTTGTGCATGGGGTGTGTTTGGAACATTTTGTCACCAGCCGACTCCAAAATTCAGCGGTTCCCCATCTCAGCCCACAAAGCAGGTACAACTTCTTTTCTTGTGCCTTTCAGCTGCCTACCAAGGTAGTGTAAAAACTACCAACAGAATTCGTTCCTGGCACCTTCCCCGGTGGAGTTGTGCATGGGGTGTGTTTGGAACATTTGTCACCGGCCGAGTCCAAAATTCAGCGGTTCCCCATCTCAGACCAGAAAGCAGGAAGAACAACTTTTGTGGTGCCTTTCAAATGCCTACCAAGGTAGTGTAAAAACTACCAGGAGAACTCCTGTCTGGCACCTTCCCCGGTGGAGTTGTGCATGGGGTGTGTTTGGAACATTTTGTCACCGGCCGACTCCAAAATTCAGCGATTCCCCATCTCAGCCCAGAAAGCAGGTAGAACAACTTTTGTGGTGTCTTTCAGATGCCTACCGGAGCAATGTAAAAACTACCAGGAGAACTCCTGTCTGGCACCTTCCCCGGTGGAGTTGTGCATGGGGTGTGTTTGGAACATTTTGTCACCGGCCGACTCCAAAATTCAGTGATTCCCCATCTCAGCCCAGAAAGCAGGTAGAACAACTTTTGTCGTGTCTTTCAGATGCCTACCAAGGTAGTGTAAAAACTACCAGGAGAACTCCTGTCTGGCACCTTCCCCGGTGGAGTTGTGCGTGGGGTGTGTTTGGAACATTTTGTCACCGGCCGACTCCAAAATTCAGTGATTCCCCATCTCAGCCCAGAAAGCAGGTAGAACAACTTTTGTCGTGTCTTTCAGATGCCTACCAAGGTAGTGTAAAAACTACCAGGAGAACTCCTGTCTGGCACCTTCCCCGGTGGAGTTGTGCATGGGGTGTGTTTGGAACATTTTGTCACCAGCCGAGTCCAAAATTCAGCGTTTCCCCATCTCAGCCCAGAAAGCAGGTAGAACAACTTTTGTGGTGCCTTTCAGCTGCCTACCAAGGTAGTGTAAAAACTACCAAGAGAACTCCTGTCTGGCACCTTCCCCGGTGGAGTTGTGCATGGGGTGTGTTTGGAACATTTTTTCACCGGCCGAGTCCAAAATTCAGCGTTTCCCCATCTCAGCCCAGAAAGCAGGTAGAAAAACTTTTGTGGTCCCTTTCAGCTGCCTACCGGAGCAATGTAAAAACTACCAGGAGAACTCCTGTCTGGCACCTTCCCCGGTGGAGTTGTGCATGGGGTGTGTTTGGAACATTTTGTCACCAGCCGACTCCAAAATTCAGCGGTTCCCCATCTCAGCCCACAAAGCAGGTACAACTTCTTTTCTTGTGCCTTTCAGCTGCCTACCAAGGTAGTGTAAAAACTACCAACAGAATTCGTTCCTGGCACCTTCCCCGGTGGAGTTGTGCATGGGGTGTGTTTGGAACATTTTGTCACCGGCCGACTCCAAAATTCAGCGATTCCCCATCTCAGCCCCGAAAGCAGGTAGAACAACTTTTGTCTTGTCTTTCAGATGCCTACCAAGGTAGTGTAAAAACTACTAAGAGAACTCCTGTCTGGCACCTTCCCCGGTGGAGTTGTGCATGGGGTGTGTTTGGAACATTTTGTCACCAGCCGACTCCAAAATTCAGCGTTTCCCCATCTCAGCCCAGAAAGCAGGTAGAACAACTTTTGTGGTGCCTTTCAGCTGCCTACCAAGGTAGTGTAAAAACTACCAAGAGAACTCCTGTCTGGCACCTTCCCCGGTGGAGTTGTGCATGGGGTGTGTTTGGAACATTTTTTCACCGGCCGACTCCAAAATTCAGCGGTTCCCCATCTCAGCCCAGAAAGCAGGTAGAAAAACTTTTTTGGTGCCTTTCAGATGCCTACCGGAGCAATGTAAAAACTACCAGGAGAACTCCTGTCTGGCACCTTCCCCGGTGGAGTTGTGCATGGGGTGTGTTTGGAACATTTTGTCACCAGCCGAGTCCAAAATTCAGCGGTTCCCCATCTCAGCCCAGAAAGCAGGTAGAACAACTTTTGTGGTGCCTTTCAGCTGCCTACCAAGGTAGTGTAAAAACTACCAAGAGAACTCCTGTCTGGCACCTTCCCCGGTGGAGTTGTGCATGGGGTGTGTTTGGAACATTTTGTCACCAGCCGAGTCCAAAATTCAGCGTTTCCCCATCTCAGCCCAGAAAGCAGGTAGAACAACTTTTGTGGTGTCTTTCAGATGCCTACCGGAGCAATGTAAAAACTACCAGGAGAACTCCTGTCTGGCACCTTCCCCGGTGGAGTTGTGCATGGGGTGTGTTTGGAACATTTTGTCACCGGCCGACTCCAAAATTCAGCGATTCCCCATCTCAGCCCAGAAAGCAGGTAGAACAACTTTTGTCGTGTCTTTCAGATGCCTACCAAGGTAGTGTAAAAACTACCAGGAGAACTCCTGTCTGGCACCTTCCCCGGTGGAGTTGTGCGTGGGGTGTGTTTGTAACATTTTGTCACCGGCCGACTCCAAAATTCAGCGATTCCCCATCTCAGCCCAGAAAGCAGGTAGAACAACTTTTGTCGTGTCTTTCAGATGCCTACCAAGGTAGTGTAAAAACTACCAGGAGAACTCCTGTCTGGCACCTTCCCCGGTGGAGTTGTGCATGGGGTGTGTTTGGAACATTTTGTCACCAGCCGAGTCCAAAATTCAGCGTTTCCCCATCTCAGCCCAGAAAGCAGGTAGAACAACTTTTGTGGTGCCTTTCAGCTGCCTACCAAGGTAGTGTAAAAACTACCAAGAGAACTCCTGTCTGGCACCTTCCCCGGTGGAGTTGTGCATGGGGTGTGTTTGGAACATTTTTTCACCGGCCGAGTCCAAAATTCAGCGGTTCCCCATCTCAGCCCAGAAAGCAGGTAGAAAAACTTTTGTGGTCCCTTTCAGCTGCCTACCGGAGCAATGTAAAAACTACCAGGAGAACTCCTGTCTGGCACCTTCCCCGGTGGAGTTGTGCATGGGGTGTGTTTGGAACATTTTGTCACCAGCCGAGTCCAAAATTCAGCGTTTCCCCATCTCAGCCCAGAAAGCAGGTAGAACAACTTTTGTGGTGCCTTTCAGCTGCCTACCAAGGTAGTGTAAAAACTACCAAGAGAACTCCTGTCTGGCACCTTCCCCGGTGGAGTTGTGCATGGGGTGTGTTTGGAACATTTTTTCACCGGCCGAGTCCAAAATTCAGCGGTTCCCCATCTCAGCCCAGAAAGCAGGTAGAAAAACTTTTGTGGTCCCTTTCAGCTGCCTACCGGAGCAATGTAAAAACTACCAGGAGAACTCCTGTCTGGCACCTTCCCCGGTGGAGTTGTGCATGGGGTGTGTTTGGAACATTTTGTCACCAGCCGACTCCAAAATTCAGCGTTTCCCCATCTCAGCCCAGAAAGCAGGTAGAACAACTTTTGTGGTGCCTTTCAGCTGCCTACCAAGGTAGTGTAAAAACTACCAAGAGAACTCCTGTCTGGCACCTTCCCCGGTGGAGTTGTGCATGGGGTGTGTTTGGAACATTTTGTCACCAGCCGACTCCAAAATTCAGCGGTTCCCCATCTCAGCCCAGAAAGCAGGTAGAACAACTTTTGTGGTGCCTTTCAGCTGCCTACCAAGGTAGTGTAAAAACTACCAACAGAATTCGTTCCTGGCACCTTCCCCGGTGGAGTTGTGCATGGGGTGTGTTTGGAACATTTTGTCACCGGCCGACTCCAAAATTCAGCGGTTCCCCATCTCAGCCCAGAAAGCAGGTAGAACAACTTTTGTAGTGCCTTTCTCTTGCCTACCGGGGTAGTGTAAAAACTACCAACAGAACTCGTTTCTGGCACCTTCCCCGGAGGAGTTGTGCAGGGGGTGTGTTTGGAACATTTTGTCACCGGCCGACTCCAAAATTCAGCGGTTCCCCATCTCAGCCCAGAAAGCAGGTAGAACAACTTTTGTGGTGTCTTTCAGATGCCTACCAAGGTAGTGTAAAAACTACCAGGAGAACTCCTGTCTGGCACCTTCCCCGGTGGAGTTGTGCATGGGGTGTGTTTGGAACATTTTGTCACCGGCCGACTCCAAAATTCAGCGATTCCCCATCTCAGCCCAGAAAGCAGGTAGAACAACTTTTGTGGTGCCTTTCAAATGCCTACCAAGGTAGTGTAAAAACTACCAAGAGAACTCCTGCCTGGCACCTTCCCCGGTGGAGTTGTGCATGGGGTGTGTTTGGAACATTTTGTCACCGGCCGACTCCAAAATTCAGCGATTCCCCATCTCAGCCCCGAAAGCAGGTAGAACAACTTTTGTGGTGCCTTTCAGCTGCCTACCAAGGTAGTGTAAAAACTACCAAGAGAACTCCTGTCTGGCACCTTCCCCGGTGGAGTTGTGCATGGGGTGTGTTTGGAACATTTTGTCACCGGCCGAGTCCAAAATTCAGCGGTTCCCCATCTCAGCCCAGAAAGCAGGAAGAACAACTTTTGTGGTGCCTTTCAAATGCCTACCAAGGTAGTGTAAAAACTACCAGGAGAACTCTTGTCTGGCACCTTCCCCGGTGGAGTTGTGCATGGGGTGTGTTTGGAACATTTTGTCACCAGCCGACTCCAAAATTCAGCGTTTCCCCATCTCAGCCCAGAAAGCAGGTAGAACAACTTTTGTGGTGCCTTTCAAATGCCCACCAAGGTAGTGTAAAAACTACCAGGAGAACTCCTGTCTGGCACCTTCCCCGGTGGAGTTGTGCGTGGGGTGTGTTTGGAACATTTTGTCACCGGCCGACTCCAAAATTCAGCGATTCCCCATCTCAGCCCCGAAAGCAGGTAGAACAACTTTTGTCTTGTCTTTCAGATGCCTACCAAGGTAGTGTAAAAACTACTAAGAGAACTCCTGTCTGGCACCTTCCCCGGTGGAGTTGTGCATGGGGTGTGTTTGGAACATTTTGTCACCAGCCGAGTCCAAAATTCAGCGTTTCCCCATCTCAGCCCAGAAAGCAGGTAGAACAACTTTTGTGGTGCCTTTCAGCTGCCTACCAAGGTAGTGTAAAAACTACCAAGAGAACTCCTGTCTGGCACCTTCCCCGGTGGAGTTGTGCATGGGGTGTGTTTGGAACATTTTGTCACCAGCCGACTCCAAAATTCAGCGTTTCCCCATCTCAGCCCAGAAAGCAGGTAGAAAAACTTTTGTGGTGCCTTTCAGCTGCCTACCAAGGTAGTGTAAAAACTACCAGGAGAACTCCTGTCTGGCACCTTCCCCGGTGGAGTTGTGCATGGGGTGTGTTTGGAACATTTTGTCACCGGCCGAGTCCAAAATTCAGCGGTTCCCCATCTCAGCCCAGAAAGCAGGTAGAACAACTTTTGTGGTGCCTTTCAGCTGCCTACCAAGGTAGTGTAAAAACTACCAAGAGAACTCCTGTCTGGCACCTTCCCCGGTGGAGTTGTGCATGGGGTGTGTTTGGAACATTTTGTCACCGGCCGACTCCAAAATTCAGCGGTTCCCCATCTCAGACCAGAAAGCAGGAAGAACAACATTTGTGGTGCCTTTCAAATGCCTACCAAGGTAGTGTAAAAACTACCAGGAGAACTCCTGTCTGGCACCTTCCCCGGTGGAGTTGTGCAGGGGGTGTGTTTGGAACATTTTGTCACCAGCCGACTCCAAAATTCAGCGTTTCCCCATCTCAGCCCAGAAAGCAGGTAGAACAACTTTTGTGGTGCCTTTCAAATGCCCACCAAGGTAGTGTAAAAACTCTCAGGAGAACTCCTGTCTGGCACCTTCCGTGGTGGAGTTGTGCATGGGGTGTGTTTGGAACATTTTGTCACCAGCCGAGTCCAAAATTCAGCGTTTCCCCATCTCAGCCCAGAAAGCAGGTAGAACAACTTTTGTGGTGCCTTTCAGCTGCCTACCAAGGTAGTGTAAAAACTACCAAGAGAACTCCTGTCTGGCACCTTCCCCGGTGGAGTTGTGCATGGGGTGTGTTTGGAACATTTTGTCACCGGCCGACTCCAAAATTCAGCGGTTCCCCATCTCAGCCCAGAAAGCAGGTAGAACAACTTTTGTGGTGCCTTTCAGCTGCCTACCAAGGTAGTGTAAAAACTACCAAGAGAACTCCTGTCTGGCACCTTCCCCGGTGGAGTTTTGCATGGGGTGTGTTTGGAACATTTTGTCACCGGCCGAGTCCAAAATTCAGCTGTTCCCCATCTCAGACCAGAAAGCAGGAAGAACAACTTTTGTGGTGCCTTTCAAATGCCTACCAAGGTAGTGTAAAAACTACCAGGAGAACTCCTGTCTGGCACCTTCCCCGGTGGAGTTGTGCATGGGGTGTGTTTGGAACATTTTGTCACCAGCCGAGTCCAAAATTCAGCGGTTCCCCATCTCAGCCCAGAAAGCAGGTAGAACAACTTTTGTGGTGCCTTTCAAATGCCCACCAAGGTAGTGTAAAAACTACCAGGAGAACTCCTGTCTGGCACCTTCCGTGGTGGAGTTGTGCATGGGGTGTCTTTGGAACATTTTGTCACCAGCCGAGTCCAAAATTCAGCGGTTCCCCATCTCAGCCCAGAAAGCAGGTAGAACAACTTTTGTGGTGCCTTTCAGCTGCCTACCAAGGTAGTGTAAAAACTACCAAGAGAACTCCTGTCTGGCACCTTCCCCGGTGGAGTTGTGCATGGGGTGTGTTTGGATCATTTTGTCACCGGCCGACTCCAAAATTCAGCGGTTCCCCATCTCAGACCAGAAAGCAGGAAGAACAACTTTTGTGGTGCCTTTCAAATGCCTACCAAGGTAGTGTAAAAACTACCAGGAGAACTCCTGTCTGGCACCTTCCCCGGTGGAGTTGTGCGGGGGGTGTGTTTGGAACATTTTGTCACCAGCCGACTCCAAAATTCAGCGTTTCCCCATCTCAGCCCAGAAAGCAGGTAGAACAACTTTTGTGGTGCCTTTCAAATGCCCACCAAGGTAGTGTAAAAACTATCAGGAGAACTCCTGTCTGGCACCTTCCGTGGTGGAGTTGTGCATGGGGTGTGTTTGGAACATTTTGTCACCAGCCGAGTCCAAAATTCAGCGTTTCCCCATCTCAGCCCAGAAAGCAGGTAGAACAACTTTTGTGGTGCCTTTCAGCTGCCTACCAAGGTAGTGTAAAAACTACCAAGAGAACTCCTGTCTGGCACCTTCCCCGGTGGAGTTGTGCATGGGGTGTTTGGAACATTTTGTCACCGGCCGACTCCAAAATTCAGCGGTTCCCCATCTCAGACCAGAAAGCAGGAAGAACAACTTTTGTGGTGCCTTTCAGCTGCCTACCAAGGTAGTGTAAAAACTACCAGGAGAACTCCTGTCTGGCACCTTCCCCGGTGGAGTTGTGCATGGGGTGTGTTTGGAACATTTTGTCACCAGCCGACTCCAAAATTCAGCGGTTCCCCATCTCAGCCCAGAAAGCAGGTAGAACAACTTTTGTGGTGCCTTTCAGATGCCTACCAAGGTAGTGTAAAAACTACCAACAGAATTCGTTCCTGGCACCTTCCCCGGTGGAGTTGTGCATGGGGTGTGTTTGGAACATTTTGTCACCGGCCGACTCCAAAATTCAGCGGTTCCCCATCTCAGCCCAGAAAGCAGGTAGAACAACTTTTGTGGTGCCTTTCAGCTGCCTACCAAGGTAGTGTAAAAACTACCAAGAGAACTCCTGTCTGGCACCTTCCCCGGTGGAGTTGTGCATGGGGTGTGTTTGGAACATTTTGTCACCGGCCGAGTCCAAAATTCAGCGGTTCCCCATCTCAGCCCAGAAAGCAGGTAGAACAACTTTTGTGGTGTCTTTCAGATGCCTACCAAGGTAGTGTAAAAACTACTAAGAGAACTCCTGTCTGGCACCTTCCCCGGTGGAGTTGTGCATGGGGTGTGTTTGGAACATTTTGTCACCAGCCGACTCCAAAATTCAGCGATTCCCCATCTCAGCCCAGAAAGCAGGTAGAACAACTTTTGTGGTGTCTTTCAGATGCCTACCAAGGTAGTGTAAAAACTACTAAGAGAACTCCTGTCTGGCACCTTCCCCGGTGGAGTTGTGCATGGGGTGTGTTTGGAACATTTTGTCACCAGCCGACTCCAAAATTCAGCGGTTCCCCATCTCAGCCCACAAAGCAGGTACAACTTCTTTTCTTGTGCCTTTCAGCTGCCTACCAAGGTAGTGTAAAAACTACCAACAGAATTCGTTCCTGGCACCTTCCCCGGTGGAGTTGTGCATGGGGTGTGTTTGGAACATTTTGTCACCGGCCGACTCCAAAATTCAGCGATTCCCCATCTCAGCCCAGAAAGCAGGTAGAACAACTTTTGTGGTGTCTTTCAGATGCCTACCGGAGCAATGTAAAAACTACCAGGAGAACTCCTGTCTGGCACCTTCCCCGGTGGAGTTGTGCATGGGGTGTGTTTGGAACATTTTGTTACCGGCCGACTCCAAAATTCAGCGTTTCCCCATCTCAGCCCAGAAAGCAGGTAGAACAACTTTTGTGGTGTCTTTCAGATGCCTACCGGAGCAATGTAAAAACTACCAGGAGAACTCCTGTCTGGCACCTTCCCCGGTGGAGTTGTGCATGGGGTGTGTTTGGAACATTTTGTCACCGGCCGACTCCAAAATTCAGCGATTCCCCATCTCAGCCCCGAAAGCAGGTAGAACAACTTTTGTGGTGCCTTTCAAATGCCTACCAAGGTAGTGTAAAAACTACTAAGAGAACTCCTGTCTGGCACCTTCCCCGGTGGAGTTGTGCATGGGGTGTGTTTAGAACATTTTGTCACCAGCCGAGTCCAAAATTCAGCGGTTCCCCATCTCAGCCCAGAAAGCAGGTAGAACAACTTTTGTGGTGCCTTTCAAATGCCTACCAAGGTAGTGTAAAAACTACCAAGAGAACTCCTGTCTGGCACCTTCCCCGGTGGAGTTGTGCATGGGGTGTGTTTGGAACATTTTGTCACCGGCCGAGTCCAAAATTCAGCGATTCCCCATCTCAGCCCAGAAAGCAGGTAGAACAACTTTTGTGGTGTCTTTCAGATGCCTACCAAGGTAGTGTAAAAACTACTAAGAGAACTCCTGTCTGGCACCTTCCCCGGTGGAGTTGTGCATGGGGTGTGTTTGGAACATTTTGTCACCAGCCGACTCCAAAATTCAGCGATTCCCCATCTCAGCCCAGAAAGCAGGTAGAACAACTTTTGTGGTGCCTTTCAGCTGCCTACCAAGGTAGTGTAAAAACTACTAAGAGAACTCCTGTCTGGCACCTTCCCCGGTGGAGTTGTGCATGGGGTGTGTTTGGAACATTTTGTCACCAGCCGAGTCCAAAATTCAGCGTTTCCCCATCTCAGCCCAGAAAGCAGGTAGAACAACTTTTGTGGTGCCTTTCAGCTGCCTACCAAGGTAGTGTAAAAACTACCAAGAGAACTCCTGTCTGGCACCTTCCCCGGTGGAGTTGTGCATGGGGTGTGTTTGGAACATTTTGTCACCGGCCGAGTCCAAAATTCAGCGGTTCCCCATCTCAGCCCAGAAAGCAGGTAGAACAACTTTTGTGGTGTCTTTCAGATGCCTACCGGAGCAATGTAAAAACTACCAGGAGAACTCCTGTCTGGCACCTTCCCCGGTGGAGTTGTGCATGGGGTGTGTTTGGAACATTTTGTCACCGGCCGACTCCAAAATTCAGCGTTTCCCCATCTCAGCTAAGAAAGCAGGTAGAACAACTTTTGTGGTGCCTTTCAGCTGCCTACCAAGGTAGTGTAAAAACTACCAGGAGAACTCCTGTCTGGCACCTTCCCCGGTGGAGTTGTGCATGGGGTGTGTTTGGAACATTTTGTCACCGGCCGAGTCCAAAATTCAGCGGTTCCCCATCTCAGACCAGAAAGCAGGAAGAACAACTTTTGTGGTGCCTTTCAAATGCCTACCAAGGTAGTGTAAAAACTACCAGGAGAACTCCTGTCTGGCACCTTCCCCGGTGGAGTTGTGCAGGGGGTGTGTTTGGAACATTTTGTCACCAGCCGACTCCAAAATTCAGCGGTTCCCCATCTCAGCCCAGAAAGCAGGTAGAACAACTTTTGTGGTGCCTTTCAAATGCCCACCAAGGTAGTGTAAAAACTACCAGGAGAACTCCTGTCTGGCACCTTCCGTGGTGGAGTTGTGCATGGGGTGTGTTTGGAACATTTTGTCACCAGCCGAGTCCAAAATTCAGCGTTTCCCCATCTCAGCCCAGAAAGCAGGTAGAACAACTTTTGTGGTGCCTTTCAGCTGCCTACCAAGGTAGTGTAAAAACTACCAGGAGAACTCCTGTCTGGCACCTTCCGTGGTGGAGTTGTGCATGGGGTGTGTTTGGAACATTTTGTCACCAGCCGAGTCCAAAATTCAGCGTTTCCCCATCTCAGCCCAGAAAGCAGGTAGAACAACTTTTGTGGTGCCTTTCAGCTGCCTACCAAGGTAGTGTAAAAACTACCAGGAGAACTCCTGTCTGGCACCTTCCCCGGTGGAGTTGTGCATGGGGTGTGTTTGGAACATTTTGTCACCGGCCGACTCCAAAATTCAGCGGTTCCCCATCTCAGCCCAGAAAGCAGGTAGAACAACTTTTGTGGTGCCTTTCAGCTGCCTACCAAGGTAGTGTAAAAACTACCAAGAGAACTCCTGTCTGGCACCTTCCCCGGTGGAGTTGTGCATGGGGTGTGTTTGGAACATTTTTTCACCGGCCGACTCCAAAATTCAGCGGTTCCCCATCTCAGACCAGAAAGCAGGAAGAACAACTTTTGTGGTGCCTTTCAAATGCCTACCAAGGTAGTGTAAAAACTACCAGGAGAACTCCTGTCTGGCACCTTCCCCGGTGGAGTTGTGCAGGGGGTGTGTTTGGAACATTTTGTCACCAGCCGAGTCCAAAATTCAGCGTTTCCCCATCTCAGCCCAGAAAGCAGGTAGAACAACTTTTGTGGTGCCTTTCAAATGCCCACCAAGGTAGTGTAAAAACTATCAGGAGAACTCCTGTCTGGCACCTTCCCCGGTGGAGTTGTGCATGGGGTGTGTTTGGAACATTTTGTCACCAGCCGAGTCCAAAATTCAGCGTTTCCCCATCTCAGCCCAGAAAGCAGGTAGAACAACTTTTGTGGTGCCTTTCAGCTGCCTACCAAGGTAGTGTAAAAACTACCAAGAGAACTCCTGTCTGGCACCTTCCCCGGTGGAGTTGTGCATGGGGTGTGTTTGGAACATTTTGTCACCGGCCGACTCCAAAATTCAGCGGTTCCCCATCTCAGACCAGAAAGCAGGAAGAACAACTTTTGTGGTGCCTTTCAAATGCCTACCAAGGTAGTGTAAAAACTACCAGGAGAACTCCTGTCTGGCACCTTCCCCGGTGGAGTTGTGCAGGGGGTGTGTTTGGAACATTTTGTCACCAGCCGACTCCAAAATTCAGCGTTTCCCCATCTCAGCCCAGAAAGCAGGAAGAACAACTTTTGTGGTGCCTTTCAGCTGCCTACCAAGGTAGTGTAAAAACTACCAGGAGAACTCCTGTCTGGCACCTTCCCCGGTGGAGTTGTGCATGGGGTGTGTTTGGAACATTTTGTCACCGGCCGACTCCAAAATTCAGCGGTTCCCCATCTCAGCCCAGAAAGCAGGTAGAACAACTTTTGTGGTGTCTTTCAGATGCCTACCGGAGCAATGTAAAAACTACCAGGAGAACTCCTGTCTGGCACCTTCCCCGGTGGAGTTGTGCATGGGGTGTGTTTGGAACATTTTGTCACCGGCCGACTCCAAAATTCAGCGGTTCCCCATCTCAGCCCACAAAGCAGGTAGAACAACTTTTGTGGTGTCTTTCAGATGCCTACCAAGGTAGTGTAAAAACTACCAGGAGAACTCCTGTCTGGCACCTTCCCCGGTGGAGTTGTGCATGGGGTTTGTTTGGAACATTTTGTCACCAGCCGAGTCCAAAATTCAGCTGTTCCCCATCTCAGCCCAGAAAGCCGGTAGAACAACTTTTGTGGTGTTTTTCAGATGCCTACCAAGGTAGTGTAAAAACTACTAAGAGAACTCCTGTCTGGCACCTTCCCCGGTGGAGTTGTGCATGGGGTGTGTTTGGAACATTTTGTCACCGGCCGAGTCCAAAATTCAGCGATTCCCCATCTCAGCCCAGAAAGCAGGTAGAACAACTTTTGTGGTGTCTTTCAGATGCCTACCAAGGTAGTGTAAAAACTACTAAGAGAACTCCTGTCTGGCACCTTCCCCGGTGGAGTTTTGCATGGGGTGTGTTTGGAACATTTTGTCACCGGCCGACTCCAAAATTCAGCGATTCCCCATCTCAGCCCAGAAAGCAGGTAGAACAACTTTTGTGGTGTCTTTCAGATGCCTACCAAGGTAGTGTAAAAACTACTAAGAGAACTCCTGTCTGGCACCTTCCCCGGTGGAGTTGTGCGTGGGGTGTGTTTGGAACATTTTGTCACCGGCCGACTCCAAAATTCAGCGATTCCCCATCTCAGCCCCGAAAGCAGGTAGAACAACTTTTGTCTTGTCTTTCAGATGCCTACCAAGGTAGTGTAAAAACTACTAAGAGAACTCCTGTCTGGCACCTTCCCCGGTGGAGTTGTGCATGGGGTGTGTTTGGAACATTTTGTCACCAGCCGAGTCCAAAATTCAGCGTTTCCCCATCTCAGCCCAGAAAGCAGGTAGAACAACTTTTGTGGTGCCTTTCAAATGCCTACCAAGGTAGTGTAAAAACTACCAAGAGAACTCCTGTCTGGCACCTTCCCCGGTGGAGTTGTGCATGGGGTGTTTTTGGAACATTTTTTCACCGGCCGAGTCCAAAATTCAGCGTTTCCCCATCTCAGCCCAGAAAGCAGGTAGAACAACTTTTGTGGTGCCTTTCAGCTGCCTACCAAGGTAGTGTAAAAACTACCAGGAGAACTCCTGTCTGGCACCTTCCCCGGTGGAGTTGTGCATGGGGTGTGTTTGGAACATTTTGTCACCAGCCGACTCCAAAATTCAGCGTTTCCCCATCTCAGCCCAGAAAGCAGGTAGAACAACTTTTGTGGTGCCTTTCAGCTGCCTACCAAGGTAGTGTAAAAACTACCAAGAGAACTCCTGTCTGGCACCTTCCCCGGTGGAGTTGTGCATGGGGTGTGTTTGGAACATTTTGTCACCGGCCGAGTCCAAAATTCAGCGGTTCCCCATCTCAGCCCAGAAAGCAGGTAGAACAACTTTTGTGGTGCCTTTCAGCTGCCTACCAAGGTAGTGTAAAAACTACCAAGAGAACTCCTGTCTGGCACCTTCCCCGGTGGAGTTGTGCAGGGGGTGTGTTTGGAACATTTTGTCACCGGCCGACTCCAAAATTCAGCGGTTCCCCATCTCAGACCAGAAAGCAGGAAGAACAACTTTTGTGGTGCCTTTCAAATGCCTACCAAGGTAGTGTAAAAACTACCAGGAGAACTCCTGTCTGGCACCTTCCCCGGTGGAGTTGTGCATGGGGTGTGTTTGGAACATTTTGTCACCAGCCGAGTCCAAAATTCAGCGGTTCCCCATCTCAGCCCAGAAAGCAGGTAGAACAACTTTTGTGGTGCCTTTCAGCTGCCTACCAAGGTAGTGTAAAAACTACCAAGAGAACTCCTGTCTGGCACCTTCCCCGGTGGAGTTGTGCATGGGGTGTGTTTGGAACATTTTGTCACCGGCCGACTCCAAAATTCAGCGATTCCCCATCTCAGCCCAGAAAGCAGGTAGAACAACTTTTGTGGTGTCTTTCAGATGCCTACCGGAGCAATGTAAAAACTACTAAGAGAACTCCTGTCTGGCACCTTCCCCGGTGGAGTTGTGCATGGGGTGTGTTTGGAACATTTTGTCACCGGCCGACTCCAAAATTCAGCGGTTCCCCATCTCAGCCCAGAAAGCAGGTAGAACAACTTTTGTGGTGTCTTTCAGATGCCTACCAAAGTAGTGCAAAAACTACTAAGAGAACTCCTGTCTGGCACCTTCCGTGGTGGAGTTGTGCATGGGGTGTGTTTGGAACATTTTGTCACCAGCCGACTCCAAAATTCAGCGATTCCCCATCTCAGCCCCGAAAGCAGGTAGAACAACTTTTGTCTTGTCTTTCAGATTCCTACCTAGGTAGTGTAAAAACTACTAAGAGAACTCCTGTCTGGCACCTTCCCCGGTGGAGTTGTGCATGGGGTGTGTTTGGAACATTTTGTCACCAGCCGACTCCAAAATTCAGCGATTCCCCATCTCAGCCCCGAAAGCAGGTAGAACAACTTTTGTGGTGCCTTTCAGATGCCTACCAAGGTAGTGTAAAAACTACCAACAGAATTCGTTCCTGGCACCTTCCCCGGTGGAGTTGTGCATGGGGTGTGTTTGGAACATTTTGTCACCGGCCGACTCCAAAATTCAGCGGTTCCCCATCTCAGCCCAGAAAGCAGGTAGAACAACTTTTGTAGTGCCTTTCTCTTGCCTACCGGGGTAGTGTAAAAACTACCAACAGAACTCGTTTCTGGCACCTTCCCCGGAGGAGTTGTGCAGGGGGTGTGTTTGGAACATTTTGTCACCGGCCGACTCCAAAATTCAGCGGTTCCCCATCTCAGCCCACAAAGCAGGTAGA
Organism: Falco biarmicus; assembly: GCF_023638135.1. Classification (NCBI taxonomy): domain Eukaryota; kingdom Metazoa; phylum Chordata; class Aves; order Falconiformes; family Falconidae; genus Falco; species Falco biarmicus. The sequence continues at coordinate 34,633,567 of NC_079299.1, forward strand.
ACAACTTTTGTGGTGTCTTTCAGATGCCTACCAAGGTAGTGTAAAAACTACCAGGAGAACTCCTGTCTGGCACCTTCCCCGGTGGAGTTGTGCATGGGGTTTGTTTGGAACATTTTGTCACCAGCCGAGTCCAAAATTCAGCTGTTCCCCATCTCAGCCCAGAAAGCCGGTAGAACAACTTTTGTGGTGTTTTTCAGATGCCTACCAAGGTAGTGTAAAAACTACTAAGAGAACTCCTGTCTGGCACCTTCCCCGGTGGAGTTGTGCATGGGGTGTGTTTGGAACATTTTGTCACCGGCCGAGTCCAAAATTCAGCGATTCCCCATCTCAGCCCAGAAAGCAGGTAGAACAACTTTTGTGGTGTCTTTCAGATGCCTACCAAGGTAGTGTAAAAACTACTAAGAGAACTCCTGTCTGGCACCTTCCCCGGTGGAGTTGTGCATGGGGTGTGTTTGGAACATTTTGTCACCAGCCGACTCCAAAATTCAGCGATTCCCCATCTCAGCCCAGAAAGCAGGTAGAACAACTTTTGTGGTGTCTTTCAGATGCCTACCAAGGTAGTGTAAAAACTACTAAGAGAACTCCTGTCTGGCACCTTCCCCGGTGGAGTTGTGCATGGGGTGTGTTTGGAACATTTTGTCACCAGCCGACTCCAAAATTCAGCGGTTCCCCATCTCAGCCCACAAAGCAGGTACAACTTCTTTTCTTGTGCCTTTCAGCTGCCTACCAAGGTAGTGTAAAAACTACCAACAGAATTCGTTCCTGGCACCTTCCCCGGTGGAGTTGTGCATGGGGTGTGTTTGGAACATTTTGTCACCGGCCGACTCCAAAATTCAGCGATTCCCCATCTCAGCCCAGAAAGCAGGTAGAACAACTTTTGTGGTGTCTTTCAGATGCCTACCGGAGCAATGTAAAAACTACCAGGAGAACTCCTGTCTGGCACCTTCCCCGGTGGAGTTGTGCATGGGGTGTGTTTGGAACATTTTGTTACCGGCCGACTCCAAAATTCAGCGTTTCCCCATCTCAGCCCAGAAAGCAGGTAGAACAACTTTTGTGGTGTCTTTCAGATGCCTACCGGAGCAATGTAAAAACTACCAGGAGAACTCCTGTCTGGCACCTTCCCCGGTGGAGTTGTGCATGGGGTGTGTTTGGAACATTTTGTCACCGGCCGACTCCAAAATTCAGCGATTCCCCATCTCAGCCCCGAAAGCAGGTAGAACAACTTTTGTGGTGCCTTTCAAATGCCTACCAAGGTAGTGTAAAAACTACTAAGAGAACTCCTGTCTGGCACCTTCCCCGGTGGAGTTGTGCATGGGGTGTGTTTAGAACATTTTGTCACCAGCCGAGTCCAAAATTCAGCGGTTCCCCATCTCAGCCCAGAAAGCAGGTAGAACAACTTTTGTGGTGCCTTTCAAATGCCTACCAAGGTAGTGTAAAAACTACCAAGAGAACTCCTGTCTGGCACCTTCCCCGGTGGAGTTGTGCATGGGGTGTGTTTGGAACATTTTGTCACCGGCCGAGTCCAAAATTCAGCGATTCCCCATCTCAGCCCAGAAAGCAGGTAGAACAACTTTTGTGGTGTCTTTCAGATGCCTACCAAGGTAGTGTAAAAACTACTAAGAGAACTCCTGTCTGGCACCTTCCCCGGTGGAGTTGTGCATGGGGTGTGTTTGGAACATTTTGTCACCAGCCGACTCCAAAATTCAGCGATTCCCCATCTCAGCCCAGAAAGCAGGTAGAACAACTTTTGTGGTGCCTTTCAGCTGCCTACCAAGGTAGTGTAAAAACTACTAAGAGAACTCCTGTCTGGCACCTTCCCCGGTGGAGTTGTGCATGGGGTGTGTTTGGAACATTTTGTCACCAGCCGAGTCCAAAATTCAGCGTTTCCCCATCTCAGCCCAGAAAGCAGGTAGAACAACTTTTGTGGTGCCTTTCAGCTGCCTACCAAGGTAGTGTAAAAACTACCAAGAGAACTCCTGTCTGGCACCTTCCCCGGTGGAGTTGTGCATGGGGTGTGTTTGGAACATTTTGTCACCGGCCGAGTCCAAAATTCAGCGGTTCCCCATCTCAGCCCAGAAAGCAGGTAGAACAACTTTTGTGGTGTCTTTCAGATGCCTACCGGAGCAATGTAAAAACTACCAGGAGAACTCCTGTCTGGCACCTTCCCCGGTGGAGTTGTGCATGGGGTGTGTTTGGAACATTTTGTCACCGGCCGACTCCAAAATTCAGCGTTTCCCCATCTCAGCTAAGAAAGCAGGTAGAACAACTTTTGTGGTGCCTTTCAGCTGCCTACCAAGGTAGTGTAAAAACTACCAGGAGAACTCCTGTCTGGCACCTTCCCCGGTGGAGTTGTGCATGGGGTGTGTTTGGAACATTTTGTCACCGGCCGAGTCCAAAATTCAGCGGTTCCCCATCTCAGACCAGAAAGCAGGAAGAACAACTTTTGTGGTGCCTTTCAAATGCCTACCAAGGTAGTGTAAAAACTACCAGGAGAACTCCTGTCTGGCACCTTCCCCGGTGGAGTTGTGCAGGGGGTGTGTTTGGAACATTTTGTCACCAGCCGACTCCAAAATTCAGCGGTTCCCCATCTCAGCCCAGAAAGCAGGTAGAACAACTTTTGTGGTGCCTTTCAAATGCCCACCAAGGTAGTGTAAAAACTACCAGGAGAACTCCTGTCTGGCACCTTCCGTGGTGGAGTTGTGCATGGGGTGTGTTTGGAACATTTTGTCACCAGCCGAGTCCAAAATTCAGCGTTTCCCCATCTCAGCCCAGAAAGCAGGTAGAACAACTTTTGTGGTGCCTTTCAGCTGCCTACCAAGGTAGTGTAAAAACTACCAGGAGAACTCCTGTCTGGCACCTTCCGTGGTGGAGTTGTGCATGGGGTGTGTTTGGAACATTTTGTCACCAGCCGAGTCCAAAATTCAGCGTTTCCCCATCTCAGCCCAGAAAGCAGGTAGAACAACTTTTGTGGTGCCTTTCAGCTGCCTACCAAGGTAGTGTAAAAACTACCAGGAGAACTCCTGTCTGGCACCTTCCCCGGTGGAGTTGTGCATGGGGTGTGTTTGGAACATTTTGTCACCGGCCGACTCCAAAATTCAGCGGTTCCCCATCTCAGCCCAGAAAGCAGGTAGAACAACTTTTGTGGTGCCTTTCAGCTGCCTACCAAGGTAGTGTAAAAACTACCAAGAGAACTCCTGTCTGGCACCTTCCCCGGTGGAGTTGTGCATGGGGTGTGTTTGGAACATTTTTTCACCGGCCGACTCCAAAATTCAGCGGTTCCCCATCTCAGACCAGAAAGCAGGAAGAACAACTTTTGTGGTGCCTTTCAAATGCCTACCAAGGTAGTGTAAAAACTACCAGGAGAACTCCTGTCTGGCACCTTCCCCGGTGGAGTTGTGCAGGGGGTGTGTTTGGAACATTTTGTCACCAGCCGAGTCCAAAATTCAGCGTTTCCCCATCTCAGCCCAGAAAGCAGGTAGAACAACTTTTGTGGTGCCTTTCAAATGCCCACCAAGGTAGTGTAAAAACTATCAGGAGAACTCCTGTCTGGCACCTTCCCCGGTGGAGTTGTGCATGGGGTGTGTTTGGAACATTTTGTCACCAGCCGAGTCCAAAATTCAGCGTTTCCCCATCTCAGCCCAGAAAGCAGGTAGAACAACTTTTGTGGTGCCTTTCAGCTGCCTACCAAGGTAGTGTAAAAACTACCAAGAGAACTCCTGTCTGGCACCTTCCCCGGTGGAGTTGTGCATGGGGTGTGTTTGGAACATTTTGTCACCGGCCGACTCCAAAATTCAGCGGTTCCCCATCTCAGACCAGAAAGCAGGAAGAACAACTTTTGTGGTGCCTTTCAAATGCCTACCAAGGTAGTGTAAAAACTACCAGGAGAACTCCTGTCTGGCACCTTCCCCGGTGGAGTTGTGCAGGGGGTGTGTTTGGAACATTTTGTCACCAGCCGACTCCAAAATTCAGCGTTTCCCCATATCAGCCCAGAAAGCAGGAAGAACAACTTTTGTGGTGCCTTTCAGCTGCCTACCAAGGTAGTGTAAAAACTACCAGGAGAACTCCTGTCTGGCACCTTCCCCGGTGGAGTTGTGCATGGGGTGTGTTTGGAACATTTTGTCACCGGCCGACTCCAAAATTCAGCGGTTCCCCATCTCAGCCCAGAAAGCAGGTAGAACAACTTTTGTGGTGTCTTTCAGATGCCTACCGGAGCAATGTAAAAACTACCAGGAGAACTCCTGTCTGGCACCTTCCCCGGTGGAGTTGTGCATGGGGTGTGTTTGGAACATTTTGTCACCGGCCGACTCCAAAATTCAGCGGTTCCCCATCTCAGCCCACAAAGCAGGTAGAACAACTTTTGTGGTGTCTTTCAGATGCCTACCAAGGTAGTGTAAAAACTACCAGGAGAACTCCTGTCTGGCACCTTCCCCGGTGGAGTTGTGCATGGGGTTTGTTTGGAACATTTTGTCACCAGCCGAGTCCAAAATTCAGCTGTTCCCCATCTCAGCCCAGAAAGCCGGTAGAACAACTTTTGTGGTGTTTTTCAGATGCCTACCAAGGTAGTGTAAAAACTACTAAGAGAACTCCTGTCTGGCACCTTCCCCGGTGGAGTTGTGCATGGGGTGTGTTTGGAACATTTTGTCACCGGCCGAGTCCAAAATTCAGCGATTCCCCATCTCAGCCCAGAAAGCAGGTAGAACAACTTTTGTGGTGTCTTTCAGATGCCTACCAAGGTAGTGTAAAAACTACTAAGAGAACTCCTGTCTGGCACCTTCCCCGGTGGAGTTTTGCATGGGGTGTGTTTGGAACATTTTGTCACCGGCCGAGTCCAAAATTCAGCGATTCCCCATCTCAGCCCAGAAAGCAGGTAGAACAACTTTTGTGGTGTCTTTCAGATGCCTACCAAGGTAGTGTAAAAACTACTAAGAGAACTCCTGTCTGGCACCTTCCCCGGTGGAGTTGTGCGTGGGGTGTGTTTGGAACATTTTGTCACCGGCCGACTCCAAAATTCAGCGATTCCCCATCTCAGCCCCGAAAGCAGGTAGAACAACTTTTGTCTTGTCTTTCAGATGCCTACCAAGGTAGTGTAAAAACTACTAAGAGAACTCCTGTCTGGCACCTTCCCCGGTGGAGTTGTGCATGGGGTGTGTTTGGAACATTTTGTCACCAGCCGAGTCCAAAATTCAGCGTTTCCCCATCTCAGCCCAGAAAGCAGGTAGAACAACTTTTGTGGTGCCTTTCAAATGCCTACCAAGGTAGTGTAAAAACTACCAAGAGAACTCCTGTCTGGCACCTTCCCCGGTGGAGTTGTGCATGGGGTGTTTTTGGAACATTTTTTCACCGGCCGAGTCCAAAATTCAGCGTTTCCCCATCTCAGCCCAGAAAGCAGGTAGAACAACTTTTGTGGTGCCTTTCAGCTGCCTACCAAGGTAGTGTAAAAACTACCAGGAGAACTCCTGTCTGGCACCTTCCCCGGTGGAGTTGTGCATGGGGTGTGTTTGGAACATTTTGTCACCAGCCGACTCCAAAATTCAGCGTTTCCCCATCTCAGCCCAGAAAGCAGGTAGAACAACTTTTGTGGTGCCTTTCAGCTGCCTACCAAGGTAGTGTAAAAACTACCAAGAGAACTCCTGTCTGGCACCTTCCCCGGTGGAGTTGTGCATGGGGTGTGTTTGGAACATTTTGTCACCGGCCGAGTCCAAAATTCAGCGGTTCCCCATCTCAGCCCAGAAAGCAGGTAGAACAACTTTTGTGGTGCCTTTCAGCTGCCTACCAAGGTAGTGTAAAAACTACCAAGAGAACTCCTGTCTGGCACCTTCCCCGGTGGAGTTGTGCAGGGGGTGTGTTTGGAACATTTTGTCACCGGCCGACTCCAAAATTCAGCGGTTCCCCATCTCAGACCAGAAAGCAGGAAGAACAACTTTTGTGGTGCCTTTCAAATGCCTACCAAGGTAGTGTAAAAACTACCAGGAGAACTCCTGTCTGGCACCTTCCCCGGTGGAGTTGTGCATGGGGTGTGTTTGGAACATTTTGTCACCAGCCGAGTCCAAAATTCAGCGGTTCCCCATCTCAGCCCAGAAAGCAGGTAGAACAACTTTTGTGGTGCCTTTCAGCTGCCTACCAAGGTAGTGTAAAAACTACCAAGAGAACTCCTGTCTGGCACCTTCCCCGGTGGAGTTGTGCATGGGGTGTGTTTGGAACATTTTGTCACCAGCCGAGTCCAAAATTCAGCGATTCCCCATCTCAGCCCAGAAAGCAGGTAGAACAACTTTTGTGGTGTCTTTCAGATGCCTACCGGAGCAATGTAAAAACCACTAAGAGAACTCCTGTCTGGCACCTTCCCCGGTGGAGTTGTGCATGGGGTGTGTTTGGAACATTTTGTCACCGGCCGACTCCAAAATTCAGCGGTTCCCCATCTCAGCCCAGAAAGCAGGTAGAACAACTTTTGTGGTGTCTTTCAGATGCCTACCAAAGTAGTGCAAAAACTACTAAGAGAACTCCTGTCTGGCACCTTCCGTGGTGGAGTTGTGCATGGGGTGTGTTTGGAACATTTTGTCACCAGCCGACTCCAAAATTCAGCGATTCCCCATCTCAGCCCCGAAAGCAGGTAGAACAACTTTTGTCTTGTCTTTCAGATTCCTACCTAGGTAGTGTAAAAACTACTAAGAGAACTCCTGTCTGGCACCTTCCCCGGTGGAGTTGTGCATGGGGTGTGTTTGGAACATTTTGTCACCAGCCGACTCCAAAATTCAGCGATTCCCCATCTCAGCCCCGAAAGCAGGTAGAACAACTTTTGTGGTGTTTTTCAGATGCCTACCAAGGTAGTGTAAAAACTACTAAGAGAACTCCTGTCTGGCACCTTCCCCGGTGGAGTTGTGCATGGGGTGTGTTTGGAACATTTTGTCACCGGCCGAGTCCAAAATTCAGCGATTCCCCATCTCAGCCCAGAAAGCAGGTAGAACAACTTTTGTGGTGTCTTTCAGATGCCTACCGGAGCAATGTAAAAACTACCAGGAGAACTCCTGTCTGGCACCTTCCCCGGTGGAGTTGTGCATGGGGTGTGTTTGGAACATTTTGTCACCGGCCGACTCCAAAATTCAGCGATTCCCCATCTCAGCCCCGAAAGCAGGTAGAACAACTTTTGTGGTGCCTTTCAAATGCCTACCAAGGTAGTGTAAAAACTACTAAGAGAACTCCTGTCTGGCACCTTCCCCGGTGGAGTTGTGCATGGGGTGTGTTTGGAACATTTTGTCACCGGCCGACTCCAAAATTCAGCGATTCCCCATCTCAGCCCAGAAAGCAGGTAGAACAACTTTTGTCGTGTCTTTCAGATGCCTACCAAGGTAGTGTAAAAACTACCAGGAGAACTCCTGTCTGGCACCTTCCCCGGTGGAGTTGTGCATGGGGTGTGTTTGGAACATTTTGTCACCAGCCGAGTCCAAAATTCAGCGTTTCCCCATCTCAGCCCAGAAAGCAGGTAGAACAACTTTTGTGGTGCCTTTCAGCTGCCTACCGGAGCAATGTAAAAACTACCAGGAGAACTCCTGTCTGGCACCTTCCCCGGTGGAGTTGTGCATGGGGTGTGTTTGGAACATTTTGTCACCAGCCGACTCCAAAATTCAGCGTTTCCCCATCTCAGCCCAGAAAGCAGGTAGAACAACTTTTGTGGTGCCTTTCAGCTGCCTACCAAGGTAGTGTAAAAACTACCAACAGAATTCGTTCCTGGCACCTTCCCCGGTGGAGTTGTGCATGGGGTGTGTTTGGAACATTTTGTCACCGGCCGACTCCAAAATTCAGCGGTTCCCCATCTCAGCCCAGAAAGCAGGTAGAACAACTTTTGTAGTGCCTTTCTCTTGCCTACCGGGGTAGTGTAAAAACTACCAACAGAACTCGTTTCTGGCACCTTCCCCGGAGGAGTTGTGCAGGGGGTGTGTTTGGAACATTTTGTCACCGGCCGACTCCAAAATTCAGCGATTCCCCATCTCAGCCCCGAAAGCAGGTAGAACAACTTTTGTCTTGTCTTTCAGATGCCTACCAAGGTAGTGTAAAAACTAGTAAGAGAACTCCTGTCTGGCACCTTCCCCGGTGGAGTTGTGCATGGGGTGTGTTTGGAACATTTTGTCACCAGCCGACTCCAAAATTCAGCGATTCCCCATCTCAGCCCCGAAAGCAGGTAGAACAACTTTTGTGGTGTTTTTCAGATGCCTACCAAGGTAGTGTAAAAACTACTAAGAGAACTCCTGTCTGGCACCTTCCCCGGTGGAGTTGTGCATGGGGTGTGTTTGGAACATTTTGTCACCGGCCGAGTCCAAAATTCAGCGATTCCCCATCTCAGCCCAGAAAGCAGGTAGAACAACTTTTGTGGTGTCTTTCAGATGCCTACCGGAGCAATGTAAAAACTACCAGGAGAACTCCTGTCTGGCACCTTCCCCGGTGGAGTTGTGCATGGGGTGTGTTTGGAACATTTTGTCACCGGCCGACTCCAAAATTCAGCGATTCCCCATCTCAGCCCCGAAAGCAGGTAGAACAACTTTTGTGGTGCCTTTCAAATGCCTACCAAGGTAGTGTAAAAACTACTAAGAGAACTCCTGTCTGGCACCTTCCCCGGTGGAGTTGTGCATGGGGTGTGTTTGGAACATTTTGTCACCGGCCGACTCCAAAATTCAGCGATTCCCCATCTCAGCCCAGAAAGCAGGTAGAACAACTTTTGTCGTGTCTTTCAGATGCCTACCAAGGTAGTGTAAAAACTACCAGGAGAACTCCTGTCTGGCACCTTCCCCGGTGGAGTTGTGCATGGGGTGTGTTTGGAACATTTTGTCACCAGCCGAGTCCAAAATTCAGCGTTTCCCCATCTCAGCCCAGAAAGCAGGTAGAACAACTTTTGTGGTGCCTTTCAGCTGCCTACCGGAGCAATGTAAAAACTACCAGGAGAACTCCTGTCTGGCACCTTCCCCGGTGGAGTTGTGCATGGGGTGTGTTTGGAACATTTTGTCACCAGCCGACTCCAAAATTCAGCGTTTCCCCATCTCAGCCCAGAAAGCAGGTAGAACAACTTTTGTGGTGCCTTTCAGCTGCCTACCAAGGTAGTGTAAAAACTACCAACAGAATTCGTTCCTGGCACCTTCCCCGGTGGAGTTGTGCATGGGGTGTGTTTGGAACATTTTGTCACCGGCCGACTCCAAAATTCAGCGGTTCCCCATCTCAGCCCAGAAAGCAGGTAGAACAACTTTTGTAGTGCCTTTCTCTTGCCTACCGGGGTAGTGTAAAAACTACCAACAGAACTCGTTTCTGGCACCTTCCCCGGAGGAGTTGTGCAGGGGGTGTGTTTGGAACATTTTGTCACCGGCCGACTCCAAAATTCAGCGGTTCCCCATCTCAGCCCAGAAAGCAGGTAGAACAACTTTTGTGGTGTCTTTCAGATGCCTACCAAGGTAGTGTAAAAACTACCAGGAGAACTCCTGTCTGGCACCTTCCCCGGTGGAGTTGTGCATGGGGTGTGTTTGGAACATTTTGTCACCAGCCGAGTCCAAAATTCAGCGGTTCCCCATCTCAGCCCAGAAAGCAGGTAGAACAACTTTTGTGGTGTCTTTCAGATGCCTACCAAGGTAGTGTAAAAACTACCAGGAGAACTCCTGTCTGGCACCTTCCCCGGTGGAGTTGTGCAGGGGGTGTGTTTGGAACATTTTGTCACCGGCCGACTCCAAAATTCAGCGATTCCCCATCTCAGCCCAGAAAGCAGGTAGAACAACTTTTGTGGTGCCTTTCAAATGCCTACCAAGGTAGTGTAAAAACTACCAAGAGAACTCCTGTCTGGCACCTTCCCCGGTGGAGTTGTGCATGGGGTGTGTTTGGAACATTTTGTCACCGGCCGACTCCAAAATTCAGCGGTTCCCCATCTCAGACCAGAAAGCAGGAAGAACAACTTTTGTGGTGCCTTTCAAATGCCTACCAAGGTAGTGTAAAAACTACCAGGAGAACTCCTGTCTGGCACCTTCCCCGGTGGAGTTGTGCAGGGGGTGTGTTTGGAACATTTTGTCACCAGCCGACTCCAAAATTCAGCGGTTCCCCATCTCAGCCCAGAAAGCAGGTAGAACAACTTTTGTGGTGCCTTTCAAATGCCCACCAAGGTAGTGTAAAAACTACCAGGAGAACTCCTGTCTGGCACCTTCCCCGGTGGAGTTGTGCATGGGGTGTGTTTGGAACATTTTGTCACCAGCCGAGTCCAAAATTCAGCGTTTCCCCATCTCAGCCCAGAAAGCAGGTAGAACAACTTTTGTGGTGCCTTTCAGGTGCCTACCAAGGTAGTGTAAAAACTACCAAGAGAACTCCTGTCTGGCACCTTCCCCGGTGGAGTTGTGCATGGGGTGTGTTTGGAACATTTTGTCACCAGCCGACTCCAAAATTCAGCGGTTCCCCATCTCAGCCCAGAAAGCAGGTAGAACAACTTTTGTGGTGCCTTTCAGCTGCCTACCAAGGTAGTGTAAAAACTACCAAGAGAACTCCTGTCTGGCACCTTCCCCGGTGGAGTTGTGCATGGGGTGTGTTTGGAACATTTTGTCACCGGCCGACTCCAAAATTCAGCGGTTCCCCATCTCAGCCCAGAAAGCAGGTAGAACAACTTTTGTAGTGCCTTTCTCTTGCCTACCGGGGTAGTGTAAAAACTACCAACAGAACTCGTTTCTGGCACCTTCCCCGGAGGAGTTGTGCAGGGGGTGTGTTTGGAACATTTTGTCACCGGCCGACTCCAAAATTCAGCGGTTCCCCATCTCAGCCCAGAAAGCAGGTAGAACAACTTTTGTGGTGTCTTTCAGATGCCTACCAAGGTAGTGTAAAAACTACCAGGAGAACTCCTGTCTGGCACCTTCCCCGGTGGAGTTGTGCATGGGGTGTGTTTGGAACATTTTGTCACCGGCCGAGTCCAAAATTCAGCGGTTCCCCATCTCAGCCCAGAAAGCAGGTAGAACAACTTTTGTGGTGTCTTTCAGATGCCTACCAAGGTAGTGTAAAAACTACCAAGAGAACTCCTGTCTGGCACCTTCCCCGGTGGAGTTTTGCATGGGGTGTGTTTGGAACATTTTGTCACCGGCCGACTCCAAAATTCAGCGATTCCCCATCTCAGCCCAGAAAGCAGGTAGAACAACTTTTGTGGTGTCTTTCAGATGCCTACCGGAGCAATGTAAAAACTACCAACAGAACTCCTGTCTGGCACCTTCCCCGGTGGAGTTGTGCATGGGGTGTGTTTGGAACATTTTGTCACCGGCCGACTCCAAAATTCAGCGGTTCCCCATCTCAGCCCAGAAAGCAGGAAGAACAACTTTTGTGGTGTCTTTCAGATGCCTACCGGAGCAATGTAAAAACTACCAGGAGAACTCCTGTCTGGCACCTTCCCCGGTGGAGTTGTGCATGGGGTGTGTTTGGAACATTTTGTCACCGGCCGACTCCAAAATTCAGCGATTCCCCATCTCAGCCCCGAAAGCAGGTAGAACAACTTTTGTGGTGCCTTTCAAATGCCTACCAAGGTAGTGTAAAAACTACTAAGAGAACTCCTGTCTGGCACCTTCCCCGGTGGAGTTGTGCATGGGGTGTGTTTGGAACATTTTGTCACCAGCCGAGTCCAAAATTCAGCGGTTCCCCATCTCAGCCCAGAAAGCAGGTAGAAAAACTTTTGTGGTGCCTTTCAGCTGCCTACCGGAGCAATGTAAAAACTACCAGGAGAACTCCTGTCTGGCACCTTCCGTGGTGGAGTTGTGCATGGGGTGTGTTTGGAACATTTTTTCACCGGCCGAGTCCAAAATTCAGCGTTTCCCCATCTCAGCCCAGAAAGCAGGTAGAACAACTTTTGTGGTGTCTTTCAGATGCCTACCGGAGCAATGTAAAAACTACCAGGAGAACTCCTGTCTGGCACCTTCCCCGGTGGAGTTGTGCATGGGGTGTGTTTGGAACATTTTGTCACCGGCCGACTCCAAAATTCAGCGATTCCCCATCTCAGCCCCGAAAGCAGGTAGAACAACTTTTGTGGTGCCTTTCAAATGCCTACCAAGGTAGTGTAAAAACTACTAAGAGAACTCCTGTCTGGCACCTTCCCCGGTGGAGTTGTGCATGGGGTGTGTTTGGAACATTTTGTCACCGGCCGAGTCCAAAATTCAGCGATTCCCCATCTCAGCCCAGAAAGCAGGTAGAACAACTTTTGTGGTGTCTTTCAGATGCCTACCAAGGTAGTGTAAAAACTACTAAGAGAACTCCTGTCTGGCACCTTCCCCGGTGGAGTTGTGCATGGGGTGTGTTTGGAACATTTTGTCACCAGCCGACTCCAAAATTCAGCGATTCCCCATCTCAGCCCCGAAAGCAGGTAGAACAACTTTTGTCTTGTCTTTCAGATGCCTACCAAGGTAGTGTAAAAACTACTAAGAGAACTCCTGTCTGGCACCTTCCCCGGTGGAGTTGTGCGTGGGGTGTGTTTGGAACATTTTGTCACCGGCCGACTCCAAAATTCAGCGATTCCCCATCTCAGCCCCGAAAGCAGGTAGAACAACTTTTGTCTTGTCTTTCAGATGCCTACCAAGGTAGTGTAAAAACTAGTAAGAGAACTCCTGTCTGGCACCTTCCCCGGTGGAGTTGTGCATGGGGTGTGTTTGGAACATTTTGTCACCAGCCGAGTCCAAAATTCAGCGTTTCCCCATCTCAGCCCAGAAAGCAGGTAGAACAACTTTTGTGGTGCCTTTCAGCTGCCTACCAAGGTAGTGTAAAAACTACCAAGAGAACTCCTGTCTGGCACCTTCCCCGGTGGAGTTGTGCATGGGGTGTGTTTGGAACATTTTGTCACCAGCCGAGTCCAAAATTCAGCGGTTCCCCATCTCAGCCCAGAAAGCAGGTAGAAAAACTTTTGTGGTGCCTTTCAGCTGCCTACCGGAGCAATGTAAAAACTACCAGGAGAACTCCTGTCTGGCACCTTCCCCGGTGGAGTTGTGCATGGGGTGTGTTTGGAACATTTTGTCACCAGCCGACTCCAAAATTCAGCGTTTCCCCATCTCAGCCCAGAAAGCAGGTAGAACAACTTTTGTGGTGTCTTTCAGATGCCTACCGGAGCAATGTAAAAACTACCAGGAGAACTCCTGTCTGGCACCTTCCCCGGTGGAGTTGTGCATGGGGTGTGTTTGGAACATTTTGTCACCGGCCGACTCCAAAATTCAGCGATTCCCCATCTCAGCCCCGAAAGCAGGTAGAACAACTTTTGTGGTGTCTTTCAGATGCCTACCGGAGCAATGTAAAAACTACCAGGAGAACTCCTGTCTGGCACCTTCCCCGGTGGAGTTGTGCATGGGGTGTGTTTGGAACATTTTGTCACCGGCCGAGTCCAAAATTCAGCTGTTCCCCATCTCAGCCCAGAAAGCAGGTAGAACAACTTTTGTGGTGCCTTTCAGCTGCCTACCAAGGTAGTGTAAAAACTACCAGGAGAACTCCTGTCTGGCACCTTCCCCGGTGGAGTTGTGCAGGGGGTGTGTTTGGAACATTTTGTCACCAGCCGACTCCAAAATTCAGCGTTTCCCCATCTCAGCCCAGAAAGCAGGTAGAACAACTTTTGTGGTGCCTTTCAAATGCCTACCAAGGTAGTGTAAAAACTACTAAGAGAACTCCTGTCTGGCACCTTCCCCGGTGGAGTTGTGCATGGGGTGTGTTTGGAACATTTTGTCACCGGCCGACTCCAAAATTCAGCGATTCCCCATCTCAGCCCAGAAAGCAGGTAGAACAACTTTTGTCGTGTCTTTCAGATGCCTACCAAGGTAGTGTAAAAACTACCAGGAGAACTCCTGTCTGGCACCTTCCCCGGTGGAGTTGTGCATGGGGTGTGTTTGGAACATTTTGTCACCAGCCGAGTCCAAAATTCAGCGTTTCCCCATCTCAGCCCAGAAAGCAGGTAGAACAACTTTTGTGGTGCCTTTCAGCTGCCTACCGGAGCAATGTAAAAACTACCAGGAGAACTCCTGTCTGGCACCTTCCCCGGTGGAGTTGTGCATGGGGTGTGTTTGGAACATTTTGTCACCAGCCGACTCCAAAATTCAGCGTTTCCCCATCTCAGCCCAGAAAGCAGGTAGAACAACTTTTGTGGTGCCTTTCAGCTGCCTACCAAGGTAGTGTAAAAACTACCAACAGAATTCGTTCCTGGCACCTTCCCCGGTGGAGTTGTGCATGGGGTGTGTTTGGAACATTTTGTCACCGGCCGACTCCAAAATTCAGCGGTTCCCCATCTCAGCCCAGAAAGCAGGTAGAACAACTTTTGTAGTGCCTTTCTCTTGCCTACCGGGGTAGTGTAAAAACTACCAACAGAACTCGTTTCTGGCACCTTCCCCGGAGGAGTTGTGCAGGGGGTGTGTTTGGAACATTTTGTCACCGGCCGACTCCAAAATTCAGCGGTTCCCCATCTCAGCCCAGAAAGCAGGTAGAACAACTTTTGTGGTGTCTTTCAGATGCCTACCAAGGTAGTGTAAAAACTACCAGGAGAACTCCTGTCTGGCACCTTCCCCGGTGGAGTTGTGCATGGGGTGTGTTTGGAACATTTTGTCACCAGCCGAGTCCAAAATTCAGCGGTTCCCCATCTCAGCCCAGAAAGCAGGTAGAACAACTTTTGTGGTGTCTTTCAGATGCCTACCAAGGTAGTGTAAAAACTACCAGGAGAACTCCTGTCTGGCACCTTCCCCGGTGGAGTTGTGCAGGGGGTGTGTTTGGAACATTTTGTCACCGGCCGACTCCAAAATTCAGCGATTCCCCATCTCAGCCCAGAAAGCAGGTAGAACAACTTTTGTGGTGCCTTTCAAATGCCTACCAAGGTAGTGTAAAAACTACCAAGAGAACTCCTGTCTGGCACCTTCCCCGGTGGAGTTGTGCATGGGGTGTGTTTGGAACATTTTGTCACCGGCCGACTCCAAAATTCAGCGGTTCCCCATCTCAGACCAGAAAGCAGGAAGAACAACTTTTGTGGTGCCTTTCAAATGCCTACCAAGGTAGTGTAAAAACTACCAGGAGAACTCCTGTCTGGCACCTTCCCCGGTGGAGTTGTGCATGGGGTGTGTTTGGAACATTTTGTCACCAGCCGAGTCCAAAATTCAGCGGTTCCCCATCTCAGCCCAGAAAGCAGGTAGAACAACTTTTGTGGTGCCTTTCAAATGCCCACCAAGGTAGTGTAAAAACTACCAGGAGAACTCCTGTCTGGCACCTTCCCCGGTGGAGTTGTGCATGGGGTGTGTTTGGAACATTTTGTCACCAGCCGAGTCCAAAATTCAGCGTTTCCCCATCTCAGCCCAGAAAGCAGGTAGAACAACTTTTGTGGTGCCTTTCAGGTGCCTACCAAGGTAGTGTAAAAACTACCAGGAGAACTCCTGTCTGGCACCTTCCCCGGTGGAGTTGTGCATGGGGTGTGTTTGGAACATTTTGTCACCGGCCGACTCCAAAATTCAGCGATTCCCCATCTCAGCCCAGAAAGCAGGTAGAACAACTTTTGTGGTGTCTTTCAGATGCCTACCGGAGCAATGTAAAAACTACCAGGAGAACTCCTGTCTGGCACCTTCCCCGGTGGAGTTGTGCATGGGGTGTGTTTGGAACATTTTGTCACCAGCCGAGTCCAAAATTCAGCGTTTCCCCATCTCAGCCCAGAAAGCAGGTAGAACAACTTTTGTGGTGCCTTTCAGATGCCTACCAAGGTAGTGTAAAAACTACCAAGAGAACTCCTGTCTGGCACCTTCCCCGGTGGAGTTGTGCATGGGGTGTGTTTGGAACATTTTTTCACCGGCCGAGTCCAAAATTCAGCGGTTCCCCATCTCAGCCCAGAAAGCAGGTAGAAAAACTTTTCTTGTGCCTTTCAGCTGCCTACCAAGGTAGTGTAAAAACTACCAAGAGAACTCCTGTCTGGCACCTTCCCCGGTGGAGTTGTGCATGGGGTGTGTTTGGAACATTTTGTCACCGGGCGACTCCAAAATTCAGCGGTTCCCCATCTCAGCCCAGAAAGCAGGTAGAACAACTTTTGTGGTGCCTTTCAGATGCCTACCAAGGTAGTGTAAAAACTACCAACAGAATTCGTTCCTGGCACCTTCCCCGGTGGAGTTGTGCATGGGGTGTGTTTGGAACATTTTGTCACCGGCCGACTCCAAAATTCAGCGGTTCCCCATCTCAGCCCAGAAAGCAGGTAGAACAACTTTTGTAGTGCCTTTCTCTTGCCTACCGGGGTAGTGTAAAAACTACCAACAGAACTCGTTTCTGGCACCTTCCCCGGAGGAGTTGTGCAGGGGGTGTGTTTGGAACATTTTGTCACCGGCCGACTCCAAAATTCAGCGATTCCCCATCTCAGCCCAGAAAGCAGGTAGAACAACTTTTGTGGTGTCTTTCAGATGCCTACCAAGGTAGTGTAAAAACTACCAGGAGAACTCCTGTCTGGCACCTTCCCCGGTGGAGTTGTGCATGGGGTGTGTTTGGAACATTTTGTCACCAGCCGAGTCCAAAATTCAGCGGTTCCCCATCTCAGCCCAGAAAGCAGGTAGAACAACTTTTGTGGTGTCTTTCAGATGCCTACCAAGGTAGTGTAAAAACTACCAAGAGAACTCCTGTCTGGCACCTTCCCCGGTGGAGTTTTGCATGGGGTGTGTTTGGAACATTTTGTCACCGGCCGACTCCAAAATTCAGCGATTCCCCATCTCAGCCCAGAAAGCAGGTACAACTTCTTTTCTTGTGCCTTTCAGCTGCCTACCGGGGTAGTGTAAAAACTACCAACAGAATTCGTTCCTGGCACCTTCCCCGGTGGAGTTGTGCATGGGGTGTGTTTGGAACATTTTGTCACCGGCCGACTCCAAAATTCAGCGATTCCCCATCTCAGCCCAGAAAGCAGGTAGAACAACTTTTGTGGTGTCTTTCAGATGCCTACCGGAGCAATGTAAAAACTACCAGGAGAACTCCTGTCTGGCACCTTCCCCGGTGGAGTTGTGCATGGGGTGTGTTTGGAACATTTTGTCACCGGCCGACTCCAAAATTCAGCGGTTCCCCATCTCAGCCCAGAAAGCAGGTAGAACAACTTTTGTGGTGTCTTTCAGATGCCTACCGGAGCAATGTAAAAACTACCAGGAGAACTCCTGTCTGGCACCTTCCCCGGTGGAGTTGTGCATGGGGTGTGTTTGGAACATTTTGTCACCGGCCGACTCCAAAATTCAGCGATTCCCCATCTCAGCCCCGAAAGCAGGTAGAACAACTTTTGTGGTGCCTTTCAAATGCCTACCAAGGTAGTGTAAAAACTACTAAGAGAACTCCTGTCTGGCACCTTCCCCGGTGGAGTTGTGCATGGGGTGTGTTTAGAACATTTTGTCACCAGCCGAGTCCAAAATTCAGCGGTTCCCCATCTCAGCCCAGAAAGCAGGTAGAACAACTTTTGTGGTGTCTTTCAGATGCCTACCGGAGCAATGTAAAAACTACCAGGAGAACTCCTGTCTGGCACCTTCCGTGGTGGAGTTGTGCATGGGGTGTGTTTGGAACATTTTTTCACCGGCCGAGTCCAAAATTCAGCGGTTCCCCATCTCAGCCCAGAAAGCAGGTAGAACAACTTTTGTGGTGTCTTTCAGATGCCTACCGGAGCAATGTAAAAACTAGCAGGAGAACTCCTGTCTGGCACCTTCCCTGGTGGAGTTGTGCATGGGGTGTGTTTGGAACATTTTGTCACCGGCCGACTCCAAAATTCAGCGATTCCCCATCTCAGCCCCGAAAGCAGGTAGAACAACTTTTGTGGTGCCTTTCAAATGCCTACCAAGGTAGTGTAAAAACTACTAAGAGAACTCCTGTCTGGCACCTTCCCCGGTGGAGTTGTGCATGGGGTGTGTTTAGAACATTTTGTCACCAGCCGAGTCCAAAATTCAGCTGTTCCCCATCTCAGCCCAGAAAGCAGGTAGAAAAACTTTTGTGGTGTTTTTCAGATGCCTACCAAGGTAGTGTAAAAACTACTAAGAGAACTCCTGTCTGGCACCTTCCCCGGTGGAGTTGTGCATGGGGTGTGTTTGGAACATTTTGTCACCGGCCGAGTCCAAAATTCAGCGATTCCCCATCTCAGCCCAGAAAGCAGGTAGAACAACTTTTGTGGTGTCTTTCAGATGCCTACCGGAGCAATGTAAAAACTACCAGGAGAACTCCTGTCTGGCACCTTCCGTGGTGGAGTTGTGCATGGGGTGTGTTTGGAACATTTTTTCACCGGCCGAGTCCAAAATTCAGCGGTTCCCCATCTCAGCCCAGAAAGCAGGTAGAACAACTTTTGTGGTGTCTTTCAGATGCCTACCGGAGTAATGTAAAAACTACCAGGAGAACTCCTGTCTGGCACCTTCCCTGGTGGAGTTGTGCATGGGGTGTGTTTGGAACATTTTGTCACCGGCCGACTCCAAAATTCAGCGATTCCCCATCTCAGCCCCGAAAGCAGGTAGAACAACTTTTGTGGTGCCTTTCAAATGCCTACCAAGGTAGTGTAAAAACTACTAAGAGAACTCCTGTCTGGCACCTTCCCCGGTGGAGTTGTGCATGGGGTGTGTTTAGAACATTTTGTCACCAGCCGAGTCCAAAATTCAGCTGTTCCCCATCTCAGCCCAGAAAGCAGGTAGAACAACTTTTGTGGTGTCTTTCAGATGCCTACCGGAGCAATGTAAAAACTACCAGGAGAACTCCTGTCTGGCACCTTCCCCGGTGGAGTTGTGCATGGGGTGTGTTTGGAACATTTTGTCACCGGCCGACTCCAAAATTCAGCGATTCCCCATCTCAGCCCAGAAAGCAGGTAGAACAACTTTTGTGGTGCCTTTCAGCTGCCTACCAAGGTAGTGTAAAAACTACTAAGAGAACTCCTGTCTGGCACCTTCCCCGGTGGAGTTGTGCATGGGGTGTGTTTAGAACATTTTGTCACCAGCCGAGTCCAAAATTCAGCGGTTCCCCATCTCAGCCCAGAAAGCAGGTAGAACAACTTTTGTGGTGCCTTTCAAATGCCTACCAAGGTAGTGTAAAAACTACCAAGAGAACTCCTGTCTGGCACCTTCCCCGGTGGAGTTGTGCATGGGGTGTGTTTGGAACATTTTGTCACCGGCCGACTCCAAAATTCAGCGATTCCCCATCTCAGCCCAGAAAGCAGGTAGAACAACTTTTGTGGTGTCTTTCAGATGCCTACCGGAGCAATGTAAAAACTACCAGGAGAACTCCTGTCTGGCACCTTCCCCGGTGGAGTTGTGCATGGGGTGTGTTTGGAACATTTTGTCACCGGCCGACTCCAAAATTCAGCGGTTCCCCATCTCAGCCCAGAAAGCAGGTAGAACAACTTTTGTGGTGTCTTTCAGATGCCTACCGGAGCAATGTAAAAACTACCAGGAGAACTCCTGTCTGGCACCTTCCCCGGTGGAGTTGTGCATGGGGTGTGTTTGGAACATTTTTTCACCGGCCGAGTCCAAAATTCAGCGGTTCCCCATCTCAGCCCAGAAAGCAGGTAGAAAAACTTTTCTTGTGCCTTTCAGCTGCCTACCAAGGTAGTGTAAAAACTACCAAGAGAACTCCTGTCTGGCACCTTCCCCGGTGGAGTTGTGCATGGGGTGTGTTTGGAACATTTTGTCACCGGGCGACTCCAAAATTCAGCGGTTCCCCATCTCAGCCCAGAAAGCAGGTAGAACAACTTTTGTGGTGCCTTTCAGATGCCTACCAAGGTAGTGTAAAAACTACCAACAGAATTCGTTCCTGGCACCTTCCCCGGTGGAGTTGTGCATGGGGTGTGTTTGGAACATTTTGTCACCGGCCGACTCCAAAATTCAGCGGTTCCCCATCTCAGCCCAGAAAGCAGGTAGAACAACTTTTGTAGTGCCTTTCTCTTGCCTACCGGGGTAGTGTAAAAACTACCAACAGAACTCGTTTCTGGCACCTTCCCCGGAGGAGTTGTGCAGGGGGTGTGTTTGGAACATTTTGTCACCGGCCGACTCCAAAATTCAGCGATTCCCCATCTCAGCCCAGAAAGCAGGTAGAACAACTTTTGTGGTGTCTTTCAGATGCCTACCAAGGTAGTGTAAAAACTACCAGGAGAACTCCTGTCTGGCACCTTCCCCGGTGGAGTTGTGCATGGGGTGTGTTTGGAACATTTTGTCACCAGCCGAGTCCAAAATTCAGCGGTTCCCCATCTCAGCCCAGAAAGCAGGTAGAACAACTTTTGTGGTGTCTTTCAGATGCCTACCAAGGTAGTGTAAAAACTACCAAGAGAACTCCTGTCTGGCACCTTCCCCGGTGGAGTTTTGCATGGGGTGTGTTTGGAACATTTTGTCACCGGCCGACTCCAAAATTCAGCGATTCCCCATCTCAGCCCAGAAAGCAGGTACAACTTCTTTTCTTGTGCCTTTCAGCTGCCTACCGGGGTAGTGTAAAAACTACCAACAGAATTCGTTCCTGGCACCTTCCCCGGTGGAGTTGTGCATGGGGTGTGTTTGGAACATTTTGTCACCGGCCGACTCCAAAATTCAGCGATTCCCCATCTCAGCCCAGAAAGCAGGTAGAACAACTTTTGTGGTGTCTTTCAGATGCCTACCGGAGCAATGTAAAAACTACCAGGAGAACTCCTGTCTGGCACCTTCCCCGGTGGAGTTGTGCATGGGGTGTGTTTGGAACATTTTGTCACCGGCCGACTCCAAAATTCAGCGGTTCCCCATCTCAGCCCAGAAAGCAGGTAGAACAACTTTTGTGGTGTCTTTCAGATGCCTACCGGAGCAATGTAAAAACTACCAGGAGAACTCCTGTCTGGCACCTTCCCCGGTGGAGTTGTGCATGGGGTGTGTTTGGAACATTTTGTCACCGGCCGACTCCAAAATTCAGCGATTCCCCATCTCAGCCCCGAAAGCAGGTAGAACAACTTTTGTGGTGCCTTTCAAATGCCTACCAAGGTAGTGTAAAAAACTACTAAGAGAACTCCTGTCTGGCACCTTCCCCGGTGGAGTTGTGCATGGGGTGTGTTTAGAACATTTTGTCACCAGCCGAGTCCAAAATTCAGCGGTTCCCCATCTCAGCCCAGAAAGCAGGTAGAACAACTTTTGTGGTGTCTTTCAGATGCCTACCGGAGCAATGTAAAAACTACCAGGAGAACTCCTGTCTGGCACCTTCCGTGGTGGAGTTGTGCATGGGGTGTGTTTGGAACATTTTTTCACCGGCCGAGTCCAAAATTCAGCGGTTCCCCATCTCAGCCCAGAAAGCAGGTAGAACAACTTTTGTGGTGTCTTTCAGATGCCTACCGGAGCAATGTAAAAACTAGCAGGAGAACTCCTGTCTGGCACCTTCCCTGGTGGAGTTGTGCATGGGGTGTGTTTGGAACATTTTGTCACCGGCCGACTCCAAAATTCAGCGATTCCCCATCTCAGCCCCGAAAGCAGGTAGAACAACTTTTGTGGTGCCTTTCAAATGCCTACCAAGGTAGTGTAAAAACTACTAAGAGAACTCCTGTCTGGCACCTTCCCCGGTGGAGTTGTGCATGGGGTGTGTTTAGAACATTTTGTCACCAGCCGAGTCCAAAATTCAGCTGTTCCCCATCTCAGCCCAGAAAGCAGGTAGAAAAACTTTTGTGGTGTTTTTCAGATGCCTACCAAGGTAGTGTAAAAACTACTAAGAGAACTCCTGTCTGGCACCTTCCCCGGTGGAGTTGTGCATGGGGTGTGTTTGGAACATTTTGTCACCAGCCGACTCCAAAATTCAGCGATTCCCCATCTCAGCCCAGAAAGCAGGTAGAACAACTTTTGTGGTGTCTTTCAGATGCCTACCGGAGCAATGTAAAAACTACCAGGAGAACTCCTGTCTGGCACCTTCCGTGGTGGAGTTGTGCATGGGGTGTGTTTGGAACATTTTTTCACCGGCCGAGTCCAAAATTCAGCGGTTCCCCATCTCAGCCCAGAAAGCAGGTAGAACAACTTTTGTGGTGTCTTTCAGATGCCTACCGGAGCAATGTAAAAACTACCAGGAGAACTCCTGTCTGGCACCTTCCCTGGTGGAGTTGTGCATGGGGTGTGTTTGGAACATTTTGTCACCGGCCGACTCCAAAATTCAGCGATTCCCCATCTCAGCCCCGAAAGCAGGTAGAACAACTTTTGTGGTGCCTTTCAAATGCCTACCAAGGTAGTGTAAAAACTACTAAGAGAACTCCTGTCTGGCACCTTCCCCGGTGGAGTTGTGCATGGGGTGTGTTTAGAACATTTTGTCACCAGCCGAGTCCAAAATTCAGCTGTTCCCCATCTCAGCCCAGAAAGCAGGTAGAACAACTTTTGTGGTGTCTTTCAGATGCCTACCGGAGCAATGTAAAAACTACCAGGAGAACTCCTGTCTGGCACCTTCCCCGGTGGAGTTGTGCATGGGGTGTGTTTGGAACATTTTGTCACCGGCCGACTCCAAAATTCAGCGATTCCCCATCTCAGCCCAGAAAGCAGGTAGAACAACTTTTGTGGTGCCTTTCAGCTGCCTACCAAGGTAGTGTAAAAACTACTAAGAGAACTCCTGTCTGGCACCTTCCCCGGTGGAGTTGTGCATGGGGTGTGTTTAGAACATTTTGTCACCAGCCGAGTCCAAAATTCAGCGGTTCCCCATCTCAGCCCAGAAAGCAGGTAGAACAACTTTTGTGGTGCCTTTCAAATGCCTACCAAGGTAGTGTAAAAACTACCAAGAGAACTCCTGTCTGGCACCTTCCCCGGTGGAGTTGTGCATGGGGTGTGTTTGGAACATTTTGTCACCGGCCGACTCCAAAATTCAGCGATTCCCCATCTCAGCCCAGAAAGCAGGTAGAACAACTTTTGTGGTGTCTTTCAGATGCCTACCGGAGCAATGTAAAAACTACCAGGAGAACTCCTGTCTGGCACCTTCCCCGGTGGAGTTGTGCATGGGGTGTGTTTGGAACATTTTTTCACCGGCCGACTCCAAAATTCAGCGGTTCCCCATCTCAGCCCAGAAAGCAGGTAGAACAACTTTTGTGGTGTCTTTCAGATGCCTACCGGAGCAATGTAAAAACTACCAGGAGAACTCCTGTCTGGCACCTTCCCCGGTGGAGTTGTGCATGGGGTGTGTTTGGAACATTTTGTCACCGGCCGACTCCAAAATTCAGCGATTCCCCATCTCAGCCCCGAAAGCAGGTAGAACAACTTTTGTGGTGCCTTTCAGCTGCCTACCAAGGTAGTGTAAAAACTACTAAGAGAACTCCTGTCTGGCACCTTCCCCGGTGGAGTTGTGCATGGGGTGTGTTTAGAACATTTTGTCACCAGCCGAGTCCAAAATTCAGCTGTTCCCCATCTCAGCCCAGAAAGCCGGTAGAACAACTTTTGTGGTGTTTTTCAGATGCCTACCAAGGTAGTGTAAAAACTACTAAGAAAACTCCTGTCTGGCACCTTCCCCGGTGGAGTTGTGCATGGGGTGTGTTTGGAACATTTTGTCACCGGCCGAGTCCAAAATTCAGCGATTCCCCATCTCAGCCCAGAAAGCAGGTAGAACAACTTTTGTGGTGTCTTTCAGATGCCTACCAAGGTAGTGTAAAAACTACTAAGAGAACTCCTGTCTGGCACCTTCCCCGGTGGAGTTGTGCATGGGGTGTGTTTGGAACATTTTGTCACCAGCCGACTCCAAAATTCAGCGATTCCCCATCTCAGCCCCGAAAGCAGGTAGAACAACTTTTGTCTTGTCTTTCAGATGCCTACCAAGGTAGTGTAAAAACTACTAAGAGAACTCCTGTCTGGCACCTTCCCCGGTGGAGTTGTGCGTGGGGTGTGTTTGGAACATTTTGTCACCGGCCGACTCCAAAATTCAGCGATTCCCCATCTCAGCCCCGAAAGCAGGTAGAACAACTTTTGTCTTGTCTTTCAGATGCCTACCAAGGTAGTGTAAAAACTACTAAGAGAACTCCTTTCTGGCACCTTCCCCGGTGGAGTTGTGCATGGGGTGTGTTTGGAACATTTTGTCACCAGCCGAGTCCAAAATTCAGCGTTTCCCCATCTCAGCCCAGAAAGCAGGTAGAACAACTTTTGTGGTGCCTTTCAGCTGCCTACCAAGGTAGTGTAAAAACTACCAAGAGAACTCCTGTCTGGCACCTTCCCCGGTGGAGTTGTGCATGGGGTGTGTTTGGAACATTTTTTCACCGGCCGAGTCCAAAATTCAGCGGTTCCCCATCTCAGCCCAGAAAGCAGGTACAACTTCTTTTCTTGTGCCTTTCAGCTGCCTACCAAGGTAGTGTAAAAACTACCAAGAGAACTCCTGTCTGGCACCTTCCCCGGTGGAGTTGTGCATGGGGTGTGTTTGGAACATTTTGTCACCGGCCGACTCCAAAATTCAGCGGTTCCCCATCTCAGCCCAGAAAGCAGGTAGAACAACTTTTGTGGTGTCTTTCAGATGCCTACCGGAGCAATGTAAAAACTACCAGGAGAACTCCTGTCTGGCACCTTCCCCGGTGGAGTTGTGCATGGGGTGTGTTTGGAACATTTTGTCACCGGCCGACTCCAAAATTCAGCGATTCCCCATCTCAGCCCCGAAAGCAGGTAGAACAACTTTTGTGGTGCCTTTCAAATGCCTACCAAGGTAGTGTAAAAACTACTAAGAGAACTCCTGTCTGGCACCTTCCCCGGTGGAGTTGTGCATGGGGTGTGTTTAGAACATTTTGTCACCAGCCGAGTCCAAAATTCAGCGGTTCCCCATCTCAGCCCAGAAAGCAGGTAGAACAACTTTTGTGGTGCCTTTCAAATGCCTACCGGAGCAATGTAAAAACTACCAAGAGAACTCCTGTCTGGCACCTTCCCCGGTGGAGTTGTGCATGGGGTGTGTTTGGAACATTTTGTCACCGGCCGACTCCAAAATTCAGCGATTCCCCATCTCAGCCCAGAAAGCAGGTAGAACAAGTTTTGTGGTGCCTTTCAGCTGCCTACCAAGGTAGTGTAAAAACTACCAAGAGAACTCCTGTCTGGCACCTTCCCCGGTGGAGTTGTGCATGGGGTGTGTTTGGAACATTTTGTCACCGGCCGACTCCAAAATTCAGCGGTTCCCCATCTCAGCCCAGAAAGCAGGTAGAACAACTTTTGTGGTGTCTTTCAGATGCCTACCGGAGCAATGTAAAAACTACCAGGAGAACTCCTGTCTGGCACCTTCCCCGGTGGAGTTGTGCATGGGGTGTGTTTGGAACATTTTGTCACCGGCCGACTCCAAAATTCAGCGATTCCCCATCTCAGCCCCGAAAGCAGGTAGAACAACTTTTGTGGTGCCTTTCAGCTGCCTACCAAGGTAGTGTAAAAACTACTAAGAGAACTCCTGTCTGGCACCTTCCCCGGTGGAGTTGTGCATGGGGTGTGTTTAGAACATTTTGTCACCAGCCGAGTCCAAAATTCAGCTGTTCCCCATCTCAGCCCAGAAAGCCGGTAGAACAACTTTTGTGGTGTTTTTCAGATGCCTACCAAGGTAGTGTAAAAACTACTAAGAGAACTCCTGTCTGGCACCTTCCCCGGTGGAGTTGTGCATGGGGTGTGTTTGGAACATTTTGTCACCGGCCGAGTCCAAAATTCAGCGATTCCCCATCTCAGCCCAGAAAGCAGGTAGAACAACTTTTGTGGTGTCTTTCAGATGCCTACCAAGGTAGTGTAAAAACTACTAAGAGAACTCCTGTCTGGCACCTTCCCCGGTGGAGTTGTGCATGGGGTGTGTTTGGAACATTTTGTCACCAGCCGACTCCAAAATTCAGCGATTCCCCATCTCAGCCCCGAAAGCAGGTAGAACAACTTTTGTCTTGTCTTTCAGATGCCTACCAAGGTAGTGTAAAAACTACTAAGAGAACTCCTGTCTGGCACCTTCCCCGGTGGAGTTGTGCGTGGGGTGTGTTTGGAACATTTTGTCACCGGCCGACTCCAAAATTCAGCGATTCCCCATCTCAGCCCCGAAAGCAGGTAGAACAACTTTTGTCTTGTCTTTCAGATGCCTACCAAGGTAGTGTAAAAACTACCAAGAGAACTCCTGCCTGGCACCTTCCCCGGTGGAGTTGTGCATGGGGTGTGTTTGGAACATTTTTTCACCGGCCGAGTCCAAAATTCAGCGGTTCCCCATCTCAGCCCAGAAAGCAGGTAGAAAAACTTTTGTGGTGCCTTTCAGCTGCCTACCGGAGCAATGTAAAAACTACCAGGAGAACTCCTGTCTGGCACCTTCCCCGGTGGAGTTGTGCATGGGGTGTGTTTGGAACATTTTGTCACCAGCCGACTCCAAAATTCAGCGTTTCCCCATCTCAGCCCAGAAAGCAGGTAGAACAACTTTTGTGGTGCCTTTCAGCTGCCTACCAAGGTAGTGTAAAAACTACCAAGAGAACTCCTGTCTGGCACCTTCCCCGGTGGAGTTGTGCATGGGGTGTGTTTGGAACATTTTGTCACCAGCCGACTCCAAAATTCAGCGGTTCCCCATCTCAGCCCAGAAAGCAGGTACAACTTCTTTTCTTGTGCCTTTCAGCTGCCTACCAAGGTAGTGTAAAAACTACCAACAGAATTCGTTCCTGGCACCTTCCCCGGTGGAGTTGTGCATGGGGTGTGTTTGGAACATTTTGTCACCGGCCGACTCCAAAATTCAGCGATTCCCCATCTCAGCCCAGAAAGCAGGTAGAACAACTTTTGTGGTGTCTTTCAGATGCCTACCAGAGCAATGTAAAAACTACCAGGAGAACTCCTGTCTGGCACCTTCCCCGGTGGAGTTGTGCATGGGGTGTGTTTGGAACATTTTGTCACCGGCCGACTCCAAAATTCAGCGGTTCCCCATCTCAGCCCAGAAAGCAGGTAGAACAACTTTTGTGGTGTCTTTCAGATGCCTACCGGAGCAATGTAAAAACTACCAGGAGAACTCCTGTCTGGCACCTTCCCCGGTGGAGTTGTGCAGGGGGTGTGTTTGGAACATTTTGTCACCGGCCGACTCCAAAATTCAGCGATTCCCCATCTCAGCCCCGAAAGCAGGTAGAACAACTTTTGTGGTGCCTTTCAGCTGCCTACCAAGGTAGTGTAAAAACTACTAAGAGAACTCCTGTCTGGCACCTTCCCCGGTGGAGTTGTGCATGGGGTGTGTTTAGAACATTTTGTCACCAGCCGAGTCCAAAATTCAGCGGTTCCCCATCTCAGCCCAGAAAGCAGGTAGAACAACTTTTGTGGTGCCTTTCAAATGCCTACCAAGGTAGTGTAAAAACTACTAAGAGAACTCCTGTCTGGCACCTTCCCCGGTGGAGTTGTGCAGGGGGTGTGTTTGGAACATTTTGTCACCGGCCGACTCCAAAATTCAGCGATTCCCCATCTCAGCCCAGAAAGCAGGTAGAACAACTTTTGTGGTGCCTTTCAGCTGCCTACCAAGGTAGTGTAAAAACTACCAGGAGAACTCCTGTCTGGCACCTTCCCCGGTGGAGTTGTGCATGGGGTGTGTTTGGAACATTTTGTCACCAGCCGAGTCCAAAATTCAGCGGTTCCCCATCTCAGCCCAGAAAGCAGGTAGAACAACTTTTGTGGTGCCTTTCAGCTGCCTATCAAGGTAGTGTAAAAACTACCAAGAGAACTCCTGTCTGGCACCTTCCCCGGTGGAGTTGTGCATGGGGTGTGTTTGGAACATTTTGTCACCGGCCGACTCCAAAATTCAGCGGTTCCCCATCTCAGCCCAGAAAGCAGGAAGAACAACTTTTGTGGTGCCTTTCAAATGCCTACCAAGGTAGTGTAAAAACTACCAGGAGAACTCCTGTCTGGCACCTTCCCCGGTGGAGTTGTGCAGGGGGTGTGTTTGGAACATTTTGTCACCGGCCGACTCCAAAATTCAGCGGTTCCCCATCTCAGACCAGAAAGCAGGAAGAACAACTTTTGTGGTGCCTTTCAAATGCCTACCAAGGTAGTGTAAAAACTACCAGGAGAACTCCTGTCTGGCACCTTCCCCGGTGGAGTTGTGCAGGGGGTGTGTTTGGAACATTTTGTCACCAGCCGACTCCAAAATTCAGCGTTTCCCCATCTCAGCCCAGAAAGCAGGTAGAACAACTTTTGTGGTGCCTTTCAAATGCCCACCAAGGTAGTGTAAAAACTATCAGGAGAACTCCTGTCTGGCACCTTCCGTGGTGGAGTTGTGCATGGGGTGTGTTTGGAACATTTTGTCACCAGCCGAGTCCAAAATTCAGCGTTTCCCCATCTCAGCCCAGAAAGCAGGTAGAACAACTTTTGTGGTGTCTTTCAGATGCCTACCGGAGCAATGTAAAAACTACCAGGAGAACTCCTGTCTGGCACCTTCCCCGGTGGAGTTGTGCATGGGGTGTGTTTGGAACATTTTGTCACCGGCCGAGTCCAAAATTCAGCGGTTCCCCATCTCAGCCCAGAAAGCAGGTAGAACAACTTTTGTGGTGCCTTTCAGCTGCCTACCAAGGTAGTGTAAAAACTACCAAGAGAACTCCTGTCTGGCACCTTCCCCGGTGGAGTTGTGCAGGGGGTGTGTTTGGAACATTTTGTCACCGGCCGACTCCAAAATTCAGCGATTCCCCATCTCAGCCCAGAAAGCAGGAAGAACAACTTTTGTGGTGCCTTTCAAATGCCTACCAAGGTAGTGTAAAAACTACCAGGAGAACTCCTGTCTGGCACCTTCCCCGGTGGAGTTGTGCATGGGGTGTGTTTGGAACATTTTGTCACCAGCCGAGTCCAAAATTCAGCGGTTCCCCATCTCAGCCCAGAAAGCAGGTAGAACAACTTTTGTGGTGCCTTTCAGCTGCCTACCAAGGTAGTGTAAAAACTACCAAGAGAACTCCTGTCTGGCACCTTCCCCGGTGGAGTTGTGCATGGGGTGTGTTTGGAACATTTTGTCACCGGCCGACTCCAAAATTCAGCGGTTCCCCATCTCAGCCCAGAAAGCAGGTAGAAAAACTTTTGTGGTGCCTTTCAGCTGCCTACCGGAGCAATGTAAAAACTACCAGGAGAACTCCTGTCTGGCACCTTCCCCGGTGGAGTTGTGCATGGGGTGTGTTTGGAACATTTTGTCACCAGCCGAGTCCAAAATTCAGCGTTTCCCCATCTCAGCCCAGAAAGCAGGTAGAACAACTTTTGTGGTGCCTTTCAGCTGCCTACCAAGGTAGTGTAAAAACTACCAAGAGAACTCCTGTCTGGCACCTTCCCCGGTGGAGTTGTGCATGGGGTGTGTTTGGAACATTTTGTCACCAGCCGACTCCAAAATTCAGCGGTTCCCCATCTCAGCCCACAAAGCAGGTACAACTTCTTTTCTTGTGCCTTTCAGCTGCCTACCAAGGTAGTGTAAAAACTACCAACAGAATTCGTTCCTGGCACCTTCCCCGGTGGAGTTGTGCATGGGGTGTGTTTGGAACATTTTGTCACCGGCCGACTCCAAAATTCAGCGATTCCCCATCTCAGCCCAGAAAGCAGGTAGAACAACTTTTGTGGTGTCTTTCAGATGCCTACCGGAGCAATGTAAAAATTACCAGGAGAACTCCTGTCTGGCACCTTCCCCGGTGGAGTTGTGCATGGGGTGTGTTTGGAACATTTTGTCACCGGCCGACTCCAAAATTCAGCGGTTCCCCATCTCAGCCCAGAAAGCAGGTAGAACAACTTTTGTGGTGTCTTTCAGATGCCTACCGGAGCAATGTAAAAACTACCAGGAGAACTCCTGTCTGGCACCTTCCCCGGTGGAGTTGTGCATGGGGTGTGTTTGGAACATTTTGTCACCGGCCGACTCCAAAATTCAGCGATTCCCCATCTCAGCCCCGAAAGCAGGTAGAACAACTTTTGTGGTGCCTTTCAGCTGCCTACCAAGGTAGTGTAAAAACTACTAAGAGAACTCGTTTCTGGCACCTTCCCCGGTGGAGTTGTGCATGGGGTGTGTTTAGAACATTTTGTCACCAGCCGAGTCCAAAATTCAGCGGTTCCCCATCTCAGCCCAGAAAGCAGGTAGAACAACTTTTGTGGTGCCTTTCAAATGCCTACCAAGGTAGTGTAAAAACTACCAAGAGAACTCCTGTCTGGCACCTTCCCCGGTGGAGTTGTGCATGGGGTGTGTTTGGAACATTTTGTCACCAGCCGAGTCCAAAATTCAGCGGTTCCCCATCTCAGCCCAGAAAGCAGGTAGAACAACTTTTGTGGTGTCTTTCAGATGCCTACCAAGGTAGTGTAAAAACTACCAAGAGAACTCCTGTCTGGCACCTTCCCCGGTGGAGCTGTGCATGGGGTGTGTTTGGAACATTTTGTCACCAGCCGACTCCAAAATTCAGCGGTTCCCCATCTCAGCCCACAAAGCAGGTACAACTTCTTTTCTTGTGCCTTTCAGCTGCCTACCAAGGTAGTGTAAAAACTACCAACAGAATTCGTTCCTGGCACCTTCCCCGGTGGAGTTGTGCATGGGGTGTGTTTGGAACATTTTGTCACCGGCCGACTCCAAAATTCAGCGATTCCCCATCTCAGCCCAGAAAGCAGGTAGAACAACTTTTGTGGTGCCTTTCAAATGCCTACCAAGGTAGTGTAAAAACTACCAAGAGAACTCCTGTCTGGCACCTTCCCCGGTGGAGTTGTGCATGGGGTGTGTTTGGAACATTTTGTCACCAGCCGACTCCAAAATTCAGCGGTTCCCCATCTCAGCCCACAAAGCAGGTACAACTTCTTTTCTTGTGCCTTTCAGCTGCCTACCAAGGTAGTGTAAAAACTACCAACAGAATTCGTTCCTGGCACCTTCCCCGGTGGAGTTGTGCATGGGGTGTGTTTGGAACATTTTGTCACCGGCCGACTCCAAAATTCAGCGATTCCCCATCTCAGCCCAGAAAGCAGGTAGAACAACTTTTGTGGTGTCTTTCAGATGCCTACCGGAGCAATGTAAAAACTACCAGGAGAACTCCTGTCTGGCACCTTCCCCGGTGGAGTTGTGCAGGGGGTGTGTTTGGAACATTTTGTCACCGGCCGACTCCAAAATTCAGCGGTTCCCCATCTCAGCCCAGAAAGCAGGAAGAACAACTTTTGTGGTGTCTTTCAGATGCCTACCGGAGCAATGTAAAAACTACCAGGAGAACTCCTGTCTGGCACCTTCCCCGGTGGAGTTGTGCATGGGGTGTGTTTGGAACATTTTGTCACCGGCCGACTCCAAAATTCAGCGGTTCCCCATCTCAGCCCAGAAAGCAGGTAGAACAACTTTTATGGTGTCTTTCAGATGCCTACCGGAGCAATGTAAAAACTACCAGGAGAACTCCTGTCTGGCACCTTCCCCGGTGGAGTTGTGCGTGGGGTGTGTTTGGAACATTTTGTCACCGGCCGACTCCAAAATTCAGCGATTCCCCATCTCAGCCCCGAAAGCAGGTAGAACAACTTTTGTCTTGTCTTTCAGATGCCTACCAAGGTAGTGTAAAAACTACTAAGAGAACTCCTGTCTGGCACCTTCCCCGGTGGAGTTGTGCATGGGGTGTGTTTGGAACATTTTGTCACCAGCCGACTCCAAAATTCAGCGTTTCCCCATCTCAGCCCAGAAAGCAGGTAGAACAACTTTTGTGGTGCCTTTCAGATGCCTACCAAGGTAGTGTAAAAACTACCAGGAGAACTCCTGTCTGGCACCTTCCCCGGTGGAGTTGTGCATGGGGTGTGTTTGGAACATTTTTTCACCAGCCGAGTCCAAAATTCAGCGGTTCCCCATCTCAGCCCAGAAAGCAGGTAGAAAAACTTTTGTGGTGCCTTTCAGCTGCCTACCGGAGCAATGTAAAAACTACCAGGAGAACTCCTGTCTGGCACCTTCCCCGGTGGAGTTGTGCATGGGGTGTCTTTGGAACATTTTGTCACCAGCCGAATCCAAAATTCAGCGTTTCCCCATCTCAGCCCAGAAAGCAGGTAGAACAACTTTTGTGGTGCCTTTCAGCTGCCTACCAAGGTAGTGTAAAAACTACCAAGAGAACTCCTGTCTGGCACCTTCCCCGGTGGAGTTGTGCATGGGGTGTGTTTGGAACATTTTGTCACCAGCCGACTCCAAAATTCAGCGGTTCCCCATCTCAGCCCACAAAGCAGGTACAACTTCTTTTCTTGTGCCTTTCAGCTGCCTACCAAGGTAGTGTAAAAACTACCAACAGAATTCGTTCCTGGCACCTTCCCCGGTGGAGTTGTGCATGGGGTGTGTTTGGAACATTTTGTCACCGGCCGACTCCAAAATTCAGCGATTCCCCATCTCAGCCCAGAAAGCAGGTAGAACAACTTTTGTGGTGTCTTTCAGATGCCTACCGGAGCAATGTAAAAACTACCAGGAGAACTCCTGTCTGGCACCTTCCCCGGTGGAGTTGTGCATGGGGTGTGTTTGGAACATTTTGTCACCGGCCGACTCCAAAATTCAGCGGTTCCCCATCTCAGCCCAGAAAGCAGGTAGAACAACTTTTGTGGTGTCTTTCAGCTGCCTACCGGAGCAATGTAAAAACTACCAGGAGAACTCCAGTCTGGCACCTTCCCCGGTGGAGTTGTGCAGGGGGTGTGTTTGGAACATTTTGTCACCAGCCGAGTCCAAAATTCAGCGATTCCCCATCTCAGCCCAGAAAGCAGGTAGAACAAGTTTTGTGGTGCCTTTCAGCTGCCTACCGGGGTAGTGTAAAAACTACCAACAGAACTCGTTTCTGGCACCTTCCCCGGTGGAGTTGTGCATGGGGTGTGTTTGGAACATTTTGTCACCGGCC
Source organism: Falco biarmicus (assembly GCF_023638135.1). NCBI lineage: Eukaryota > Metazoa > Chordata > Aves > Falconiformes > Falconidae > Falco > Falco biarmicus. The sequence continues at coordinate 34,666,232 of NC_079299.1, forward strand.
GACTCCAAAATTCAGCGATTCCCCATCTCAGCCCCGAAAGCAGGTAGAACAACTTTTGTGGTGCCTTTCAGCTGCCTACCAAGGTAGTGTAAAAACTACTAAGAGAACTCCTGTCTGGCACCTTCCCCGGTGGAGTTGTGCATGGGGTGTGTTTAGAACATTTTGTCACCAGCCGAGTCCAAAATTCAGCGGTTCCCCATCTCAGCCCAGAAAGCAGGTAGAACAACTTTTGTGGTGCCTTTCAGCTGCCTACCAAGGTAGTGTAAAAACTACCAAGGGAACTCCTGTCTGGCACCTTCCCCGGTGGAGTTGTGCAGGGGGTGTGTTTGGAACATTTTGTCACCAGCCGAGTCCAAAATTCAGCGGTTCCCCATCTCAGCCCACAAAGCAGGTACAACTTCTTTTCTTGTGCCTTTCAGCTGCCTACCAAGGTAGTGTAAAAACTACCAACAGAATTCGTTCCTGGCACCTTCCCCGGTGGAGTTGTGCATGGGGTGTGTTTGGAACATTTTGTCACCGGCCGACTCCAAAATTCAGCGATTCCCCATCTCAGCCCAGAAAGCAGGTAGAACAACTTTTGTGGTGTCTTTCAGATGCCTACCGGAGCAATGTAAAAACTACCAGGAGAACTCCTGTCTGGCACCTTCCCCGGTGGAGTTGTGCATGGGGTGTGTTTGGAACATTTTGTCACCGGCCGACTCCAAAATTCAGCGGTTCCCCATCTCAGCCCAGAAAGCAGGTAGAACAACTTTTGTGGTGCCTTTCAAATGCCTACCAAGGTAGTGTAAAAACTACCAAGAGAACTCCTGTCTGGCACCTTCCCCGGTGGAGTTGTGCAGGGGGTGTGTTTGGAACATTTTGTCACCGGCCGACTCCAAAATTCAGCGGTTCCCCATCTCAGCCCAGAAAGCAGGAAGAACAACTTTTGTGGTGTCTTTCAGATGCCTACCGGAGCAATGTAAAAACTACCAGGAGAACTCCTGTCTGGCACCTTCCCCGGTGGAGTTGTGCATGGGGTGTGTTTGGAACATTTTGTCACCGGCCGACTCCAAAATTCAGCGATTCCCCATCTCAGCCCAGAAAGCAGGTAGAACAACTTTTGTGGTGCCTTTCAAATGCCTACCAAGGTAGTGTAAAAACTACCAAGAGAACTCCTGTCTGGCACCTTCCCCGGTGGAGTTGTGCAGGGGGTGTGTTTGGAACATTTTGTCACCGGCCGACTCCAAAATTCAGCGGTTCCCCATCTCAGCCCAGAAAGCAGGAAGAACAACTTTTGTGGTGTCTTTCAGATGCCTACCGGAGCAATGTAAAAACTACCAGGAGAACTCCTGTCTGGCACCTTCCCCGGTGGAGTTGTGCATGGGGTGTGTTTGGAACATTTTGTCACCGGCCGACTCCAAAATTCAGCGATTCCCCATCTCAGCCCCGAAAGCAGGTAGAACAACTTTTGTGGTGCCTTTCAGCTGCCTACCAAGGTAGTGTAAAAACTACTAAGAGAACTCCTGTCTGGCACCTTCCCCGGTGGAGTTGTGCATGGGGTGTGTTTAGAACATTTTGTCACCAGCCGAGTCCAAAATTCAGCGGTTCCCCATCTCAGCCCAGAAAGCAGGTAGAACAACTTTTGTGGTGTCTTTCAGATGCCTACCGGAGCAATGTAAAAACTACCAGGAGAACTCCTGTCTGGCACCTTCCCCGGTGGAGTTGTGCGTGGGGTGTGTTTGGAACATTTTGTCACCAGCCGACTCCAAAATTCAGCGATTCCCCATCTCAGCCCCGAAAGCAGGTAGAACAACTTTTGTCTTGTCTTTCAGATGCCTACCAAGGTAGTGTAAAAACTACTAAGAGAACTCCTGTCTGGCACCTTCCCCGGTGGAGTTGTGCATGGGGTGTGTTTGGAACATTTTGTCACCAGCCGAGTCCAAAATTCAGCGTTTCCCCATCTCAGCCCAGAAAGCAGGTAGAACAACTTTTGTGGTGCCTTTCAGCTGCCTACCAAGGTAGTGTAAAAACTACCAAGAGAACTCCTGTCTGGCACCTTCCCCGGTGGAGTTGTGCATGGGGTGTGTTTGGAACATTTTTTCACCAGCCGAGTCCAAAATTCAGCGGTTCCCCATCTCAGCCCAGAAAGCAGGTAGAAAAACTTTTGTGGTGCCTTTCAGCTGCCTACCGGAGCAATGTAAAAACTACCAGGAGAACTCCTGTCTGGCACCTTCCCCGGTGGAGTTGTGCATGGGGTGTGTTTGGAACATTTTGTCACCAGCCGAGTCCAAAATTCAGCGTTTCCCCATCTCAGCCCAGAAAGCAGGTAGAACAACTTTTGTGGTGCCTTTCAGCTGCCTACCAAGGTAGTGTAAAAACTACCAAGAGAACTCCTGTCTGGCACCTTCCCCGGTGGAGTTGTGCATGGGGTGTGTTTGGAACATTTTTTCACCAGCCGAGTCCAAAATTCAGCGGTTCCCCATCTCAGCCCAGAAAGCAGGTAGAAAAACTTTTGTGGTGCCTTTCAGCTGCCTACCGGAGCAATGTAAAAACTACCAGGAGAACTCCTGTCTGGCACCTTCCCCGGTGGAGTTGTGCAGGGGGTGTGTTTGGAACATTTTGTCACCAGCCGAGTCCAAAATTCAGCGTTTCCCCATCTCAGCCCAGAAAGCAGGTAGAACAACTTTTGTGGTGCCTTTCAAATGCCCACCAAGGTAGTGTAAAAACTATCAGGAGAACTCCTGTCTGGCACCTTCCCCGGTGGAGTTGTGCATGGGGTGTGTTTGGAACATTTTGTCACCAGCCGACTCCAAAATTCAGCGGTTCCCCATCTCAGCCCAGAAAGCAGGTACAACTTCTTTTCTTGTGCCTTTCAGCTGCCTACCAAGGTAGTGTAAAAACTACCAACAGAATTCGTTCCTGGCACCTTCCCCGGTGGAGTTGTGCATGGGGTGTGTTTGGAACATTTTGTCACCGGCCGACTCCAAAATTCAGCGATTCCCCATCTCAGCCCAGAAAGCAGGTAGAACAACTTTTGTGGTGTCTTTCAGATGCCTACCGGAGCAATGTAAAAACTACCAGGAGAACTCCTGTCTGGCACCTTCCCCGGTGGAGTTGTGCATGGGGTGTGTTTGGAACATTTTGTCACCGGCCGACTCCAAAATTCAGCGGTTCCCCATCTCAGCCCAGAAAGCAGGTAGAACAACTTTTGTGGTGTCTTTCAGATGCCTACCGGAGCAATGTAAAAACTACCAGGAGAACTCCAGTCTGGCACCTTCCCCGGTGGAGTTGTGCATGGGGTGTGTTTGGAACATTTTGTCACCGGCCGACTCCAAAATTCAGCGATTCCCCATCTCAGCCCCGAAAGCAGGTAGAACAACTTTTGTGGTGCCTTTCAAATGCCTACCAAGGTAGTGTAAAAACTACCAGGAGAACTCCTGTCTGGCACCTTCCCCGGTGGAGTTGTGCATGGGGTGTGTTTAGAACATTTTGTCACCAGCCGAGTCCAAAATTCAGCGGTTCCCCATCTCAGCCCAGAAAGCAGGTAGAACAACTTTTGTGGTGCCTTTCAAATGCCTACCAAGGTAGTGTAAAAACTACCAGGAGAACTCCTGTCTGGCACCTTCCCCGGTGGAGTTGTGCATGGGGTGTGTTTGGAACATTTTGTCACCAGCCGAGTCCAAAATTCAGCGGTTCCCCATCTCAGCCCAGAAAGCAGGTAGAACAACTTTTGTGGTGTCTTTCAGATGCCTACCAAGGTAGTGTAAAAACTACCAAGAGAACTCCTGTCTGGCACCTTCCCCGGTGGAGTTTTGCATGGGGTGTGTTTGGAACATTTTGTCACCAGCCGACTCCAAAATTCAGCGGTTCCCCATCTCAGCCCACAAAGCAGGTACAACTTCTTTTCTTGTGCCTTTCAGCTGCCTACCAAGGTAGTGTAAAAACTACCAACAGAATTCGTTCCTGGCACCTTCCCCGGTGGAGTTGTGCATGGGGTGTGTTTGGAACATTTTGTCACCGGCCGACTCCAAAATTCAGCGATTCCCCATCTGAGCCCAGAAAGCAGGTAGAACAACTTTTGTGGTGTCTTTCAGATGCCTACCGGAGCAATGTAAAAACTACCAGGAGAACTCCTGTCTGGCACCTTCCCCGGTGGAGTTGTGCATGGGGTGTGTTTGGAACATTTTGTCACCGGCCGACTCCAAAATTCAGCGGTTCCCCATCTCAGCCCAGAAAGCAGGTAGAACAACTTTTGTGGTGTCTTTCAGATGCCTACCGGAGCAATGTAAAAACTACCAGGAGAACTCCTGTCTGGCACCTTCCCCGGTGGAGTTGTGCATGGGGTGTGTTTGGAACATTTTGTCACCGGCCGAGTCCAAAATTCAGCGGTTCCCCATCTCAGCCCAGAAAGCAGGTAGAACAACTTTTGTGGTGCCTTTCAAATGCCTACCAAGGTAGTGTAAAAACTACTAAGAGAACTCCTGTCTGGCACCTTCCCCGGTGGAGTTGTGCATGGGGTGTGTTTGGAACATTTTGTCACCGGCCGACTCCAAAATTCAGCGATTCCCCATCTCAGCCCAGAAAGCAGGTAGAACAACTTTTGTGGTGTCTTTCAGATGCCTACCGGAGCAATGTAAAAACTACCAGGAGAACTCCTGTCTGGCACCTTCCCCGGTGGAGTTGTGCATGGGGTGTGTTTGGAACATTTTGTCACCGGCCGACTCCAAAATTCAGCGGTTCCCCATCTCAGCCCAGAAAGCAGGTAGAACAACTTTTGTGGTGTCTTTCAGATGCCTACCGGAGCAATGTAAAAACTACCAGGAGAACTCCTGTCTGGCACCTTCCCCGGTGGAGTTGTGCATGGGGTGTGTTTGGAACATTTTGTCACCGGCCGACTCCAAAATTCAGCGATTCCCCATCTCAGCCCAGAAAGCAGGTAGAACAACTTTTGTGGTGCCTTTCAGCTGCCTACCAAGGTAGTGTAAAAACTACTAAGAGAACTCCTGTCTGGCACCTTCCCCGGTGGAGTTGTGCATGGGGTGTGTTTAGAACATTTTGTCACCAGCCGAGTCCAAAATTCAGCGGTTCCCCATCTCAGCCCAGAAAGCAGGTAGAACAACTTTTGTGGTGCCTTTCAAATGCCTACCAAGGTAGTGTAAAAACTACCAAGAGAACTCCTGTCTGGCACCTTCCCCGGTGGAGTTGTGCATGGGGTGTGTTTGGAACATTTTGTCACCGGCCGACTCCAAAATTCAGCGATTCCCCATCTCAGCCCAGAAAGCAGGTAGAACAACTTTTGTGGTGTCTTTCAGATGCCTACCGGAGCAATGTAAAAACTACCAGGAGAACTCCTGTCTGGCACCTTCCCCGGTGGAGTTGTGCATGGGGTGTGTTTGGAACATTTTTTCACCGGCCGAGTCCAAAATTCAGCGGTTCCCCATCTCAGCCCAGAAAGCAGGTAGAACAACTTTTGTGGTGTCTTTCAGATGCCTACCGGAGCAATGTAAAAACTACCAGGAGAACTCCTGTCTGGCACCTTCCCCGGTGGAGTCGTGCATGGGGTGTGTTTGGAACATTTTGTCACCGGCCGACTCCAAAATTCAGCGATTCCCCATCTCAGCCCAGAAAGCAGGTAGAACAACTTTTGTGGTGCCTTTCAGCTGCCTACCAAGGTAGTGTAAAAACTACTAAGAGAACTCCTGTCTGGCACCTTCCCCGGTGGAGTTGTGCATGGGGTGTGTTTAGAACATTTTGTCACCAGCCGAGTCCAAAATTCAGCTGTTCCCCATCTCAGCCCAGAAAGCCGGTAGAACAACTTTTGTGGTGTTTTTCAGATGCCTACCAAGGTAGTGTAAAAACTACTAAGAAAACTCCTGTCTGGCACCTTCCCCGGTGGAGTTGTGCATGGGGTGTGTTTGGAACATTTTGTCACCGGCCGAGTCCAAAATTCAGCGATTCCCCATCTCAGCCCAGAAAGCAGGTAGAACAACTTTTGTGGTGTCTTTCAGATGCCTACCAAGGTAGTGTAAAAACTACTAAGAGAACTCCTGTCTGGCACCTTCCCCGGTGGAGTTGTGCGTGGGGTGTGTTTGGAACATTTTGTCACCGGCCGACTCCAAAATTCAGCGATTCCCCATCTCAGCCCAGAAAGCAGGTAGAACAACTTTTGTCTTGTCTTTCAGATGCCTACCAAGGTAGTGTAAAAACTACTAAGAGAACTCCTGTCTGGCACCTTCCCCGGTGGAGTTGTGCATGGGGTGTGTTTGGAACATTTTGTCACCAGCCGAGTCCAAAATTCAGCGTTTCCCCATCTCAGCCCAGAAAGCAGGTAGAACAACTTTTGTGGTGCCTTTCAGCTGCCTACCAAGGTAGTGTAAAAACTACCAAGACAACTCCTGTCTGGCACCTTCCCCGGTGGAGTTGTGCATGGGGTGTGTTTGGAACATTTTGTCACCAGCCGACTCCAAAATTCAGCGGTTCCCCATCTCAGCCCACAAAGCAGGTACAACTTCTTTTCTTGTGCCTTTCAGCTGCCTACCAAGGTAGTGTAAAAACTACCAACAGAATTCGTTCCTGGCACCTTCCCCGGTGGAGTTGTGCATGGGGTGTGTTTGGAACATTTTGTCACCGGCCGACTCCAAAATTCAGCGATTCCCCATCTCAGCCCAGAAAGCAGGTAGAACAACTTTTGTGGTGTCTTTCAGATGCCTACCGGAGCAATGTAAAAACTACCAGGAGAACTCCTGTCTGGCACCTTCCCCGGTGGAGTTGTGCATGGGGTGTGTTTGGAACATTTTGTCACCGGCCGACTCCAAAATTCAGCGGTTCCCCATCTCAGCCCAGAAAGCAGGTAGAACAACTTTTGTGGTGTCTTTCAGATGCCTACCGGAGCAATGTAAAAACTACCAGGAGAACTCCTGTCTGGCACCTTCCCCGGTGGAGTTGTGCATGGGGTGTGTTTGGAACATTTTGTCACCGGCCGACTCCAAAATTCAGCGATTCCCCATCTCAGCCCCGAAAGCAGGTAGAACAACTTTTGTGGTGCCTTTCAAATGCCTACCAAGGTAGTGTAAAAACTACTAAGAGAACTCCTGTCTGGCACCTTCCCCGGTGGAGTTGTGCATGGGGTGTGTTTAGAACATTTTGTCACCAGCCGAGTCCAAAATTCAGCGGTTCCCCATCTCAGCCCAGAAAGCAGGTAGAACAACTTTTGTGGTGCCTTTCAAATGCCTACCAAGGTAGTGTAAAAACTACCAAGAGAACTCCTGTCTGGCACCTTCCCCGGTGGAGTTGTGCAGGGGGTGTGTTTGGAACATTTTGTCACCGGCCGACTCCAAAATTCAGCGATTCCCCATCTCAGCCCAGAAAGCAGGTAGAACAACTTTTGTGGTGTCTTTTAGCTGCCTACCAAGGTAGTGTAAAAACTACCAGGAGAACTCCTGTCTGGCACCTTCCCCGGTGGAGTTGTGCATGGGGTGTGTTTGGAACATTTTGTCACCAGCCGAGTCCAAAATTCAGCGGTTCCCCATCTCAGCCCAGAAAGCAGGTAGAACAACTTTTGTGGTGCCTTTCAGCTGCCTATCAAGGTAGTGTAAAAACTACCAAGAGAACTCCTGTCTGGCACCTTCCCCGGTGGAGTTGTGCATGGGGTGTGTTTGGAACATTTTGTCACCGGCCGACTCCAAAATTCAGCGGTTCCCCATCTCAGCCCAGAAAGCAGGAAGAACAACTTTTGTGGTGCCTTTCAAATGCCTACCAAGGTAGTGTAAAAACTACCAGGAGAACTCCTGTCTGGCACCTTCCCCGGTGGAGTTGTGCATGGGGTGTGTTTGGAACATTTTGTCACCAGCCGACTCCAAAATTCAGCGTTTCCCCATCTCAGCCCAGAAAGCAGGTAGAACAACTTTTGTGGTGCCTTTCAAATGCCCACCAAGGTAGTGTAAAAACTATCAGGAGAACTCCTGTCTGGCACCTTCCGTGGTGGAGTTGTGCATGGGGTGTCTTTGGAACATTTTGTCACCAGCCGAGTCCAAAATTCAGCGTTTCCCCATCTCAGCCCAGAAAGCAGGTAGAACAACTTTTGTGGTGTCTTTCAGATGCCTACCGGAGCAATGTAAAAACTACCAGGAGAACTCCTGTCTGGCACCTTCCCCGGTGGAGTTGTGCATGGGGTGTGTTTGGAACATTTTGTCACCGGCCGAGTCCAAAATTCAGCTGTTCCCCATCTCAGCCCAGAAAGCAGGTAGAACAACTTTTGTGGTGCCTTTCAGCTGCCTACCAAGGTAGTGTAAAAACTACCAAGAGAACTCCTGTCTGGCACCTTCCCCGGTGGAGTTGTGCATGGGGTGTGTTTGGAACATTTTGTCACCGGCCGACTCCAAAATTCAGCTGTTCCCCATCTCAGACCAGAAAGCAGGAAGAACAACTTTTGTGGTGCCTTTCAAATGCCTACCAAGGTAGTGTAAAAACTACCAGGAGAACTCCTGTCTGGCACCTTCCCCGGTGGAGTTGTGCAGGGGGTGTGTTTGGAACATTTTGTCACCAGCCGACTCCAAAATTCAGCGTTTCCCCATCTCAGCCCAGAAAGCAGGTAGAACAACTTTTGTGGTGCCTTTCAAATGCCCACCAAGGTAGTGTAAAAACTACCAGGAGAACTCCTGTCTGGCACCTTCCGTGGTGGAGTTGTGCATGGGGTGTGTTTGGAACATTTTGTCACCAGCCGAGTCCAAAATTCAGCTGTTCCCCATCTCAGCCCAGAAAGCAGATAGAACAACTTTTGTGGTGCCTTTCAGCTGCCTACCAAGGTAGTGTAAAAACTACCAGGAGAACTCCTGTCTGGCACCTTCCCCGGTGGAGTTGTGCGTGGGGTGTGTTTGGAACATTTTGTCACCAGCCGAGTCCAAAATTCAGCGGTTCCCCATCTCAGCCCAGAAAGCAGGTAGAACAACTTTTGTAGTGCCTTTCTCTTGCCTACCGGGGTAGTGTAAAAACTACCAAGAGAACTCGTTTCTGGCACCTTCCCCGGAGGAGTTGTGCAGGGGGTGTGTTTGGAACATTTTGTCACCGGCCGACTCCAAAATTCAGCGGTTCCCCATCTCAGCCCAGAAAGCAGGTAGAACAACTTTTGTGGTGCCTTTCAGATGCCTACCAAGGTAGTGTAAAAACTACCAAGAGAACTCCTGTCTGGCACCTTCCCCGGTGGAGTTGTGCAGGGGGTGTGTTTGGAACATTTTGTCACCGGCCGACTCCAAAATTCAGCGGTTCCCCATCTCAGACCAGAAAGCAGGAAGAACAACTTTTGTGGTGCCTTTCAAATGCCTACCAAGGTAGTGTAAAAACTACCAGGAGAACTCCTGTCTGGCACCTTTCCCGGTGGACTTGTGCAGGGGGTGTGTTTGGAACATTTTGTCACCAGCCGAGTCCAAAATTCAGCGTTTCCCCATCTCAGCCCAGAAAGCAGGTAGAACAACTTTTGTGGTGCCTTTCAAATGCCCACCAAGGTAGTGTAAAAACTATCAGGAGAACTCCTGTCTGGCACCTTCCGTGGTGGAGTTGTGCATGGGGTGTCTTTGGAACATTTTGTCACCAGCCGAGTCCAAAATTCAGCGTTTCCCCATCTCAGCCCAGAAAGCAGGTAGAACAACTTTTGTGGTGTCTTTCAGATGCCTACCAAGGTAGTGTAAAAACTACCAGGAGAACTCCTGTCTGGCACCTTCCCCGGTGGAGTTGTGCATGGGGTGTGTTTGGAACATTTTGTCACCGGCCGAGTCCAAAATTCAGCTGTTCCCCATCTCAGCCCAGAAAGCAGGTAGAACAACTTTTGTGGTGCCTTTCAGCTGCCTACCAAGGTAGTGTAAAAACTACCAAGAGAACTCCTGTCTGGCACCTTCCCCGGTGGAGTTGTGCATGGGGTGTGTTTGGAACATTTTGTCACCGGCCGACTCCAAAATTCAGCGGTTCCCCATCTCAGACCAGAAAGCAGGAAGAACAACTTTTGTGGTGCCTTTCAAATGCCTACCAAGGTAGTGTAAAAACTACCAGGAGAACTCCTGTCTGGCACCTTCCCCGGTGGAGTTGTGCAGGGGGTGTGTTTGGAACATTTTGTCACCAGCCGACTCCAAAATTCAGCGGTTCCCCATCTCAGCCCAGAAAGCAGGTAGAACAACTTTTGTGGTGCCTTTCAAATGCCTACCAAGGTAGTGTAAAAACTACCAAGAGAACTCCTGTCTGGCACCTTCCCCGGTGGAGTTGTGCAGGGGGTGTGTTTGGAACATTTTGTCACCGGCCGACTCCAAAATTCAGCGATTCCCCATCTCAGCCCAGAAAGCAGGTAGAACAACTTTTGTGGTGTCTTTTAGCTGCCTACCAAGGTAGTGTAAAAACTACCAGGAGAACTCCTGTCTGGCACCTTCCCCGGTGGAGTTGTGCATGGGGTGTGTTTGGAACATTTTGTCACCAGCCGAGTCCAAAATTCAGCGGTTCCCCATCTCAGCCCAGAAAGCAGGTAGAACAACTTTTGTGGTGCCTTTCAGCTGCCTATCAAGGTAGTGTAAAAACTACCAAGAGAACTCCTGTCTGGCACCTTCCCCGGTGGAGTTGTGCATGGGGTGTGTTTGGAACATTTTGTCACCGGCCGACTCCAAAATTCAGCGGTTCCCCATCTCAGCCCAGAAAGCAGGAAGAACAACTTTTGTGGTGCCTTTCAAATGCCTACCAAGGTAGTGTAAAAACTACCAGGAGAACTCCTGTCTGGCACCTTCCCCGGTGGAGTTGTGCATGGGGTGTGTTTGGAACATTTTGTCACCAGCCGACTCCAAAATTCAGCGTTTCCCCATCTCAGCCCAGAAAGCAGGTAGAACAACTTTTGTGGTGCCTTTCAAATGCCCACCAAGGTAGTGTAAAAACTATCAGGAGAACTCCTGTCTGGCACCTTCCGTGGTGGAGTTGTGCATGGGGTGTCTTTGGAACATTTTGTCACCAGCCGAGTCCAAAATTCAGCGTTTCCCCATCTCAGCCCAGAAAGCAGGTAGAACAACTTTTGTGGTGTCTTTCAGATGCCTACCGGAGCAATGTAAAAACTACCAGGAGAACTCCTGTCTGGCACCTTCCCCGGTGGAGTTGTGCATGGGGTGTGTTTGGAACATTTTGTCACCGGCCGAGTCCAAAATTCAGCTGTTCCCCATCTCAGCCCAGAAAGCAGGTAGAACAACTTTTGTGGTGCCTTTCAGCTGCCTACCAAGGTAGTGTAAAAACTACCAAGAGAACTCCTGTCTGGCACCTTCCCCGGTGGAGTTGTGCATGGGGTGTGTTTGGAACATTTTGTCACCGGCCGACTCCAAAATTCAGCTGTTCCCCATCTCAGACCAGAAAGCAGGAAGAACAACTTTTGTGGTGCCTTTCAAATGCCTACCAAGGTAGTGTAAAAACTACCAGGAGAACTCCTGTCTGGCACCTTCCCCGGTGGAGTTGTGCAGGGGGTGTGTTTGGAACATTTTGTCACCAGCCGACTCCAAAATTCAGCGTTTCCCCATCTCAGCCCAGAAAGCAGGTAGAACAACTTTTGTGGTGCCTTTCAAATGCCCACCAAGGTAGTGTAAAAACTACCAGGAGAACTCCTGTCTGGCACCTTCCCCGGTGGAGTTGTGCATGGGGTGTGTTTGGAACATTTTGTCACCAGCCGAGTCCAAAATTCAGCTGTTCCCCATCTCAGCCCAGAAAGCAGATAGAACAACTTTTGTGGTGCCTTTCAGCTGCCTACCAAGGTAGTGTAAAAACTACCAGGAGAACTCCTGTCTGGCACCTTCCCCGGTGGAGTTGTGCGTGGGGTGTGTTTGGAACATTTTGTCACCAGCCGAGTCCAAAATTCAGCGGTTCCCCATCTCAGCCCAGAAAGCAGGTAGAACAACTTTTGTAGTGCCTTTCTCTTGCCTACCGGGGTAGTGTAAAAACTACCAAGAGAACTCGTTTCTGGCACCTTCCCCGGAGGAGTTGTGCAGGGGGTGTGTTTGGAACATTTTGTCACCGGCCGACTCCAAAATTCAGCGGTTCCCCATCTCAGCCCAGAAAGCAGGTAGAACAACTTTTGTGGTGCCTTTCAGCTTCCTACCAAGGTAGTGTAAAAACTACCAAGAGAACTCCTGTCTGGCACCTTCCCCGGTGGAGTTGTGCAGGGGGTGTGTTTGGAACATTTTGTCACCGGCCGACTCCAAAATTCAGCGGTTCCCCATCTCAGACCAGAAAGCAGGAAGAACAACTTTTGTGGTGCCTTTCAAATGCCTACCAAGGTAGTGTAAAAACTACCAGGAGAACTCCTGTCTGGCACCTTTCCCGGTGGACTTGTGCAGGGGGTGTGTTTGGAACATTTTGTCACCAGCCGAGTCCAAAATTCAGCGTTTCCCCATCTCAGCCCAGAAAGCAGGTAGAACAACTTTTGTGGTGCCTTTCAAATGCCCACCAAGGTAGTGTAAAAACTATCAGGAGAACTCCTGTCTGGCACCTTCCGTGGTGGAGTTGTGCATGGGGTGTCTTTGGAACATTTTGTCACCAGCCGAGTCCAAAATTCAGCGTTTCCCCATCTCAGCCCAGAAAGCAGGTAGAACAACTTTTGTGGTGTCTTTCAGATGCCTACCGGAGCAATGTAAAAACTACCAGGAGAACTCCTGTCTGGCACCTTCCCCGGTGGAGTTGTGCATGGGGTGTGTTTGGAACATTTTGTCACCGGCCGAGTCCAAAATTCAGCTGTTCCCCATCTCAGCCCAGAAAGCAGGTAGAACAACTTTTGTGGTGCCTTTCAGCTGCCTACCAAGGTAGTGTAAAAACTACCAAGAGAACTCCTGTCTGGCACCTTCCCCGGTGGAGTTGTGCATGGGGTGTGTTTGGAACATTTTGTCACCGGCCGACTCCAAAATTCAGCGGTTCCCCATCTCAGACCAGAAAGCAGGAAGAACAACTTTTGTGGTGCCTTTCAAATGCCTACCAAGGTAGTGTAAAAACTACCAGGAGAACTCCTGTCTGGCACCTTCCCCGGTGGAGTTGTGCAGGGGGTGTGTTTGGAACATTTTGTCACCAGCCGACTCCAAAATTCAGCGTTTCCCCATCTCAGCCCAGAAAGCAGGTAGAACAACTTTTGTGGTGCCTTTCAAATGCCCACCAAGGTAGTGTAAAAACTACCAGGAGAACTCCTGTCTGGCACCTTCCCCGGTGGAGTTGTGCATGGGGTGTGTTTGGAACATTTTTTCACCGGCCGAGTCCAAAATTCAGCGGTTCCCCATCTCAGCCCAGAAAGCAGGTAGAAAAACTTTTGTGGTGCCTTTCAGCTGCCTACCGGAGCAATGTAAAAACTACCAGGAGAACTCCTGTCTGGCACCTTCCCCGGTGGAGTTGTGCATGGGGTGTGTTTGGAACATTTTGTCACCGGCCGACTCCAAAATTCAGCGGTTCCCCATCTCAGCCCAGAAAGCAGGTAGAACAACTTTTGTAGTGCCTTTCTCTTGCCTACCGGGGTAGTGTAAAAACTACCAACAGAACTCGTTTCTGGCACCTTCCCCGGAGGAGTTGTGCAGGGGGTGTGTTTGGAACATTTTGTCACCGGCCGACTCCAAAATTCAGCGGTTCCCCATCTCAGCCCAGAAAGCAGGTAGAACAACTTTTGTGGTGCCTTTCAAATGCCTACCAAGGTAGTGTAAAAACTACCAGGAGAACTCCTGTCTGGCACCTTCCCCGGTGGAGTTGTGCAGGGGGTGTGTTTGGAACATTTTGTCACCAGCCGACTCCAAAATTCAGCGTTTCCCCATCTCAGCCCAGAAAGCAGGTAGAACAACTTTTGTGGTGCCTTTCAGCTGCCTACCAAGGTAGTGTAAAAACTACCAAGAGAACTCCTGTCTGGCACCTTCCCCGGTGGAGTTGTGCATGGGGTGTGTTTGGAACATTTTGTCACCGGCCGACTCCAAAATTCAGCGGTTCCCCATCTCAGCCCAGAAAGCAGGTAGAACAACTTTTGTAGTGCCTTTCTCTTGCCTACCGGGGTAGTGTAAAAACTACCAGGAGAACTCCTGTCACCTTCCCCGGTGGAGTTGTGCAGGGGGTGTGTTTGGAACATTTTGTCACCGGCCGACTCCAAAATTCAGCGGTTCCCCATCTCAGCCCAGAAAGCAGGTAGAACAACTTTTGTGGTGTCTTTCAGATGCCTACCAAGGTAGTGTAAAAACTACCAGGAGAACTCCTGTCTGGCACCTTCCCCGGTGGAGTTGTGCATGGGGTGTGTTTGGAACATTTTGTCACCAGCCGAGTCCAAAATTCAGCGGTTCCCCATCTCAGCCCAGAAAGCAGGTAGAACAACTTTTGTGGTGTCTTTCAGATGCCTACCAAGGTAGTGTAAAAACTACTAAGAGAACTCCTGTCTGGCACCTTCCCCGGTGGAGTTGTGCATGGGGTGTGTTTGGAACATTTTGTCACCAGCCGAGTCCAAAATTCAGCGATTCCCCATCTCAGCCCAGAAAGCAGGTAGAACAACTTTTGTGGTGCCTTTCAGCTGCCTACCAAGGTAGTGTAAAAACTACCAAGAGAACTCCTGCCTGGCACCTTCCCCGGTGGAGTTGTGCATGGGGTGTGTTTGGAACATTTTGTCACCAGCCGAGTCCAAAATTCAGCGTTTCCCCATCTCAGCCCAGAAAGCAGGTAGAACAACTTTTGTGGTGCCTTTCAGCTGCCTACCAAGGTAGTGTAAAAACTACCAAGAGAACTCCTGTCTGGCACCTTCCCCGGTGGAGTTGTGCATGGGGTGTGTTTGGAACATTTTGTCACCGGCCGACTCCAAAATTCAGCGGTTCCCCATCTCAGCCCAGAAAGCAGGAAGAACAACTTTTGTGGTGCCTTTCAAATGCCTACCAAGGTAGTGTAAAAACTACCAGGAGAACTCCTGTCTGGCACCTTCCCCGGTGGAGTTGTGCAGGGGGTGTGTTTGGAACATTTTGTCACCAGCCGAGTCCAAAATTCAGCGTTTCCCCATCTCAGCCCAGAAAGCAGGTAGAACAACTTTTGTGGTGCCTTTCAGCTGCCTACCAAGGTAGTGTAAAAACTACCAAGAGAACTCCTGTCTGGCACCTTCCCCGGTGGAGTTGTGCATGGGGTGTGTTTGGAACATTTTGTCACCGGCCGACTCCAAAATTCAGCGGTTCCCCATCTCAGACCAGAAAGCAGGAAGAACAACTTTTGTGGTGCCTTTCAAATGCCTACCAAGGTAGTGTAAAAACTACCAGGAGAACTCCTGTCTGGCACCTTCCCCGGTGGAGTTGTGCAGGGGGTGTGTTTGGAACATTTTGTCACCGGCCGAGTCCAAAATTCAGCGGTTCCCCATCTCAGCCCAGAAAGCAGGTAGAACAACTTTTGTGGTGCCTTTCAGCTGCCTACCAAGGTAGTGTAAAAACTACCAAGAGAACTCCTGTCTGGCACCTTCCCCGGTGGAGTTGTGCATGGGGTGTGTTTGGAACATTTTTTCACCGGCCGACTCCAAAATTCAGCGGTTCCCCATCTCAGCCCAGAAAGCAGGTAGAACAACTTTTGTAGTGCCTTTCTCTTGCCTACCGGGGTAGTGTAAAAACTACCAACAGAACTCGTTTCTGGCACCTTCCCCGGAGGAGTTGTGCAGGGGGTGTGTTTGGAACATTTTGTCACCGGCCGACTCCAAAATTCAGCGGTTCCCCATCTCAGCCCAGAAAGCAGGTAGAACAACTTTTGTGGTGTCTTTCAGATGCCTACCAAGGTAGTGTAAAAACTACCAGGAGAACTCCTGTCTGGCACCTTCCCCGGTGGAGTTGTGCATGGGGTGTGTTTGGAACATTTTGTCACCAGCCGAGTCCAAAATTCAGCGGTTCCCCATCTCAGCCCACAAAGCAGGTAGAACAACTTTTGTGGTGTCTTTCAGATGCCTACCAAGGTAGTGTAAAAACTACCAAGAGAACTCCTGTCTGGCACCTTCCCCGGTGGAGTTGTGCAGGTGGTGTGTTTGGAACATTTTGTCACCAGCCGAGTCCAAAATTCAGCGATTCCCCATCTCAGCCCAGAAAGCAGGT
Source organism: Falco biarmicus (assembly GCF_023638135.1). Lineage (NCBI taxonomy): Eukaryota > Metazoa > Chordata > Aves > Falconiformes > Falconidae > Falco > Falco biarmicus. Next base: position 34,682,281 of record NC_079299.1, read on the forward strand.
AGAACAACTTTTGTGGTGCCTTTCAGCTGCCTACCAAGGTAGTGTAAAAACTACCAAGAGAACTCCTGCCTGGCACCTTCCCCGGTGGAGTTGTGCATGGGGTGTGTTTGGAACATTTTGTCACCGGCCGAGTCCAAAATTCAGCGGTTCCCCATCTCAGCCCAGAAAGCAGGTAGAACAACTTTTGTGGTGCCTTTCAGCTGCCTACCAAGGTAGTGTAAAAACTACCAAGAGAACTCCTGTCTGGCACCTTCCCCGGTGGAGTTGTGCATGGGGTGTGTTTGGAACATTTTGTCACCGGCCGACTCCAAAATTCAGCGGTTCCCCATCTCAGACCAGAAAGCAGGAAGAACAACTTTTGTGGTGCCTTTCAAATGCCTACCAAGGTAGTGTAAAAACTACCAGGAGAACTCCTGTCTGGCACCTTCCCCGGTGGAGTTGTGCAGGGGGTGTGTTTGGAACACTTTGTCACCAGCCGACTCCAAAATTCAGCGTTTCCCCATCTCAGCCCAGAAAGCAGGTAGAACAACTTTTGTGGTGCCTTTCAAATGCCCACCAAGGTAGTGTAAAAACTACCAGGAGAACTCCTGTCTGGCACCTTCCCCGGTGGAGTTGTGCATGGGGTGTGTTTGGAACATTTTGTCACCAGCCGACTCCAAAATTCAGCGTTTCCCCATCTCAGCCCAGAAAGCAGGTAGAACAACTTTTGTGGTGCCTTTCAAATGCCCACCAAGGTAGTGTAAAAACTACCAGGAGAACTCCTGTCTGGCACCTTCCGTGGTGGAGTTGTGCATGGGGTGTGTTTGGAACATTTTGTCACCAGCCGAGTCCAAAATTCAGCGTTTCCCCATCTCAGCCCAGAAAGCAGGTAGAACAACTTTTGTGGTGCCTTTCAGCTGCCTACCAAGGTAGTGTAAAAACTACCAAGAGAACTCCTGTCTGGCACCTTCCCCGGTGGAGTTGTGCATGGGGTGTGTTTGGAACATTTTGTCACCAGCCGAGTCCAAAATTCAGCGGTTCCCCATCTCAGCCCAGAAAGCAGGTAGAACAACTTTTGTGGTGCCTTTCAGCTGCCTACCAAGGTAGTGTAAAAACTACCAAGAGAACTCCTGTCTGGCACCTTCCCCGGTGGAGTTGTGCATGGGGTGTGTTTGGAACATTTTGTCACCGGCCGACTCCAAAATTCAGCGGTTCCCCATCTCAGCCCAGAAAGCAGGTAGAACAACTTTTGTGGTGTCTTTCAGATGCCTACCGGAGCAATGTAAAAACTACCAGGAGAACTCCTGTCTGGCACCTTCCCCGGTGGAGTTGTGCATGGGGTGTGTTTGGAACATTTTGTCACCGGCCGACTCCAAAATTCAGCGGTTCCCCATCTCAGCCCAGAAAGCAGGTAGAACAACTTTTGTGGTGTCTTTCAGATGCCTACTGGAGCAATGTAAAAACTACCAGGAGAACTCCTGTCTGGCACCTTCCCCGGTGGAGTTGTGCATGGGGTGTGTTTGGAACATTTTGTCACCGGCCGACTCCAAAATTCAGCGGTTCCCCATCTCAGCCCCGAAAGCAGGTAGAACAACTTTTGTGGTGCCTTTCAAATGCCTACCAAGGTAGTGTAAAAACTACTAAGAGAACTCCTGTCTGGCACCTTCCCCGGCGGAGTTGTGCATGGGGTGTGTTTAGAACATTTTGTCACCAGCCGAGTCCAAAATTCAGCTGTTCCCCATCTCAGCCCAGAAAGCCGGTAGAACAACTTTTGTGGTGTTTTTCAGATGCCTACCAAGGTAGTGTAAAAACTACTAAGAAAACTCCTGTCTGGCACCTTCCCCGGTGGAGTTGTGCATGGGGTGTGTTTGGAACATTTTGTCACCGGCCGAGTCCAAAATTCAGCGATTCCCCATCTCAGCCCAGAAAGCAGGTAGAACAACTTTTGTGGTGTCTTTCAGATGCCTACCAAGGTAGTGTAAAAACTACTAAGAGAACTCCTGTCTGGCACCTTCCCCGGTGGAGTTGTGCATGGGGTGTGTTTGGAACATTTTGTCACCAGCCGACTCCAAAATTCAGCGATTCCCCATCTCAGCCCCGAAAGCAGGTAGAACAACTTTTGTCTTGTCTTTCAGATGCCTACCAAGGTAGTGTAAAAACTACTAAGAGAACTCCTGTCTGGCACCTTCCCCGGTGGAGTTGTGCATGGGGTGTGTTTGGAACATTTTTTCACCGGCCGAGTCCAAAATTCAGCGGTTCCCCATCTCAGCCCAGAAAGCAGGTAGAACAACTTTTGTGGTGTCTTTCAGATGCCTACCAAGGTAGTGTAAAAACTACCAGGAGAACTCCTGTCTGGCACCTTCCCCGGTGGAGTTGTGCATGGGGTGTGTTTGGAACATTTTGTCACCAGCCGAGTCCAAAATTCAGCGTTTCCCCATCTCAGCCCAGAAAGCAGGTAGAACAACTTTTGTGGTGCCTTTCAGCTGCCTACCAAGGTAGTGTAAAAACTACCAAGAGAACTCCTGTCTGGCACCTTCCCCGGTGGAGTTGTGCAGGGGGTGTGTTTGGAACATTTTGTCACCAGCCGACTCCAAAATTCAGCTGTTCCCCATCTCAGCCCACAAAGCAGGTACAACTTCTTTTCTTGTGCCTTTCAGCTGCCTACCAAGGTAGTGTAAAAACTACCAACAGAATTCGTTCCTGGCACCTTCCCCGGTGGAGTTGTGCATGGGGTGTGTTTGGAACATTTTGTCACCGGCCGACTCCAAAATTCAGCGATTCCCCATCTCAGCCCAGAAAGCAGGTAGAACAACTTTTGTGGTGTCTTTCAGATGCCTACCGGAGCAATGTAAAAACTACCAGGAGAACTCCTGTCTGGCACCTTCCCCGGTGGAGTTGTGCATGGGGTGTTTTTGGAACATTTTGTCACCGGCCGACTCCAAAATTCAGCGGTTCCCCATCTCAGCCCAGAAAGCAGGTAGAACAACTTTTGTAGTGCCTTTCTCTTGCCTACCGGGGTAGTGTAAAAACTACCAACAGAACTCGTTTCTGGCACCTTCCCCGGAGGAGTTGTGCAGGGGGTGTGTTTGGAACATTTTGTCACCGGCCGAGTCCAAAATTCAGCGGTTCCCCATCTCAGCCCAGAAAGCAGGTAGAACAACTTTTGTGGTGTCTTTCAGATGCCTACCAAGGTAGTGTAAAAACTACCAGGAGAACTCCTGTCTGGCACCTTCCCCGGTGGAGTTGTGCATGGGGTGTGTTTGGAACATTTTGTCACCAGCCGAGTCCAAAATTCAGCGGTTCCCCATCTCAGCCCAGAAAGCAGGTAGAACAACTTTTGTGGTGTCTTTCAGATGCCTACCAAGGTAGTGTAAAAACTACCAAGAGAACTCCTGTCTGGCACCTTCCCCGGTGGAGTTGTGCAGGTGGTGTGTTTGGAACATTTTGTCACCAGCCGAGTCCAAAATTCAGCGATTCCCCATCTCAGCCCAGAAAGCAGGTAGAACAACTTTTGTGGTGCCTTTCAGCTGCCTACCAAGGTAGTGTAAAAACTACCAAGAGAACTCCTGCCTGGCACCTTCCCCGGTGGAGTTGTGCATGGGGTGTGTTTGGAACATTTTGTCACCGGCCGAGTCCAAAATTCAGCGGTTCCCCATCTCAGCCCAGAAAGCAGGTAGAACAACTTTTGTGGTGCCTTTCAGCTGCCTACCAAGGTAGTGTAAAAACTACCAAGAGAACTCCTGTCTGGCACCTTCCCCGGTGGAGTTGTGCATGGGGTGTGTTTGGAACATTTTGTCACCGGCCGACTCCAAAATTCAGCGGTTCCCCATCTCAGACCAGAAAGCAGGAAGAACAACTTTTGTGGTGCCTTTCAAATGCCTACCAAGGTAGTGTAAAAACTACCAGGAGAACTCCTGTCTGGCACCTTCCCCGGTGGAGTTGTGCAGGGGGTGTGTTTGGAACATTTTGTCACCAGCCGACTCCAAAATTCAGCGTTTCCCCATCTCAGCCCAGAAAGCAGGTAGAACAACTTTTGTGGTGCCTTTCAAATGCCCACCAAGGTAGTGTAAAAACTACCAGGAGAACTCCTGTCTGGCACCTTCCCCGGTGGAGTTGTGCATGGGGTGTGTTTGGAACATTTTGTCACCAGCCGAGTCCAAAATTCAGCGTTTCCCCATCTCAGCCCAGAAAGCAGGTAGAACAACTTTTGTGGTGCCTTTCAAATGCCCACCAAGGTAGTGTAAAAACTACCAGGAGAACTCCTGTCTGGCACCTTCCGTGGTGGAGTTGTGCATGGGGTGTGTTTGGAACATTTTGTCACCAGCCGAGTCCAAAATTCAGCGTTTCCCCATCTCAGCCCAGAAAGCAGGTAGAACAACTTTTGTGGTGCCTTTCAGCTGCCTACCAAGGTAGTGTAAAAACTACCAGGAGAACTCCTGTCTGGCACCTTCCCCGGTGGAGTTGTGCATGGGGTGTGTTTGGAACATTTTGTCACCGGCCGAGTCCAAAATTCAGCGGTTCCCCATCTCAGCCCAGAAAGCAGGTAGAACAACTTTTGTGGTGCCTTTCAGCTGCCTACCAAGGTAGTGTAAAAACTACCAAGAGAACTCCTGTCTGGCACCTTCCCCGGTGGAGTTGTGCATGGGGTGTGTTTGGAACATTTTGTCACCGGCCGACTCCAAAATTCAGCGGTTCCCCATCTCAGCCCAGAAAGCAGGTAGAACAACTTTTGTGGTGTCTTTCAGATGCCTACCGGAGCAATGTAAAAACTACCAGGAGAACTCCTGTCTGGCACCTTCCCCGGTGGAGTTGTGCATGGGGTGTGTTTGGAACATTTTGTCACCGGCCGACTCCAAAATTCAGCGGTTCCCCATCTCAGCCCAGAAAGCAGGTAGAACAACTTTTGTGGTGTCTTTCAGATGCCTACTGGAGCAATGTAAAAACTACCAGGAGAACTCCTGTCTGGCACCTTCCCCGGTGGAGTTGTGCATGGGGTGTGTTTGGAACATTTTGTCACCGGCCGACTCCAAAATTCAGCGGTTCCCCATCTCAGCCCCGAAAGCAGGTAGAACAACTTTTGTGGTGCCTTTCAAATGCCTACCAAGGTAGTGTAAAAACTACTAAGAGAACTCCTGTCTGGCACCTTCCCCGGCGGAGTTGTGCATGGGGTGTGTTTAGAACATTTTGTCACCAGCCGAGTCCAAAATTCAGCTGTTCCCCATCTCAGCCCAGAAAGCCGGTAGAACAACTTTTGTGGTGTTTTTCAGATGCCTACCAAGGTAGTGTAAAAACTACTAAGAAAACTCCTGTCTGGCACCTTCCCCGGTGGAGTTGTGCATGGGGTGTGTTTGGAACATTTTGTCACCGGCCGAGTCCAAAATTCAGCGATTCCCCATCTCAGCCCAGAAAGCAGGTAGAACAACTTTTGTGGTGTCTTTCAGATGCCTACCAAGGTAGTGTAAAAACTACTAAGAGAACTCCTGTCTGGCACCTTCCCCGGTGGAGTTGTGCATGGGGTGTGTTTGGAACATTTTGTCACCAGCCGACTCCAAAATTCAGCGATTCCCCATCTCAGCCCCGAAAGCAGGTAGAACAACTTTTGTCTTGTCTTTCAGATGCCTACCAAGGTAGTGTAAAAACTACTAAGAGAACTCCTGTCTGGCACCTTCCCCGGTGGAGTTGTGCGTGGGGTGTGTTTGGAACATTTTGTCACCGGCCGACTCCAAAATTCAGCGATTCCCCATCTCAGCCCCGAAAGCAGGTAGAACAACTTTTGTCTTGTCTTTCAGATGCCTACCAAGGTAGTGTGAAAACTACTAAGAGAACTCCTGTCTGGCACCTTCCCCGGTGGAGTTGTGCATGGGGTGTGTTTGGAACATTTTGTCACCAGCCGAGTCCAAAATTCAGCGTTTCCCCATCTCAGCCCAGAAAGCAGGTAGAACAACTTTTGTGGTGCCTTTCAAATGCCTACCAAGGTAGTGTAAAAACTACCAAGAGAACTCCTGTCTGGCACCTTCCCCGGTGGAGTTGTGCATGGGGTGTGTTTGGAACATTTTGTCACCAGCCGACTCCAAAATTCAGCTGTTCCCCATCTCAGCCCACAAAGCAGGTACAACTTCTTTTCTTGTGCCTTTCAGCTGCCTACCAAGGTAGTGTAAAAACTACCAACAGAATTCGTTCCTGGCACCTTCCCCGGTGGAGTTGTGCATGGGGTGTGTTTGGAACATTTTGTCACCGGCCGACTCCAAAATTCAGCGATTCCCCATCTCAGCCCAGAAAGCAGGTAGAACAACTTTTGTGGTGTCTTTCAGATGCCTACCGGAGCAATGTAAAAACTACCAGGAGAACTCCTGTCTGGCACCTTCCCCGGTGGAGTTGTGCATGGGGTGTGTTTGGAACATTTTGTCACCGGCCGACTCCAAAATTCAGCGGTTCCCCATCTCAGCCCAGAAAGCAGGTAGAACAACTTTTGTGGTGTCTTTCAGATGCCTACCGGAGCAATGTAAAAACTACCAGGAGAACTCCTGTCTGGCACCTTCCCCGGTGGAGTTGTGCATGGGGTGTGTTTGGAACATTTTGTCACCGGCCGACTCCAAAATTCAGCGATTCCCCATCTCAGCCCAGAAAGCAGGTAGAACAACTTTTGTGGTGCCTTTCAAATGCCTACCAAGGTAGTGTAAAAACTACTAAGAGAACTCCTGTCTGGCACCTTCCCCGGTGGAGTTGTGCATGGGGTGTGTTTATAACATTTTGTCACCAGCCGAGTCCAAAATTCAGCGGTTCCCCATCTCAGCCCAGAAAGCAGGTAGAACAACTTTTGTGGTGCCTTTCAAATGCCTACCAAGGTAGTGTAAAAACTACCAAGAGAACTCCTGTCTGGCACCTTCCCCGGTGGAGTTGTGCAGGGGGTGTGTTTGGAACATTTTGTCACCGGCCGACTCCAAAATTCAGCGATTCCCCATCTCAGCCCAGAAAGCAGGTAGAACAACTTTTGTGGTGCCTTTCAGCTGCCTACCAAGGTAGTGTAAAAACTACCAGGAGAACTCCTGTCTGGCACCTTCCCCGGTGGAGTTGTGCATGGGGTGTGTTTGGAACATTTTGTCACCAGCCGAGTCCAAAATTCAGCGGTTCCCCATCTCAGCCCAGAAAGCAGGTAGAACAACTTTTGTGGTGCCTTTCAGCTGCCTATCAAGGTAGTGTAAAAACTACCAAGAGAACTCCTGTCTGGCACCTTCCCCGGTGGAGTTGTGCATGGGGTGTGTTTGGAACATTTTGTCACCGGCCGACTCCAAAATTCAGCGGTTCCCCATCTCAGACCAGAAAGCAGGAAGAACAACTTTTGTGGTGCCTTTCAAATGCCTACCAAGGTAGTGTAAAAACTACCAGGAGAACTCCTGTCTGGCACCTTCCCCGGTGGAGTTGTGCAGGGGGTGTGTTTGGAACATTTTGTCACCAGCCGAGTCCAAAATTCAGCGTTTCCCCATCTCAGCCCAGAAAGCAGGTAGAACAACTTTTGTGGTGCCTTTCAGCTTCCTACCAAGGTAGTGTAAAAACTACCAAGAGAACTCCTGTCTGGCACCTTCCCCGGTGGAGTTGTGCAGGGGGTGTGTTTGGAACATTTTGTCACCGGCCGACTCCAAAATTCAGCGGTTCCCCATCTCAGACCAGAAAGCAGGAAGAACAACTTTTGTGGTGCCTTTCAAATGCCTACCAAGGTAGTGTAAAAACTACCAGGAGAACTCCTGTCTGGCACCTTTCCCGGTGGAGTTGTGCAGGGGGTGTGTTTGGAACATTTTGTCACCAGCCGAGTCCAAAATTCAGCGTTTCCCCATCTCAGCCCAGAAAGCAGGTAGAACAACTTTTGTGGTGTCTTTCAGATGCCTACCGGAGCAATGTAAAAACTACCAGGAGAACTCCTGTCTGGCACCTTCCCCGGTGGAGTTGTGCATGGGGTGTGTTTGGAACATTTTGTCACCGGCCGAGTCCAAAATTCAGCTGTTCCCCATCTCAGCCCAGAAAGCAGGTAGAACAACTTTTGTGGTGCCTTTCAGCTGCCTACCAAGGTAGTGTAAAAACTACCAAGAGAACTCCTGTCTGGCACCTTCCCCGGTGGAGTTGTGCATGGGGTGTGTTTGGAACATTTTGTCACCGGCCGACTCCAAAATTCAGCGGTTCCCCATCTCAGACCAGAAAGCAGGAAGAACAACTTTTGTGGTGCCTTTCAAATGCCTACCAAGGTAGTGTAAAAACTACCAGGAGAACTCCTGTCTGGCACCTTCCCCGGTGGAGTTGTGCAGGGGGTGTGTTTGGAACATTTTGTCACCAGCCGACTCCAAAATTCAGCGTTTCCCCATCTCAGCCCAGAAAGCAGGTAGAACAACTTTTGTGGTGCCTTTCAAATGCCCACCAAGGTAGTGTAAAAACTACCAGGAGAACTCCTGTCTGGCACCTTCCGTGGTGGAGTTGTGCATGGGGTGTGTTTGGAACATTTTGTCACCAGCCGAGTCCAAAATTCAGCTGTTCCCCATCTCAGCCCAGAAAGCAGATAGAACAACTTTTGTGGTGCCTTTCAGCTGCCTACCAAGGTAGTGTAAAAACTACCAGGAGAACTCCTGTCTGGCACCTTCCCCGGTGGAGTTGTGCGTGGGGTGTGTTTGGAACATTTTGTCACCGGCCGACTCCAAAATTCAGCGATTCCCCATCTCAGCCCAGAAAGCAGGTAGAACAACTTTTGTCGTGTCTTTCAGATGCCTACCAAGGTAGTGTAAAAACTACCAGGAGAACTCCTGTCTGGCACCTTCCCCGGTGGAGTTGTGCATGGGGTGTGTTTGGAACATTTTGTCACCAGCCGAGTCCAAAATTCAGCGTTTCCCCATCTCAGCCCAGAAAGCAGGTAGAACAACTTTTGTGGTGCCTTTCAGCTGCCTACCAAGGTAGTGTAAAAACTACTAAGAGAACTCCTGTCTGGCACCTTCCCCGGTGGAGTTGTGCATGGGGTGTGTTTGGAACATTTTGTCACCAGCCGACTCCAAAATTCAGCGATTCCCCATCTCAGCCCCGAAAGCAGGTAGAACAACTTTTGTCTTGTCTTTCAGATGCCTACCAAGGTAGTGTAAAAACTACTAAGAGAACTCCTGTCTGGCACCTTCCCCGGTGGAGTTGTGCATGGGGTGTGTTTGGAACATTTTTTCACCGGCCGAGTCCAAAATTCAGCGGTTCCCCATCTCAGCCCAGAAAGCAGGTAGAACAACTTTTGTGGTGTCTTTCAGATGCCTACCAAGGTAGTGTAAAAACTACCAGGAGAACTCCTGTCTGGCACCTTCCCCGGTGGAGTTGTGCATGGGGTGTGTTTGGAACATTTTGTCACCAGCCGAGTCCAAAATTCAGCGTTTCCCCATCTCAGCCCAGAAAGCAGGTAGAACAACTTTTGTGGTGCCTTTCAGCTGCCTACCAAGGTAGTGTAAAAACTACCAAGAGAACTCCTGTCTGGCACCTTCCCCGGTGGAGTTGTGCAGGGGGTGTGTTTGGAACATTTTGTCACCAGCCGACTCCAAAATTCAGCTGTTCCCCATCTCAGCCCACAAAGCAGGTACAACTTCTTTTCTTGTGCCTTTCAGCTGCCTACCAAGGTAGTGTAAAAACTACCAACAGAATTCGTTCCTGGCACCTTCCCCGGTGGAGTTGTGCATGGGGTGTGTTTGGAACATTTTGTCACCGGCCGACTCCAAAATTCAGCGATTCCCCATCTCAGCCCAGAAAGCAGGTAGAACAACTTTTGTGGTGTCTTTCAGATGCCTACCGGAGCAATGTAAAAACTACCAGGAGAACTCCTGTCTGGCACCTTCCCCGGTGGAGTTGTGCATGGGGTGTTTTTGGAACATTTTGTCACCGGCCGACTCCAAAATTCAGCGGTTCCCCATCTCAGCCCAGAAAGCAGGTAGAACAACTTTTGTAGTGCCTTTCTCTTGCCTACCGGGGTAGTGTAAAAACTACCAACAGAACTCGTTTCTGGCACCTTCCCCGGAGGAGTTGTGCAGGGGGTGTGTTTGGAACATTTTGTCACCGGCCGAGTCCAAAATTCAGCGGTTCCCCATCTCAGCCCAGAAAGCAGGTAGAACAACTTTTGTGGTGTCTTTCAGATGCCTACCAAGGTAGTGTAAAAACTACCAGGAGAACTCCTGTCTGGCACCTTCCCCGGTGGAGTTGTGCATGGGGTGTGTTTGGAACATTTTGTCACCAGCCGAGTCCAAAATTCAGCGGTTCCCCATCTCAGCCCAGAAAGCAGGTAGAACAACTTTTGTGGTGTCTTTCAGATGCCTACCAAGGTAGTGTAAAAACTACCAAGAGAACTCCTGTCTGGCACCTTCCCCGGTGGAGTTGTGCAGGTGGTGTGTTTGGAACATTTTGTCACCAGCCGAGTCCAAAATTCAGCGATTCCCCATCTCAGCCCAGAAAGCAGGTAGAACAACTTTTGTGGTGCCTTTCAGCTGCCTACCAAGGTAGTGTAAAAACTACCAAGAGAACTCCTGCCTGGCACCTTCCCCGGTGGAGTTGTGCATGGGGTGTGTTTGGAACATTTTGTCACCGGCCGAGTCCAAAATTCAGCGGTTCCCCATCTCAGCCCAGAAAGCAGGTAGAACAACTTTTGTGGTGCCTTTCAGCTGCCTACCAAGGTAGTGTAAAAACTACCAAGAGAACTCCTGTCTGGCACCTTCCCCGGTGGAGTTGTGCATGGGGTGTGTTTGGAACATTTTGTCACCGGCCGACTCCAAAATTCAGCGGTTCCCCATCTCAGACCAGAAAGCAGGAAGAACAACTTTTGTGGTGCCTTTCAAATGCCTACCAAGGTAGTGTAAAAACTACCAGGAGAACTCCTGTCTGGCACCTTCCCCGGTGGAGTTGTGCAGGGGGTGTGTTTGGAACATTTTGTCACCAGCCGACTCCAAAATTCAGCGTTTCCCCATCTCAGCCCAGAAAGCAGGTAGAACAACTTTTGTGGTGCCTTTCAAATGCCCACCAAGGTAGTGTAAAAACTACCAGGAGAACTCCTGTCTGGCACCTTCCCCGGTGGAGTTGTGCATGGGGTGTGTTTGGAACATTTTGTCACCAGCCGAGTCCAAAATTCAGCGTTTCCCCATCTCAGCCCAGAAAGCAGGTAGAACAACTTTTGTGGTGCCTTTCAAATGCCCACCAAGGTAGTGTAAAAACTACCAGGAGAACTCCTGTCTGGCACCTTCCGTGGTGGAGTTGTGCATGGGGTGTGTTTGGAACATTTTGTCACCAGCCGAGTCCAAAATTCAGCGTTTCCCCATCTCAGCCCAGAAAGCAGGTAGAACAACTTTTGTGGTGCCTTTCAGCTGCCTACCAAGGTAGTGTAAAAACTACCAGGAGAACTCCTGTCTGGCACCTTCCCCGGTGGAGTTGTGCATGGGGTGTGTTTGGAACATTTTGTCACCGGCCGAGTCCAAAATTCAGCGGTTCCCCATCTCAGCCCAGAAAGCAGGTAGAACAACTTTTGTGGTGCCTTTCAGCTGCCTACCAAGGTAGTGTAAAAACTACCAAGAGAACTCCTGTCTGGCACCTTCCCCGGTGGAGTTGTGCATGGGGTGTGTTTGGAACATTTTGTCACCGGCCGACTCCAAAATTCAGCGGTTCCCCATCTCAGCCCAGAAAGCAGGTAGAACAACTTTTGTGGTGTCTTTCAGATGCCTACCGGAGCAATGTAAAAACTACCAGGAGAACTCCTGTCTGGCACCTTCCCCGGTGGAGTTGTGCATGGGGTGTGTTTGGAACATTTTGTCACCGGCCGACTCCAAAATTCAGCGGTTCCCCATCTCAGCCCAGAAAGCAGGTAGAACAACTTTTGTGGTGTCTTTCAGATGCCTACTGGAGCAATGTAAAAACTACCAGGAGAACTCCTGTCTGGCACCTTCCCCGGTGGAGTTGTGCATGGGGTGTGTTTGGAACATTTTGTCACCGGCCGACTCCAAAATTCAGCGGTTCCCCATCTCAGCCCCGAAAGCAGGTAGAACAACTTTTGTGGTGCCTTTCAAATGCCTACCAAGGTAGTGTAAAAACTACTAAGAGAACTCCTGTCTGGCACCTTCCCCGGCGGAGTTGTGCATGGGGTGTGTTTAGAACATTTTGTCACCAGCCGAGTCCAAAATTCAGCTGTTCCCCATCTCAGCCCAGAAAGCCGGTAGAACAACTTTTGTGGTGTTTTTCAGATGCCTACCAAGGTAGTGTAAAAACTACTAAGAAAACTCCTGTCTGGCACCTTCCCCGGTGGAGTTGTGCATGGGGTGTGTTTGGAACATTTTGTCACCGGCCGAGTCCAAAATTCAGCGATTCCCCATCTCAGCCCAGAAAGCAGGTAGAACAACTTTTGTGGTGTCTTTCAGATGCCTACCAAGGTAGTGTAAAAACTACTAAGAGAACTCCTGTCTGGCACCTTCCCCGGTGGAGTTGTGCATGGGGTGTGTTTGGAACATTTTGTCACCAGCCGACTCCAAAATTCAGCGATTCCCCATCTCAGCCCCGAAAGCAGGTAGAACAACTTTTGTCTTGTCTTTCAGATGCCTACCAAGGTAGTGTAAAAACTACTAAGAGAACTCCTGTCTGGCACCTTCCCCGGTGGAGTTGTGCGTGGGGTGTGTTTGGAACATTTTGTCACCGGCCGACTCCAAAATTCAGCGATTCCCCATCTCAGCCCCGAAAGCAGGTAGAACAACTTTTGTCTTGTCTTTCAGATGCCTACCAAGGTAGTGTGAAAACTACTAAGAGAACTCCTGTCTGGCACCTTCCCCGGTGGAGTTGTGCATGGGGTGTGTTTGGAACATTTTGTCACCAGCCGAGTCCAAAATTCAGCGTTTCCCCATCTCAGCCCAGAAAGCAGGTAGAACAACTTTTGTGGTGCCTTTCAAATGCCTACCAAGGTAGTGTAAAAACTACCAAGAGAACTCCTGTCTGGCACCTTCCCCGGTGGAGTTGTGCATGGGGTGTGTTTGGAACATTTTGTCACCAGCCGACTCCAAAATTCAGCTGTTCCCCATCTCAGCCCACAAAGCAGGTACAACTTCTTTTCTTGTGCCTTTCAGCTGCCTACCAAGGTAGTGTAAAAACTACCAACAGAATTCGTTCCTGGCACCTTCCCCGGTGGAGTTGTGCATGGGGTGTGTTTGGAACATTTTGTCACCGGCCGACTCCAAAATTCAGCGATTCCCCATCTCAGCCCAGAAAGCAGGTAGAACAACTTTTGTGGTGTCTTTCAGATGCCTACCGGAGCAATGTAAAAACTACCAGGAGAACTCCTGTCTGGCACCTTCCCCGGTGGAGTTGTGCATGGGGTGTGTTTGGAACATTTTGTCACCGGCCGACTCCAAAATTCAGCGGTTCCCCATCTCAGCCCAGAAAGCAGGTAGAACAACTTTTGTGGTGTCTTTCAGATGCCTACCGGAGCAATGTAAAAACTACCAGGAGAACTCCTGTCTGGCACCTTCCCCGGTGGAGTTGTGCATGGGGTGTGTTTGGAACATTTTGTCACCGGCCGACTCCAAAATTCAGCGATTCCCCATCTCAGCCCAGAAAGCAGGTAGAACAACTTTTGTGGTGCCTTTCAAATGCCTACCAAGGTAGTGTAAAAACTACTAAGAGAACTCCTGTCTGGCACCTTCCCCGGTGGAGTTGTGCATGGGGTGTGTTTATAACATTTTGTCACCAGCCGAGTCCAAAATTCAGCGGTTCCCCATCTCAGCCCAGAAAGCAGGTAGAACAACTTTTGTGGTGCCTTTCAAATGCCTACCAAGGTAGTGTAAAAACTACCAAGAGAACTCCTGTCTGGCACCTTCCCCGGTGGAGTTGTGCAGGGGGTGTGTTTGGAACATTTTGTCACCGGCCGACTCCAAAATTCAGCGATTCCCCATCTCAGCCCAGAAAGCAGGTAGAACAACTTTTGTGGTGCCTTTCAGCTGCCTACCAAGGTAGTGTAAAAACTACCAGGAGAACTCCTGTCTGGCACCTTCCCCGGTGGAGTTGTGCATGGGGTGTGTTTGGAACATTTTGTCACCAGCCGAGTCCAAAATTCAGCGGTTCCCCATCTCAGCCCAGAAAGCAGGTAGAACAACTTTTGTGGTGCCTTTCAGCTGCCTATCAAGGTAGTGTAAAAACTACCAAGAGAACTCCTGTCTGGCACCTTCCCCGGTGGAGTTGTGCATGGGGTGTGTTTGGAACATTTTGTCACCGGCCGACTCCAAAATTCAGCGGTTCCCCATCTCAGACCAGAAAGCAGGAAGAACAACTTTTGTGGTGCCTTTCAAATGCCTACCAAGGTAGTGTAAAAACTACCAGGAGAACTCCTGTCTGGCACCTTCCCCGGTGGAGTTGTGCAGGGGGTGTGTTTGGAACATTTTGTCACCAGCCGAGTCCAAAATTCAGCGTTTCCCCATCTCAGCCCAGAAAGCAGGTAGAACAACTTTTGTGGTGCCTTTCAGCTTCCTACCAAGGTAGTGTAAAAACTACCAAGAGAACTCCTGTCTGGCACCTTCCCCGGTGGAGTTGTGCAGGGGGTGTGTTTGGAACATTTTGTCACCGGCCGACTCCAAAATTCAGCGGTTCCCCATCTCAGACCAGAAAGCAGGAAGAACAACTTTTGTGGTGCCTTTCAAATGCCTACCAAGGTAGTGTAAAAACTACCAGGAGAACTCCTGTCTGGCACCTTTCCCGGTGGAGTTGTGCAGGGGGTGTGTTTGGAACATTTTGTCACCAGCCGAGTCCAAAATTCAGCGTTTCCCCATCTCAGCCCAGAAAGCAGGTAGAACAACTTTTGTGGTGTCTTTCAGATGCCTACCGGAGCAATGTAAAAACTACCAGGAGAACTCCTGTCTGGCACCTTCCCCGGTGGAGTTGTGCATGGGGTGTGTTTGGAACATTTTGTCACCGGCCGAGTCCAAAATTCAGCTGTTCCCCATCTCAGCCCAGAAAGCAGGTAGAACAACTTTTGTGGTGCCTTTCAGCTGCCTACCAAGGTAGTGTAAAAACTACCAAGAGAACTCCTGTCTGGCACCTTCCCCGGTGGAGTTGTGCATGGGGTGTGTTTGGAACATTTTGTCACCGGCCGACTCCAAAATTCAGCGGTTCCCCATCTCAGACCAGAAAGCAGGAAGAACAACTTTTGTGGTGCCTTTCAAATGCCTACCAAGGTAGTGTAAAAACTACCAGGAGAACTCCTGTCTGGCACCTTCCCCGGTGGAGTTGTGCAGGGGGTGTGTTTGGAACATTTTGTCACCAGCCGACTCCAAAATTCAGCGTTTCCCCATCTCAGCCCAGAAAGCAGGTAGAACAACTTTTGTGGTGCCTTTCAAATGCCCACCAAGGTAGTGTAAAAACTACCAGGAGAACTCCTGTCTGGCACCTTCCGTGGTGGAGTTGTGCATGGGGTGTGTTTGGAACATTTTGTCACCAGCCGAGTCCAAAATTCAGCTGTTCCCCATCTCAGCCCAGAAAGCAGATAGAACAACTTTTGTGGTGCCTTTCAGCTGCCTACCAAGGTAGTGTAAAAACTACCAGGAGAACTCCTGTCTGGCACCTTCCCCGGTGGAGTTGTGCGTGGGGTGTGTTTGGAACATTTTGTCACCGGCCGACTCCAAAATTCAGCGATTCCCCATCTCAGCCCAGAAAGCAGGTAGAACAACTTTTGTCGTGTCTTTCAGATGCCTACCAAGGTAGTGTAAAAACTACCAGGAGAACTCCTGTCTGGCACCTTCCCCGGTGGAGTTGTGCATGGGGTGTGTTTGGAACATTTTGTCACCAGCCGAGTCCAAAATTCAGCGTTTCCCCATCTCAGCCCAGAAAGCAGGTAGAACAACTTTTGTGGTGCCTTTCAGCTGCCTACCAAGGTAGTGTAAAAACTACCAAGAGAACTCCTGTCTGGCACCTTCCCCGGTGGAGTTGTGCATGGGGTGTGTTTGGAACATTTTTTCACCGGCCGAGTCCAAAATTCAGCGGTTCCCCATCTCAGCCCAGAAAGCAGGTAGAAAAACTTTTGTGGTGCCTTTCAGCTGCCTACCGGAGCAATGTAAAAACTACCAGGAGAACTCCTGTCTGGCACCTTCCCCGGTGGAGTTGTGCATGGGGTGTGTTTGGAACATTTTGTCACCGGCCGACTCCAAAATTCAGCGTTTCCCCATCTCAGCCCAGAAAGCAGGTAGAACAACTTTTGTGGTGCCTTTCAGCTGCCTACCAAGGTAGTGTAAAAACTACCAAGAGAACTCCTGTCTGGCACCTTCCCCGGTGGAGTTGTGCATGGGGTGTGTTTGGAACATTTTGTCACCAGCCGAGTCCAAAATTCAGCGATTCCCCATCTCAGCCCAGAAAGCAGGTAGAACAACTTTTGTGGTGCCTTTCAGATGCCTACCAAGGTAGTGTAAAAACTACCAACAGAATTCGTTCCTGGCACCTTCCCCGGTGGAGTTGTGCATGGGGTGTGTTTGGAACATTTTGTCACCGGCCGAGTCCAAAATTCAGCGGTTCCCCATCTCAGCCCAGAAAGCAGGTAGAACAACTTTTGTAGTGCCTTTCTCTTGCCTACCGGGGTAGTGTAAAAACTACCAACAGAACTCGTTTCTGGCACCTTCCCCGGAGGAGTTGTGCAGGGGGTGTGTTTGGAACATTTTGTCACCGGCCGACTCCAAAATTCAGCGGTTCCCCATCTCAGCCCAGAAAGCAGGTAGAACAACTTTTGTGGTGCCTTTCAAATGCCTACCAAGGTAGTGTAAAAACTACCAAGAGAACTCCTGTCTGGCACCTTCCCCGGTGGAGTTGTGCAGGGGGTGTGTTTGGAACATTTTGTCACCGGCCGACTCCAAAATTCAGCGATTCCCCATCTCAGCCCAGAAAGCAGGTAGAACAACTTTTGTGGTGCCTTTCAGCTGCCTACCAAGGTAGTGTAAAAACTACCAGGAGAACTCCTGTCTGGCACCTTCCCCGGTGGAGTTGTGCATGGGGTGTGTTTGGAACATTTTGTCACCAGCCGAGTCCAAAATTCAGCGGTTCCCCATCTCAGCCCAGAAAGCAGGTAGAACAACTTTTGTGGTGCCTTTCAGCTGCCTATCAAGGTAGTGTAAAAACTACCAAGAGAACTCCTGTCTGGCACCTTCCCCGGTGGAGTTGTGCATGGGGTGTGTTTGGAACATTTTGTCACCGGCCGACTCCAAAATTCAGCGGTTCCCCATCTCAGCCCAGAAAGCAGGAAGAACAACTTTTGTGGTGCCTTTCAAATGCCTACCAAGGTAGTGTAAAAACTACCAGGAGAACTCCTGTCTGGCACCTTCCCCGGTGGAGTTGTGCAGGGGGTGTGTTTGGAACATTTTGTCACCAGCCGAGTCCAAAATTCAGCGTTTCCCCATCTCAGCCCAGAAAGCCGGTAGAACAACTTTTGTGGTGCCTTTCAGCTTCCTACCAAGGTAGTGTAAAAACTACCAAGAGAACTCCTGTCTGGCACCTTCCCCGGTGGAGTTGTGCAGGGGGTGTGTTTGGAACATTTTGTCACCGGCCGACTCCAAAATTCAGCGGTTCCCCATCTCAGACCAGAAAGCAGGAAGAACAACTTTTGTGGTGCCTTTCAAATGCCTACCAAGGTAGTGTAAAAACTACCAGGAGAACTCCTGTCTGGCACCTTTCCCGGTGGAGTTGTGCATGGGGTGTGTTTGGAACATTTTGTCACCAGCCGAGTCCAAAATTCAGCGTTTCCCCATCTCAGCCCAGAAAGCAGGTAGAACAACTTTTGTGGTGCCTTTCAAATGCCCACCAAGGTAGTGTAAAAACTATCAGGAGAACTCCTGTCTGGCACCTTCCGTGGTGGAGTTGTGCATGGGGTGTCTTTGGAACATTTTGTCACCAGCCGAGTCCAAAATTCAGCGTTTCCCCATCTCAGCCCAGAAAGCAGGTAGAACAACTTTTGTGGTGTCTTTCAGATGCCTACCGGAGCAATGTAAAAACTACCAGGAGAACTCCTGTCTGGCACCTTCCCCGGTGGAGTTGTGCATGGGGTGTGTTTGGAACATTTTGTCACCGGCCGAGTCCAAAATTCAGCTGTTCCCCATCTCAGCCCAGAAAGCAGGTAGAACAACTTTTGTGGTGCCTTTCAGCTGCCTACCAAGGTAGTGTAAAAACTACCAAGAGAACTCCTGTCTGGCACCTTCCCCGGTGGAGTTGTGCATGGGGTGTGTTTGGAACATTTTGTCACCGGCCGACTCCAAAATTCAGCGGTTCCCCATCTCAGACCAGAAAGCAGGAAGAACAACTTTTGTGGTGCCTTTCAGCTGCCTACCAAGGTAGTGTAAAAACTACCAGGAGAACTCCTGTCTGGCACCTTCCCCGGTAAAGTTGTGCATGGGGTGTGTTTGGAACATTTTGTCACCAGCCGACTCCAAAATTCAGCGTTTCCCCATCTCAGCCCAGAAAGCAGGTAGAACAACTTTTGTGGTGCCTTTCAAATGCCCACCAAGGTAGTGTAAAAACTACCAGGAGAACTCCTGTCTGGCACCTTCCGTGGTGGAGTTGTGCATGGGGTGTGTTTGGAACATTTTGTCACCAGCCGAGTCCAAAATTCAGCTGTTCCCCATCTCAGCCCAGAAAGCAGATAGAACAACTTTTGTGGTGCCTTTCAGCTGCCTACCAAGGTAGTGTAAAAACTACCAGGAGAACTCCTGTCTGGCACCTTCCCCGGTGGAGTTGTGCGTGGGGTGTGTTTGGAACATTTTGTCACCGGCCGACTCCAAAATTCAGCGATTCCCCATCTCAGCCCAGAAAGCAGGTAGAACAACTTTTGTCGTGTCTTTCAGATGCCTACCAAGGTAGTGTAAAAACTACCAGGAGAACTCCTGTCTGGCACCTTCCGTGGTGGAGTTGTGCAGGGGGTGTGTTTGGAACATTTTGTCACCAGCCGAGTCCAAAATTCAGCGGTTCCCCATCTCAGCCCAGAAAGCAGGTAGAACAACTTTTGTGGTGACTTTCAAATGCCTACCGGAGCAATGTAAAAACTACCAGGAGAACTCCTGTCTGGCACCTTCCGTGGTGGAGTTGTGCAGGGGGTGTGTTTGGAACATTTTGTCACCAGCCGACTCCAAAATTCAGCGGTTCCCCATCTCAGCCCAGAAAGCAGGTAAAACAACTTTTGTGGTGTCTTTCAGATGCCTACCAAGGTAGTGTAAAAACTACCAGGAGAACTCCTGTCTGGCACCTTCCGTGGTGGAGTTGTGCATGGGGTGTGTTTGGAACATTTTGTCACCAGCCGAGTCCAAAATTCAGCGTTTCCCCATCTCAGCCCAGAAAGCAGGTAGAACAACTTTTGTGGTGACTTTCAGCTGCCTACCAAGGTAGTGTAAAAACTACCAAGAGAACTCCTGTCTGGCACCTTCCCCGGTGGAGTTGTGCATGGGGTGTGTTTGGAACATTTTGTCACCAGCCGAGTCCAAAATTGAGCGATTCCCCATCTCAGCCCAGAAAGCAGGTAGAACAACTTTTGTGGTGCCTTTCAGATGCCTACCAAGGTAGTGTAAAAACTACCAACAGAATTCGTTCCTGGCACCTTCCCCGGTGGAGTTGTGCATGGGGTGTGTTTGGAACATTTTGTCACCGGCCGACTCCAAAATTCAGCGGTTCCCCATCTCAGCCCAGAAAGCAGGTAGAACAACTTTTGTAGTGCCTTTCTCTTGCCTACCGGGGTAGTGTAAAAACTACCAACAGAACTCGTTTCTGGCACCTTCCCCGGAGGAGTTGTGCAGGGGGTGTGTTTGGAACATTTTGTCACCGGCCGACTCCAAAATTCAGCGGTTCCCCATCTCAGCCCAGAAAGCAGGTAGAACAACTTTTGTGGTGCCTTTCAAATGCCTACCAAGGTAGTGTAAAAACTACCAGGAGAACTCCTGTCTGGCACCTTCCCCGGTGGAGTTGTGCAGGGGGTGTGTTTGGAACATTTTGTCACCAGCCGAGTCCAAAATTCAGCGGTTCCCCATCTCAGCCCAGAAAGCAGATAGAACAACTTTTGTGGTGCCTTTCAGCTGCCTACCAAGGTAGTGTAAAAACTACCAGGAGAACCTCTGTCTGGCACCTTCCCCGGTGGAGTTGTGCGTGGGGTGTGTTTGGAACATTTTGTCACCGGCCGACTCCAAAATTCAGCGATTCCCCATCTCAGCCCAGAAAGCAGGTAGAACAACTTTTGTCGTGTCTTTCAGATGCCTACCAAGGTAGTGTAAAAACTACCAGGAGAACTCCTGTCTGGCACCTTCCCCGGTGGAGTTGTGCATGGGGTGTGTTTGGAACATTTTGTCACCAGCCGAGTCCAAAATTCAGCGTTTCCCCATCTCAGCCCAGAAAGCAGGTAGAACAACTTTTGTGGTGCCTTTCAGCTGCCTACCAAGGTAGTGTAAAAACTACCAAGAGAACTCCTGTCTGGCACCTTCCCCGGTGGAGTTGTGCATGGGGTGTGTTTGGAACATTTTTTCACCGGCCGAGTCCAAAATTCAGCGGTTCCCCATCTCAGCCCAGAAAGCAGGTAGAAAAACTTTTGTGGTGCCTTTCAGCTGCCTACCGGAGCAATGTCAAAACTACCAGGAGAACTCCTGTCTGGCACCTTCCCCGGTGGAGTTGTGCATGGGGTGTGTTTGGAACATTTTGTCACCAGCCGACTCCAAAATTCAGCGTTTCCCCATCTCAGCCCAGAAAGCAGGTAGAACAACTTTTGTGGTGCCTTTCAGCTGCCTACCAAGGTAGTGTAAAAACTACCAAGAGAACTCCTGTCTGGCACCTTCCCCGGTGGAGTTGTGCATGGGGTGTGTTTGGAACATTTTGTCACCAGCCGAGTCCAAAATTCAGCGGTTCCCCATCTCAGCCCAGAAAGCAGGTAGAACAACTTTTGTGGTGCCTTTCAGATGCCTACCAAGGTAGTGTAAAAACTACCAACAGAATTCGTTCCTGGCACCTTCCCCGGTGGAGTTGTGCATGGGGTGTGTTTGGAACATTTTGTCACCGGCCGACTCCAAAATTCAGCGGTTCCCCATCTCAGCCCAGAAAGCAGGTAGAACAACTTTTGTAGTGCCTTTCTCTTGCCTACCGGGGTAGTGTAAAAACTACCAACAGAACTCGTTTCTGGCACCTTCCCCGGAGGAGTTGTGCAGGGGGTGTGTTTGGAACATTTTGTCACCGGCCGACTCCAAAATTCAGCGGTTCCCCATCTCAGCCCAGAAAGCAGGTAGAACAACTTTTGTGGTGTCTTTCAGATGCCTACCAAGGTAGTGTAAAAACTACCAGGAGAACTCCTGTCTGGCACCTTCCCCGGTGGAGTTGTGCATGGGGTGTGTTTGGAACATTTTGTCACCAGCCGAGTCCAAAATTCAGCGGTTCCCCATCTCAGCCCACAAAGCAGGTAGAACAACTTTTGTGGTGTCTTTCAGATGCCTACCAAGGTAGTGTAAAAACTACCAAGAGAACTCCTGTCTGGCACCTTCCCCGGTGGAGTTGTGCAGGGGGTGTGTTTGGAACATTTTGTCACCAGCCGAGTCCAAAATTCAGCGATTCCCCATCTCAGCCCAGAAAGCAGGTAGAACAACTTTTGTGGTGCCTTTCAGCTGCCTACCAAGGTAGTGTAAAAACTACCAAGAGAACTCCTGCCTGGCACCTTCCCCGGTGGAGTTGTGCATGGGGTGTGTTTGGAACATTTTGTCACCAGCCGAGTCCAAAATTCAGCGTTTCCCCATCTCAGCCCAGAAAGCAGGTAGAACAACTTTTGTGGTGCCTTTCAGCTGCCTACCAAGGTAGTGTAAAAACTACCAAGAGAACTCCTGTCTGGCACCTTCCCCGGTGGAGTTGTGCATGGGGTGTGTTTGGAACATTTTGTCACCAGCCGAGTCCAAAATTCAGCGTTTCCCCATCTCAGCCCAGAAAGCAGGTAGAACAACTTTTGTGGTGCCTTTCAAATGCCCACCAAGGTAGTGTAAAAACTATCAGGAGAACTCCTGTCTGGCACCTTCCGTGGTGGAGTTGTGCATGGGGTGTCTTTGGAACATTTTGTCACCAGCCGAGTCCAAAATTCAGCGTTTCCCCATCTCAGCCCAGAAAGCAGGTAGAACAACTTTTGTGGTGTCTTTCAGATGCCTACCGGAGCAATGTAAAAACTACCAGGAGAACTCCTGTCTGGCACCTTCCCCGGTGGAGTTGTGCATGGGGTGTGTTTGGAACATTTTGTCACCGGCCGAGTCCAAAATTCAGCTGTTCCCCATCTCAGCCCAGAAAGCAGGTAGAACAACTTTTGTGGTGCCTTTCAGCTGCCTACCAAGGTAGTGTAAAAACTACCAAGAGAACTCCTGTCTGGCACCTTCCCCGGTGGAGTTGTGCATGGGGTGTGTTTGGAACATTTTGTCACCGGCCGACTCCAAAATTCAGCGGTTCCCCATCTCAGACCAGAAAGCAGGAAGAACAACTTTTGTGGTGCCTTTCAAATGCCTACCAAGGTAGTGTAAAAACTACCAGGAGAACTCCTGTCTGGCACCTTCCCCGGTGGAGTTGTGCAGGGGGTGTGTTTAGAACATTTTGTCACCAGCCGACTCCAAAATTCAGCGTTTCCCCATCTCAGCCCAGAAAGCAGGTAGAACAACTTTTGTGGTGCCTTTCAAATGCCCACCAAGGTAGTGTAAAAACTACCAGGAGAACTCCTGTCTGGCACCTTCCGTGGTGGAGTTGTGCATGGGGTGTGTTTGGAACATTTTGTCACCAGCCGAGTCCAAAATTCAGCTGTTCCCCATCTCAGCCCAGAAAGCAGATAGAACAACTTTTGTGGTGCCTTTCAGCTGCCTACCAAGGTAGTGTAAAAACTACCAGGAGAACTCCTGTCTGGCACCTTCCCCGGTGGAGTTGTGCGTGGGGTGTGTTTGGAACATTTTGTCACCGGCCGACTCCAAAATTCAGCGATTCCCCATCTCAGCCCAGAAAGCAGGTAGAACAACTTTTGTCGTGTCTTTCAGATGCCTACCAAGGTAGTGTAAAAACTACCAGGAGAACTCCTGTCTGGCACCTTCCCCGGTGGAGTTGTGCATGGGGTGTGTTTGGAACATTTTGTCACCAGCCGAGTCCAAAATTCAGCGTTTCCCCATCTCAGCCCAGAAAGCAGGTAGAACAACTTTTGTGGTGCCTTTCAGCTGCCTACCAAGGTAGTGTAAAAACTACCAAGAGAACTCCTGTCTGGCACCTTCCCCGGTGGAGTTGTGCATGGGGTGTGTTTGGAACATTTTTTCACCGGCCGAGTCCAAAATTCAGCGGTTCCCCATCTCAGCCCAGAAAGCAGGTAGAAAAACTTTTGTGGTGCCTTTCAGCTGCCTACCGGAGCAATGTAAAAACTACCAGGAGAACTCCTGTCTGGCACCTTCCCCGGTGGAGTTGTGCATGGGGTGTGTTTGGAACATTTTGTCACCAGCCGACTCCAAAATTCAGCGTTTCCCCATCTCAGCCCAGAAAGCAGGTAGAACAACTTTTGTGGTGCCTTTCAGCTGCCTACCAAGGTAGTGTAAAAACTACCAAGAGAACTCCTGTCTGGCACCTTCCCCGGTGGAGTTGTGCATGGGGTGTGTTTGGAACATTTTGTCACCAGCCGAGTCCAAAATTGAGCGATTCCCCATCTCAGCCCAGAAAGCAGGTAGAACAACTTTTGTGGTGCCTTTCAGATGCCTACCAAGGTAGTGTAAAAACTACCAACAGAATTCGTTCCTGGCACCTTCCCCGGTGGAGTTGTGCATGGGGTGTGTTTGGAACATTTTGTCACCGGCCGACTCCAAAATTCAGCGGTTCCCCATCTCAGCCCAGAAAGCAGGTAGAACAACTTTTGTAGTGCCTTTCTCTTGCCTACCGGGGTAGTGTAAAAACTACCAACAGAACTCGTTTCTGGCACCTTCCCCGGAGGAGTTGTGCAGGGGGTGTGTTTGGAACATTTTGTCACCGGCCGACTCCAAAATTCAGCGGTTCCCCATCTCAGCCCAGAAAGCAGGTAGAACAACTTTTGTGGTGCCTTTCAAATGCCTACCAAGGTAGTGTAAAAACTACCAGGAGAACTCCTGTCTGGCACCTTCCCCGGTGGAGTTGTGCAGGGGGTGTGTTTGGAACATTTTGTCACCAGCCGAGTCCAAAATTCAGCGGTTCCCCATCTCAGCCCAGAAAGCAGATAGAACAACTTTTGTGGTGCCTTTCAGCTGCCTACCAAGGTAGTGTAAAAACTACCAGGAGAACTCCTGTCTGGCACCTTCCCCGGTGGAGTTGTGCGTGGGGTGTGTTTGGAACATTTTGTCACCGGCCGACTCCAAAATTCAGCGATTCCCCATCTCAGCCCAGAAAGCAGGTAGAACAACTTTTGTCGTGTCTTTCAGATGCCTACCAAGGTAGTGTAAAAACTACCAGGAGAACTCCTGTCTGGCACCTTCCCCGGTGGAGTTGTGCATGGGGTGTGTTTGGAACATTTTGTCACCAGCCGAGTCCAAAATTCAGCGTTTCCCCATCTCAGCCCAGAAAGCAGGTAGAACAACTTTTGTGGTGCCTTTCAGCTGCCTACCAAGGTAGTGTAAAAACTACCAAGAGAACTCCTGTCTGGCACCTTCCCCGGTGGAGTTGTGCATGGGGTGTGTTTGGAACATTTTTTCACCGGCCGAGTCCAAAATTCAGCGGTTCCCCATCTCAGCCCAGAAAGCAGGTAGAAAAACTTTTGTGGTGCCTTTCAGCTGCCTACCGGAGCAATGTCAAAACTACCAGGAGAACTCCTGTCTGGCACCTTCCCCGGTGGAGTTGTGCATGGGGTGTGTTTGGAACATTTTGTCACCAGCCGACTCCAAAATTCAGCGTTTCCCCATCTCAGCCCAGAAAGCAGGTAGAACAACTTTTGTGGTGCCTTTCAGCTGCCTACCAAGGTAGTGTAAAAACTACCAAGAGAACTCCTGTCTGGCACCTTCCCCGGTGGAGTTGTGCATGGGGTGTGTTTGGAACATTTTGTCACCAGCCGAGTCCAAAATTCAGCGGTTCCCCATCTCAGCCCAGAAAGCAGGTAGAACAACTTTTGTGGTGCCTTTCAGATGCCTACCAAGGTAGTGTAAAAACTACCAACAGAATTCGTTCCTGGCACCTTCCCCGGTGGAGTTGTGCATGGGGTGTGTTTGGAACATTTTGTCACCGGCCGACTCCAAAATTCAGCGGTTCCCCATCTCAGCCCAGAAAGCAGGTAGAACAACTTTTGTAGTGCCTTTCTCTTGCCTACCGGGGTAGTGTAAAAACTACCAACAGAACTCGTTTCTGGCACCTTCCCCGGAGGAGTTGTGCAGGGGGTGTGTTTGGAACATTTTGTCACCGGCCGACTCCAAAATTCAGCGGTTCCCCATCTCAGCCCAGAAAGCAGGTAGAACAACTTTTGTGGTGTCTTTCAGATGCCTACCAAGGTAGTGTAAAAACTACCAGGAGAACTCCTGTCTGGCACCTTCCCCGGTGGAGTTGTGCATGGGGTGTGTTTGGAACATTTTGTCACCAGCCGAGTCCAAAATTCAGCGGTTCCCCATCTCAGCCCAGAAAGCAGGTAGAACAACTTTTGTGGTGTCTTTCAGATGCCTACCAAGGTAGTGTAAAAACTACCAAGAGAACTCCTGTCTGGCACCTTCCCCGGTGGAGTTGTGCAGGGGGTGTGTTTGGAACATTTTGTCACCAGCCGAGTCCAAAATTCAGCGATTCCCCATCTCAGCCCAGAAAGCAGGTAGAACAACTTTTGTGGTGCCTTTCAGCTGCCTACCAAGGTAGTGTAAAAACTACCAAGAGAACTCCTGCCTGGCACCTTCCCCGGTGGAGTTGTGCATGGGGTGTGTTTGGAACATTTTGTCACCAGCCGAGTCCAAAATTCAGCGTTTCCCCATCTCAGCCCAGAAAGCAGGTAGAACAACTTTTGTGGTGCCTTTCAGCTGCCTACCAAGGTAGTGTAAAAACTACCAAGAGAACTCCTGTCTGGCACCTTCCCCGGTGGAGTTGTGCAGGGGGTGTGTTTGGAACATTTTGTCACCAGCCGAGTCCAAAATTCAGCGATTCCCCATCTCAGCCCAGAAAGCAGGTAGAACAACTTTTGTGGTGCCTTTCAGCTGCCTACCAAGGTAGTGTAAAAACTACCAAGAGAACTCCTGCCTGGCACCTTCCCCGGTGGAGTTGTGCATGGGGTGTGTTTGGAACATTTTGTCACCAGCCGAGTCCAAAATTCAGCGTTTCCCCATCTCAGCCCAGAAAGCAGGTAGAACAACTTTTGTGGTGCCTTTCAGCTGCCTACCAAGGTAGTGTAAAAACTACCAAGAGAACTCCTGTCTGGCACCTTCCCCGGTGGAGTTGTGCATGGGGTGTGTTTGGAACATTTTGTCTCCGGCCGACTCCAAAATTCAGCGGTTCCCCATCTCAGCCCAGAAAGCAGGAAGAACAACTTTTGTGGTGCCTTTCAAATGCCTACCAAGGTAGTGTAAAAACTACCAGGAGAACTCCTGTCTGGCACCTTCCCCGGTGGAGTTGTGCAGGGGGTGTGTTTGGAACATTTTGTCACCGGCCGAGTCCAAAATTCAGCGTTTCCCCATCTCAGCCCAGAAAGCAGGTAGAACAACTTTTGTGGTGCCTTTCAGGTGCCTACCAAGGTAGTGTAAAAACTACCAGGAGAACTCCTGTCTGGCACCTTCCCCGGTGGAGTTGTGCATGGGGTGTGTTTGGAACATTTTGTCACCGGCCGACTCCAAAATTCAGCGGTTCCCCATCTCAGCCCAGAAAGCAGGTAGAACAACTTTTGTGGTGCCTTTCAGCTGCCTACCAAGGTAGTGTAAAAACTACCAAGAGAACTCCTGTCTGGCACCTTCCCCGGTGGAGTTGTGCATGGGGTGTGTTTGGAACATTTTGTCACCGGCCGACTCCAAAATTCAGCGGTTCCCCATCTCAGACCAGAAAGCAGGAAGAACAACTTTTGTGGTGCCTTTCAAATGCCTAC
Source organism: Falco biarmicus (assembly GCF_023638135.1). Lineage (NCBI taxonomy): Eukaryota > Metazoa > Chordata > Aves > Falconiformes > Falconidae > Falco > Falco biarmicus. Next base: position 34,709,285 of record NC_079299.1, read on the forward strand.
CAAGGTAGTGTAAAAACTACCAGGAGAACTCCTGTCTGGCACCTTCCCCGGTGGAGTTGTGCAGGGGGTGTGTTTGGAACATTTTGTCACCAGCCGACTCCAAAATTCAGCGTTTCCCCATCTCAGCCCAGAAAGCAGGTAGAACAACTTTTGTGGTGCCTTTCAGCTGCCTACCAAGGTAGTGTAAAAACTATCAGGAGAACTCCTGTCTGGCACCTTCCCCGGTGGAGTTGTGCATGGGGTGTGTTTGGAACATTTTGTCACCAGCCGACTCCAAAATTCAGCGTTTCCCCATCTCAGCCCAGAAAGCAGGTAGAACAACTTTTGTGGTGCCTTTCAAATGCCCACCAAGGTAGTGTAAAAACTACCAGGAGAACTCCTGTCTGGCACCTTCCGTGGTGGAGTTGTGCATGGGGTGTGTTTGGAACATTTTGTCACCAGCCGAGTCCAAAATTCAGCGTTTCCCCATCTCAGCCCAGAAAGCAGGTAGAACAACTTTTGTGGTGCCTTTCAGCTGCCTACCAAGGTAGTGTAAAAACTACCAGGAGAACTCCTGTCTGGCACCTTCCCCGGTGGAGTTGTGCATGGGGTGTGTTTGGAACATTTTGTCACCGGCCGAGTCCAAAATTCAGCGGTTCCCCATCTCAGCCCAGAAAGCAGGTAGAACAACTTTTGTGGTGCCTTTCAGCTGCCTACCAAGGTAGTGTAAAAACTACCAAGAGAACTCCTGTCTGGCACCTTCCCCGGTGGAGTTGTGCATGGGGTGTGTTTGGAACATTTTGTCACCGGCCGACTCCAAAATTCAGCGGTTCCCCATCTCAGACCAGAAAGCAGGAAGAACAACTTTTGTGGTGCCTTTCAAATGCCTACCAAGGTAGTGTAAAAACTACCAGGAGAACTCCTGTCTGGCACCTTCCCCGGTGGAGTTGTGCAGGGGGTGTGTTTGGAACATTTTGTCACCAGCCGACTCCAAAATTCAGCGATTCCCCATCTCAGCCCCGAAAGCAGGTAGAACAACTTTTGTCTTGTCTTTCAGATGCCTACCAAGGTAGTGTAAAAACTACTAAGAGAACTCCTGTCTGGCACCTTCCCCGGTGGAGTTGTGCATGGGGTGTGTTTGGAACATTTTGTCACCAGCCGAGTCCAAAATTCAGCGTTTCCCCATCTCAGCCCAGAAAGCAGGTAGAACAACTTTTGTGGTGCCTTTCAGCTGCCTACCAAGGTAGTGTAAAAACTACCAAGAGAACTCCTGTCTGGCACCTTCCCCGGTGGAGTTTTGCATGGGGTGTGCTTGGAACATTTTGTCACCGGCCGAGTCCAAAATTCAGCGGTTCCCCATCTCAGACCAGAAAGCAGGAAGAACAACTTTTGTGGTGCCTTTCAAATGCCTACCAAGGTAGTGTAAAAACTACCAGGAGAACTCCTGTCTGGCACCTTCCCCGGTGGAGTTGTGCATGGGGTGTGTTTGGAACATTTTGTCACCAGCCAACTCCAAAATTCAGCGTTTCCCCATCTCAGCCCAGAAAGCAGGTAGAACAACTTTTGTGGTGCCTTTCAAATGCCCACCAAGGTAGTGTAAAAACTACCAGGAGAACTCCTGTCTGGCACCTTCCCCGGTGGAGTTGTGCATGGGGTGTGTTTGGAACATTTTGTCACCAGCCGACTCCAAAATTCAGCGTTTCCCCATCTCAGCCCAGAAAGCAGGTAGAACAACTTTTGTGGTGCCTTTCAGCTGCCTACCAAGGTAGTGTAAAAACTACCAGGAGAACTCCTGTCTGGCACCTTCCCCGGTGGAGTTGTGCATGGGGTGTGTTTGGAACATTTTGTCACCAGCCGAGTCCAAAATTCAGCGTTTCCCCATCTCAGCCCAGAAAGCAGGTAGAACAACTTTTGTGGTGCCTTTCAGCTGCCTACCAAGGTAGTGTAAAAACTACCAAGAGAACTCCTGTCTGGCACCTTCCCCGGTGGAGTTGTGCATGGGGTGTGTTTGGAACATTTTGTCACCGGCCGACTCCAAAATTCAGCGGTTCCCCATCTCAGCCCAGAAAGCAGGTAGAACAACTTTTGTGGTGCCTTTCAAATGCCTACCAAGGTAGTGTAAAAACTACCAGGAGAACTCCTGTCTGGCACCTTCCCCGGTGGAGTTGTGCAGGGGGTGTGTTTGGAACATTTTGTCACCAGCCGACTCCAAAATTCAGCGTTTCCCCATCTCAGCCCAGAAAGCAGGTAGAACAACTTTTGTGGTGCCTTTCAAATGCCCACCAAGGTAGTGTAAAAACTCTCAGGAGAACTCCTGTCTGGCACCTTCCGTGGTGGAGTTGTGCATGGGGTGTGTTTGGAACATTTTGTCACCGGCCGACTCCAAAATTCAGCGTTTCCCCATCTCAGCCCAGAAAGCAGGTAGAACAACTTTTGTGGTGCCTTTCAGCTGCCTACCAAGGTAGTGTAAAAACTACCAGGAGAACTCCTGTCTGGCACCTTCCCCGGTGGAGTTGTGCATGGGGTGTGTTTGGAACATTTTGTCACCGGCCGAGTCCAAAATTCAGCGGTTCCCCATCTCAGCCCAGAAAGCAGGAAGAACAACTTTTGTGGTGCCTTTCAAATGCCTACCAAGGTAGTGTAAAAACTACCAAGAGAACTCCTGTCTGGCACCTTCCCCGGTGGAGTTGTGCATGGGGTGTGTTTGGAACATTTTGTCACCGGCCGACTCCAAAATTCAGCGGTTCCCCATCTCAGACCAGAAAGCAGGAAGAACAACTTTTGTGGTGCCTTTCAAATGCCTACCAAGGTAGTGTAAAAACTACCAGGAGAACTCCTGTCTGGCACCTTCCCCGGTGGAGTTGTGCATGGGGTGTGTTTGGAACATTTTGTCACCAGCCGACTCCAAAATTCAGCGTTTCCCCATCTCAGCCCAGAAAGCAGGTAGAACAACTTTTGTGGTGCCTTTCAAATGCCCACCAAGGTAGTGTAAAAACTATCAGGAGAACTCCTGTCTGGCACCTTCCGTGGTGGAGTTGTGCATGGGGTGTGTTTGGAACATTTTGTCACCGGCCGAGTCCAAAATTCAGCGTTTCCCCATCTCAGCCCAGAAAGCAGGTAGAACAACTTTTGTGGTGCCTTTCAGCTGCCTACCAAGGTAGTGTAAAAACTACCAAGAGAACTCCTGTCTGGCACCTTCCCCGGTGGAGTTGTGCATGGGGTGTGTTTGGAACATTTTGTCACCGGCCGACTCCAAAATTCAGCGGTTCCCCATCTCAGACCAGAAAGCAGGAAGAACAACTTTTGTGGTGCCTTTCAAATGCCTACCAAGGTAGTGTAAAAACTACCAGGAGAACTCCTGTCTGGCACCTTCCCCGGTGGAGTTGTGCATGGGGTGTGTTTGGAACATTTTGTCACAAGCCGACTCCAAAATTCAGCGTTTCCCCATCTCAGCCCAGAAAGCAGGTAGAACAACTTTTGTGGTGCCTTTCAAATGCCCACCAAGGTAGTGTAAAAACTATCAGGAGAACTCCTGTCTGGCACCTTCCGTGGTGGAGTTGTGCAGGGGGTGTGTTTGGAACATTTTGTCACCAGCCGAGTCCAAAATTCAGCGTTTGCCCATCTCAGCCCAGAAAGCAGGTAGAACAACTTTTGTGGTGTCTTTCAGATGCCTACCAAGGTAGTGTAAAAACTACCAAGAGAACTCCTGTCTGGCACCTTCCCCGGTGGAGTTGTGCATGGGGTGTGTTTGGAACATTTTGTCACCGGCCGAGTCCAAAATTCAGCGTTTCCCCATCTCAGCCCAGAAAGCAGGTAGAACAACTTTTGTGGTGCCTTTCAGCTGCCTACCAAGGTAGTGTAAAAACTACCAAGAGAACTCCTGTCTGGCACCTTCCCCGGTGGAGTTTTGCATGGGGTGTGTTTGGAACATTTTGTCACCGGCCGACTCCAAAATTCAGCGGTTCCCCATCTCAGACCAGAAAGCAGGAAGAACAACTTTTGTGGTGCCTTTCAAATGCCTACCAAGGTAGTGTAAAAACTACCAGGAGAACTCCTGTCTGGCACCTTCCCCGGTGGAGTTGTGCATGGGGTGTGTTTGGAACATTTTGTCACCAGCCGACTCCAAAATTCAGCGTTTCCCCATCTCAGCCCAGAAAGCAGGTAGAACAACTTTTGTGGTGCCTTTCAAATGCCCACCAAGGTAGTGTAAAAACTACCAGGAGAACTCCTGTCTGGCACCTTCCCCGGTGGAGTTGTGCATGGGGTGTGTTTGGAACATTTTGTCACCAGCCGAGTCCAAAATTCAGCGTTTCCCCATCTCAGCCCAGAAAGCAGGTAGAACAACTTTTGTGGTGCCTTTCAGCTGCCTACCAAGGTAGTGTAAAAACTACCAGGAGAACTCCTGTCTGGCACCTTCCCCGGTGGAGTTGTGCAGGGGGTGTGTTTGGAACATTTTGTCACCAGCCGACTCCAAAATTCAGCGGTTCCCCATCTCAGCCCAGAAAGCAGGTAGAACAACTTTTGTGGTGCCTTTCAGCTGCCTACCAAGGTAGTGTAAAAACTACCAAGAGAACTCCTGTCTGGCACCTTCCCCGGTGGAGTTGTGCATGGGGTGTGTTTGGAACCTTTTGTCACCGGCCGACTCCAAAATTCAGCGGTTCCCCATCTCAGACCAGAAAGCAGGAAGAAAAACTTTTGTGGTGCCTTTCAAATGCCTACCAAGGTAGTGTAAAAACTACCAGGAGAACTCCTGTCTGGCACCTTCCCCGGTGGAGTTGTGCAGGGGGTGTGTTTGGAACATTTTGTCACCAGCCGACTCCAAAATTCAGCGTTTCCCCATCTCAGCCCAGAAAGCAGGTAGAACAACTTTTGTGGTGCCTTTCAAATGCCCACCAAGGTAGTGTAAAAACTATCAGGAGAACTCCTGTCTGGCACCTTCCGTGGTGGAGTTGTGCATGGGGTGTGTTTGGAACATTTTGTCACCAGCCGAGTCCAAAATTCAGCGTTTCCCCATCTCAGCCCAGAAAGCAGGTAGAACAACTTTTGTGGTGCCTTTCAGCTGCCTACCAAGGTAGTGTAAAAACTACCAAGAGAACTCCTGTCTGGCACCTTCCCCGGTGGAGTTGTGCATGGGGTGTGTTTGGAACATTTTGTCACCGGCCGACTCCAAAATTCAGCGGTTCCCCATCTCAGCCCAGAAAGCAGGTAGAACAACTTTTGTGGTGTCTTTCAGATGCCTACCGGAGCAATGTAAAAACTACCAGGAGAACTCCTGTCTGGCACCTTCCCCGGTGGAGTTGTGCAGGGGGTGTGTTTGGAACATTTTGTCACCGGCCGAGTCCAAAATTCAGCGGTTCCCCATCTCAGCCCAGAAAGCAGGTAGAACAACTTTTGTGGTTTCTTTCAGATGCCTACCAAGGTAGTGTAAAAACTACCAGGAGAACTCCTGTCTGGCACCTTCCCCGGTGGAGTTGTGCATGGGGTGTGTTTGGAACATTTTGTCACCGGCCGAGTCCAAAATTCAGCGGTTCCCCATCTCAGCCCAGAAAGCAGGTAGAACAACTTTTGTGGTGCCTTTCAGATGCCTACCAAGGTAGTGTAAAAACTCTCAGGAGAACTCCTGTCTGGCACCTTCCCCGGTGGAGTTGTGCATGGGGTGTGTTTGGAACATTTTGTCACCGGCCGACTCCAAAATTCAGCGGTTCCCCATCTCAGACCAGAAAGCAGGAAGAACAACTTTTTTGGTGCCTTTCAAATGCCTACCAAGGTAGTGTAAAAACTACCAGGAGAACTCCTGTCTGGCACCTTCCCCGGTGGAGTTGTGCAGGGGGTGTGTTTGGAACATTTTGTCACCAGCCGACTCCAAAATTCAGCGTTTCCCCATCTCAGCCCAGAAAGCAGGTAGAACAACTTTTGTGGTGCCTTTCAAATGCCCACCAAGGTAGTGTAAAAACTATCAGGAGAACTCCTGTCTGGCACCTTCCCCGGTGGAGTTGTGCATGGGGTGTGTTTGGAACATTTTGTCACCAGCCGAGTCCAAAATTCAGCGTTTCCCCATCTCAGCCCAGAAAGCAGGTAGAACAACTTTTGTGGTGTCTTTCAGATGCCTACCGGAGCAATGTAAAAACTACCAGGAGAACTCCTGTCTGTCACCTTCCCCGGTGGAGTTGTGCATGGGGTGTGTTTGGAACATTTTGTCACCAGCCGACTCCAAAATTCAGCGGTTCCCCATCTCAGCCCAGAAAGCAGGTAGAAAAACTTTTGTGGTGTCTTTCAGATGCCTACCAAGGTAGTGTAAAAACTACCAGGAGAACTCCTGTCTGGCACCTTCCCCGGTGGAGTTGTGCATGGGGTGTGTTTGGAACATTTTGTCACCAGCCGACTCCAAAATTCAGCGGTTCCCCATCTCAGCCCAGAAAGCAGGTAGAACAACTTTTGTGGTGCCTTTCAGCTGCCTACCAAGGTAGTGTAAAAACTACTAAGAGAACTCCTGTCTGGCACCTTCCGTGGTGGAGTTGTGCATGGGGTGTGTTTGGAACATTTTGTCACCGGCCGAGTCCAAAATTCAGCGGTTCCCCATCTCAGCCCAGAAAGCAGGTAGAACAACTTTTGTGGTGCCTTTCAGCTGCCTACCAAGGTAGTGTAAAAACTACCAGGAGAACTCCTGTCTGGCACCTTCCCCGGTGGAGTTGTGCATGGGGTGTGTTTGGAACATTTTGTCACCGGCCGACTCCAAAATTCAGCGGTTCCCCATCTCAGACCAGAAAGCAGGAAGAACAACTTTTGTGGTGCCTTTCAAATGCCTACCAAGGTAGTGTAAAAACTACCAGGAGAACTCCTGTCTGGCACCTTCCCCGGTGGAGTTGTGCAGGGGGTGTGTTTGGAACATTTTGTCACCAGCCGACTCCAAAATTCAGCGTTTCCCCATCTCAGCCCAGAAAGCAGGTAGAACAACTTTTGTGGTGCCTTTCAAATGCCCACCAAGGTAGTGTAAAAACTACCAAGAGAACTCCTGTCTGGCACCTTCCCCGGTGGAGTTTTGCATGGGGTGTGTTTGGAACATTTTGTCACCGGCCGACTCCAAAATTCAGCGGTTCCCCATCTCAGACCAGAAAGCAGGAAGAACAACTTTTGTGGTGCCTTTCAAATGCCTACCAAGGTAGTGTAAAAACTACCAGGAGAACTCCTGTCTGGCACCTTCCCCGGTGGAGTTGTGCATGGGGTGTGTTTGGAACATTTTGTCACCAGCCGACTCCAAAATTCAGCGTTTCCCCATCTCAGCCCAGAAAGCAGGTAGAACAACTTTTGTGGTGCCTTTCAAATGCCCAACAAGGTAGTGTAAAAACTACCAGGAGAACTCCTGTCTGGCACCTTCCCCGGTGGAGTTGTGCATGGGGTGTGTTTGGAACATTTTGTCACCAGCCAACTCCAAAATTCAGCGTTTCCCCATCTCAGCCCAGAAAGCAGGTAGAACAACTTTTGTGGTGCCTTTCAAATGCCCACCAAGGTAGTGTAAAAACTATCAGGAGAACTCCTGTCTGGCACCTTCCGTGGTGGAGTTGTGCATGGGGTGTGTTTGGAACATTTTGTCACCAGCCGACTCCAAAATTCAGCGTTTCCCCATTTCAGCCCAGAAAGCAGGTAGAACAACTTTTGTGGTGCCTTTCAGCTGCCTACCAAGGTAGTGTAAAAACTACCAGGAGAACTCCTGTCTGGCACCTTCCCCGGTGGAGTTGTGCATGGGGTGTGTTTGGAACATTTTGTCACCGGCCGAGTCCAAAATTCAGCGGTTCCCCATCTCAGCCCAGAAAGCAGGTAGAACAACTTTTGTGGTGCCTTTCAGCTGCCTACCAAGGTAGTGTAAAAACTACCAAGAGAACTCCTGTCTGGCACCTTCCCCGGTGGAGTTGTGCATGGGGTGTGTTTGGAACATTTTGTCACCGGCCGACTCCAAAATTCAGCGGTTCCCCATCTCAGACCAGAAAGCAGGAAGAACAACTTTTGTGGTGCCTTTCAAATGCCTACCAAGGTAGTGTAAAAACTACCAGGAGAACTCCTGTCTGGGACCTTCCCCGGTGGAGTTGTGCAGGGGGTGTGTTTGGAACATTTTGTCACCAGCCGACTCCAAAATTCAGCGTTTCCCCATCTCAGCCCAGAAAGCAGGTAGAACAACTTTTGTGGTGCCTTTCAGATGCCTACCAAGGTAGTGTAAAAACTCTCAGGAGAACTCCTGTCTGGCACCTTCCGTGGTGGAGTTGTGCATGGGGTGTGTTTGGAACATTTTGTCACCAGCCGAGTCCAAAATTCAGCGTTTCCCCATCTCAGCCCAGAAAGCAGGTAGAACAACTTTTGTGGTGCCTTTCAGCTGCCTACCAAGGTAGTGTAAAAACTACCAAGAGAACTCCTGTCTGGCACCTTCCCCGGTGGAGTTGTGCATGGGGTGTGTTTGGAACATTTTGTCACCAGCCGACTCCAAAATTCAGCGGTTCCCCATCTCAGCCCAGAAAGCAGGTAGAACAACTTTTGTGGTGCCTTTCAGCTGCCTACCAAGGTAGTGTAAAAACTACCAAGAGAACTCCTGTCTGGCACCTTCCCCGGTGGAGTTTTGCATGGGGTGTGTTTGGAACATTTTGTCACCGGCCGAGTCCAAAATTCAGCGTTTCCCCATCTCAGCCCAGAAAGCAGGAAGAACAACTTTTGTGGTGCCTTTCAAATGCCCACCAAGGTAGTGTAAAAACTACCAGGAGAACTCCTGTCTGGCACCTTCCCCGGTGGAGTTGTGCATGGGGTGTGTTTGGAACATTTTGTCACCGGCCGAGTCCAAAATTCAGCGGTTCCCCATCTCAGCCCAGAAAGCAGGTAGAACAACTTTTGTGGTGCCTTTCAGCTGCCTACCAAGGTAGTGTAAAAACTACCAAGAGAACTCCTGTCTGGCACCTTCCCCGGTGGAGTTGTGCAGGGGGTGTGTTTGGAACATTTTGTCACCAGCCGACTCCAAAATTCAGCGGTTCCCCATCTCAGACCAGAAAGCAGGAAGAACAACTTTTGTGGTGCCTTTCAAATGCCTACCAAGGTAGTGTAAAAACTACCAGGAGAACTCCTGTCTGGGACCTTCCCCGGTGGAGTTGTGCAGGGGGTGTGTTTGGAACATTTTGTCACCAGCCGACTCCAAAATTCAGCGTTTCCCCATCTCAGCCCAGAAAGCAGGTAGAACAACTTTTGTGGTGCCTTTCAAATGCCCACCAAGGTAGTGTAAAAACTATCAGGAGAACTCCTGTCTGGCACCTTCCCCGGTGGAGTTGTGCATGGGGTGTGTTTGGAACATTTTGTCACCAGCCGACTCCAAAATTCAGCGTTTCCCCATCTCAGCCCAGAAAGCAGGTAGAACAACTTTTGTGGTGCCTTTCAGATGCCTACCAAGGTAGTGTAAAAACTACCAAGAGAACTCCTGTCTGGCACCTTCCCCGGTGGAGTTGTGCATGGGGTGTGTTTGGAACATTTTGTCACCGGCCGACTCCAAAATTCAGCGGTTCCCCATCTCAGACCAGAAAGCAGGAAGAACAACTTTTGTGGTGCCTTTCAAATGCCTACCAAGGTAGTGTAAAAACTACCAGGAGAACTCCTGTCTGACACCTTCCCCGGTGGAGTTGTGCATGGGGTGTGTTTGGAACATTTTGTCACCAGCCGACTCCAAAATTCAGCGTTTCCCCATCTCAGCCCAGAAAGCAGGTAGAACAACTTTTGTGGTGCCTTTCAAATGCCCACCAAGGTAGTGTAAAAACTACCAGGAGAACTCCTGTCTGGCACCTTCCGTGGTGGAGTTGTGCAGGGGGTGTGTTTGGAACATTTTGTCACCAGCCGAGTCCAAAATTCAGCGTTTCCCCATCTCAGCCCAGAAAGCAGGTAGAACAACTTTTGTGGTGCCTTTCAGCTGCCTACCAAGGTAGTGTAAAAACTACCAGGAGAACTCCTGTCTGGCACCTTCCCCGGTGGAGTTGTGCATGGGGTGTGTTTGGAACATTTTGTCACCGGCCGACTCCAAAATTCAGCGGTTCCCCATCTCAGCCCAGAAAGCAGGAAGAACAACTTTTGTGGTGCCTTTCAAATGCCTACCAAGGTAGTGTAAAAACTACCAGGAGAACTCCTGTCTGGCACCTTCCCCGGTGGAGTTGTGCAGGGGGTGTGTTTGGAACATTTTGTCACCGGCCGAGTCCAAAATTCAGCGTTTCCCCATCTCAGCCCAGAAAGCAGGTAGAACAACTTTTGTGGTGCCTTTCAAATGCCCACCAAGGTAGTGTAAAAACTACCAAGAGAACTCCTGTCTGGCACCTTCCCCGGTGGAGTTTTGCATGGGATGTGTTTGGAACATTTTGTCACCGGCCGAGTCCAAAATTCAGCGGTTCCCCATCTCAGACCAGAAAGCAGGAAGAACAACTTTTGTGGTGCCTTTCAAATGCCTACCAAGGTAGTGTAAAAACTACCAGGAGAACTCCTGTCTGGCACCTTCCCCGGTGGAGTTGTGCATGGGGTGTGTTTGGAACATTTTGTCACCAGCCGACTCCAAAATTCAGCGTTTCCCCATCTCAGCCCAGAAAGCAGGTAGAACAACTTTTGTGGTGCCTTTCAAATGCCCACCAAGGTAGTGTAAAAACTACCAGGAGAACTCCTGTCTGGCACCTTCCCCGGTGGAGTTGTGCATGGGGTGTGTTTGGAACATTTTGTCACCAGCCAACTCCAAAATTCAGCGTTTCCCCATCTCAGCCCAGAAAGCAGGTAGAACAACTTTTGTGGTGCCTTTCAAATGCCCACCAAGGTAGTGTAAAAACTACCAGGAGAACTCCTGTCTGGCACCTTCGCTAGTGGAGTTGTGCATGGGGTGTGTTTGGAACATTTTGTCACCGGCCGAGTCCAAAATTCAGCGTTTCCCCATTTCAGCCCAGAAAGCAGGTAGAACAACTTTTGTGGTGCCTTTCAGCTGCCTACCAAGGTAGTGTAAAAACTACCAGGAGAACTCCTGTCTGGCACCTTCCCCGGTGGAGTTGTGCATGGGGTGTGTTTGGAACATTTTGTCACCGGCCGAGTCCAAAATTCAGCGGTTCCCCATCTCAGCCCAGAAAGCAGGTAGAACAACTTTTGTGGTGCCTTTCAGCTGCCTACCAAGGTAGTGTAAAAACTACCAAGAGAACTCCTGTCTGGCACCTTCCCCGGTGGAGTTGTGCATGGGGTGTGTTTGGAACATTTTGTCACCGGCCGACTCCAAAATTCAGCGTTTCCCCATCTCAGCCCAGAAAGCAGGTAGAACAACTTTTGTGGTGCCTTTCAAATGCCTACCAAGGTAGTGTAAAAACTACCAGGAGAACTCCTGTCTGGGACCTTCCCCGGTGGAGTTGTGCAGGGGGTGTGTTTGGAACATTTTGTCACCAGCCGACTCCAAAATTCAGCGTTTCCCCATCTCAGCCCAGAAAGCAGGTAGAACAACTTTTGTGGTGCCTTTCAGATGCCTACCAAGGTAGTGTAAAAACTCTCAGGAGAACTCCTGTCTGGCACCTTCCGTGGTGGAGTTGTGCATGGGGTGTGTTTGGAACATTTTGTCACCAGCCGAGTCCAAAATTCAGCGTTTCCCCATCTCAGCCCAGAAAGCAGGTAGAACAACTTTTGTGGTGCCTTTCAGCTGCCTACCAAGGTAGTGTAAAAACTACCAAGAGAACTCCTGTCTGGCACCTTCCCCGGTGGAGTTGTGCATGGGGTGTGTTTGGAACATTTTGTCACCAGCCGACTCCAAAATTCAGCGTTTCCCCATCTCAGCCCAGAAAGCAGGTAGAACAACTTTTGTGGTGCCTTTCAGCTGCCTACCAAGGTAGTGTAAAAACTACCAAGAGAACTCCTGTCTGGCACCTTCCCCGGTGGAGTTTTGCATGGGGTGTGTTTGGAACATTTTGTCACCGGCCGAGTCCAAAATTCAGCGTTTCCCCATCTCAGCCCAGAAAGCAGGAAGAACAACTTTTGTGGTGCCTTTCAAATGCCTACCAAGGTAGTGTAAAAACTACCAGGAGAACTCCTGTCTGGCACCTTCCCCGGTGGAGTTGTGCATGGGGTGTGTTTGGAACATTTTGTCACCGGCCGAGTCCAAAATTCAGCGGTTCCCCATCTCAGCCCAGAAAGCAGGTAGAACAACTTTTGTGGTGCCTTTCAGCTGCCTACCAAGGTAGTGTAAAAACTACCAAGAGAACTCCTGTCTGGCACCTTCCCCGGTGGAGTTGTGCAGGGGGTGTGTTTGGAACATTTTGTCACCAGCCGACTCCAAAATTCAGCGGTTCCCCATCTCAGACCAGAAAGCAGGAAGAACAACTTTTGTGGTGCCTTTCAAATGCCTACCAAGGTAGTGTAAAAACTACCAGGAGAACTCCTGTCTGGGACCTTCCCCGGTGGAGTTGTGCAGGGGGTGTGTTTGGAACATTTTGTCACCAGCCGACTCCAAAATTCAGCGTTTCCCCATCTCAGCCCAGAAAGCAGGTAGAACAACTTTTGTGGTGCCTTTCAAATGCCCACCAAGGTAGTGTAAAAACTATCAGGAGAACTCCTGTCTGGCACCTTCCCCGGTGGAGTTGTGCATGGGGTGTGTTTGGAACATTTTGTCACCAGCCGACTCCAAAATTCAGCGTTTCCCCATCTCAGCCCAGAAAGCAGGTAGAACAACTTTTGTGGTGCCTTTCAGATGCCTACCAAGGTAGTGTAAAAACTACCAAGAGAACTCCTGTCTGGCACCTTCCCCGGTGGAGTTGTGCATGGGGTGTGTTTGGAACATTTTGTCACCGGCCGACTCCAAAATTCAGCGGTTCCCCATCTCAGACCAGAAAGCAGGAAGAACAACTTTTGTGGTGCCTTTCAAATGCCTACCAAGGTAGTGTAAAAACTACCAGGAGAACTCCTGTCTGACACCTTCCCCGGTGGAGTTGTGCATGGGGTGTGTTTGGAACATTTTGTCACCAGCCGACTCCAAAATTCAGCGTTTCCCCATCTCAGCCCAGAAAGCAGGTAGAACAACTTTTGTGGTGCCTTTCAAATGCCCACCAAGGTAGTGTAAAAACTACCAGGAGAACTCCTGTCTGGCACCTTCCGTGGTGGAGTTGTGCAGGGGGTGTGTTTGGAACATTTTGTCACCAGCCGAGTCCAAAATTCAGCGTTTCCCCATCTCAGCCCAGAAAGCAGGTAGAACAACTTTTGTGGTGCCTTTCAGATGCCTACCAAGGTAGTGTAAAAACTACCAAGAGAACTCCTGTCTGGCACCTTCCCCGGTGGAGTTGTGCATGGGGTGTGTTTGGAACATTTTGTCACCGGCCGACTCCAAAATTCAGCGGTTCCCCATCTCAGCCCAGAAAGCAGGTAGAACAACTTTTGTGGTGTCTTTCAGATGCCTACCGGAGCAATGTAAAAACTACCAAGAGAACTCCTGTCTGGCACCTTCCCCGGTGGAGTTGTGCATGGGGTGTGTTTGGAACATTTTGTCACCGGCCGAGTCCAAAATTCAGCGGTTCCCCATCTCAGCCCAGAAAGCAGGTAGAACAACTTTTGTGGTGTCTTTCAGATGCCTACCAAGGTAGTGTAAAAACTACCAGGAGAACTCCTGTCTGGCACCTTCCCCGGTGGAGTTGTGCATGGGGTGTGTTTGGAACATTTTGTCACCGGCCGACTCCAAAATTCAGCGGTTCCCCATCTCAGCCCAGAAAGCAGGTAGAACAACTTTTGTGGTGCCTTTCAGCTGCCTACCAAGGTAGTGTAAAAACTACCAAGAGAACTCCTGTCTGGCACCTTCCCCGGTGGAGTTGTGCATGGGGTGTGTTTGGAACATTTTGTCACCGGCCGACTCCAAAATTCAGCGGTTCCCCATCTCAGACCAGAAAGCAGGAAGAACAACTTTTGTGGTGCCTTTCAAATGCCTACCAAGGTAGTGTAAAAACTACCAGGAGAACTCCTGTCTGGCACCTTCCCCGGTGGAGTTGTGCAGGGGGTGTGTTTGGAACATTTTGTCACCAGCCGACTCCAAAATTCAGCGTTTCCCCATCTCAGCCCAGAAAGCAGGTAGAACAACTTTTGTGGTGCCTTTCAAATGCCCACCAAGGTAGTGTAAAAACTATCAGGAGAACTCCTGTCTGGCACCTTCCGTGGTGGAGTTGTGCATGGGGTGTGTTTGGAACATTTTGTCACCAGCCGAGTCCAAAATTCAGCGTTTCCCCATCTCAGCCCAGAAAGCAGGTAGAACAACTTTTGTGGTGTCTTTCAGATGCCTACCGGAGCAATGTAAAAACTACCAGGAGAACTCCTGTCTGTCACCTTCCCCGGTGGAGTTGTGCATGGGGTGTGTTTGGAACATTTTGTCACCAGCCGAGTCCAAAATTCAGCGGTTCCCCATCTCAGCCCAGAAAGCAGGTAGAACAACTTTTGTGGTGTCTTTCAGATGCCTACCAAGGTAGTGTAAAAACTACCAGGAGAACTCCTGTCTGGCACCTTCCCCGGTGGAGTTGTGCATGGGGTGTGTTTGGAACATTTTGTCACCAGCCGACTCCAAAATTCAGCGGTTCCCCATCTCAGCCCAGAAAGCAGGTAGAACAACTTTTGTGGTGCCTTTCAGCTGCCTACATAGGTAGTGTAAAAACTACTAAGAGAACTCCTGTCTGGCACCTTCCCCGGTGGAGTTGTGCATGGGGTGTGTTTGGAACATTTTGTCACCGGCCGAGTCCAAAATTCAGCGGTTCCCCATCTCAGCCCAGAAAGCAGGTAGAACAACTTTTGTGGTGCCTTTCAGCTGCCTACCAAGGTAGTGTAAAAACTACCAGGAGAACTCCTGTCTGGCACCTTCCCCGGTGGAGTTGTGCATGGGGTGTGTTTGGAACATTTTGTCACCGGCCGACTCCAAAATTCAGCGGTTCCCCATCTCAGACCAGAAAGCAGGAAGAACAACTTTTGTGGTGCCTTTCAAATGCCTACCAAGGTAGTGTAAAAACTACCAAGAGAACTCCTGTCTGGCACCTTCCCCGGTGGAGTTGTGCAGGGGGTGTGTTTGGAACATTTTGTCACCAGCCGACTCCAAAATTCAGCGTTTCCCCATCTCAGCCCAGAAAGCAGGTAGAACAACTTTTGTGGTGCCTTTCAAATGCCCACCAAGGTAGTGTAAAAACTATCAGGAGAACTCCTGTCTGGCACCTTCCGTGGTGGAGTTGTGCGTGGGGTGTGTTTGGAACATTTTGTCACCGGCCGAGTCCAAAATTCAGCGGTTCCCCATCTCAGCCCAGAAAGCAGGTAGAACAACTTTTGTGGTGCCTTTCAAATGCCTACCAAGGTAGTGTAAAAACTACCAGGAGAACTCCTGTCTGGCACCTTCCCCGGTGGAGTTGTGCAGGGGGTGTGTTTGGAACATTTTGTCACCAGCCGACTCCAAAATTCAGCGTTTCCCCATCTCAGCCCAGAAAGCAGGTAGAACAACTTTTGTGGTGCCTTTCAAATGCCTACCAAGGTAGTGTAAAAACTACCAAGAGAACTCCTGTCTGGCACCTTCCCCGGTGGAGTTGTGCAGGGGGTGTGTTTGGAACATTTTGTCACCAGCCGAGTCCAAAATTCAGCGTTTCCCCATCTCAGCCCAGAAAGCAGGTAGAACAACTTTTGTGGTGCCTTTCAGCTGCCTACCAAGGTAGTGTAAAAACTACCAGGAGAACTCCTGTCTGGCACCTTCCCCGGTGGAGTTGTGCATGGGGTGTGTTTGGAACATTTTGTCACCGGCCGACTCCAAAATTCAGCGGTTCCCCATCTCAGCCCAGAAAGCAGGTAGAACAACTTTTGTGGTGCCTTTCAGCTGCCTACCAAGGTAGTGTAAAAACTACCAAGAGAACTCCTGTCTGGCACCTTCCCCGGTGGAGTTGTGCATGGGGTGTGTTTGGAACATTTTGTCACCGGCCGACTCCAAAATTCAGCGGTTCCCCATCTCAGCCCAGAAAGCAGGTAGAACAACTTTTGTGGTGCCTTTCAAATGCCTACCAAGGTAGTGTAAAAACTACCAGGAGAACTCCTGTCTGGCACCTTCCGTGGTGGAGTTGTGCATGGGGTGTGTTTGGAACATTTTGTCAACGGCCGACTCCAAAATTCAGCGATTCCCCATCTCAGCCCAGAAAGAAGGTAGAACAACTTTTGTGGTGTCTTTCAGATGCCTACCAAGGTAGTGTAAAAACTACCAGGAGAACTCCTGTCTGGCACCTTCCCCGGTGGAGTTTTGCATGGGGTGTGTTTGGAACATTTTGTCACCGGCCGAGTCCAAAATTCAGCGTTTCCCCATCTCAGCCCAGAAAGCAGGTAGAACAACTTTTGTGGTGCCTTTCAGATGCCTACCAAGGTAGTGTAAAAACTACCAGGAGAACTCCTGTCTGGCACCTTCCCCGGTGGAGTTGTGCAGGGGGTGTGTTTGGAACATTTTGTCACCGGCCGACTCCAAAATTCAGCGGTTCCCCATCTCAGACCAGAAAGCAGGAAGAACAACTTTTGTGGTGCCTTTCAAATGCCTACCAAGGTAGTGTAAAAACTACCAGGAGAACTCCTGTCTGGCACCTTCCCCGGTGGAGTTGTGCTGGGGGTGTGTTTGGAACATTTTGTCACCAGCCGACTCCAAAATTCAGCGATTCCCCATCTCAGCCCAGAAAGCAGGTAGAACAACTTTTGTCGTGTCTTTCAGATGCCTACCAAGGTAGTGTAAAAACTACCAGGAGAACTCCTGTCTGGCACCTTCCGTGGTGGAGTTGTGCATGGGGTGTGTTTGGAACATTTTGTCACCAGCCGAGTCCAAAATTCAGCGTTTCCCCATCTCAGCCCAGAAAGCAGGTAGAACAACTTTTGTGGTGCCTTTCAAATGCCCACCAAGGTAGTGTAAAAACTACCAGGAGAACTCCTGTCTGGCACCTTCCGTGGTGGAGTTGTGCATGGGGTGTGTTTGGAACATTTTGTCACCAGCCGAGTCCAAAATTCAGCGTTTCCCCATCTCAGCCCAGAAAGCAGGTAGAACAACTTTTGTGGTGCCTTTCACCTGCCTACCAAGGTAGTGTAAAAACTACCAAGAGAACTCCTGTCTGGCACCTTCCCCGGTGGAGTTGTGCATGGGGTGTGTTTGGAACATTTTGTCACCAGCCGACTCCAAAATTCAGCGGTTCCCCATCTCAGCCCAGAAAGCAGGTAGAACAACTTTTGTGGTGCCTTTCAGCTGCCTACCAAGGTAGTGTAAAAACTACCAAGAGAACTCCTGTCTGGCACCTTCCCCGGTGGAGTTTTGCATGGGGTGTGTTTGGAACATTTTGTCACCGGCCGAGTCCAAAATTCAGCGTTTCCCCATCTCAGCCCAGAAAGCAGGAAGAACAACTTTTGTGGTGCCTTTCAAATGCCTACCAAGGTAGTGTAAAAACTACCAGGAGAACTCCTGTCTGGCACCTTCCCCGGTGGAGTTGTGCATGGGGTGTGTTTGGAACATTTTGTCACCGGCCGAGTCCAAAATTCAGCGGTTCCCCATCTCAGCCCAGAAAGCAGGTAGAACAACTTTTGTGGTGCCTTTCAGCTGCCTACCAAGGTAGTGTAAAAACTACCAAGAGAACTCCTGTCTGGCACCTTCCCCGGTGGAGTTGTGCAGGGGGTGTGTTTGGAACATTTTGTCACCAGCCGAGTCCAAAATTCAGCGGTTCCCCATCTCAGACCAGAAAGCAGGAAGAACAACTTTTGTGGTGCCTTTCAAATGCCTACCAAGGTAGTGTAAAAACTACCAGGAGAACTCCTGTCTGGGACCTTCCCCGGTGGAGTTGTGCAGGGGGTGTGTTTGGAACATTTTGTCACCAGCCGACTCCAAAATTCAGCGTTTCCCCATCTCAGCCCAGAAAGCAGGTAGAACAACTTTTGTGGTGCCTTTCAAATGCCCACCAAGGTAGTGTAAAAACTATCAGGAGAACTCCTGTCTGGCACCTTCCCCGGTGGAGTTGTGCATGGGGTGTGTTTGGAACATTTTGTCACCAGCCGAGTCCAAAATTCAGCGTTTCCCCATCTCAGCCCAGAAAGCAGGTAGAACAACTTTTGTGGTGCCTTTCAGATGCCTACCAAGGTAGTGTAAAAACTACCAAGAGAACTCCTGTCTGGCACCTTCCCCGGTGGAGTTGTGCATGGGGTGTGTTTGGAACATTTTGTCACCGGCCGACTCCAAAATTCAGCGGTTCCCCATCTCAGACCAGAAAGCAGGAAGAACAACTTTTGTGGTGCCTTTCAAATGCCTACCAAGGTAGTGTAAAAACTACCAGGAGAACTCCTGTCTGACACCTTCCCCGGTGGAGTTGTGCATGGGGTGTGTTTGGAACATTTTGTCACCAGCCGACTCCAAAATTCAGCGTTTCCCCATCTCAGCCCAGAAAGCAGGTAGAACAACTTTTGTGGTGCCTTTCAAATGCCCACCAAGGTAGTGTAAAAACTACCAGGAGAACTCCTGTCTGGCACCTTCCGTGGTGGAGTTGTGCAGGGGGTGTGTTTGGAACATTTTGTCACCAGCCGAGTCCAAAATTCAGCGTTTCCCCATCTCAGCCCAGAAAGCAGGTAGAACAACTTTTGTGGTGCCTTTCAGCTGCCTACCAAGGTAGTGTAAAAACTACCAGGAGAACTCCTGTCTGGCACCTTCCCCGGTGGAGTTGTGCATGGGGTGTGTTTGGAACATTTTGTCACCGGCCGAGTCCAAAATTCAGCGGTTCCCCATCTCAGCCCAGAAAGCAGGTAGAACAACTTTTGTGGTGCCTTTCAGCTGCCTACCAAGGTAGTGTAAAAACTACCAAGAGAACTCCTGTCTGGCACCTTCCCCGGTGGAGTTGTGCATGGGGTGTGTTTGGAACATTTTGTCACCGGCCGACTCCAAAATTCAGCGGTTCCCCATCTCAGACCAGAAAGCAGGAAGAACAACTTTTGTGGTGCCTTTCAAATGCCTACCAAGGTAGTGTAAAAACTACCAGGAGAACTCCTGTCTGGCACCTTCCCCGGTGGAGTTGTGCAGGGGGTGTGTTTGGAACATTTTGTCACCAGCCGACTCCAAAATTCAGCGTTTCCCCATCTCAGCCCAGAAAGCAGGTAGAACAACTTTTGTGGTGCCTTTCAAATGCCCACCAAGGTAGTGTAAAAACTATCAGGAGAACTCCTGTCTGGCACCTTCCGTGGTGGAGTTGTGCATGGGGTGTGTTTGGAACATTTTGTCACCAGCCGAGTCCAAAATTCAGCGTTTCCCCATCTCAGCCCAGAAAGCAGGTAGAACAACTTTTGTGGTGCCTTTCAGCTGCCTACCAAGGTAGTGTAAAAACTACCAAGAGAACTCCTGTCTGGCACCTTCCCCGGTGGAGTTGTGCATGGGGTGTGTTTGGAACATTTTGTCACCGGCCGACTCCAAAATTCAGCGGTTCCCCATCTCAGCCCAGAAAGCAGGTAGAACAACTTTTGTGGTGTCTTTCAGATGCCTACCGGAGCAATGTAAAAACTACCAGGAGAACTCCTGTCTGGCACCTTCCCCGGTGGAGTTGTGCAGGGGGTGTGTTTGGAACATTTTGTCACCGGCCGAGTCCAAAATTCAGCGGTTCCCCATCTCAGCCCAGAAAGCAGGTAGAACAACTTTTGTGGTGCCTTTCAGATGCCTACCAAGGTAGTGTAAAAACTACCAAGAGAACTCCTGTCTGGCACCTTCCCCGGTGGAGTTGTGCATGGGGTGTGTTTGGAACATTTTGTCACCGGCCGACTCCAAAATTCAGCGGTTCCCCATCTCAGACCAGAAAGCAGGAAGAACAACTTTTGTGGTGCCTTTCAAATGCCTACCAAGGTAGTGTAAAAACTACCAGGAGAACTCCTGTCTGGCACCTTCCGTGGTGGAGTTGTGCAGGGGGTGTGTTTGGAACATTTTGTCACCAGCCGACTCCAAAATTCAGCGTTTCCCCATCTCAGCCCAGAAAGCAGGTAGAACAACTTTTGTGGTGCCTTTCAAATGCCCACCAAGGTAGTGTAAAAACTATCAGGAGAACTCCTGTCTGGCACCTTCCGTGGTGGAGTTGTGCATGGGGTGTGTTTGGAACATTTTGTCACCAGCCGAGTCCAAAATTCAGCGTTTCCCCATCTCAGCCCAGAAAGCAGGTAGAACAACTTTTGTGGTGTCTTTCAGATGCCTACCGGAGCAATGTAAAAACTAACAGGAGAACTCCTGTCTGGCACCTTCCCCGGTGGAGTTGTGCATGGGGTGTGTTTGGAACATTTTGTCACCAGCCGAGTCCAAAATTCAGCGGTTCCCCATCTCAGCCCAGAAAGCAGGTAGAACAACTTTTGTGGTGTCTTTCAGATGCCTACCAAGGTAGTGTAAAAACTACCAGGAGAACTCCTGTCTGGCACCTTCCCCGGTGGAGTTGTGCATGGGGTGTGTTTGGAACATTTTGTCACCAGCCGACTCCAAAATTCAGCGGTTCCCCATCTCAGCCCAGAAAGCAGGTAGAACAACTTTTGTGGTGCCTTTCAAATGCCTACCAAGGTAGTGTAAAAACTACTAAGAGAACTCCTGTCTGGCACCTTCCCCGGTGGAGTTGTGCATGGGGTGTGTTTGGAACATTTTGTCACCGGCCGAGTCCAAAATTCAGCGTTTCCCCATCTCAGCCCAGAAAGCAGGTAGAACAACTTTTGTGGTGCCTTTCAGCTGCCTACCAAGGTAGTGTAAAAACTACCAGGAGAACTCCTGTCTGGCACCTTCCCCGGTGGAGTTGTGCATGGGGTGTGTTTGGAACATTTTGTCACCGGCCGAGTCCAAAATTCAGCGGTTCCCCATCTCAGCCCAGAAAGCAGGAAGAACAACTTTTGTGGTGCCTTTCAAATGCCTACCAAGGTAGTGTAAAAACTACCAGGAGAACTCCTGTCTGGCACCTTCCCCGGTGGAGTTGTGCAGGGGGTGTGTTTGGAACATTTTGTCACCAGCCGAGTCCAAAATTCAGCGTTTCCCCATCTCAGCCCAGAAAGCAGGTAGAACAACTTTTGTGGTGCCTTTCAAATGCCTACCAAGGTAGTGTAAAAACTACCAAGAGAACTCCTGTCTGGCACCTTCCCCGGTGGAGTTGTGCAGGGGGTGTGTTTGGAACATTTTGTCACCAGCCGAGTCCAAAATTCAGCGTTTCCCCATCTCAGCCCAGAAAGCAGGTAGAACAACTTTTGTGGTGCCTTTCAGCTGCCTACCAAGGTAGTGTAAAAACTACCAGGAGAACTCCTGTCTGGCACCTTCCCCGGTGGAGTTGTGCATGGGGTGTGTTTGGAACATTTTGTCACCGGCCGAGTCCAAAATTCAGCGGTTCCCCATCTCAGCCCAGAAAGCAGGTAGAACAACTTTTGTGGTGCCTTTCAGCTGCCTACCAAGGTAGTGTAAAAACTACCAAGAGAACTCCTGTCTGGCACCTTCCCCGGTGGAGTTGTGCATGGGGTGTGTTTGGAACATTTTGTCACCGGCCGACTCCAAAATTCAGCGGTTCCCCATCTCAGACCAGAAAGCAGGTAGAACAACTTTTGTGGTGCCTTTCAAATGCCCACCAAGGTAGTGTAAAAACTATCAGGAGAACTCCTGTCTGGCACCTTCCGTGGTGGAGTTGTGCATGGGGTGTGTTTGGAACATTTTGTCACCAGCCGAGTCCAAAATTCAGCGGTTCCCCATCTCAGCCCAGAAAGCAGGTAGAACAACTTTTGTGGTGCCTTTCAGCTGCCTACCAAGGTAGTGTAAAAACTACCAGGAGAACTCCTGTCTGGCACCTTCCCCGGTGGAGTTGTGCAAGGGGTGTGTTTGGAACATTTTGTCACCGGCCGAGTCCAAAATTCAGCGGTTCCCCATCTCAGCCCAGAAAGCAGGTAGAACAACTTTTGTGGTGTCTTTCAGATGCCTACCAAGGTAGTGTAAAAACTACCAGGAGAACTCCTGTCTGGCACCTTCCCCGGTGGAGTTGTGCATGGGGTGTGTTTGGAACATTTTGTCACCAGCCGACTCCAAAATTCAGCGGTTCCCCATCTCAGCCCAGAAAGCAGGTAGAACAACTTTTGTGGTGTCTTTCAGATGCCTACCGGAGCAATGTAAAAACTAACAGGAGAACTCCTGTCTGGCACCTTCCCCGGTGGAGTTGTGCATGGGGTGTGTTTGGAACATTTTGTCACCAGCCGAGTCCAAAATTCAGCGGTTCCCCATCTCAGCCCAGAAAGCAGGTAGAACAACTTTTGTGGTGTCTTTCAGATGCCTACCAAGGTAGTGTAAAAACTACCAGGAGAACTCCTGTCTGGCACCTTCCCCGGTGGAGTTGTGCATGGGGTGTGTTTGGAACATTTTGTCACCAGCCGACTCCAAAATTCAGCGGTTCCCCATCTCAGCCCAGAAAGCAGGTAGAACAACTTTTGTGGTGCCTTTCAAATGCCTACCAAGGTAGTGTAAAAACTACTAAGAGAACTCCTGTCTGGCACCTTCCCCGGTGGAGTTGTGCATGGGGTGTGTTTGGAACATTTTGTCACCGGCCGAGTCCAAAATTCAGCGTTTCCCCATCTCAGCCCAGAAAGCAGGTAGAACAACTTTTGTGGTGCCTTTCAGCTGCCTACCAAGGTAGTGTAAAAACTACCAGGAGAACTCCTGTCTGGCACCTTCCCCGGTGGAGTTGTGCATGGGGTGTGTTTGGAACATTTTGTCACCGGCCGAGTCCAAAATTCAGCGGTTCCCCATCTCAGCCCAGAAAGCAGGAAGAACAACTTTTGTGGTGCCTTTCAAATGCCTACCAAGGTAGTGTAAAAACTACCAGGAGAACTCCTGTCTGGCACCTTCCCCGGTGGAGTTGTGCAGGGGGTGTGTTTGGAACATTTTGTCACCAGCCGACTCCAAAATTCAGCGTTTCCCCATCTCAGCCCAGAAAGCAGGTAGAACAACTTTTGTGGTGCCTTTCAAATGCCTACCAAGGTAGTGTAAAAACTACCAAGAGAACTCCTGTCTGGCACCTTCCCCGGTGGAGTTGTGCAGGGGGTGTGTTTGGAACATTTTGTCACCAGCCGAGTCCAAAATTCAGCGTTTCCCCATCTCAGCCCAGAAAGCAGGTAGAACAACTTTTGTGGTGCCTTTCAGCTGCCTACCAAGGTAGTGTAAAAACTACCAGGAGAACTCCTGTCTGGCACCTTCCCCGGTGGAGTTGTGCATGGGGTGTGTTTGGAACATTTTGTCACCGGCCGAGTCCAAAATTCAGCGGTTCCCCATCTCAGCCCAGAAAGCAGGTAGAACAACTTTTGTGGTGCCTTTCAGCTGCCTACCAAGGTAGTGTAAAAACTACCAAGAGAACTCCTGTCTGGCACCTTCCCCGGTGGAGTTGTGCATGGGGTGTGTTTGGAACATTTTGTCACCGGCCGACTCCAAAATTCAGCGGTTCCCCATCTCAGACCAGAAAGCAGGTAGAACAACTTTTGTGGTGCCTTTCAAATGCCCACCAAGGTAGTGTAAAAACTATCAGGAGAACTCCTGTCTGGCACCTTCCGTGGTGGAGTTGTGCATGGGGTGTGTTTGGAACATTTTGTCACCAGCCGAGTCCAAAATTCAGCGGTTCCCCATCTCAGCCCAGAAAGCAGGTAGAACAACTTTTGTGGTGCCTTTCAGCTGCCTACCAAGGTAGTGTAAAAACTACCAGGAGAACTCCTGTCTGGCACCTTCCCCGGTGGAGTTGTGCAAGGGGTGTGTTTGGAACATTTTGTCACCGGCCGAGTCCAAAATTCAGCGGTTCCCCATCTCAGCCCAGAAAGCAGGTAGAACAACTTTTGTGGTGTCTTTCAGATGCCTACCAAGGTAGTGTAAAAACTACCAGGAGAACTCCTGTCTGGCACCTTCCCCGGTGGAGTTGTGCATGGGGTGTGTTTGGAACATTTTGTCACCAGCCGACTCCAAAATTCAGCGGTTCCCCATCTCAGCCCAGAAAGCAGGTAGAACAACTTTTGTGGTGCCTTTCAGATGCCTACCAAGGTAGTGTAAAAACTACCAGGAGAACTCCTGTCTGGCACCTTCCCCGGTGGAGTTGTGCATGGGGTGTGTTTGGAACATTTTGTCACCGGCCGAGTTCAAAATTCAGCGATTCCCCATCTCAGCCCAGAAAGCAGGTAGAACAACTTTTGTGGTGCCTTTCAAATGCCTACCAAGGTAGTGTAAAAACTACCAGGAGAACTCCTGTCTGGCACCTTCCCCGGTGGAGTTGTGCATGGGGTGTGTTTGGAACATTTTGTCAACGGCCGACTCCAAAATTCAGCGATTCCCCATCTCAGCCCAGAAAGCAGGTAGAACAACTTTTGTGGTGTCTTTCAGATGCCTACCAAGGTAGTGTAAAAACTACCAGGAGAACTCCTGTCTGGCACCTTCCCCGGTGGAGTTTTGCATGGGGGTGTGTTTGGAACATTTTGTCACCGGCCGAGTCCAAAATTCAGCGTTTCCCCATCTCAGCCCAGAAAGCAGGTAGAACAACTTTTGTGGTGCCTTTCAGATGCCTACCAAGGTAGTGTAAAAACTACCAGGAGAACTCCTGTCTGGCACCTTCCCCGGTGGAGTTGTGCAGGGGGTGTGTTTGGAACATTTTGTCACCGGCCGACTCCAAAATTCAGCGGTTCCCCATCTCAGACCAGAAAGCAGGAAGAACAACTTTTGTGGTGGCCTTTCAAATGCCTACCAAGGTAGTGTAAAAACTACCAGGAGAACTCCTGTCTGGCACCTTCCCCGGTGGAGTTGTGCTGGGGTGTGTTTGGAACATTTTGTCACCAGCCGAGTCCAAAATTCAGCGATTCCCCATCTCAGCCCAGAAAGCAGGTAGAACAACTTTTGTCGTGTCTTTCAGATGCCTACCAAGGTAGTGTAAAAAATACCAGGAGAACTCCTGTCTGGCACCTTCCGTGGTGGAGTTGTGCATGGGGTGTGTTTGGAACATTTTGTCACCAGCCGAGTCCAAAATTCAGCGGGTTCCCCATCTCAGCCCAGAAAGCAGGTAGAACAACTTTTGTGGTGACTTTCAAATGCCTACCGGAGCAATGTAAAAACTACCAGGAGAACTCCTGTCTGGCACCTTCCGTGGTGGAGTTGTGCAGGGGTGTGTTTGGAACATTTTGTCACCAGCCGACTCCAAAATTCAGCGTTCCCCATCTCAGCCCAGAAAGCAGGTAAAACAACTTTTGTGGTGTCTTTCAGATGCCTACCAAGGTAGTGTAAAAACTACCAGGAGAACTCCTGTCTGTCACCTTCCCCGGTGGAGTTGTGCATGGGGTGTGTTTGGAACATTTTGTCACCGGCCGACTCCAAAATTCAGCGGTTCCCCATCTCAGCCCAGAAAGCAGGTAGAACAACTTTTGTGGTGTCTTTCAGATGCCTACCGGAGCAATGTAAAAACTACCAGGAGAACTCCTGTCTGGCACCTTCCCCGGTGGAGTTGTGCATGGGGTGTCTTTGGAACATTTTGTCACCAGCCGACTCCAAAATTCAGCTGTTCCCCATCTCAGCCCAGAAAGCCGGTAGAACATCTTTTGTGGTGTCTTTCAGATGCCTACCGGAGCAATGTAAAAACTACCAGGAGAACTCCTGTCTGGCACCTTCCCCGGTGGAGTTGTGCATGGGGTGTGTTTGGAACATTTTGTCACCAGCCGAGTCCAAAATTCAGCGGTTCCCCATCTCAGCCCAGAAAGCAGGTAGAACAACTTTTGTGGTGTCTTTCAGATGCCTACCAAGGTAGTGTAAAAACTACCAGGAGAACTCCTGTCTGGCACCTTCCCCGGTGGAGTTGTGCATGGGGTGTGTTTGGAACATTTTGTCACCAGCCGACTCCAAAATTCAGCGGTTCCCCATCTCAGCCCAGAAAGCAGGTAGAACAACTTTTGTGGTGCCTTTCAGATGCCTACCAAGGTAGTGTAAAAACTACCAGGAGAACTCCTGTCTGGCACCTTCCCCGGTGAGTTGTGCATGGGGTGTGTTTGGAACATTTTGTCACCGGCCGAGTTCAAATTCAGCGATTCCCCATCTCAGCCCAGAAAGCAGGTAGAACAACTTTTGTGGTGCCTTTCAAATGCCTACCAAGGTAGTGTAAAAACTACCAGGAGAACTCCTGTCTGGCACCTTCCCCGGTGGAGTTGTGCATGGGGTGTGTTTGGAACATTTTGTCAACGGCCCGACTCCAAAATTCAGCGATTCCCCATCTCAGCCCAGAAAGCAGTAGAACAACTTTTGTGGTGTCTTTCAGATGCCTACCAAGGTAGTGTAAAAACTACCAGGAGAACTCCTGTCTGGCACCTTCCCCGGTGGAGTTTTGCATGGGGTGTGGTTTGGAACATTTTGTCACCGGCCGAGTCCAAAATCAGCGTTTCCCCATCTCAGCCCAGAAAGCAGGTAGAACAACTTTTGTGGTGCCTTTCAGATGCCTACCAAGGTAGTGTAAAAAACTACCAGGAGAACTCCTGTCTGGCACCTTCCCCGGTGGAGTTGTGCAGGGGGTGTGTTTGGAACATTTTGTCACCGGCCGACTCCAAAATTCAGCGGTTCCCCATCTCAGACCAGAAAGCAGGAAGAACAACTTTTGTGGTGCCTTTCAAATGCCTACCAAGGTAGTGTAAAAAACTACCAGGAGAACTCCTGTCTGGCACCTTCCCCGGTGAGTTGTGCTGGGGGTGTGTTTGGAATATTTTGTCACCAGCCGAGTCCAAAATTCAGCGATTCCCCATCTCAGCCCAGAAAGCAGGTAGAACAACTTTTGTCGTGTCTTTCAGATGCCTACCAAGGTAGTGTAAAAACTACCAGGAGAACTCCTGTCTGGCACCTTCCGTGGTGGAGTTGTGCATGGGGTGTGTTGGAACATTTTGTCACCAGCCGAGTCCAAAATTCAGCGGTTCCCCATCTCAGCCCAGAAAGCAGGTAGAACAACTTTTGTGGTGACTTTCAAATGCCTACCGGAGCAATGTAAAAACTACCAGGAGAACTCCTGTCTGGCACCTTCCGTGGTGGAGTTGTGCATGGGGTGTGTTTGGGACATTTTGTCACCAGCCGACTCCAAAATTCAGCGGTTCCCCATCTCAGACCAGAAAGCAGGTAAAACAACTTTTGTGGTGTCTTTCAGATGCCTACCAAGGTAGTGTAAAAACTACCAGGAGAACTCCTGTCTGTCACCTTCCCCGGTGGAGTTGTGCATGGGGTGTGTTTGGAACATTTTGTCACCGGCCGACTCCAAAATTCAGCGGTTCCCCATCTCAGCCCAGAAAGCAGGTAGAACAACTTTTGTGGTGTCTTTCAGATGCCTACCGGAGCAATGTAAAAACTACCAGGAGAACTCCTGTCTGGCACCTTCCCCGGTGGAGTTGTGCAGGGGGTGTCTTTGGAACATTTTGTCACCAGCCGACTCCAAAATTCAGCTGTTCCCCATCTCAGCCCAGAAAGCCGGTAGAACATCTTTTGTGGTGTCTTTCAGATGCCTACCAGGTAGTGTAAAAACTACCAACAGAACTCGTTTCTGGCACCTTCTCCGGTGGAGTTGTGCATGGGGTGTGTTTGGAACATTTTGTCAGCAGCCGAGTCCAAAATTCAGCGATTCCCCATCTCAGCCCAGAAAGCAGGTAGAACAACTTTTGTCTTGTCTTTCAGATGCCTACCAAGGTAGTGTAAAAACTACTAAGAGAACTCCTGTCTGGCACCTTCCCCGGTGTAGTTGTGCATGGGGTGTGTTTGGAACATTTTGTCACCGGCCGACTCCAAAATTCCATGATTCCCCATCTCAGCCCAGAAAGCAGGTAGAACAACTTTTGTCGTGTCTTTCAGATGCCTACCAAGGTAGTGTAAAAACTACCAGGAGAACTCCTGTCTGGCACCTTCCCCGGTGGAGTTGTGCATGGGGTGTGTTTGGAACATTTTGTCACCAGCCGAGTCCAAAATTCAGCGATTCCCCATCTCAGCCAGAAAGCAGGTAGAACAAGTTTTGTGGTGCCTTTCAGCTGCCTACCAAGGTAGTGTAAAACTACCAAGAGAACTCCTGTCTGGCACCTTCCCCGTGGAGTTGTGCATGGGGTGTGTTTGGAACATTTTGTCACCGGCCGAGTCCAAAATTCAGCGGTTCCCCATCTCAGCCCAGAAAGCAGGTAGAAAAACTTTTGTGGTGCCTTTCAAATGCTACCAAGGTAGTGTAAAAACTACCAGGAGAACTCCTGTCTGGCACCTTCCCCGGTGGAGTTGTGCATGGGGTGTGTTTGGAACATTTTGTCACCAGCCGACTCCAAAATTCAGCGTTTCCCCATCTCAGCCCAGAAAGCAGGTAGAACAACTTTTGTGGTGCCTTTCAGCTGCCTACCAAGGTAGTGTAAAAACTACCAAGAGAACTCCTGCCTGGCACCTTCCCCGGTGGAGTTGTGCATGGGGTGTGTTTGGAACATTTTGTCACCAGCCGACTCCAAAATTCAGCGTTTCCCCATCTCAGCCCAGAAAGCAGGTAGAACAACTTTTGTGGTGCCTTTCAGCTGCCCACCAAGGTAGTGTAAAAACTACCAGGAGAACTCCTGTCTGGCACCTTCCCCGGTGGAGTTGTGCATGGGGTGTGTTTGGAACATTTTGTCACCGGCCGACTCCAAAATTCAGCGGTTCCCCATCTCAGCCCAGAAAGCAGGTAGAACAACTTTTGTGGTGTCTTTCAGATGCCTACCGGAGCAATGTAAAAACTACCAGGAGAACTCCTGTCTGGCACCTTCCCCGGTGGAGTTGTGCAGGGGGTGTGTTTGGAACATTTTGTCACCAGCCGACTCCAAAATTCAGCGTTTCCCCATCTCAGCCCAGAAAGCAGGTAGAACAACTTTTGTGGTGCCTTTCAAATGCCCACCAAGGTAGTGTAAAAACTACCAGGAGAACTCCTGTCTGGCACCTTCCCCGGTGGAGTTGTGCAGGGGGTGTGTTTGGAACATTTTGTCACCAGCCGACTCCAAAATTCAGCGTTTCCCATCTCAGCCCAGAAAGCAGGTAGAACAACTTTTGTGGTGCCTTTCAGCTGCCTACCAAGGTAGTGTAAAAACTACCAGGAGAACTCCTGTCTGGCACCTTCCCCGGTGGAGTTGTGCATGGGGTGTGTTTGGAACATTTTGTCACCGGCCGACTCCAAAATTCAGCGGTTCCCCATCTCAGCCCACAAAGCAGGTACAACAACTTTTCTTGTGCCTTTCAGCTGCCTAACAAGGTAGTGTAAAAACTACCAACAGAATTCGTTCCTGGCACCTTCCCCGGTGGAGTTGTGCATGGGGTGTGTTCGGAACATTTTGTCACCGGCCGACTCCAAAATTCAGCGATTCCCCATCTCAGCCCAGAAAGCAGGTAGAACAACTTTTGTGGTGTCTTTCAGATGCCTACCGGAGCAATGTAAAAACTACCAGGAGAACTCCTGTCTGGCCCCTTCCCCGGTGGAGTTGTGCATGGGGTGTGTTTGGAACATTTTGTCACCAGCCGACTCCAAAATTCAGCGGTTCCCCATCTCAGCCCAGAAAGCAGGTAAAACAACTTTTGTGGTGTCTTTCAGATGCCTACCAAGGTAGGGTAAAAACTACCAGGAGAACTCCTGTCTGGCACCTTCCCCGGTGGAGTTGTGCATGGGGTGTGTTTGGAACATTTTGTCACCGGCCCGAGTCCAAAATTCAGCGGTTCCCCATCTCAGCCCAGAAAGCAGGTAGAACAACTTTTGTGGTGTCTTTCAGATGCCTACCGGAGCAATGTAAAAACTACCAGGAGAACTCCTGTCTGGCACCTTCCCCGGTGGAGTTGTGCATGGGGTGTGTTTGGAACATTTTGTCACCAGCCGAGTCCAAAATTCAGCGATTCCCCATCTCAGCCCAGAAAGCAGGTAGAACAACTTTTGTGTGTCTTTCAGATGCCTACCAAGGTAGTGTAAAAACTACCAGGAGAACTCCTGTCTGGCACCTTCCCCGGTGGAGTTGTGCATGGGGTTTGTTTGGAACATTTTGTCACCAGCCGAGTCCAAAATTCAGCTGTTCCCCATCTCAGCCCAGAAAGCCGGTAGAACATCTTTTGTGGTGTCTTTCAGCTGCCTACCAAGGTAGTGTAAAAACTACCAAGAGAACTCCTGTCTGGCACCTTCCCCGGTGGAGTTGTGCATGGGGTGTGTTTGGAACATTTTGTCACCGGCCGAGTCCAAAATTCAGCGGTTCCCCATCTCAGCCCACAAAGCAGGTACAACAACTTTTCTTGTGCCTTTCAGCTGCCTAACAAGGTAGTGTAAAAACTACCAACAGAATTCGTTCCTGGCACCTTCCCCGGTGGAGTTGTGCATGGGGTGTGTTTGGAACATTTTGTCACCGGCCGACTCCAAAATTCAGCGATTCCCCATCTCAGCCCAGAAAGCAGGTAGAACAACTTTTGTGGTGTCTTTCAGATGCCTACCGGAGCAATGTAAAAACTACCAGGAGAACTCCTGTCTGGCACCTTCCCCGGTGGAGTTGTGCATGGGGTGTGTTTGGAACATTTTGTCACCAGCCGACTCCAAAATTCAGCGGTTCCCCATCTCAGCCCAGAAAGCAGGTAAAACAACTTTTGTGGTGTCTTTCAGATGCCTACCAAGGTAGGGTAAAAAACTACCAGGAGAACTCCTGTCTGGCACCTTCCCCGGTGGAGTTGTGCATGGGGTGTGTTTGGAACATTTTGTCACCGGCCGAGTCCAAAATTCAGCGGTTCCCCATCTCAGCCCAGAAAGCAGGTAGAACAACTTTTGTGGTGTCTTTCAGATGCCTACCAAGGTAGTGTAAAAACTACCAGGAGAACTCCTGTCTGGCACCTTCCCCGGTGGAGTTTTGCATGGGGTGTGTTTGGAACATTTTGTCACCGGCCGAGTCCAAAATTCAGCGTTTCCCCATCTCAGCCCAGAAAGCAGGTAGAACAACTTTTGTGGTGCCTTTCAGATGCCTACCAAGGTAGTGTAAAAACTACCAGGAGAACTCCTGTCTGGCACCTTCCCCGGTGGAGTTGTGCAGGGGGTGTGTTTGGAACATTTTGTCACCGGCCGACTCCAAAATTCAGCGGTTCCCCATCTCAGACCAGAAAGCAGGAAGAACAACTTTTGTGGTGCCTTTCAAATGCCTACCAAGGTAGTGTAAAAACTACCAGGAGAACTCCTGTCTGGCACCTTCCCCGGTGGAGTTGTGCTGGGGGTGTGTTTGGAATATTTTGTCACCAGCCGAGTCCAAAATTCAGCGATTCCCCATCTCAGCCCAGAAAGCAGGTAGAACAACTTTTGTCGTGTCTTTCAGATGCCTACCAAGGTAGTGTAAAAACTACCAGGAGAACTCCTGTCTGGCACCTTCCGTGGTGGAGTTGTGCATGGGGTGTGTTTGGAACATTTTGTCACCAGCCGAGTCCAAAATTCAGCGGTTCCCCATCTCAGCCCAGAAAGCAGGTAGAACAACTTTTGTGGTGACTTTCAAATGCCTACCGGAGCAATGTAAAAACTACCAGGAGAACTCCTGTCTGGCACCTTCCGTGGTGGAGTTGTGCATGGGGTGTGTTTGGGACATTTTGTCACCAGCCGACTCCAAAATTCAGCGGTTCCCCATCTCAGACCAGAAAGCAGGTAAAACAACTTTTGTGGTGTCTTTCAGATGCCTACCAAGGTAGTGTAAAAACTACCAGGAGAACTCCTGTCTGTCACCTTCCCCGGTGGAGTTGTGCATGGGGTGTGTTTGGAACATTTTGTCACCGGCCGACTCCAAAATTCAGCGGTTCCCCATCTCAGCCCAGAAAGCAGGTAGAACAACTTTTGTGGTGTCTTTCAGATGCCTACCGGAGCAATGTAAAAACTACCAGGAGAACTCCTGTCTGGCACCTTCCCCGGTGGAGTTGTGCAGGGGGTGTCTTTGGAACATTTTGTCACCAGCCGACTCCAAAATTCAGCTGTTCCCCATCTCAGCCCAGAAAGCCGGTAGAACATCTTTTGTGGTGTCTTTCAGATGCCTACCAAGGTAGTGTAAAAACTACCAACAGAACTCGTTTCTGGCACCTTCTCCGGTGGAGTTGTGCATGGGGTGTGTTTGGAACATTTTGTCAGCAGCCGAGTCCAAAATTCAGCGATTCCCCATCTCAGCCCAGAAAGCAGGTAGAACAACTTTTGTCTTGTCTTTCAGATGCCTACCAAGGTAGTGTAAAAACTACTAAGAGAACTCCTGTCTGGCACCTTCCCCGGTGTAGTTGTGCATGGGGTGTGTTTGGAACATTTTGTCACCGGCCGACTCCAAAATTCCATGATTCCCCATCTCAGCCCAGAAAGCAGGTAGAACAACTTTTGTCGTGTCTTTCAGATGCCTACCAAGGTAGTGTAAAAACTACCAGGAGAACTCCTGTCTGGCACCTTCCCCGGTGGAGTTGTGCATGGGGTGTGTTTGGAACATTTTGTCACCAGCCGAGTCCAAAATTCAGCGATTCCCCATCTCAGCCCAGAAAGCAGGTAGAACAAGTTTTGTGGTGCCTTTCAGCTGCCTACCAAGGTAGTGTAAAAACTACCAAGAGAACTCCTGTCTGGCACCTTCCCCGGTGGAGTTGTGCATGGGGTGTGTTTGGAACATTTTGTCACCGGCCGAGTCCAAAATTCAGCGGTTCCCCATCTCAGCCCAGAAAGCAGGTAGAAAAACTTTTGTGGTGCCTTTCAGCTGCCTACCGGAGCAATGTAAAAATTACCAGGAGAACTCCTGTCTGGCACCTTCCCCGGTGGAGTTGTGCATGGGGTGTGTTTGGAACATTTTGTCACCAGCCGACTCCAAAATTCAGCGTTTCCCCATCTCAGCCCAGAAAGCAGGTAGAACAACTTTTGTGGTGCCTTTCAGCTGCCTACCAAGGTAGTGTAAAAACTACCAAGAGAACTCCTGCCTGGCACCTTCCCCGGTGGAGTTGTGCATGGGGTGTGTTTGGAACATTTTGTCACCAGCCGACTCCAAAATTCAGCGGTTCCCCATCTCAGCCCACAAAGCAGGTACAACTTCTTTTCTTGTGCCTTTCAGCTGCCTACCAAGGTAGTGTAAAAACTACCAACAGAATTCGTTCCTGGCACCTTCCCCGGTGGAGTTGTGCATGGGGTGTGTTTGGAACATTTTGTCACCGGCCGACTCCAAAATTCAGCGGTTCCCCATCTCAGCCCAGAAAGCAGGTAGAACAACTTTTGTGGTGTCTTTCAGATGCCTACCGGAGCAATGTAAAAACTACCAGGAGAACTCCTGTCTGGCACCTTCCCCGGTGGAGTTGTGCAGGGGGTGTGTTTGGAACATTTTGTCACCAGCCGACTCCAAAATTCAGCGTTTCCCCATCTCAGCCCAGAAAGCAGGTAGAACAACTTTTGTGGTGCCTTTCAAATGCCCACCAAGGTAGTGTAAAAACTACCAGGAGAACTCCTGTCTGGCACCTTCCCCGGTGGAGTTGTGCAGGGGGTGTGTTTGGAACATTTTGTCACCAGCCGACTCCAAAATTCAGCGTTTCCCCATCTCAGCCCAGAAAGCAGGTAGAACAACTTTTGTGGTGCCTTTCAGCTGCCTACCAAGGTAGTGTAAAAACTACCAGGAGAACTCCTGTCTGGCACCTTCCCCGGTGGAGTTGTGCATGGGGTGTGTTTGGAACATTTTGTCACCGGCCGACTCCAAAATTCAGCGGTTCCCCATCTCAGCCCACAAAGCAGGTACAACAACTTTTCTTGTGCCTTTCAGCTGCCTAACAAGGTAGTGTAAAAACTACCAACAGAATTCGTTCCTGGCACCTTCCCCGGTGGAGTTGTGCATGGGGTGTGTTCGGAACATTTTGTCACCGGCCGACTCCAAAATTCAGCGATTCCCCATCTCAGCCCAGAAAGCAGGTAGAACAACTTTTGTGGTGTCTTTCAGATGCCTACCGGAGCAATGTAAAAACTACCAGGAGAACTCCTGTCTGGCACCTTCCCCGGTGGAGTTGTGCATGGGGTGTGTTTGGAACATTTTGTCACCAGCCGACTCCAAAATTCAGCGGTTCCCCATCTCAGCCCAGAAAGCAGGTAAAACAACTTTTGTGGTGTCTTTCAGATGCCTACCAAGGTAGGGTAAAAACTACCAGGAGAACTCCTGTCTGGCACCTTCCCCGGTGGAGTTGTGCATGGGGTGTGTTTGGAACATTTTGTCACCGGCCGAGTCCAAAATTCAGCGGTTCCCCATCTCAGCCCAGAAAGCAGGTAGAACAACTTTTGTGGTGTCTTTCAGATGCCTACCGGAGCAATGTAAAAACTACCAGGAGAACTCCTGTCTGGCACCTTCCCCGGTGGAGTTGTGCATGGGGTGTGTTTGGAACATTTTGTCACCAGCCGAGTCCAAAATTCAGCGATTCCCCATCTCAGCCCAGAAAGCAGGTAGAACAACTTTTGTGGTGTCTTTCAGATGCCTACCAAGGTAGTGTAAAAACTACCAGGAGAACTCCTGTCTGGCACCTTCCCCGGTGGAGTTGTGCATGGGGTTTGTTTGGAACATTTTGTCACCAGCCGAGTCCAAAATTCAGCGGTTCCCCATCTCAGCCCAGAAAGCCGGTAGAACATCTTTTGTGGTGTCTTTCAGCTGCCTACCAAGGTAGTGTAAAAACTACCAAGAGAACTCCTGTCTGGCACCTTCCCCGGTGGAGTTGTGCATGGGGTGTGTTTGGAACATTTTGTCACCGGCCGACTCCAAAATTCAGCGGTTCCCCATCTCAGCCCACAAAGCAGGTACAACAACTTTTCTTGTGCCTTTCAGCTGCCTAACAAGGTAGTGTAAAAACTACCAACAGAATTCGTTCCTGGCACCTTCCCCGGTGGAGTTGTGCATGGGGTGTGTTTGGAACATTTTGTCACCGGCCGAGTCCAAAATTCAGCGATTCCCCATCTCAGCCCAGAAAGCAGGTAGAACAACTTTTGTGGTGTCTTTCAGATGCCTACCGGAGCAATGTAAAAACTACCAGGAGAACTCCTGTCTGGCACCTTCCCCGGTGGAGTTGTGCATGGGGTGTGTTTGGAACATTTTGTCACCAGCCGACTCCAAAATTCAGCGGTTCCCCATCTCAGCCCAGAAAGCAGGTAAAACAACTTTTGTGGTGTCTTTCAGATGCCTACCAAGGTAGGGTAAAAACTACCAGGAGAACTCCTGTCTGGCACCTTCCCCGGTGGAGTTGTGCATGGGGTGTGTTTGGAACATTTTGTCACCGGCCGAGTCCAAAATTCAGCGGTTCCCCATCTCAGCCCAGAAAGCAGGTAGAACAACTTTTGTGGTGTCTTTCAGATGCCTACCGGAGCAATGTAAAAACTACCAGGAGAACTCCTGTCTGGCACCTTCCCCGGTGGAGTTGTGCATGGGGTGTGTTTGGAACATTTTGTCACCAGCCGAGTCCAAAATTCAGCGATTCCCCATCTCAGCCCAGAAAGCAGGTAGAACAACTTTTGTGGTGTCTTTCAGATGCCTACCAAGGTAGTGTAAAAACTACCAGGAGAACTCCTGTCTGGCACCTTCCCCGGTGGAGTTGTGCATGGGGTTTGTTTGGAACATTTTGTCACCAGCCGACTCCAAAATTCAGCTGTTCCCCATCTCAGCCCAGAAAGCCGGTAGAACATCTTTTGTGGTGTCTTTCAGATGCCTACCAAGGTAGTGTAAAAACTACTAAGAGAACTCCTGTCTGGCACCTTCCCCGGTGGAGTTGTGCAGGGGGTGTGTTTGGAACATTTTGTCACCGGCCGACTCCAAAATTCAGCGGTTCCCCATCTCAGCCCAGAAAGCAGGTAGAAAAACTTTTGTGGTGCCTTTCAGCTGCCTACCGGAGCAATGTAAAAATTACCAGGAGAACTCCTGTCTGGCACCTTCCCCGGTGGAGTTGTGCATGGGGTGTGTTTGGAACATTTTGTCACCAGCCGACTCCAAAATTCAGCGTTTCCCCATCTCAGCCCAGAAAGCAGGTAGAACAACTTTTGTGGTGCCTTTCAAATGCCCACCAAGGTAGTGTAAAAACTATCAGGAGAACTCCTGTCTGGCACCTTCCGTGGTGGAGTTGTGCATGGGGTGTGTTTGGAACATTTTGTCACCAGCCGAGTCCAAAATTCAGCGTTTCCCCATCTCAGCCCAGAAAGCAGGTAGAACAACTTTTGTGGTGTCTTTCAGATGCCTACCGGAGCAATGTAAAAACTACCAGGAGAACTCCTGTCTGGCACCTTCCCCGGTGGAGTTGTGCATGGGGTGTGTTTGGAACATTTTGTCACCAGCCGACTCCAAAATTCAGCGGTTCCCCATCTCAGCCCAGAAAGCAGGTAGAACAACTTTTGTGGTGTCTTTCAGATGCCTACCAAGGTAGTGTAAAAACTACCAGGAGAACTCCTGTCTGGCACCTTCCGTGGTGGAGTTGTGCATGGGGTGTGTTTGGAACATTTTGTCACCAGCCGAGTCCAAAATTCAGCGTTTCCCCATCTCAGCCCAGAAAGCAGGTAGAACAACTTTTGTGGTGCCTTTCAGCTGCCTACCAAGGTAGTGTAAAAACTACTAAGAGAACTCCTGTCTGGCACCTTCCCCGGTGGAGTTGTGCATGGGGTGTGTTTGGAACATTTTGTCACCGGCCGAGTCCAAAATTCAGCGGTTCCCCATCTCAGCCCAGAAAGCAGGTAGAACAACTTTTGTGGTGCCTTTCAGCTGCCTACCAAGGTAGTGTAAAAACTACCAAGAGAACTCCTGTCTGGCACCTTCCCCGGTGGAGTTGTGCATGGGGTGTGTTTGGAATATTTTGTCACCGGCCGACTCCAAAATTCAGCGGTTCCCCATCTCAGCCCAGAAAGCAGGAACAACTTTTGTGGTGCCTTTCAAATGCCTACCAAGGTAGTGTAAAAACTACCAGGAGAACTCCTGTCTGGCACCTTCCCCGGTGGAGTTGTGCAGGGGGTGTGTTTGGAACATTTTGTCACCAGCCGAGTCCAAAATTCAGCGTTTCCCCATCTCAGCCCAGAAAGCAGGTAGAACAACTTTTGTGGTGCCTTTCAGCTGCCTACCAAGGTAGTGTAAAAACTACCAGGAGAACTCCTGTCTGGCACCTTCCCCGGTGGAGTTGTGCATGGGGTGTGTTTGGAACATTTTGTCACCGGCCGAGTCCAAAATTCAGCGTTTCCCCATCTCAGCCCAGAAAGCAGGTAGAACAACTTTTGTGGTGTCTTTCAGATGCCTACCGGAGCAATGTAAAAACTACCAGGAGAACTCCTGTCTGGCACCTTCCCCGGTGGAGTTGTGCATGGGGTGTGTTTGGAACATTTTGTCACCGGCCGAGTCCAAAATTCAGCGGTTCCCCATCTCAGCCCAGAAAGCAGGTAGAACAACTTTTGTGGTGTCTTTCAGATGCCTACCAAGGTAGTGTAAAAACTACCAGGAGAACTCCTGTCTGGCACCTTCCCCGGTGGAGTTGTGCATGGGGTGTGTTTGGAACATTTTGTCACCAGCCGACTCCAAAATTCAGCGTTTCCCCATCTCAGCCCAGAAAGCAGGTAGAACAACTTTTGTGGTGCCTTTCAGATGCCTACCAAGGTAGTGTAAAAACTACCAGGAGAACTCCTGTCTGGCACCTTCCCCGGTGGAGTTGTGCATGGGGTGTGTTTGGAACATTTTGTCACCAGCCGACTCCAAAATTCAGCGGTTCCCCATCTCAGCCCAGAAAGCAGGTAGAACAACTTTTGTGGTGCCTTTCAAATGCCTACCAAGGTAGTGTAAAAACTACCAGGAGAACTCCTGTCTGGCACCTTCCCCGGTGGAGTTGTGCATGGGGTGTGTTTGGAACATTTTGTCACCGGCCGACTCCAAAATTCAGCGATTCCCCATCTCAGCCCAGAAAGCAGGTAGAACAACTTTTGTGGTGTCTTTCAGATGCCTACCAAGGTAGTGTAAAAACTACCAGGAGAACTCCTGTCTGGCACCTTCCCCGGTGGAGTTGTGCAGGGGGTGTGTTTGGAACATTTTGTCACCGGCCGACTCCAAAATTCAGCGTTTCCCCATCTCAGCCCAGAAAGCAGGTAGAACAACTTTTGTGGTGTCTTTCAGATGCCTACCA
Organism: Falco biarmicus; assembly: GCF_023638135.1. Taxonomy (NCBI): domain Eukaryota; kingdom Metazoa; phylum Chordata; class Aves; order Falconiformes; family Falconidae; genus Falco; species Falco biarmicus. The sequence goes on from NC_079299.1 coordinate 34,747,383, forward strand.
AGGTAGTGTAAAAACTACCAGGAGAACTCCTGTCTGGCACCTTCCCCGGTGGAGTTGTGCATGGGGTGTGTTTGGAACATTTTGTCACCGGCCGAGTCCAAAATTCAGCGGTTCCCCATCTCAGCCCAGAAAGCAGGTAGAACAACTTTTGTGGTGCCTTTCAGCTGCCTACCAAGGTAGTGTAAAAACTACCAAGAGAACTCCTGCCTGGCACCTTCCCCGGTGGAGTTGTGCAGGGGGTGTGTTTGGAACATTTTGTCACCGGCCGACTCCAAAATTCAGCGGTTCCCCATCTCAGACCAGAAAGCAGGAAGAACAACTTTTGTGGTGCCTTTCAAATGCCTACCAAGGTAGTGTAAAAACTACCAGGAGAACTCCTGTCTGGCACCTTCCGTGGTGGAGTTGTGCAGGGGGTGTGTTTGGAACATTTTGTCACCAGCCGAGTCCAAAATTCAGCGATTCCCCATCTCAGCCCAGAAAGCAGGTAGAACAACTTTTGTCGTGTCTTTCAGATGCCTACCAAGGTAGTGTAAAAACTACCAGGAGAACTCCTGTCTGGCACCTTCCCCGGTGGAGTTGTGCATGGGGTGTGTTTGGAACATTTTGTCACCAGCCGAGTCCAAAATTCAGCGGTTCCCCATCTCAGCCCAGAAAGCAGGTAGAACAACTTTTGTGGTGACTTTCAAATGCCTACCGGAGCAATGTAAAAACTACCAGGAGAACTCCTGTCTGGCACCTTCCGTGGTGGAGTTGTGCAGGGGGTGTGTTTGGAACATTTTGTCACCAGCCGACTCCAAAATTCAGCGGTTCCCCATCTCAGCCCAGAAAGCAGGTAAAACAACTTTTGTGGTGTCTTTCAGATGCCTACCAAGGTAGTGTAAAAACTACCAGGAGAACTCCTGTCTGGCACCTTCCCCGGTGGAGTTGTGCATGGGGTGTGTTTGGAACATTTTGTCACCGGCCGACTCCAAAATTCAGCGGTTCCCCATCTCAGCCCAGAAAGCAGGTAGAACAACTTTTGTGGTGTCTTTCAGATGCCTACCGGAGCAATGTAAAAACTACCAGGAGAACTCCTGTCTGGCACCTTCCCCGGTGGAGTTGTGCATGGGGTGTCTTTGGAACATTTTGTCACCAGCCGACTCCAAAATTCAGCTGTTCCCCATCTCAGCCCAGAAAGCCGGTAGAACATCTTTTGTGGTGTCTTTCAGATGCCTACCAAGGTAGTGTAAAAACTACCAACAGAACTCGTTTCTGGCACCTTCCCCGGTGGAGTTGTGCATGGGGTGTGTTTGGAACATTTTGTCAGCAGCCGAGTCCAAAATTCAGCGATTCCCCATCTCAGACCAGAAAGCAGGTAGAACAACTTTTGTCTTGTCTTTCAGATGCCTACCAAGGTAGTGTAAAAACTACTAAGAGAACTCCTGTCTGGCACCTTCCCCGGTGGAGTTGTGCATGGGGTGTGTTTGGAACATTTTGTCAGCAGCCGACTCCAAAATTCAGCTGTTCCCCATCTCAGCCCAGAAAGCAGGTAGAACAACTTTTGTCGTGTCTTTCAGATGCCTACCAAGGTAGTGTAAAAACTACCAGGAGAACTCCTGTCTGGCACCTTCCCCGGTGGAGTTGTGCATGGGGTGTGTTTGGAACATTTTGTCACCAGCCGAGTCCAAAATTCAGCGTTTCCCCATCTCAGCCCAGAAAGCAGGTAGAACAACTTTTGTGGTGCCTTTCAGCTGCCTACCAAGGTAGTGTAAAAACTACCAAGAGAACTCCTGTCTGGCACCTTCCCCGGTGGAGTTGTGCATGGGGTGTGTTTGGAACATTTTGTCACCGGCCGAGTCCAAAATTCAGCGGTTCCCCATCTCAGCCCAGAAAGCAGGTAGAAAAACTTTTGTGGTGCCTTTCAGCTGCCTACCGGAGCAATGTAAAAATTACCAGGAGAACTCCTGTCTGGCACCTTCCCCGGTGGAGTTGTGCATGGGGTGTGTTTGGAACATTTTGTCACCAGCCGACTCCAAAATTCAGCGTTTCCCCATCTCAGCCCAGAAAGCAGGTAGAACAACTTTTGTGGTGCCTTTCAGCTGCCTACCAAGGTAGTGTAAAAACTACCAACAGAACTCGTTTCTGGCACCTTCCCCGGTGGAGTTGTGCATGGGGTGTGTTTGGAACATTTTGTCACCAGCCGACTCCAAAATTCAGCGGTTCCCCATCTCAGCCCACAAAGCAGGTACAACTTCTTTTCTTGTGCCTTTCAGCTGCCTACCAAGGTAGTGTAAAAACTACCAAAAGAATTCGTTCCTGGCACCTTCCCCGGTGGAGTTGTGCATGGGGTGTGTTTGGAACATTTTGTCACCGGCCGACTCCAAAATTCAGCGGTTCCCCATCTCAGCCCAGAAAGCAGGTAGAACAACTTTTGTGGTGTCTTTCAGATGCCTACCGGAGCAATGTAAAAACTACCAGGAGAACTCCTGTCTGGCACCTTCCCCGGTGGAGTTGTGCAGGGGGTGTGTTTGGAACATTTTGTCACCAGCCGACTCCAAAATTCAGCGTTTCCCCATCTCAGCCCAGAAAGCAGGTAGAACAACTTTTGTGGTGCCTTTCAAATGCCCACCAAGGTAGTGTAAAAACTACCAGGAGAACTCCTGTCTGGCACCTTCCCCGGTGGAGTTGTGCAGGGGGTGTGTTTGGAACATTTTGTCACCAGCCGACTCCAAAATTCAGCGTTTCCCCATCTCAGCCCAGAAAGCAGGTAGAACAACTTTTGTGGTGCCTTTCAGCTGCCTACCAAGGTAGTGTAAAAACTACCAGGAGAACTCCTGTCTGGCACCTTCCCCGGTGGAGTTGTGCATGGGGTGTGTTTGGAACATTTTGTCACCGGCCGACTCCAAAATTCAGCGATTCCCCATCTCAGCCCACAAAGCAGGTACAACAACTTTTCTTGTGCCTTTCAGCTGCCTAACAAGGTAGTGTAAAAACTACCAACAGAATTCGTTCCTGGCACCTTCCCCGGTGGAGTTGTGCATGGGGTGTGTTCGGAACATTTTGTCACCGGCCGACTCCAAAATTCAGCGATTCCCCATCTCAGCCCAGAAAGCAGGTAGAACAACTTTTGTGGTGTCTTTCAGATGCCTACCGGAGCAATGTAAAAACTACCAGGAGAACTCCTGTCTGGCACCTTCCCCGGTGGAGTTGTGCATGGGGTGTGTTTGGAACATTTTGTCACCAGCCGACTCCAAAATTCAGCGGTTCCCCATCTCAGCCCAGAAAGCAGGTAAAACAACTTTTGTGGTGTCTTTCAGATGCCTACCAAGGTAGGGTAAAAACTACCAGGAGAACTCCTGTCTGGCACCTTCCCCGGTGGAGTTGTGCATGGGGTGTGTTTGGAACATTTTGTCACCGGCCGAGTCCAAAATTCAGCGGTTCCCCATCTCAGCCCAGAAAGCAGGTAGAACAACTTTTGTGGTGTCTTTCAGATGCCTACCGGAGCAATGTAAAAACTACCAGGAGAACTCCTGTCTGGCACCTTCCCCGGTGGAGTTGTGCATGGGGTGTGTTTGGAACATTTTGTCACCAGCCGAGTCCAAAATTCAGCGATTCCCCATCTCAGCCCAGAAAGCAGGTAGAACAACTTTTGTGGTGTCTTTCAGATGCCTACCAAGGTAGTGTAAAAACTACCAGGAGAACTCCTGTCTGGCACCTTCACCGGTGGAGTTGTGCATGGGGTTTGTTTGGAACATTTTGTCACCAGCCGAGTCCAAAATTCAGCTGTTCCCCATCTCAGCCCAGAAAGCCGGTAGAACATCTTTTGTGGTGTCTTTCAGATGCCTACCAAGGTAGTGTAAAAACTACTAAGAGAACTCCTGTCTGGCACCTTCCCCGGTGGAGTTGTGCATGGGGTGTGTTTGGAACATTTTGTCACCGGCCGAGTCCAAAATTCAGCGATTCCCCATCTCAGCCCAGAAAGCAGGTAGAACAACTTTTGTGGTGTCTTTCAGATGCCTACCAAGGTAGTGTAAAAACTACTAAGAGAACTCCTGTCTGGCACCTTCCCCGGTGGAGTTGTGCATGGGGTGTGTTTGGAACATTTTGTCACCAGCCGACTCCAAAATTCAGCGATTCCCCATCTCAGCCCCGAAAGCAGGTAGAACAACTTTTGTCTTGTCTTTCAGATGCCTACCAAGGTAGTGTAAAAACTACCAAGAGAACTCCTGTCTGGCACCTTCCCCGGTGGAGTTGTGCAGGGGGTGTGTTTGGAACATTTTGTCACCAGCCGAGTCCAAAATTCAGCGTTTCCCCATCTCAGCCCAGAAAGCAGGTAGAACAACTTTTGTGGTGCCTTTCAGCTGCCTACCAAGGTAGTGTAAAAACTACCAAGAGAACTCCTGTCTGGCACCTTCCCCGGTGGAGTTGTGCATGGGGTGTGTTTGGAACATTTTGTCACCGGCCGACTCCAAAATTCAGCGGTTCCCCATCTCAGCCCAGAAAGCAGGTAGAAAAACTTTTGTGGTGCCTTTCAGCTGCCTACCGGAGCAATGTAAAAACTACTAAGAGAACTCCTGTCTGGCACCTTCCCCGGTGGAGTTGTGCATGGGGTGTGTTTGGAACATTTTGTCACCAGCCGACTCCAAAATTCAGCGGTTCCCCATCTCAGCCCACAAAGCAGGTACAACTTCTTTTCTTGTGCCTTTCAGCTGCCTACCAAGGTAGTGTAAAAACTACCAGGAGAACTCCTGTCTGTCACCTTCCCCGGTGGAGTTGTGCATGGGGTGTGTTTGGAACATTTTGTCACCGGCCGACTCCAAAATTCAGCGGTTCCCCATCTCAGCCCAGAAAGCAGGTAGAACAACTTTTGTGGTGTCTTTCAGATGCCTACCGGAGCAATGTAAAAACTACCAGGAGAACTCCTGTCTGGCACCTTCCCCGGTGGAGTTGTGCAGGGGGTGTCTTTGGAACATTTTGTCACCAGCCGACTCCAAAATTCAGCTGTTCCCCATCTCAGCCCAGAAAGCCGGTAGAACATCTTTTGTGGTGTCTTTCAGATGCCTACCAAGGTAGTGTAAAAACTACCAACAGAACTCGTTTCTGGCACCTTCTCCGGTGGAGTTGTGCATGGGGTGTGTTTGGAACATTTTGTCAGCAGCCGAGTCCAAAATTCAGCGTTTCCCCATCTCAGCCCAGAAAGCAGGTAGAACAACTTTTGTGGTGTCTTTCAGATGCCTACCAAGGTAGTGTAAAAACTACTAAGAGAACTCCTGTCTGGCACCTTCCCCGGTGGAGTTGTGCATGGGGTGTGTTTGGAACATTTTGTCACCGGCCGACTCCAAAATTCAGCGATTCCCCATCTCAGCCCCGAAAGCAGGTAGAACAACTTTTGTGGTGTCTTTCAGATGCCTACCAAGGTAGTGTAAAAACTACTAAGAGAACTCCTGTCTGGCACCTTCCCCGGTGGAGTTGTGCATGGGGTGTGTTTAGAACATTTTGTCACCAGCCGAGTCCAAAATTCAGCGTTTCCCCATCTCAGCCCAGAAAGCAGGTAGAACAACTTTTGTGGTGCCTTTCAGCTGCCTACCAAGGTAGTGTAAAAACTACCAAGAGAACTCCTGTCTGGCACCTTCCCCGGTGGAGTTGTGCATGGGGTGTGTTTGGAACATTTTGTCACCGGCCGACTCCAAAATTCAGCGGTTCCCCATCTCAGCCCAGAAAGCAGGTAGAACAACTTTTGTGGTGTCTTTCAGATGCCTACCGGAGCAATGTAAAAACTACCAGGAGAACTCCTGTCTGGCACCTTCCCCGGTGGAGTTGTGCAGGGGGTGTGTTTGGAACATTTTGTCACCAGCCGAGTCCAAAATTCAGCGTTTCCCCATCTCAGCCCAGAAAGCAGGTAGAACAACTTTTGTGGTGTCTTTCAGATGCCTACCAAGGTAGTGTAAAAACTACCAGGAGAACTCCTGTCTGGCACCTTCCCCGGTGGAGTTGTGCATGGGGTGTGTTTGGAACATTTTGTCACCGGCCGACTCCAAAATTCAGCGTTTCCCCATCTCAGCCCAGAAAGCAGGTAGAACAACTTTTGTGGTACCTTTCAGCTGCCTACCAAGGTAGTGTAAAAACTACCAAGAGAACTCCTGTCTGGCACCTTCCCCGGTGGAGTTGTGCATGGGGTGTGTTTGGAACATTTTGTCACCGGCCGAGTCCAAAATTCAGCTGTTCCCCATCTCAGCCCAGAAAGCAGGTAGAACAACTTTTGTGGTGCCTTTCAGCTGCCTACCAAGGTAGTGTAAAAACTACCAAGAGAACTCCTGTCTGGCACCTTCCCCGGTGGAGTTGTGCATGGGGTGTGTTTGGAACATTTTGTCACCGGCCGACTCCAAAATTCAGCGGTTCCCCATCTCAGACCAGAAAGCAGGAAGAACAACTTTTGTGGTGCCTTTCAAATGCCTACCAAGGTAGTGTAAAAACTACCAGGAGAACTCCTGTCTGGCACCTTCCCCGGTGGAGTTGTGCATGGGGTGTGTTTGGAACATTTTGTCACCGGCCGACTCCAAAATTCAGCGGTTCCCCATCTCAGCCCAGAAAGCAGGTAGAACAACTTTTGTGGTGCCTTTCAAATGCCCACCAAGGTAGTGTAAAAACTATCAGGAGAACTCCTGTCTGGCACCTTCCCCGGTGGAGTTGTGCATGGGGTGTGTTTGGAACATTTTGTCACCAGCCGAGTCCAAAATTCAGCGTTTCCCCATCTCAGCCCAGAAAGCAGGTAGAACAACTTTTGTGGTGTCTTTCAGATGCCTACTGGAGCAATGTAAAAACTACCAGGAGAACTCCTGTCTGGCACCTTCCCCGGTGGAGTTGTGCAGGGGGTGTGTTTGGAACATTTTGTCACCAGCCGAGTCCAAAATTCAGCGGTTCCCCATCTCACCCCAGAAAGCAGGTAGAACAACTTTTGTGGTGTCTTTCAGATGCCTACCAAGGTAGTGTAAAAACTACCAGGAGAACTCCTGTCTGGCACCTTCCCCGGTGGAGTTGTGCATGGGGTGTGTTTGGAACATTTTGTCACCAGCCGACTCCAAAATTCAGCGTTTCCCCATCTCAGCCCAGAAAGCAGGTAGAACAACTTTTGTGGTGCCTTTCAAATGCCCACCAAGGTAGTGTAAAAACTACCAGGAGAACTCCTGTCTGGCACCTTCCCCGGTGGAGTTGTGCAGGGGGTGTCTTTGGAACATTTTGTCACCAGCCGACTCCAAAATTCAGCGTTTCCCCATCTCAGCCCAGAAAGCAGGTAGAACAACTTTTGTGGTGCCTTTCAGCTGCCTACCAAGGTAGTGTAAAAACTACCAGGAGAACTCCTGTCTGGCACCTTCCCCGGTGGAGTTGTGCATGGGGTGTGTTTGGAACATTTTGTCACCGGCCGAGTCCAAAATTCAGCGGTTCCCCATCTCAGCCCAGAAAGCAGGTAGAAAAACTTTTGTGGTGCCTTTCAGCTGCCTACCGGAGCAATGTAAAAACTACTAAGAGAACTCCTGTCTGGCACCTTCCCCGGTGGAGTTGTGCATGGGGTGTGTTTGGAACATTTTGTCACCAGCCGACTCCAAAATTCAGCGGTTCCCCATCTCAGCCCACAAAGCAGGTACAACTTCTTTTCTTGTGCCTTTCAGCTGCCTACCAAGGTAGTGTAAAAACTACCAACAGAATTCTTTCCTGGCACCTTCCCCGGTGGAGTTGTGCATGGGGTGTGTTTGGAACATTTTGTCACCGGCCGAGTCCAAAATTCAGCGGTTCCCCATCTCAGCCCAGAAAGCAGGTAGAACAACTTTTGTGGTGTCTTTCAGATGCCTACCGGAGCAATGTAAAAACTACCAGGAGAACTCCTGTCTGGCACCTTCCCCGGTGGAGTTGTGCATGGGGTGTGTTTGGAACATTTTGTCACCGGCCGACTCCAAAATTCAGCGGTTCCCCATCTCAGCCCAGAAAGCAGGTAGAACAACTTTTGTGGTGTCTTTCAGATGCCTACCGGAGCAATGTAAAAACTACCAGGAGAACTCCTGTCTGGCACCTTCCGTGGTGGAGTTGTGCAGGGGGTGTGTTTGGAACATTTTGTCACCAGCCGAGTCCAAAATTCAGCGTTTCCCCATCTCAGCCCAGAAAGCAGGTAGAACAACTTTTGTGGTGTCTTTCAGATGCCTACCAAGGTAGTGTAAAAACTACTAAGAGAACTCCTGTCTGGCACCTTCCCCGGTGGAGTTGTGCATGGGGTGTGTTTGGAACATTTTGTCACCGGCCGACTCCAAAATTCAGCGATTCCCCATCTCAGCCCCGAAAGCAGGTAGAACAACTTTTGTGGTGTCTTTCAGATGCCTACCAAGGTAGTGTAAAAACTACTAAGAGAACTCCTGTCTGGCACCTTCCCCGGTGGAGTTGTGCATGGGGTGTGTTTAGAACATTTTGTCACCAGCCGAGTCCAAAATTCAGCGTTTCCCCATCTCAGCCCAGAAAGCAGGTAGAACAACTTTTGTGGTGCCTTTCAGCTGCCTACCAAGGTAGTGTAAAAACTACCAAGAGAACTCCTGTCTGGCACCTTCCCCGGTGGAGTTGTGCATGGGGTGTGTTTGGAACATTTTGTCACCGGCCGACTCCAAAATTCAGCGGTTCCCCATCTCAGCCCAGAAAGCAGGTAGAACAACTTTTGTGGTGTCTTTCAGATGCCTACCGGAGCAATGTAAAAACTACCAGGAGAACTCCTGTCTGGCACCTTCCCCGGTGGAGTTGTGCAGGGGGTGTGTTTGGAACATTTTGTCACCAGCCGAGTCCAAAATTCAGCGTTTCCCCATCTCAGCCCAGAAAGCAGGTAGAACAACTTTTGTGGTGTCTTTCAGATGCCTACCAAGGTAGTGTAAAAACTACCAGGAGAACTCCTGTCTGGCACCTTCCCCGGTGGAGTTGTGCATGGGGTGTGTTTGGAACATTTTGTCACCGGCCGACTCCAAAATTCAGCGGTTCCCCATCTCAGCCCAGAAAGCAGGTAGAACAACTTTTGTGGTACCTTTCAGCTGCCTACCAAGGTAGTGTAAAAACTACCAAGAGAACTCCTGTCTGGCACCTTCCCCGGTGGAGTTGTGCATGGGGTGTGTTTGGAACATTTTGTCACCGGCCGAGTCCAAAATTCAGCTGTTCCCCATCTCAGCCCAGAAAGCAGGTAGAACAACTTTTGTGGTGCCTTTCAGCTGCCTACCAAGGTAGTGTAAAAACTACCAAGAGAACTCCTGTCTGGCACCTTCCCCGGTGGAGTTGTGCATGGGGTGTGTTTGGAACATTTTGTCACCGGCCGACTCCAAAATTCAGCGGTTCCCCATCTCAGACCAGAAAGCAGGAAGAACAACTTTTGTGGTGCCTTTCAAATGCCTACCAAGGTAGTGTAAAAACTACCAGGAGAACTCCTGTCTGGCACCTTCCCCGGTGGAGTTGTGCAGGGGGTGTGTTTGGAACATTTTGTCACCAGCCGACTCCAAAATTCAGCGTTTCCCCATCTCAGCCCAGAAAGCAGGTAGAACAACTTTCGTGGTGCCTTTCAAATGCCCACCAAGGTAGTGTAAAAACTACCAGGAGAACTCCTGTCTGGCACCTTCCCCGGTGAAGTTGTGCAGGGGGTGTGTTTGGAACATTTTGTCACCAGCCGAGTCCAAAATTCAGCGTTTCCCCATCTCAGCCCAGAAAGCAGATAGAACAACTTTTGTGGTGCCTTTCAGCTGCCTACCAAGGTAGTGTAAAAACTACCAGGAGAACTCCTGTCTGGCACCTTCCCCGGTGGAGTTGTGCGTGGGGTGTGTTTGGAACATTTTGTCACCGGCCGAGTCCAAAATTCAGCGGTTCCCCATCTCAGCCCAGAAAGCAGGAAGAACAACTTTTGTGGTGTCTTTCAGATGCCTACCGGAGCAATGTAAAAACTACCAGGAGAACTCCTGTCTGGCACCTTCCGTGGTGGAGTTGTGCAGGGGGTGTGTTTGGAACATTTTGTCACCAGCCGACTCCAAAATTCAGCGTTTCCCCATCTCAGCCCAGAAAGCAGGTAGAACAACTTTTGTGGTGCCTTTCAAATGCCCACCAAGGTAGTGTAAAAACTACCAGGAGAACTCCTGTCTGGCACCTTCCCCGGTGGAGTTGTGCAGGGGGTGTCTTTGGAACATTTTGTCACCAGCCGACTCCAAAATTCAGCGTTTCCCCATCTCAGCCCAGAAAGCAGGTAGAACAACTTTTGTGGTGCCTTTCAGCTGCCTACCAAGGTAGTGTAAAAACTACCAGGAGAACTCCTGTCTGGCACCTTCCCCGGTGGAGTTGTGCATGGGGTGTGTTTGGAACATTTTGTCACCGGCCGACTCCAAAATTCAGCGGTTCCCCATCTCAGCCCACAAAGCAGGTACAACAACTTTTCTTGTGCCTTTCAGCTGCCTAACAAGGTAGTGTAAAAACTACCAACAGAATTCGTTCCTGGCACCTTCCCCGGTGGAGTTGTGCATGGGGTGTGTTCGGAACATTTTGTCACCGGCCGACTCCAAAATTCAGCGATTCCCCATCTCAGCCCAGAAAGCAGGTAGAACAACTTTTGTGGTGTCTTTCAGATGCCTACCGGAGCAATGTAAAAACTACCAGGAGAACTCCTGTCTGGCACCTTCCCCGGTGGAGTTGTGCATGGGGTGTGTTTGGAACATTTTGTCACCAGCCGAGTCCAAAATTCAGCGGTTCCCCATCTCAGCCCAGAAAGCAGGTAGAACAACTTTTGTGGTGTCTTTCAGATGCCTACCGGAGCAATGTAAAAACTACCAGGAGAACTCCTGTCTGGCACCTTCCCCGGTGGAGTTGTGCAGGGGGTGTGTTTGGAACATTTTGTCACCAGCCGAGTCCAAAATTCAGCGGTTCCCCATCTCAGCCCAGAAAGCAGGTAGAACAACTTTTGTGGTGTCTTTCAGATGCCTACCAAGGTAGTGTAAAAACTACCAGGAGAACTCCTGTCTGGCACCTTCCCCGGTGGAGTTGTGCATGGGGTGTGTTTGGAACATTTTGTCACCGGCCGACTCCAAAATTCAGCGGTTCCCCATCTCAGCCCAGAAAGCAGGTAGAACAACTTTTGTGGTACCTTTCAGCTGCCTACCAAGGTAGTGTAAAAACTACCAAGAGAACTCCTGTCTGGCACCTTCCCCGGTGGAGTTGTGCATGGGGTGTGTTTGGAACATTTTGTCACCGGCCGAGTCCAAAATTCAGCTGTTCCCCATCTCAGCCCAGAAAGCAGGTAGAACAACTTTTGTGGTGCCTTTCAGCTGCCTACCAAGGTAGTGTAAAAACTACCAAGAGAACTCCTGTCTGGCACCTTCCCCGGTGGAGTTGTGCATGGGGTGTGTTTGGAACATTTTGTCACCGGCCGACTCCAAAATTCAGCGGTTCCCCATCTCAGACCAGAAAGCAGGAAGAACAACTTTTGTGGTGCCTTTCAAATGCCTACCAAGGTAGTGTAAAAACTACCAGGAGAACTCCTGTCTGGCACCTTCCCCGGTGGAGTTGTGCAGGGGGTGTGTTTGGAACATTTTGTCACCAGCCGACTCCAAAATTCAGCGTTTCCCCATCTCAGCCCAGAAAGCAGGTAGAACAACTTTCGTGGTGCCTTTCAAATGCCCACCAAGGTAGTGTAAAAACTACCAGGAGAACTCCTGTCTGGCACCTTCCCCGGTGAAGTTGTGCAGGGGGTGTGTTTGGAACATTTTGTCACCAGCCGAGTCCAAAATTCAGCGTTTCCCCATCTCAGCCCAGAAAGCAGATAGAACAACTTTTGTGGTGCCTTTCAGCTGCCTACCAAGGTAGTGTAAAAACTACCAGGAGAACTCCTGTCTGGCACCTTCCCCGGTGGAGTTGTGCGTGGGGTGTGTTTGGAACATTTTGTCACCGGCCGAGTCCAAAATTCAGCGGTTCCCCATCTCAGCCCAGAAAGCAGGAAGAACAACTTTTGTGGTGTCTTTCAGCTGCCTACCGGAGCAATGTAAAAACTACCAGGAGAACTCCTGTCTGGCACCTTCCGTGGTGGAGTTGTGCAGGGGGTGTGTTTGGAACATTTTGTCACCAGCCGACTCCAAAATTCAGCGTTTCCCCATCTCAGCCCAGAAAGCAGGTAGAACAACTTTTGTGGTGCCTTTCAAATGCCCACCAAGGTAGTGTAAAAACTACCAGGAGAACTCCTGTCTGGCACCTTCCCCGGTGGAGTTGTGCAGGGGGTGTCTTTGGAACATTTTGTCACCAGCCGACTCCAAAATTCAGCGTTTCCCCATCTCAGCCCAGAAAGCAGGTAGAACAACTTTTGTGGTGCCTTTCAGCTGCCTACCAAGGTAGTGTAAAAACTACCAGGAGAACTCCTGTCTGGCACCTTCCCCGGTGGAGTTGTGCATGGGGTGTGTTTGGAACATTTTGTCACCGGCCGACTCCAAAATTCAGCGGTTCCCCATCTCAGCCCACAAAGCAGGTACAACAACTTTTCTTGTGCCTTTCAGCTGCCTAACAAGGTAGTGTAAAAACTACCAACAGAATTCGTTCCTGGCACCTTCCCCGGTGGAGTTGTGCATGGGGTGTGTTCGGAACATTTTGTCACCGGCCGACTCCAAAATTCAGCGATTCCCCATCTCAGCCCAGAAAGCAGGTAGAACAACTTTTGTGGTGTCTTTCAGATGCCTACCGGAGCAATGTAAAAACTACCAGGAGAACTCCTGTCTGGCACCTTCCCCGGTGGAGTTGTGCATGGGGTGTGTTTGGAACATTTTGTCACCAGCCGAGTCCAAAATTCAGCGGTTCCCCATCTCAGCCCAGAAAGCAGGTAAAACAACTTTTGTGGTGTCTTTCAGATGCCTACCGGAGCAATGTAAAAACTACCAGGAGAACTCCTGTCTGGCACCTTCCCCGGTGGAGTTGTGCATGGGGTGTGTTTGGAACATTTTGTCACCAGCCGAGTCCAAAATTCAGCGATTCCCCATCTCAGCCCAGAAAGCAGGTAGAACAACTTTTGTGGTGTCTTTCAGATGCCTACCAAGGTAGTGTAAAAACTACCAGGAGAACTCCTGTCTGGCACCTTCCCCGGTGGAGTTGTGCATGGGGTTTGTTTGGAACATTTTGTCACCAGCCGAGTCCAAAATTCAGCTGTTCCCCATCTCAGCCCAGAAAGCCGGTAGAACATCTTTTGTGGTGTCTTTCAGATGCCTACCAAGGTAGTGTAAAAACTACTAAGAGAACTCCTGTCTGGCACCTTCCCCGGTGGAGTTGTGCATGGGGTGTGTTTGGAACATTTTGTCACCGGCCGAGTCCAAAATTCAGCGATTCCCCATCTCAGCCCAGAAAGCAGGTAGAACAACTTTTGTGGTGTCTTTCAGATGCCTACCAAGGTAGTGTAAAAACTACTAAGAGAACTCCTGTCTGGCACCTTCCCCGGTGGAGTTGTGCAGGGGGTGTGTTTGGAACATTTTGTCACCAGCCGACTCCAAAATTCAGCGATTCCCCATCTCAGCCCCGAAAGCAGGTAGAACAACTTTTGTCTTGTCTTTCAGATGCCTACCAAGGTAGTGTAAAAACTACTAAGAGAACTCCTGTCTGGCACCTTCCCCGGTGGAGTTGTGCGTGGGGTGTGTTTGGAACATTTTGTCACCGGCCGACTCCAAAATTCAGCGATTCCCCATCTCAGCCCCGAAAGCAGGTAGAACAACTTTTGTCTTGTCTTTCAGATGCCTACCAAGGTAGTGTAAAAACTACTAAGAGAACTCCTGTCTGGCACCTTCCCCGGTGGAGTTGTGCATGGGGTGTGTTTGGAACATTTTGTCACCAGCCGAGTCCAAAATTCAGCGTTTCCCCATCTCAGCCCAGAAAGCAGGTAGAACAACTTTTGTGGTGCCTTTCAGCTGCCTACCAAGGTAGTGTAAAAACTACCAAGAGAACTCCTGTCTGGCACCTTCCCCGGTGGAGTTGTGCATGGGGTGTGTTTGGAACATTTTGTCACCGGCCGAGTCCAAAATTCAGCGGTTCCCCATCTCAGCCCAGAAAGCAGGTAGAAAAACTTTTGTGGTGCCTTTCAGCTGCCTACCGGAGCAATGTAAAAACTACTAAGAGAACTCCTGTCTGGCACCTTCCCCGGTGGAGTTGTGCATGGGGTGTGTTTGGAACATTTTGTCACCAGCCGAGTCCAAAATTCAGCGTTTCCCCATCTCAGCCCAGAAAGCAGATAGAACAACTTTCGTGGTGCCTTTCAAATGCCCACCAAGGTAGTGTAAAAACTACCAGGAGAACTCCTGTCTGGCACCTTCCCCGGTGAAGTTGTGCAGGGGGTGTGTTTGGAACATTTTGTCACCAGCCGAGTCCAAAATTCAGCGTTTCCCCATCTCAGCCCAGAAAGCAGATAGAACAACTTTTGTGGTGCCTTTCAGCTGCCTACCAAGGTAGTGTAAAAACTACCAGGAGAACTCCTGTCTGGCACCTTCCCCGGTGGAGTTGTGCGTGGGGTGTGTTTGGAACATTTTGTCACCGGCCGAGTCCAAAATTCAGCGGTTCCCCATCTCAGCCCAGAAAGCAGGAAGAACAACTTTTGTGGTGTCTTTCAGATGCCTACCGGAGCAATGTAAAAACTACCAGGAGAACTCCTGTCTGGCACCTTCCGTGGTGGAGTTGTGCAGGGGGTGTGTTTGGAACATTTTGTCACCAGCCGACTCCAAAATTCAGCGTTTCCCCATCTCAGCCCAGAAAGCAGGTAGAACAACTTTTGTGGTGCCTTTCAAATGCCCACCAAGGTAGTGTAAAAACTACCAGGAGAACTCCTGTCTGGCACCTTCCCCGGTGGAGTTGTGCAGGGGGTGTCTTTGGAACATTTTGTCACCAGCCGACTCCAAAATTCAGCGTTTCCCCATCTCAGCCCAGAAAGCAGGTAGAACAACTTTTGTGGTGCCTTTCAGCTGCCTACCAAGGTAGTGTAAAAACTACCAGGAGAACTCCTGTCTGGCACCTTCCCCGGTGGAGTTGTGCATGGGGTGTGTTTGGAACATTTTGTCACCGGCCGACTCCAAAATTCAGCGGTTCCCCATCTCAGCCCACAAAGCAGGTACAACAACTTTTCTTGTGCCTTTCAGCTGCCTAACAAGGTAGTGTAAAAACTACCAACAGAATTCGTTCCTGGCACCTTCCCCGGTGGAGTTGTGCATGGGGTGTGTTCGGAACATTTTGTCACCGGCCGACTCCAAAATTCAGCGATTCCCCATCTCAGCCCAGAAAGCAGGTAGAACAACTTTTGTGGTGTCTTTCAGATGCCTACCGGAGCAATGTAAAAACTACCAGGAGAACTCCTGTCTGGCACCTTCCCCGGTGGAGTTGTGCATGGGGTGTGTTTGGAACATTTTGTCACCAGCCGACTCCAAAATTCAGCGGTTCCCCATCTCAGCCCAGAAAGCAGGTAAAACAACTTTTGTGGTGTCTTTCAGATGCCTACCGGAGCAATGTAAAAACTACCAGGAGAACTCCTGTCTGGCACCTTCCCCGGTGGAGTTGTGCATGGGGTGTGTTTGGAACATTTTGTCACCAGCCGAGTCCAAAATTCAGCGATTCCCCATCTCAGCCCAGAAAGCAGGTAGAACAACTTTTGTGGTGTCTTTCAGATGCCTACCAAGGTAGTGTAAAAACTACCAGGAGAACTCCTGTCTGGCACCTTCCCCGGTGGAGTTGTGCATGGGGTTTGTTTGGAACATTTTGTCACCAGCCGAGTCCAAAATTCAGCTGTTCCCCATCTCAGCCCAGAAAGCCGGTAGAACATCTTTTGTGGTGTCTTTCAGATGCCTACCAAGGTAGTGTAAAAACTACTAAGAGAACTCCTGTCTGGCACCTTCCCCGGTGGAGTTGTGCATGGGGTGTGTTTGGAACATTTTGTCACCGGCCGAGTCCAAAATTCAGCGATTCCCCATCTCAGCCCAGAAAGCAGGTAGAACAACTTTTGTGGTGTCTTTCAGATGCCTACCAAGGTAGTGTAAAAACTACTAAGAGAACTCCTGTCTGGCACCTTCCCCGGTGGAGTTGTGCAGGGGGTGTGTTTGGAACATTTTGTCACCAGCCGACTCCAAAATTCAGCGATTCCCCATCTCAGCCCCGAAAGCAGGTAGAACAACTTTTGTCTTGTCTTTCAGATGCCTACCAAGGTAGTGTAAAAACTACTAAGAGAACTCCTGTCTGGCACCTTCCCCGGTGGAGTTGTGCGTGGGGTGTGTTTGGAACATTTTGTCACCGGCCGACTCCAAAATTCAGCGATTCCCCATCTCAGCCCCGAAAGCAGGTAGAACAACTTTTGTCTTGTCTTTCAGATGCCTACCAAGGTAGTGTAAAAACTACTAAGAGAACTCCTGTCTGGCACCTTCCCCGGTGGAGTTGTGCATGGGGTGTGTTTGGAACATTTTGTCACCAGCCGAGTCCAAAATTCAGCGTTTCCCCATCTCAGCCCAGAAAGCAGGTAGAACAACTTTTGTGGTGCCTTTCAGCTGCCTACCAAGGTAGTGTAAAAACTACCAAGAGAACTCCTGTCTGGCACCTTCCCCGGTGGAGTTGTGCATGGGGTGTGTTTGGAACATTTTGTCACCGGCCGAGTCCAAAATTCAGCGGTTCCCCATCTCAGCCCAGAAAGCAGGTAGAAAAACTTTTGTGGTGCCTTTCAGCTGCCTACCGGAGCAATGTAAAAACTACTAAGAGAACTCCTGTCTGGCACCTTCCCCGGTGGAGTTGTGCATGGGGTGTGTTTGGAACATTTTGTCACCAGCCGACTCCAAAATTCAGCATTTCCCCATCTCAGCCCAGAAAGCAGGTAGAACAACTTTTGTGGTGCCTTTCAGCTGCCTACCAAGGTAGTGTAAAAACTACCAAGAGAACTCCTGTCTGGCACCTTCCCCGGTGGAGTTGTGCATGGGGTGTGTTTGGAACATTTTGTCACCAGCCGACTCCAAAATTCAGCGGTTCCCCATCTCAGCCCACAAAGCAGGTACAACTTCTTTTCTTGTGCCTTTCAGCTGCCTACCAAGGTAGTGTAAAAACTACCAACAGAATTCGTTCCTGGCACCTTCCCCGGTGGAGTTGTGCATGGGGTGTGTTTGGAACATTTTGTCACCGGCCGACTCCAAAATTCAGCGGTTCCCCATCTCAGCCCAGAAAGCAGGTAGAACAACTTTTGTGGTGTCTTTCAGATGCCTACCGGAGCAATGTAAAAACTATCAGGAGAACTCCTGTCTGGCACCTTCCCCGGTGGAGTTGTGCATGGGGTGTGTTTGGAACATTTTGTCACCGGCCGACTCCAAAATTCAGCGGTTCCCCATCTCAGCCCAGAAAGCAGGTAGAACAACTTTTGTGGTGTCTTTCAGATGCCTACCGGAGCAATGTAAAAACTACCAGGAGAACTCCTGTCTGGCACCTTCCCCGGTGGAGTTGTGCAGGGGGTGTGTTTGGAACATTTTGTCACCAGCCGACTCCAAAATTCAGCGGTTCCCCATCTCAGCCCAGAAAGCAGGTAGAACAACTTTTGTGGTGTCTTTCAGATGCCTACCAAGGTAGTGTAAAAACTACTAAGAGAACTCCTGTCTGGCACCTTCCCCGGTGGAGTTGTGCATGGGGTGTGTTTGGAACATTTTGTCACCGGCCGACTCCAAAATTCAGCGATTCCCCATCTCAGCCCCGAAAGCAGGTAGAACAACTTTTGTGGTGCCTTTCAAATGCCTACCAAGGTAGTGTAAAAACTACTAAGAGAACTCCTGTCTGGCACCTTCCCCGGTGGAGTTGTGCATGGGGTGTGTTTAGAACATTTTGTCACCAGCCGAGTCCAAAATTCAGCGGTTCCCCATCTCAGCCCAGAAAGCAGGTAGAACAACTTTTGTGGTGCCTTTCAAATGCCTACCAAGGTAGTGTAAAAACTACCAAGAGAACTCCTGTCTGGCACCTTCCCCGGTGGAGTTGTGCAGGGGGTGTGTTTGGAACATTTTGTCACCGGCCGACTCCAAAATTCAGCGATTCCCCATCTCAGCCCAGAAAGCAGGTAGAACAACTTTTGTGGTGCCTTTCAAATGCCTACCAAGGTAGTGTAAAAACTACCAAGAGAACTCCTGCCTGGCACCTTCCCCGGTGGAGTTGTGCATGGGGTGTGTTTGGAACATTTTGTCACCAGCCGACTCCAAAATTCAGCGTTTCCCCATCTCAGCCCAGAAAGCAGGTAGAACAACTTTTGTGGTGCCTTTCAGCTGCCTACCAAGGTAGTGTAAAAACTACCAGGAGAACTCCTGTCTGGCACCTTCCCCGGTGGAGTTGTGCATGGGGTGTGTTTGGTACATTTTGTCACCAGCCGACTCCAAAATTCAGCGTTTCCCCATCTCAGCCCAGAAAGCAGGTAGAACAACTTTTGTGGTGCCTTTCAGCTGCCTACCAAGGTAGTGTAAAAACTACCAAGAGAACTCCTGTCTGGCACCTTCCCCGGTGGAGTTGTGCATGGGGTGTGTTTGGAACATTTTGTCACCGGCCGACTCCAAAATTCAGCGGTTCCCCATCTCAGACCAGAAAGCAGGAAGAACAACTTTTGTGGTGCCTTTCAAATGCCTACCAAGGTAGTGTAAAAACTACCAGGAGAACTCCTGTCTGGCACCTTCCCCGGTGGAGTTGTGCATGGGGGTGTGTTTGGAACATTTTGTCACCAGCCGACTCCAAAATTCAGCGTTTCCCCATCTCAGCCCAGAAAGCAGGTAGAACAACTTTTGTGGTGCCTTTCAAATGCCCACCAAGGTAGTGTAAAAACTATCAGGAGAACTCCTGTCTGGCACCTTCCGTGGTGGAGTTGTGCATGGGGTGTCTTTGGAACATTTTGTCACCAGCCGAGTCCAAAATTCAGCGGTTCCCCATCTCAGCCCAGAAAGCAGGTAGAACAACTTTTGTGGTGTCTTTCAGATGCCCACCGGAGCAATGTAAAAACTACCAGGAGAACTCCTGTCTGGCACCTTCCCCGGTGGAGTTGTGCATGGGGTGTGTTTGGAACATTTTGTCACCAGCCGAGTCCAAAATTCAGCGGTTCCCCATCTCAGCCCAGAAAGCAGGTAGAACAACTTTTGTGGTGTCTTTCAGCTGCCTACCAAGGTAGTGTAAAAACTACCAGGAGAACTCCTGTCTGGCACCTTCCCCGGTGGAGTTGTGCATGGGGTGTGTTTGGAACATTTTGTCACCAGCCGACTCCAAAATTCAGCGGTTCCCCATCTCAGCCCAGAAAGCAGGTAGAACAACTTTTGTGGTACCTTTCAGCTGCCTACCAAGGTAGTGTAAAAACTACCAAGAGAACTCCTGTCTGGCACCTTCCGTGGTGGAGTTGTGCATGGGGTGTGTTTGGAACATTTTGTCACCGGCCGAGTCCAAAATTCAGCTGTTCCCCATCTCAGCCCAGAAAGCAGGTAGAACAACTTTTGTGGTGCCTTTCAGATGCCTACCAAGGTAGTTTAAAAACTACCAAGAGAACTCCTGTCTGGCACCTTCCCCGGTGGAGTTGTGCATGGGGTGTGTTTGGAACATTTTGTCACCGGCCGACTCCAAAATTCAGCGGTTCCCCATCTCAGACCAGAAAGCAGGAAGAACAACTTTTGTGGTGCCTTTCAAATGCCTACCAAGGTAGTGTAAAAACTACCAGGAGAACTCCTGTCTGGCACCTTCCCCGGTGGAGTTGTGCAGGGGGTGTGTTTGGAACATTTTGTCACCAGCCGACTCCAAAATTCAGCGTTTCCCCATCTCAGCCCAGAAAGCAGGTAGAACAACTTTCGTGGTGCCTTTCAAATGCCCACCAAGGTAGTGTAAAAACTACCAGGAGAACTCCTGTCTGGCACCTTCCCCGGTGGAGTTGTGCAGGGGGTGTGTTTGGAACATTTTGTCACCAGCCGAGTCCAAAATTCAGCGTTTCCCCATCTCAGCCCAGAAAGCAGGTAGAACAACTTTTGTGGTGCCTTTCAAATGCCCACCAAGGTAGTGTAAAAACTATCAGGAGAACTCCTGTCTGGCACCTTCCGTGGTGGAGTTGTGCATGGGGTGTCTTTGGAACATTTTGTCACCAGCCGAGTCCAAAATTCAGCGGTTCCCCATCTCAGCCCAGAAAGCAGGTAGAACAACTTTTGTGGTGTCTTTCAGATGCCCACCGGAGCAATGTAAAAACTACCAGGAGAACTCCTGTCTGGCACCTTCCCCGGTGGAGTTGTGCATGGGGTGTGTTTGGAACATTTTGTCACCAGCCGAGTCCAAAATTCAGCGGTTCCCCATCTCAGCCCAGAAAGCAGGTAGAACAACTTTTGTGGTGTCTTTCAGCTGCCTACCAAGGTAGTGTAAAAACTACCAGGAGAACTCCTGTCTGGCACCTTCCCCGGTGGAGTTGTGCATGGGGTGTGTTTGGAACATTTTGTCACCAGCCGACTCCAAAATTCAGCGGTTCCCCATCTCAGCCCAGAAAGCAGGTACAACAACTTTTCTTGTGCCTTTCAGCTGCCTACCAAGGTAGTGTAAAAACTACCAAGAGAACTCCTGTCTGGCACCTTCCGTGGTGGAGTTGTGCATGGGGTGTGTTTGGAACATTTTGTCACCGGCCGAGTCCAAAATTCAGCTGTTCCCCATCTCAGCCCAGAAAGCAGGTAGAACAACTTTTGTGGTGCCTTTCAGATGCCTACCAAGGTAGTGTAAAAACTACCAAGAGAACTCCTGTCTGGCACCTTCCCCGGTGGAGTTGTGCATGGGGTGTGTTTGGAACATTTTGTCACCGGCCGAGTCCAAAATTCAGCGGTTCCCCATCTCAGACCAGAAAGCAGGAAGAACAACTTTTGTGGTGCCTTTCAAATGCCTACCAAGGTAGTGTAAAAACTACCAGGAGAACTCCTGTCTGGCACCTTCCCCGGTGGAGTTGTGCAGGGGGTGTGTTTGGAACATTTTGTCACCAGCCGACTCCAAAATTCAGCGTTTCCCCATCTCAGCCCAGAAAGCAGGTAGAACAACTTTCGTGGTGCCTTTCAAATGCCCACCAAGGTAGTGTAAAAACTACCAGGAGAACTCCTGTCTGGCACCTTCCCCGGTGGAGTTGTGCAGGGGGTGTGTTTGGAACATTTTGTCACCAGCCGAGTCCAAAATTCAGCGTTTCCCCATCTCAGCCCAGAAAGCAGGTAGAACAACTTTTGTGGTGCCTTTCAGCTGCCTACCAAGGTAGTGTAAAAACTACCAGGAGAACTCCTGTCTGGCACCTTCCCCGGTGGAGTTGTGCGTGGGGTGTGTTTGGAACATTTTGTCACCGGCCGACTCCAAAATTCAGCGATTCCCCATCTCAGCCCAGAAAGCAGGTAGAACAACATTTGTCGTGTCTTTCAGATGCCTACCAAGGTAGTGTAAAAACTACCAGGAGAACTCCTGTCTGGCACCTTCCCCGGTGGAGTTGTGCATGGGGTGTGTTTGGAACATTTTTTCACCGGCCGACTCCAAAATTCAGCGTTTCCCCATCTCAGCCCAGAAAGCAGGTAGAACAACTTTTGTGGTGCCTTTCAGCTGCCTACCAAGGTAGTGTAAAAACTACCAAGAGAACTCCTGTCTGGCACCTTCCCCGGTGGAGTTGTGCATGGGGTGTGTTTGGAACATTTTGTCACCAGCCGAGGCCAAAATGCAGCGCTTCCCCAACTCAGCCCAGAAAGCAGGTAGAACAAGCTTTGTGGTGCCTTTCAGCTGCCTACCAAGGTAGTGTAAAAACTACCAGGAGAACTCCTGTCTGGCACCTTCCCCGGTGGAGTTGTGCAGGGGGTGTGTTTGGAACATTTTGTCACCAGCCGAGTCCAAAATTCAGCGTTTCCCCATCTCAGCCCAGAAAGCAGATAGAACAACTTTTGTGGTGCCTTTCAGCTGCCTACCAAGGTAGTGTAAAAACTACCAAGAGAACTCCTGTCTGGCACCTTCCCCGGTGGAGTTGTGCATGGGGTGTGTTTGGAACATTTTGTCACCGGCCGAGTCCAAAATTCAGCGGTTCCCCATCTCAGCCCAGAAAGCAGGTAGAAAAACTTTTGTGGTGCCTTTCAGCTGCCTACCGGAGCAATGTAAAAACTACTAAGAGAACTCCTGTCTGGCACCTTCCCCGGTGGAGTTGTGCATGGGGTGTGTTTGGAACATTTTGTCACCAGCCGACTCCAAAATTCAGCATTTCCCCATCTCAGCCCAGAAAGCAGGTACAACTTCTTTTCTTGTGCCTTTCAGCTGCCTACCAAGGTAGTGTAAAAACTACCAGGAGAACTCCTGTCTGGCACCTTCCCCGGTGGAGTTGTGCATGGGGTGTGTTTGGAACATTTTGTCACCGGCCGACTCCAAAATTCAGCGGTTCCCCATCTCAGCCCAGAAAGCAGGTAGAACAACTTTTGTGGTGTCTTTCAGATGCCTACCGGAGCAATGTAAAAACTACCAGGAGAACTCCTGTCTGGCACCTTCCCCGGTGGAGTTGTGCATGGGGTGTGTTTGGAACATTTTGTCACCGGCCGAGTCCAAAATTCAGCGGTTCCCCATCTCAGCCCAGAAAGCAGGTAGAACAACTTTTGTGGTGCCTTTCAGCTGCCTACCAAGGTAGTGTAAAAACTACCAAGAGAACTCCTGTCTGGCACCTTCCCCGGTGGAGTTGTGCATGGGGTGTGTTTGGAATATTTTGTCACCGGCCGACTCCAAAATTCAGCGGTTCCCCATCTCAGCCCAGAAAGCAGGTAGAACAACTTTTGTGGTGTCTTTCAGATGCCTACCAAGGTAGTGTAAAAACTACTAAGAGAACTCCTGTCTGGCACCTTCCCCGGTGGAGTTGTGCATGGGGTGTGTTTGGAACATTTTGTCACCGGCCGAGTCCAAAATTCAGCTGTTCCCCATCTCAGCCCAGAAAGCAGGTAGAACAACTTTTGTGGTGCCTTTCAGCTGCCTACCAAGGTAGTGTAAAAACTACCAAGAGAACTCCTGTCTGGCACCTTCCCCGGTGGAGTTGTGCATGGGGTGTGTTTGGAACATTTTGTCACCGGCCGAGTCCAAAATTCAGCGGTTCCCCATCTCAGCCCAGAAAGCAGGTAGAACAACTTTTGTGGTGCCTTTCAGCTGCCTACCGGAGCAATGTAAAAACTACCAGGAGAACTCCTGTCTGGCACCTTCCCCGGTGGAGTTGTGCAGGGGGTGTGTTTGGAACATTTTGTCACCAGCCGACTCCAAAATTCAGCGTTTCCCCATCTCAGCCCAGAAAGCAGGTAGAACAACTTTCGTGGTGCCTTTCAAATGCCCACCAAGGTAGTGTAAAAACTACCAGGAGAACTCCTGTCTGGCACCTTCCCCGGTGGAGTTGTGCAGGGGGTGTGTTTGGAACATTTTGTCACCAGCCGAGTCCAAAATTCAGCGTTTCCCCATCTCAGCCCAGAAAGCAGATAGAACAACTTTTGTGGTGCCTTTCAGCTGCCTACCAAGGTAGTGTAAAAACTACCAGGAGAACTCCTGTCTGGCACCTTCCCCGGTGGAGTTGTGCGTGGGGTGTGTTTGGAACATTTTGTCACCGGCCGACTCCAAAATTCAGCGATTCCCCATCTCAGCCCAGAAAGCAGGTAGAACAACTTTTGTCGTGTCTTTCAGATGCCTACCAAGGTAGTGTAAAAACTACCAGGAGAACTCCTGTCTGGCACCTTCCCCGGTGGAGTTGTGCATGGGGTGTGTTTGGAACATTTTTTCACCGGCCGAGTCCAAAATTCAGCGTTTCCCCATCTCAGCCCAGAAAGCAGGTAGAACAACTTTTGTGGTGCCTTTCAGCTGCCTACCAACATAGTGTAAAAACTACCAAGAGAACTCCTGTCTGGCACCTTCCCCGGTGGAGTTGTGCATGGGGTGTGTTTGGAACATTTTGTCACCAGCCGAGGCCAAAATGCAGCGCTTCCCCAACTCAGCCCAGAAAGCAGGTAGAACAAGCTTTGTGGTGCCTTTCAGCTGCCTACCAAGGTAGTGTAAAAACTACCAAGAGAACTCCTGTCTGGCACCTTCCCCGGTGGAGTTGTGCATGGGGTGTGTTTGGAACATTTTGTCACCAGCCGACTCCAAAATTCAGCGGTTCCCCATCTCAGCCCAGAAAGCAGGTAGAACAACTTTTGTGGTGCCTTTCAGCTGCCTACCGGAGCAATGTAAAAACTACCAGGAGAACTCCTGTCTGGCACCTTCCCCGGTGGAGTTGTGCATG
The DNA here is from genome assembly GCF_023638135.1 of Falco biarmicus. Lineage (NCBI taxonomy): Eukaryota > Metazoa > Chordata > Aves > Falconiformes > Falconidae > Falco > Falco biarmicus. The sequence goes on from NC_079299.1 coordinate 34,771,633, forward strand.
GGGTGTGTTTGGAACATTTTGTCACCAGCCGAGTCCAAAATTCAGCGTTTCCCCATCTCAGCCCAGAAAGCAGGTAGAACAACTTTTGTGGTGCCTTTCAGCTGCCTACCAAGGTAGTGTAAAAACTACCAAGAGAACTCCTGTCTGGCACCTTCCCCGGTGGAGTTGTGCATGGGGTGTGTTTGGAACATTTTGTCACCAGCCGACTCCAAAATTCAGCGGTTCCCCATCTCAGCCCAGAAAGCAGGTAGAACAACTTTTGTGGTGCCTTTCAGATGCCTACCAAGGTAGTGTAAAAACTACCAACAGAATTCGTTCCTGGCACCTTCCCCGGTGGAGTTGTGCATGGGGTGTGTTTGGAACATTTGTCACCGGCCGACTCCAAAATTCAGCGGTTCCCCATCTCAGCCCAGAAAGCAGGTAGAACAACTTTTGTAGTGCCTTGCTCTTGCCTACCGGGCTAGTGTAAAAACTACCAACAGAACTCGTTTCTGGCACCTTCCCCGGAGGAGTTGTGCAGGGGGTGTGTTTGGAACATTTTGTCACCGGCCGACTCCAAAATTCAGCGGTTCCCCATCTCAGCCCAGAAAGCAGGTAAAACAACTTTTGTGGTGTCTTTCAGATGCCTACCAAGGTAGTGTAAAAACTACCAGGAGAACTCCTGTCTGGCACCTTCCCCGGTGGAGTTGTGCATGGGGTGTGTTTGGAACATTTTGTCACCAGCCGAGTCCAAAATTCAGCGGTTCCCCATCTCAGCCCAGAAAGCAGGTAGAACAACTTTTGTGGTGTCTTTCAGATGCCTACCAAGGTAGTGTAAAAACTACCAAGAGAACTCCTGTCTGGCACCTTCCCCGGTGGAGTTGTGCATGGGGTGTGTTTGGAACATTTTGTCACCGGCCGACTCCAAAATTCAGCGATTCCCCATCTCAGCCCAGAAAGCAGGTAGAACAACTTTTGTGCTGCCTTTCAAATGCCTACCAAGGTAGTGTAAAAACTACCAAGAGAACTCCTGCCTGGCACCTTCCCCGGTGGAGTTGTGCATGGGGTGTGTTTGGAATATTTTGTCACCAGCCGAGTCCAAAATTCAGCGTTTCCCCATCTCAGCCCAGAAAGCAGGTAGAACAACTTTTGTGGTGCCTTTCAGCTGCCTACCAAGGTAGTGTAAAAACTACCAAGAGAACTCCTGTCTGGCACCTTCCCCGGTGGAGTTGTGCATGGGGTGTGTTTGGAACATTTTGTCACCGGCCGACTCCAAAATTCAGCGGTTCCCCATCTCACACCAGAAAGCAGGAAGAACAACTTTTGTGGTGCCTTTCAAATGCCTACCAAGGTAGTGTAAAAACTACCAGGAGAACTCCTGTCTGGCACCTTCCCCGGTGGAGTTGTGCATGGGGTGTGTTTGGAACATTTTGTCACCAGCCGACTCCAAAATTCAGCGTTTCCCCATCTCAGCCCAGAAAGCAGGTAGAACAACTTTTGTGGTGCCTTTCAAATGCCCACCAAGGTAGTGTAAAAACTACCAGGAGAACTCCTGTCTGGCACCTTCCCCGGTGGAGTTGTGCATGGGGTGTGTTTGGAACATTTTGTCACCGGCCGAGTCCAAAATTCAGCGGTTCCCCATCTCAGCCCAGAAAGCAGGTAGAACAACTTTTGTGGTGCCTTTCAGCTGCCTACCAAGGTAGTGTAAAAACTACCAAGAGAACTCCTGTCTGGCACCTTCCCCGGTGGAGTTGTGCATGGGGTGTGTTTGGAACATTTTGTCACCGGCCGACTCCAAAATTCAGCGTTTCCCCATCTCAGCCCAGAAAGCAGGTAGAACAACTTTTGTGGTGCCTTTCAAATGCCCACCAAGGTAGTGTAAAAACTATCAGGAGAACTCCTGTCTGGCACCTTCCCCGGTGGAGTTGTGCATGGGGTGTGTTTGGAACATTTTGTCACCAGCCGACTCCAAAATTCAGCGTTTCCCCATCTCAGCCCAGAAAGCAGGTAGAACAACTTTTGTGGTGTCTTTCAGATGCCTACCGGAGCAATGTAAAAACTACCAGGAGAACTCCTGTCTGGCACCTTCCCCGGTGGAGTTGTGCAGGGGGTGTGTTTGGAACATTTTGTCACCAGCCGAGTCCAAAATTCAGCGGTTCCCCATCTCACCCCAGAAAGCAGGTAGAACAACTTTTGTGGTGTCTTTCAGATGCCTACCAAGGTAGTGTAAAAACTACCAGGAGAACTCCTGTCTGGCACCTTCCCCGGTGGAGTTGTGCATGGGGTGTGTTTGGAACATTTTGTCACCAGCCGACTCCAAAATTCAGCGGTTCCCCATCTCAGCCCAGAAAGCAGGTAGAACAACTTTTGTGGTGTCTTTCAGATGCCTACCAAGGTAGTGTAAAAACTACCAGGAGAACTCCTGTCTGGCACCTTCCCCGGTGGAGTTGTGCATGGGGTGTGTTTGGAACATTTTGTCACCGGCCGAGTCCAAAATTCAGCGGTTCCCCATCTCAGCCCAGAAAGCAGGTAGAACAACTTTTGTGGTGCCTTTCAGCTGCCTACCAAGGTAGTGTAAAAACTACCAAGAGAACTCCTGTCTGGCACCTTCCCCGGTGGAGTTGTGCATGGGGTGTGTTTGGAACATTTTGTCACCGGCCGAGTCCAAAATTCAGCTGTTCCCCATCTCAGCCCAGAAAGCAGGTAGAACAAATTTTGTGGTGCCTTTCAGCTGCCTACCAAGGTAGTGTAAAAACTACCAAGAGAACTCCTGTCTGGCACCTTCCCCGGTGGAGTTGTGCAGGGGGTGTGTTTGGAACATTTTGTCACCGGCCGAGTCCAAAATTCAGCGTTTCCCCATCTCAGCCCAGAAAGCAGATAGAACAACTTTTGTGGTGCCTTTCAGCTGCCTACCAAGGTAGTGTAAAAACTACCAGGAGAACTCCTGTCTGGCACCTTCCCCGGTGGAGTTGTGCGTGGGGTGTGTTTGGAACATTTTGTCACCGGCCGACTCCAAAATTCAGCGTTTCCCCATCTCAGCCCAGAAAGCAGGTAGAACAACTTTTGTCGTGTCTTTCAGATGCCTACCAAGGTAGTGTAAAAACTACCAGGAGAACTCCTGTCTGGCACCTTCCCCGGTGGAGTTGTGCATGGGGTGTGTTTGGAACATTTTGTCACCAGCCGAGTCCAAAATTCAGCGTTTCCCCATCTCAGCCCAGAAAGCAGGTAGAACAACTTTTGTGGTGCCTTTCAGCTGCCTACCAAGGTAGTGTAAAAACTACCAGGAGAACTCCTGTCTGGCACCTTCCCCGGTGGAGTTGTGCATGGGGTGTGTTTGGAACATTTTGTCACCGGCCGAGTCCAAAATTCAGCGGTTCCCCATCTCAGCCCAGAAAGCAGGTAGAAAAACTTTTGTGGTGCCTTTCAGCTGCCTACCGGAGCAATGTAAAAACTACCAGGAGAACTCCTGTCTGGCACCTTCCCCGGTGGAGTTGTGCATGGGGTGTGTTTGGAACATTTTGTCACCAGCCGACTCCAAAATTCAGCGGTTCCCCATCTCAGCCCAGAAAGCAGGTAGAACAACTTTTGTGGTGCCTTTCAGCTGCCTACCAAGGTAGTGTAAAAACTACCAAGAGAACTCCTGTCTGGCACCTTCCCCGGTGGAGTTGTGCATGGGGTGTGTTTGGAACATTTTGTCACCAGCCGACTCCAAAATTCAGCGGTTCCCCATCTCAGCCCAGAAAGCAGGTAGAACAACTTTTGTAGTGCCTTTCTCTTGCCTACCGGGGTAGTGTAAAAACTACCAACAGAACTCGTTTCTGGCACCTTCCCCGGAGGAGTTGTGCAGGGGGTGTGTTTGGAACATTTTGTCACCGGCCGAGTCCAAAATTCAGCGGTTCCCCATCTCAGCCCAGAAAGCAGGTAAAACAACTTTTGTGGTGTCTTTCAGATGCCTACCAAGGTAGTGTAAAAACTACCAGGAGAACTCCTGTCTGGCACCTTCCCCGGTGGAGTTGTGCATGGGGTGTGTTTGGAACATTTTGTCACCAGCCGAGTCCAAAATTCAGCGGTTCCCCATCTCAGCCCAGAAAGCAGGTAGAACAACTTTTGTGGTGTCTTTCAGATGCCTACCAAGGTAGTGTAAAAACTACCAAGAGAACTCCTGTCTGGCACCTTCCCCGGTGGAGTTGTGCATGGGGTGTGTTTGGAACATTTTGTCACCGGCCGACTCCAAAATTCAGCGATTCCCCATCTCAGCCCAGAAAGCAGGTAGAACAACTTTTGTGGTGCCTTTCAGATGCCTACCAAGGTAGTGTAAAAACTACCAAGAGAACTCCTGCCTGGCACCTTCCCCGGTGGAGTTGTGCATGGGGTGTGTTTGGAACATTTTGTCACCAGCCGAGTCCAAAATTCAGCGTTTCCCCATCTCAGCCCAGAAAGCAGGTAGAACAACTTTTGTGGTGCCTTTCAGCTGCCTACCAAGGTAGTGTAAAAACTACCAGGAGAACTCCTGTCTGGCACCTTCCCCGGTGGAGTTGTGCATGGGGTGTGTTTGGAACATTTTGTCACCGGCCGACTCCAAAATTCAGCGGTTCCCCATCTCAGACCAGAAAGCAGGAAGAACAACTTTTGTGGTGCCTTTCAAATGCCTACCAAGGTAGTGTAAAAACTACCAGGAGAACTCCTGTCTGGCACCTTCCCCGGTGGAGTTGTGCATGGGGTGTGTTTGGAACATTTTGTCACCGGCCGACTCCAAAATTCAGCGTTTCCCCATCTCAGCCCAGAAAGCAGGTAGAACAACTTTTGTGGTGCCTTTCAAATGCCCACCAAGGTAGTGTAAAAACTACCAGGAGAACTCCTGTCTGGCACCTTCCCCGGTGGAGTTGTGCATGGGGTGTGTTTGGAACATTTTGTCACCAGCCGAGTCCAAAATTCAGCGTTTCCCCATCTCAGCCCAGAAAGCAGGTAGAACAACTTTTGTGGTGCCTTTCAGCTGCCTACCAAGGTAGTGTAAAAACTACCAGGAGAACTCCTGTCTGGCACCTTCCCCGGTGGAGTTGTGCAGGGGGTGTGTTTGGAACATTTTGTCACCGGCCGAGTCCAAAATTCAGCGGTTCCCCATCTCAGCCCAGAAAGCAGGTAGAACAACTTTTGTGGTGTCTTTCAGATGCCTACCAAGGTAGTGTAAAAACTACCAGGAGAACTCCTGTCTGGCACCTTCCCCGGTGGAGTTGTGCATGGGGTGTGTTTGGAACATTTTGTCACCAGCCGACTCCAAAATTCAGCGGTTCCCCATCTCAGCCCAGAAAGCAGGTAAAACAACTTTTGTGGTGCCTTTCAGATGCCTACCAAGGTAGTGTAAAAACTACCAAGAGAACTCCTGTCTGGCACCTTCCCCGGTGGAGTTGTGCATAGGGTGTGTTTGGAACATTTTGTCACCAGCCGACTCCAAAATTCAGCGGTTCCCCATCTCAGCCCAGAAAGCAGGTAGAACAACTTTTGTAGTGCCTTTCTCTTGCCTACCGGGGTAGTGTAAAAACTACCAACAGAACTCGTTTCTGGCACCTTCCCCGGAGGAGTTGTGCAGGGGGTGTGTTTGGAACATTTTGTCACCGGCCGAGTCCAAAATTCAGCGGTTCCCCATCTCAGCCCAGAAAGCAGGTAAAACAACTTTTGTGGTGTCTTTCAGATGCCTACCAAGGTAGTGTAAAAACTACCAGGAGAACTCCTGTCTGGCACCTTCCCCGGTGGAGTTGTGCATGGGGTGTGTTTGGAACATTTTGTCACCAGCCGAGTCCAAAATTCAGCGGTTCCCCATCTCAGCCCAGAAAGCAGGTAGAACAACTTTTGTGGTGTCTTTCAGATGCCTACCAAGGTAGTGTAAAAACTACCAAGAGAACTCCTGTCTGGCACCTTTCCCGGTGGAGTTGTGCATGGGGTGTGTTTGGAACATTTTGTCACCAGCCGCTCCAAAATTCAGCGATTCCCCATCTCAGCCCAGAAAGCAGGTAGAACAACTTTTGTGGTGCCTTTCAGCTGCCTACCAAGGTAGTGTAAAAACTACCAAGAGAACTCCTGCCTGGCACCTTCCCCGGTGGAGTTGTGCATGGGGTGTGTTTGGAACATTTTGTCACCAGCCGAGTCCAAAATTCAGCGTTTCCCCATCTCAGCCCAGAAAGCAGGTAGGACAACTTTTGTGGTGCCTTTCAGCTGCCTACCAAGGTAGTGTAAAAACTACCAGGAGAACTCCTGTCTGGCACCTTCCCCGGTGGAGTTGTGCATGGGGTGTGTTTGGAACATTTTGTCACCGGCCGACTCCAAAATTCAGCGGTTCCCCATCTCAGACCAGAAAGCAGGAAGAACAACTTTTGTGGTGCCTTTCAAATGCCTACCAAGGTAGTGTAAAAACTACCAGGAGAACTCCTGTCTGGCACCTTCCCCGGTGGAGTTGTGCATGGGGTGTGTTTGGAACATTTTGTCACCGGCCGACTCCAAAATTCAGCGTTTCCCCATCTCAGCCCAGAAAGCAGGTAGAACAACTTTTGTGGTGCCTTTCAAATGCCCACCAAGGTAGTGTAAAAACTACCAGGAGAACTCCTGTCTGGCACCTTCCCCGGTGGAGTTGTGCATGGGGTGTGTTTGGAACATTTTGTCACCAGCCGAGTCCAAAATTCAGCGTTTCCCCATCTCAGCCCAGAAAGCAGGTAGAACAACTTTTGTGGTGCCTTTCAGCTGCCTACCAAGGTAGTGTAAAAACTACCAAGAGAACTCCTGTCTGGCACCTTCCCCGGTGGAGTTGTGCATGGGGTGTGTTTGGAACATTTTTTCACCGGCCGAGTCCAAAATTCAGCGGTTCCCCATCTCAGCCCAGAAAGCAGGTAGAACAACTTTTGTGGTGCCTTTCAGCTGCCTACCGGAGCAATGTAAAAACTACCAGGAGAACTCCTGTCTGGCACCTTCCCCGGTGGAGTTGTGCATGGGGTGTGTTTGGAACATTTTGTCACCAGCCGACTCCAAAATTCAGCGGTTCCCCATCTCAGCCCAGAAAGCAGGTAGAACAACTTTTGTGGTGCCTTTCAGATGCCTACCAAGGTAGTGTAAAAACTACCAACAGAATTCGTTCCTGGCACCTTCCCCGGTGGAGTTGTGCATGGGGTGTGTTTGGAACATTTTGTCACCAGCCGAGTCCAAAATTCAGCGTTTCCCCATCTCAGCCCAGAAAGCAGGTAGAACAACTTTTGTGGTGCCTTTCAGCTGCCTACCAAGGTAGTGTAAAAACTACCAAGAGAACTCCTGTCTGGCACCTTCCCCGGTGGAGTTGTGCATGGGGTGTGTTTGGAACATTTTGTCACCAGCCGACTCCAAAATTCAGCGGTTCCCCATCTCAGCCCAGAAAGCAGGTAGAACAACTTTTGTGGTGCCTTTCAGATGCCTACCAAGGTAGTGTAAAAACTACCAACAGAATTCGTTCCTGGCACCTTCCCCGGTGGAGTTGTGCATGGGGTGTGTTTGGAACATTTTGTCACCGGCCGACTCCAAAATTCAGCGGTTCCCCATCTCAGCCCAGAAAGCAGGTAGAAAAACTTTTGTGGTGCCTTTCAAATGCCTACCAAGGTAGTGTAAAAACTACCAGGAGAACTCCTGTCTGGCACCTTCCCCGGTGGAGTTGTGCATGGGGTGTGTTTGGAACATTTTGTCACCAGCCGACTCCAAAATTCAGCGTTTCCCCATCTCAGCCCAGAAAGCAGGTAGAACAACTTTTGTGGTGCCTTTCAAATGCCCACCAAGGTAGTGTAAAAACTACCAGGAGAACTCCTGTCTGGCACCTTCCCCGGTGGAGTTGTGCATGGGGTGTGTTTGGAACATTTTGTCACCAGCCGAGTCCAAAATTCAGCGTTTCCCCATCTCAGCCCAGAAAGCAGGTAGAACAACTTTTGTGGTGCCTTTCAGCTGCCTACCAAGGTAGTGTAAAAACTACCAGGAGAACTCCTGTCTGGCACCTTCCCCGGTGGAGTTGTGCATGGGGTGTGTTTGGAACATTTTGTCACCGGCCGAGTCCAAAATTCAGCGGTTCCCCATCTCAGCCCAGAAAGCAGGTAGAACAACTTTTGTGGTGCCTTTCAGATGCCTACCAAGGTAGTGTAAAAACTACCAAGAGAACTCCTGTCTGGCACCTTCCCCGGTGGAGTTGTGCATGGGGTGTGTTTGGAACATTTTGTCACCGGCCGACTCCAAAATTCAGCGGTTCCCCATCTCAGACCAGAAAGCAGGAAGAACAACTTTTGTGGTGCCTTTCAAATGCCTACCAAGGTAGTGTAAAAACTACCAGGAGAACTCCTGTCTGGCACCTTCCCCGGTGGAGTTGTGCATGGGGTGTGTTTGGAACATTTTGTCACCGGCCGACTCCAAAATTCAGCGTTTCCCCATCTCAGCCCAGAAAGCAGGTAGAACAACTTTTGTGGTGCCTTTCAAATGCCCACCAAGGTAGTGTAAAAACTACCAGGAGAACTCCTGTCTGGCACCTTCCCCGGTGGAGTTGTGCATGGGGTGTGTTTGGAACATTTTGTCACCAGCCGAGTCCAAAATTCAGCGTTTCCCCATCTCAGCCCAGAAAGCAGGTAGAACAACTTTTGTGGTGTCTTTCAGATGCCTACCGGAGCAATGTAAAAACTACCAGGAGAACTCCTGTCTGGCACCTTCCCCGGTGGAGTTGTGCATGGGGTGTGTTTGGAACATTTTGTCACCAGCCGAGTCCAAAATTCAGCGGTTCCCCATCTCAGCCCAGAAAGCAGGTAGAACAACTTTTGTGGTGTCTTTCAGATGCCTACCAAGGTAGTGTAAAAACTACCAAGAGAACTCCTTTCTGGCACCTTCCCCGGTGGAGTTGTGCATGGGGTGTGTTTGGAACATTTTGTCACCGGCCGAGTCCAAAATTCAGCTGTTCCCCATCTCAGCCCAGAAAGCAGGTAGAACAACTTTTGTGGTGCCTTTCAGCTGCCTACCAAGGTAGTGTAAAAACTACCAAGAGAACTCCTGTCTGGCACCTTCCCCGGTGGAGTTGTGCAGGGGGTGTGTTTGGAACATTTTGTCACCGGCCGAGTCCAAAATTCAGCGTTTCCCCATCTCAGCCCAGAAAGCAGATAGAACAACTTTTGTGGTGCCTTTCAAATGCCTACCAAGGTAGTGTAAAAACTACCAGGAGAACTCCTGTCTGGCACCTTCCCCGGTGGAGTTGTGCGTGGGGTGTGTTTGGAACATTTTGTCACCGGCCGACTCCAAAATTAAGCGATTCCCCATCTCAGCCCAGAAAGCAGGTAGAACAACTTTTGTCGTGTCTTTCAGATGCCTACCAAGGTAGTGTAAAAACTACCAGGAGAACTCCTGTCTGGCACCTTCCCCGGTGGAGTTGTGCATGGGGTGTGTTTGGAACATTTTGTCACCGGCCGAGTCCAAAATTCAGCGTTTCCCCATCTCAGCCCAGAAAGCAGGTAGAACAACTTTTGTGGTGCCTTTCAGCTGCCTACCAAGGTAGTGTAAAAACTACCAAGAGAACTCCTGTCTGGCACCTTCCCCGGTGGAGTTTTGCATGGGGTGTGTTTGGAACATTTTGTCACCGGCCGAGTCCAAAATTCAGCGGTTCCCCATCTCAGCCCAGAAAGCAGGTAGAACAACTTTTGTGGTGCCTTTCAGCTGCCTACCGGAGCAATGTAAAAACTACCAGGAGAACTCCTGTCTGGCACCTTCCCCGGTGGAGTTGTGCATGGGGTGTGTTTGGAACATTTTGTCACCAGCCGACTCCAAAATTCAGCGTTTCCCCATCTCAGCCCAGAAAGCAGGTAGAACAACTTTTGTGGTGCCTTTCAGCTGCCTACCAAGGTAGTGTAAAAACTACCAAGAGAACTCCTGTCTGGCACCTTCCCCGGTGGAGTTGTGCATGGGGTGTGTTTGGAACATTTTGTCACCAGCCGACTCCAAAATTCAGCGGTTCCCCATCTCAGCCCAGAAAGCAGGTAGAACAACTTTTGTAGTGCCTTTCTCTTGCCTACCGGGGTAGTGTAAAAACTACCAACAGAACTCGTTTCTGGCACCTTCCCCGGAGGAGTTGTGCAGGGGGTGTGTTTGGAACATTTTGTCACCGGCCGAGTCCAAAATTCAGCGGTTCCCCATCTCAGCCCAGAAAGCAGGTAAAACAACTTTTGTGGTGTCTTTCAGATGCCTACCAAGGTAGTGTAAAAACTACCAGGAGAACTCCTGTCTGGCACCTTCCCCGGTGGAGTTGTGCATGGGGTGTGTTTGGAACATTTTGTCACCAGCCGAGTCCAAAATTCAGCGTTTCCCCATCTCAGCCCAGAAAGCAGGTAGAACAACTTTTGTGGTGCCTTTCAAATGCCTACCAAGGTAGTGTAAAAACTACCAAGAGAACTCCTGTCTGGCACCTTCCCCGGTGGAGTTGTGCATGGGGTGTGTTTGGAACATTTTGTCACCAGCCGAGTCCAAAATTCAGCGTTTCCCCATCTCAGCCCAGAAAGCAGGTAGAACAACTTTTGTGGTGCCTTTCAGCTGCCTACCAAGGTAGTGTAAAAACTACCAGGAGAACTCCTGTCTGGCACCTTCCCCGGTGGAGTTGTGCAGGGGGTGTGTTTGGAACATTTTGTCACCGGCCGAGTCCAAAATTCAGCGGTTCCTCATCTCAGCCCAGAAAGCAGGTAGAACAACTTTTGTGGTGTCTTTCAGATGCCTACCAAGGTAGTGTAAAAACTACCAGGAGAACTCCTGTCTGGCACCTTCCCCGGTGGAGTTGTGCATGGGGTGTGTTTGGAACATTTTGTCACCAGCCGACTCCAAAATTCAGCGGTTCCCCATCTCAGCCCAGAAAGCAGGTAAAACAACTTTTGTGGTGCCTTTCAGCTGCCTACCAAGGTAGTGTAAAAACTACCAAGAGAACTCCTGTCTGGCACCTTCCCCGGTGGAGTTGTGCATGGGGTGTGTTTGGAACATTTTGTCACCGGCCGACTCCAAAATTCAGCGTTTCCCCATCTCAGCCCAGAAAGCAGGTAGAACAACTTTTGTGGTGTCTTTCAGCTGCCTACCAAGGTAGTGTAAAAACTACCAAGAGAACTCCTGTCTGGCACCTTCCCCGGTGGAGTTTTGCATGGGGTGTGTTTGGAACATTTTGTCACCGGCCGAGTCCAAAATTCAGCGGTTCCCCATCTCAGCCCAGAAAGCAGGTAGAACAACTTTTGTGGTGCCTTTCAGCTGCCTACCGGAGCAATGTAAAAACTACCAGGAGAACTCCTGTCTGGCACCTTCCCCGGTGGAGTTGTGCATGGGGTGTGTTTGGAACATTTTGTCACCAGCCGACTCCAAAATTCAGCGTTTCCCCATCTCAGCCCAGAAAGCAGGTAGAACAACTTTTGTGGTGCCTTTCAGCTGCCTACCAAGGTAGTGTAAAAACTACCAAGAGAACTCCTGTCTGGCACCTTCCCCGGTGGAGTTGTGCATGGGGTGTGTTTGGAACATTTTGTCACCAGCCGACTCCAAAATTCAGCGGTTCCCCATCTCAGCCCAGAAAGCAGGTAGAACAACTTTTGTAGTGCCTTTCTCTTGCCTACCGGGGTAGTGTAAAAACTACCAACAGAACTCGTTTCTGGCACCTTCCCCGGAGGAGTTGTGCAGGGGGTGTGTTTGGAACATTTTGTCACCGGCCGAGTCCAAAATTCAGCGATTCCCCATCTCAGCCCAGAAAGCAGGTAAAACAACTTTTGTGGTGTCTTTCAGATGCCTACCAAGGTAGTGTAAAAACTACCAGGAGAACTCCTGTCTGGCACCTTCCCCGGTGGAGTTGTGCATGGGGTGTGTTTGGAACATTTTGTCACCAGCCGAGTCCAAAATTCAGCGGTTCCCCATCTCAGCCCAGAAAGCAGGTAGAACAACTTTTGTGGTGCCTTTCAAATGCCTACCAAGGTAGTGTAAAAACTACCAAGAGAACTCCTGCCTGGCACCTTCCCCGGTGGAGTTGTGCATGGGGTGTGTTTGGAACATTTTGTCACCAGCCGAGTCCAAAATTCAGCGTTTCCCCATCTCAGCCCAGAAAGCAGGTAGAACAACTTTTGTGGTGCCTTTCAGCTGCCTACCAAGGTAGTGTAAAAACTACCAGGAGAACTCCTGTCTGGCACCTTCCCCGGTGGAGTTGTGCAGGGGGTGTGTTTGGAACATTTTGTCACCGGCCGAGTCCAAAATTCAGCGGTTCCTCATCTCAGCCCAGAAAGCAGGTAGAACAACTTTTGTGGTGTCTTTCAGATGCCTACCAAGGTAGTGTAAAAACTACCAGGAGAACTCCTGTCTGGCACCTTCCCCGGTGGAGTTGTGCATGGGGTGTGTTTGGAACATTTTGTCACCAGCCGACTCCAAAATTCAGCGGTTCCCCATCTCAGCCCAGAAAGCAGGTAAAACAACTTTTGTGGTGCCTTTCAGCTGCCTACCAAGGTAGTGTAAAAACTACCAAGAGAACTCCTGTCTGGCACCTTCCCCGGTGGAGTTGTGCATGGGGTGTGTTTGGAACATTTTGTCACCGGCCGAGTCCAAAATTCAGCGGTTCCCCATCTCAGCCCAGAAAGCAGGTAGAACAACTTTTGTGGTGCCTTTCAGCTGCCTACCAAGGTAGTGTAAAAACTACCAGGAGAACTCCTGTCTGGCACCTTCCCCGGTGGAGTTGTGCATGGGGTGTGTTTGGAACATTTTTTCACCGGCCGAGTCCAAAATTCAGCGGTTCCCCATCTCAGCCCAGAAAGCAGGTAGAACAACTTTTGTGGTGCCTTTCAGCTGCCTACCAAGGTAGTGTAAAAACTACCAAGAGAACTCCTGTCTGGCACCTTCCCCGGTGGAGTTGTGCATGGGGTGTGTTTGGAACATTTTGTCACCAGCCGACTCCAAAATTCAGCGGTTCCCCATCTCAGTCCAGAAAGCAGGTAGAACAACTTTTGTGGTGCCTTTCAGATGCCTACCAAGGTAGTGTAAAAACTACCAACAGAATTCGTTCCTGGCACCTTCCCCGGTGGAGTTGTGCATGGGGTGTGTTTGGAACATTTTGTCACCGGCCGACTCCAAAATTCAGCGGTCCCCCATCTCAGCCCAGAAAGCAGGTAGAACAACTTTTGTGGTGCCTTGCTCTTGCCTACCGGGGTAGTGTAAAAACTACCAACAGAACTCGTTTCTGGCACCTTCCCCGGAGGAGTTGTGCAGGGGGTGTGTTTGGAACATTTTGTCACCGGCCGACTCCAAAATTCAGCGGTTCCCCATCTCAGCCCAGAAAGCAGGTAAAACAACTTTTGTGGTGTCTTTCAGATGCCTACCAAGGTAGTGTAAAAACTACCAGGAGAACTCCTGTCTGGCACCTTCCCCGGTGGAGTTGTGCATGGGGTGTGTTTGGAACATTTTGTCACCAGCCGAGTCCAAAATTCAGCGGTTCCCCATCTCAGCCCAGAAAGCAGGTAGAACAACTTTTGTGGTGTCTTTCAGATGCCTACCAAGGTAGTGTAAAAACTATCAGGAGAACTCCTGTCTGGCACCTTCCCCGGTGGAGTTGTGCATGGGGTGTGTTTGGAACATTTTGTCACCGGCCGACTCCAAAATTCAGCGGTTCCCCATCTCAGCCCAGAAAGCAGGTAGAACAACTTTTGTGGTGCCTTTCAAATGCCTACCAAGGTAGTGTAAAAACTACCAAGAGAACTCCTGCCTGGCACCTTCCCTGGTGGAGTTGTGCATGGGGTGTGTTTGGAACATTTTGTCACCAGCCGAGTCCAAAATTCAGCGTTTCCCCATCTCAGCCCAGAAAGCAGGTAGAACAACTTTTGTGGTGCCTTTCAGCTGCCTACCAAGGTAGTGTAAAAACTACCAAGAGAACTCCTGTCTGGCACCTTCCCCGGTGGAGTTGTGCATGGGGTGTGTTTGGAACATTTTGTCACCGGCCGACTCCAAAATTCAGCGGTTCCCCATCTCAGACCAGAAAGCAGGAAGAACAACTTTTGTGGTGCCTTTCAAATGCCTACCAAGGTAGTGTAAAAACTACCAGGAGAACTCCTGTCTGGCACCTTCCCCGGTGGAGTTGTGCATGGGGTGTGTTTGGAACATTTTGTCACCAGCCGACTCCAAAATTCAGCGTTTCCCCATCTCAGCCCAGAAAGCAGGTAGAACAACTTTTGTGGTGCCTTTCAAATGCCCACCAAGGTAGTGTAAAAACTACCAGGAGAACTCCTGTCTGGCACCTTCCCCGGTGGAGTTGTGCATGGGGTGTGTTTGGAACATTTTGTCACCAGCCGAGTCCAAAATTCAGCGTTTCCCCATCTCAGCCCAGAAAGCAGGTAGAACAACTTTTGTGGTGCCTTTCAGCTGCCTACCAAGGTAGTGTAAAAACTACCAGGAGAACTCCTGTCTGGCACCTTCCCCGGTGGAGTTGTGCATGGGGTGTGTTTGGAACATTTTGTCACCGGCCGAGTCCAAAATTCAGCGGTTCCCCATCTCAGCCCAGAAAGCAGGTAGAACAACTTTTGTGGTGCCTTTCAGCTGCCTACCAAGGTAGTGTAAAAACTACCAAGAGAACTCCTGTCTGGCACCTTCCCCGGTGGAGTTGTGCATGGGGTGTGTTTGGAACATTTTGTCACCGGCCGACTCCAAAATTCAGCGGTTCCCCATCTCAGACCAGAAAGCAGGAAGAACAACTTTTGTGGTGCCTTTCAAATGCCTACCAAGGTAGTGTAAAAACTACCAGGAGAACTCCTGTCTGGCACCTTCCCCGGTGGAGTTGTGCGTGGGGTGTGTTTGGAACATTTTGTCACCGGCCGACTCCAAAATTCAGCGGTTCCCCATCTCAGCCCAGAAAGCAGGTAGAACAACTTTTGTCGTGTCTTTCAGCTGCCTACCAAGGTAGTGTAAAAACTACCAGGAGAACTCCTGTCTGGCACCTTCCCCGGTGGAGTTGTGCATGGGGTGTGTTTGGAACATTTTGTCACCAGCCGACTCCAAAATTCAGCGTTTCCCCATCTCAGCCCAGAAAGCAGGTAGAACAACTTTTGTGGTGCCTTTCAGCTGCCTACCAAGGTAGTGTAAAAACTACCAGGAGAACTCCTGTCTGGCACCTTCCCCGGTGGAGTTGTGCATGGGGTGTGTTTGGAACATTTTGTCACCGGCCGAGTCCAAAATACAGCGGTTCCTCATCTCAGCCCAGAAAGCAGGTAGAACAACTTTTGTGGTGTCTTTCAGATGCCTACCAAGGTAGTGTAAAAACTACCAGGAGAACTCCTGTCTGGCACCTTCCCCGGTGGAGTTGTGCATGGGGTGTGTTTGGAACATTTTGTCACCAGCCGACTCCAAAATTCAGCGGTTCCCCATCTCAGCCCAGAAAGCAGGTAAAACAACTTTTGTGGTGCCTTTCAGCTGCCTACCAAGGTAGTGTAAAAACTACCAAGAGAACTCCTGTCTGGCACCTTCCCCGGTGGAGTTGTGCATGGGGTGTGTTTGGAACATTTTGTCACCGGCCGAGTCCAAAATTCAGCGGTTCCCCATCTCAGCCCAGAAAGCAGGTAGAACAACTTTTGTGGTGCCTTTCAGCTGCCTACCAAGGTAGTGTAAAAACTACCAGGAGAACTCCTGTCTGGCACCTTCCCCGGTGGAGTTGTGCATGGGGTGTGTTTGGAACATTTTGTCACCGGCCGAGTCCAAAATTCAGCGGTTCCCCATCTCAGCCCAGAAAGCAGGTAGAACAACTTTTGTGGTGCCTTTCAGATGCCTACCAAGGTAGTGTAAAAACTACCAAGAGAACTCCTGTCTGGCACCTTCCCCGGTGGAGTTGTGCATGGGGTGTGTTTGGAACATTTTGTCACCGGCCGAGTCCAAAATTCAGCTGTTCCCCATCTCAGCCCAGAAAGCAGGTAGAACAACTTTTGTGGTGCCTTTCAGCTGCCTACCAAGGTAGTGTAAAAACTACCAAGAGAACTCCTGTCTGGCACCTTCCCCGGTGGAGTTGTGCAGGGGGTGTGTTTGGAACATTTTGTCACCGGCCGAGTCCAAAATTCAGCGGTTCCCCATCTCAGCCCAGAAAGCAGGTAGAACAACTTTTGTGGTGCCTTTCAGCTGCCTACCAAGGTAGTGTAAAAACTACCAAGAGAACTCCTGTCTGGCACCTTCCCCGGTGGAGTTGTGCGTGGGGTGTGTTTGGAACATTTTGTCACCGGCCGAGTCCAAAATTCAGCTGTTCCCCATCTCAGCCCAGAAAGCAGGTAGAACAACTTTTGTGGTGCCTTTCAGATGCCTACCAAGGTAGTGTAAAAACTACCAAGAGAACTCCTGTCTGGCACCTTCCCCGGTGGAGTTGTGCATGGGGTGTGTTTGGAACATTTTTTCACCGGCCGAGTCCAAAATTCAGCGTTTCCCCATCTCAGCCCAGAAAGCAGGTAGAACAACTTTTGTGGTGCCTTTCAGCTGCCTACCAAGGTAGTGTAAAAACTACCAGGAGAACTCCTGTCTGGCACCTTCCCCGGTGGAGTTGTGCGTGGGGTGTGTTTGGAACATTTTGTCACCGGCCGACTCCAAAATTCAGCGATTCCCCATCTCAGCCCAGAAAGCAGGTAGAACAACTTTTGTCGTGTCTTTCAGATGCCTACCAAGGTAGTGTAAAAACTACCAGGAGAACTCCTGTCTGGCACCTTCCCCGGTGGAGTTGTGCATGGGGTGTGTTTGGAACATTTTGTCACCAGCCGAGTCCAAAATTCAGCGTTTCCCCATCTCAGCCCAGAAAGCAGGTAGAACAACTTTTGTGGTGCCTTTCAGCTGCCTACCAAGGTAGTGTAAAAACTACCAAGAGAACTCCTGTCTGGCACCTTCCCCGGTGGAGTTGTGCATGGGGTGTGTTTGGAACATTTTGTCACCAGCCGACTCCAAAATTCAGCGTTTCCCCATCTCAGCCCAGAAAGCAGGTAGAACAACTTTTGTGGTGCCTTTCAGCTGCCTACCAAGGTAGTGTAAAAACTACCAAGAGAACTCCTGTCTGGCACCTTCCCCGGTGGAGTTGTGCATGGGGTGTGTTTGGAACATTTTGTCACCAGCCGACTCCAAAATTCAGCGGTTCCCCATCTCAGCCCAGAAAGCAGGTAGAACAACTTTTGTGGTGCCTTTCAGATGCCTACCAAGGTAGTGTAAAAACTACCAACAGAATTCGTTCCTGGCACCTTCCCCGGTGGAGTTGTGCATGGGGTGTGTTTGGAACATTTTGTCACCAGCCGACTCCAAAATTCAGCGGTTCCCCATCTCAGCCCAGAAAGCAGGTAGAACAACTTTTGTAGTGCCTTTCTCTTGCCTACCGGGGTAGTGTAAAAACTACCAAGAGAACTCCTGTCTGGCACCTTCCCCGGTGGAGTTGTGCAGGGGGTGTGTTTGGAACATTTTGTCACCAGCCGACTCCAAAATTCAGCGTTTCCCCATCTCAGCCCAGAAAGCAGGTAGAACAACTTTTGTAGTGCCTTTCTCTTGCCTACCGGGGTAGTGTAAAAACTACCAGGAGAACTCCTGTCTGGCACCTTCCCCGGTGGAGTTGTGCAGGGGGTGTGTTTGGAACATTTTGTCACCAGCCGAGTCCAAAATTCAGCGTTTCCCCATCTCAGCCCAGAAAGCAGGTAGAACAACTTTTGTGGTGTCTTTCAGATGCCCACCAAGGTAGTGTAAAAACTATCAGGAGAACTCCTGTCTGGCACCTTCCGTGGTGGAGTTGTGCATGGGGTGTGTTTGGAACATTTTGTCACCAGCCGAGTCCAAAATTCAGCGTTTCCCCATCTCAGCCCAGAAAGCAGGTAGAACAACTTTTGTGGTGTCTTTCAGATGCCTACCAAGGTAGTGTAAAAACTACCAAGAGAACTCCTGTCTGGCACCTTCCCCGGTGGAGTTGTGCATGGGGTGTGTTTGGAACATTTTGTCACCGGCCGACTCCAAAATTCAGCGGTTCCCCATCTCAGCCCAGAAAGCAGGTAGAACAACTTTTGTGGTGTCTTTCAGATGCCTACCGGAGCAATGTAAAAACTACCAGGAGAACTCCTGTCTGGCACCTTCCCCGGTGGAGTTGTGCAGGGGGTGTGTTTGGAACATTTTGCCACCAGCCGACTCCAAAATTCAGCGGTTCCCCATCTCAGCCCAGAAAGCAGGTAGAACAACTTTTGTGGTGTCTTTCAGATGCCTACCAAGGTAGTGTAAAAACTACCAGGAGAACTCCTGTCTGGCACCTTCCCCGGTGGAGTTGTGCATGGGGTGTGTTTGGAACATTTTGTCTCCAGCCGACTCCAAAATTCAGCGGTTCCCCATCTCAGCCCAGAAAGCAGGTAGAACAACTTTTGTGGTGCCTTTCAGCTGCCTACCAAGGTAGTGTAAAAACTACCAGGAGAACTCCTGTCTGGCACCTTCCCCGGTGGAGTTGTGCATGGGGTGTGTTTGGAACATTTTGTCACCGGCCGAGTCCAAAATTCAGCGGTTCCCCATCTCAGCCCAGAAAGCAGGTAGAACAACTTTTGTGGTGCCTTTCAGCTGCCTACCAAGGTAGTGTAAAAACTACCAAGAGAACTCCTGTCTGGCACCTTCCCCGGTGGAGTTGTGCATGGGGTGTGTTTGGAACATTTTGTCACCGGCCGACTCCAAAATTCAGCGGTTCCCCATCTCAGACCAGAAAGCAGGAAGAACAACTTTTGTGGTGCCTTTCAAATGCCTACCAAGGTAGTGTAAAAACTACCAGGAGAACTCCTGTCTGGCACCTTCCCCGGTGGAGTTGTGCGTGGGGTGTGTTTGGAACATTTTGTCACCGGCCGACTCCAAAATTCAGCGGTTCCCCATCTCAGCCCAGAAAGCAGGTAGAACAACTTTTGTCGTGTCTTTCAGCTGCCTACCAAGGTAGTGTAAAAACTACCAGGAGAACTCCTGTCTGGCACCTTCCCCGGTGGAGTTGTGCATGGGGTGTGTTTGGAACATTTTGTCACCAGCCGACTCCAAAATTCAGCGTTTCCCCATCTCAGCCCAGAAAGCAGGTAGAACAACTTTTGTGGTGCCTTTCAGCTGCCTACCAAGGTAGTGTAAAAACTACCAGGAGAACTCCTGTCTGGCACCTTCCCCGGTGGAGTTGTGCATGGGGTGTGTTTGGAACATTTTGTCACCAGCCGACTCCAAAATTCAGCGTTTCCCCATCTCAGCCCAGAAAGCAGGTAGAACAACTTTTGTGGTGCCTTTCAGCTGCCTACCAAGGTAGTGTAAAAACTACCAGGAGAACTCCTGTCTGGCACCTTCCCCGGTGGAGTTGTGCAGGGGGTGTGTTTGGAACATTTTGTCACCGGCCGAGTCCAAAATACAGCGGTTCCTCATCTCAGCCCAGAAAGCAGGTAGAACAACTTTTGTGGTGCCTTTCAGCTGCCTACCAAGGTAGTGTAAAAACTACCAGGAGAACTCCTGTCTGGCACCTTCCCCGGTGGAGTTGTGCATGGGGTGTGTTTGGAACATTTTGTCACCGGCCGAGTCCAAAATTCAGCGGTTCCCCATCTCAGCCCAGAAAGCAGGTAGAACAACTTTTGTCGTGTCTTTCAGCTGCCTACCAAGGTAGTGTAAAAACTACCAGGAGAACTCCTGTCTGGCACCTTCCCCGGTGGAGTTGTGCATGGGGTGTGTTTGGAACATTTTGTCACCAGCCGAGTCCAAAATTCAGCGTTTCCCCATCTCAGCCCAGAAAGCAGGTAGAACAACTTTTGTGGTGCCTTTCAGCTGCCTACCAAGGTAGTGTAAAAACTACCAGGAGAACTCCTGTCTGGCACCTTCCCCGGTGGAGTTGTGCAGGGGGTGTGTTTGGAACATTTTGTCACCGGCCGAGTCCAAAATACAGCGGTTCCTCATCTCAGCCCAGAAAGCAGGTAGAACAACTTTTGTGGTGCCTTTCAAATGCCTACCAAGGTAGTGTAAAAACTACCAGGAGAACTCCTGTCTGGCACCTTCCCCGGTGGAGTTGTGCATGGGGTGTGTTTGGAACATTTTGTCACCGGCCGAGTCCAAAATTCAGCGGTTCCCCATCTCAGCCCAGAAAGCAGGTAGAACAACTTTTGTGGTGCCTTTCAGATGCCTACCAAGGTAGTGTAAAAACTACCAAGAGAACTCCTGTCTGGCACCTTCCCCGGTGGAGTTGTGCATGGGGTGTGTTTGGAACATTTTGTCACCGGCCGAGTCCAAAATTCAGCTGTTCCCCATCTCAGCCCAGAAAGCAGGTAGAACAACTTTTGTGGTGCCTTTCAGCTGCCTACCAAGGTAGTGTAAAAACTACCAAGAGAACTCCTGTCTGGCACCTTCCCCGGTGGAGTTGTGCAGGGGGTGTGTTTGGAACATTTTGTCACCGGCCGAGTCCAAAATTCAGCGGTTCCCCATCTCAGCCCAGAAAGCAGGTAGAACAACTTTTGTGGTGCCTTTCAGCTGCCTACCAAGGTAGTGTAAAAACTACCAAGAGAACTCCTGTCTGGCACCTTCCCCGGTGGAGTTGTGCGTGGGGTGTGTTTGGAACATTTTGTCACCGGCCGAGTCCAAAATTCAGCTGTTCCCCATCTCAGCCCAGAAAGCAGGTAGAACAACTTTTGTGGTGCCTTTCAGATGCCTACCAAGGTAGTGTAAAAACTACCAAGAGAACTCCTGTCTGGCACCTTCCCCGGTGGAGTTGTGCATGGGGTGTGTTTGGAACATTTTTTCACCGGCCGAGTCCAAAATTCAGCGTTTCCCCATCTCAGCCCAGAAAGCAGGTAGAACAACTTTTGTGGTGCCTTTCAGCTGCCTACCAAGGTAGTGTAAAAACTACTAAGAGAACTCGTTTCTGGCACCTTCCCCGGTGGAGTTGTGCGTGGGGTGTGTTTGGAACATTTTGTCACCGGCCGAGTCCAAAATTCAGCTGTTCCCCATCTCAGCCCAGAAAGCAGGTAGAACAACTTTTGTGGTGCCTTTCAGATGCCTACCAAGGTAGTGTAAAAACTACCAGGAGAACTCCTGTCTGGCACCTTCCCCGGTGGAGTTGTGCATGGGGTGTGTTTGGAACATTTTGTCACCAGCCGAGTCCAAAATTCAGCGTTTCCCCATCTCAGCCCAGAAAGCAGGTAGAACAACTTTTGTGGTGCCTTTCAGCTGCCTACCAAGGTAGTGTAAAAACTACCAAGAGAACTCCTGTCTGGCACCTTCCCCGGTGGAGTTGTGCATGGGGTGTGTTTGGAACATTTTGTCACCAGCCGACTCCAAAATTCAGCGTTTCCCCATCTCAGCCCAGAAAGCAGGTAGAACAACTTTTGTGGTGCCTTTCAGCTGCCTACCAAGGTAGTGTAAAAACTACCAAGAGAACTCCTGTCTGGCACCTTCCCCGGTGGAGTTGTGCATGGGGTGTGTTTGGAACATTTTGTCACCAGCCGACTCCAAAATTCAGCGGTTCCCCATCTCAGCCCAGAAAGCAGGTAGAACAACTTTTGTGGTGCCTTTCAGATGCCTACCAAGGTAGTGTAAAAACTACCAACAGAATTCGTTCCTGGCACCTTCCCCGGTGGAGTTGTGCATGGGGTGTGTTTGGAACATTTTGTCACCAGCCGACTCCAAAATTCAGCGTTTCCCCATCTCAGCCCAGAAAGCAGGTAGAACAACTTTTGTAGTGCCTTTCTCTTGCCTACCGGGGTAGTGTAAAAACTACCAAGAGAACTCCTGTCTGGCACCTTCCCCGGTGGAGTTGTGCAGGGGGTGTGTTTGGAACATTTTGTCACCAGCCGACTCCAAAATTCAGCGTTTCCCCATCTCAGCCCAGAAAGCAGGTAGAACAACTTTTGTAGTGCCTTTCTCTTGCCTACCGGGGTAGTGTAAAAACTACCAGGAGAACTCCTGTCTGGCACCTTCCCCGGTGGAGTTGTGCAGGGGGTGTGTTTGGAACATTTTGTCACCAGCCGAGTCCAAAATTCAGCGTTTCCCCATCTCAGCCCAGAAAGCAGGTAGAACAACTTTTGTGGTGTCTTTCAGATGCCCACCAAGGTAGTGTAAAAACTATCAGGAGAACTCCTGTCTGGCACCTTCCGTGGTGGAGTTGTGCATGGGGTGTGTTTGGAACATTTTGTCACCAGCCGAGTCCAAAATTCAGCGGTTCCCCATCTCAGCCCAGAAAGCAGGTAGAACAACTTTTGTGGTGTCTTTCAGATGCCTACCAAGGTAGTGTAAAAACTACCAAGAGAACTCCTGTCTGGCACCTTCCCCGGTGGAGTTGTGCATGGGGTGTGTTTGGAACATTTTGTCACCGGCCGACTCCAAAATTCAGCGGTTCCCCATCTCAGCCCAGAAAGCAGGTAGAACAACTTTTGTGGTGTCTTTCAGATGCCTACCGGAGCAATGTAAAAACTACCAGGAGAACTCCTGTCTGGCACCTTCCCCGGTGGAGTTGTGCAGGGGGTGTGTTTGGAACATTTTGCCACCAGCCGACTCCAAAATTCAGCGGTTCCCCATCTCAGCCCAGAAAGCAGGTAGAACAACTTTTGTGGTGTCTTTCAGATGCCTACCAAGGTAGTGTAAAAACTACCAGGAGAACTCCTGTCTGGCACCTTCCCCGGTGGAGTTGTGCATGGGGTGTGTTTGGAACATTTTGTCTCCAGCCGACTCCAAAATTCAGCGGTTCCCCATCTCAGACCAGAAAGCAGGAAGAACAACTTTTGTGGTGCCTTTCAAATGCCTACCAAGGTAGTGTAAAAACTACCAAGAGAACTCCTGTCTGGCACCTTCCCCGGTGGAGTTTTGCATGGGGTGTGTTTGGAACATTTTGTCACCGGCCGAGTCCAAAATTCAGCGGTTCCCCATCTCAGACCAGAAAGCAGGTAAAACAACTTTTGTGGTGCCTTTCAAATGCCTACCAAGGTAGTGTAAAAACTACCAGGAGAACTCCTGTCTGGCACCTTCCCCGGTGGAGTTGTGCATGGGGTGTGTTTGGAACATTTTGTCACCAGCCGACTCCAAAATTCAGCGTTTCCCCATCTCAGCCCAGAAAGCAGGTAGAACAACTTTTGTGGTGCCTTTCAAATGCCCACCAAGGTAGTGTAAAAACTACCAGGAGAACTCCTGTCTGGCACCGTCCCCGGTGGAGTTGTGCATGGGGTGTGTTTGGAACATTTTGTCACCGGCCGAGTCCAAAATTCAGCGGTTCCCCATCTCAGCCCAGAAAGCAGGTAGAACAACTTTTGTGGTGCCTTTCAGCTGCCTACCAAGGTAGTGTAAAAACTACCAAGAGAACTCCTGTCTGGCACCTTCCCCGGTGGAGTTGTGCATGGGGTGTGTTTGGAACATTTTGTCACCGGCCGAGTCCAAAATTCAGCGGTTCCCCATCTCAGACCAGAAAGCAGGAAGAACAACTTTTGTGGTGCCTTTCAAATGCCTACCAAGGTAGTGTAAAAACTACCAGGAGAACTCCTGTCTGGCACCTTCCCCGGTGGAGTTGTGCAGGGGGTGTGTTTGGAACATTTTGTCACCAGCCGAGTCCAAAATTCAGCGTTTCCCCATCTCAGCCCAGAAAGCAGGTAGAACAACTTTTGTGGTGCCTTTCAAATGCCCACCAAGGTAGTGTAAAAACTATCAGGAGAACTCCTGTCTGGCACCTTCCGTGGTGGAGTTGTGCATGGGGTGTGTTTGGAACATTTTGTCACCAGCCGAGTCCAAAATTCAGCGTTTCCCCATCTCAGCCCAGAAAGCAGGTAGAACAACTTTTGTGGTGCCTTTCAGCTGCCTACCAAGGTAGTGTAAAAACTACCAAGAGAACTCCTGTCTGGCACCTTCCCCGGTGGAGTTGTGCATGGGGTGTGTTTGGAACATTTTGTCACCGGCCGACTCCAAAATTCAGCGGTTCCCCATCTCAGCCCAGAAAGCAGGTAGAACAACTTTTGTGGTGCCTTGCTCTTGCCTACCGGGGTAGTGTAAAAACTACCAACAGAACTCGTTTCTGGCACCTTCCCCGGAGGAGTTTTGCATGGGGTGTGTTTGGAACATTTTGTCACCGGCCGAGTCCAAAATTCAGCGGTTCCGCATCTCAGACCAGAAAGCAGGAAGAACAACTTTTGTGGTGCCTTTCAAATGCCTACCAAGGTAGTGTAAAAACTACCAGGAGAACTCCTGTCTGGCACCTTCCGTGGTGGAGTTGTGCATGGGGTGTGTTTGGAACATTTTGTCACCAGCCGACTCCAAAATTCAGCGGTTCCCCATCTCAGCCCAGAAAGCAGGTAGAACAACTTTTGTGGTGCCTTTCAAATGCCCACCAAGGTAGTGTAAAAACTACCAGGAGAACTCCTGTCTGGCACCTTCCGTGGTGGAGTTGTGCATGGGGTGTGTTTGGAACATTTTGTCACCAGCCGACTCAAATATTCAGCGGTTCCCCATCTCAGCCCATAAAGCAGGTAGAACAACTTTTCTTGTGCCTTTCAGCTGCCTACCAAGGTAGTGTAAAAACTACCAAGAGAACTCCTGTCTGGCACCTTCCCCGGTGGAGTTGTGCATGGGGTGTGTTTGGAACATTTTGTCACCGGCCGACTCCAAAATTCAGCGGTTCCCCATCTCAGCCCAGAAAGCAGGTAGAACAACTTTTGTGGTGTCTTTCAGATGCCTACCGGAGCAATGTAAAAACTACCAGGAGAACTCCTGTCTGGCACCTTCCCCGGTGGAGTTGTGCAGGGGGTGTGTTTGGAACATTTTGCCACCAGCCGACTCCAAAATTCAGCGGTTCCCCATCTCAGCCCAGAAAGCAGGAAGAACAACTTTTGTGGTGTCTTTCAGATGCCTACCGGAGCAATGTAAAAACTACCAGGAGAACTCCTGTCTGGCACCTTCCCCGGTGGAGTTGTGCATGGGGTGTGTTTGGAACATTTTGTCACCAGCCGACTCCAAAATTCAGCGTTTCCCCATCTCAGCCCAGAAAGCAGGTAGAACAACTTTTGTGGTGCCTTTCAGCTGCCCACCAAGGTAGTGTAAAAACTACCAGGAGAACTCCTGTCTGGCACCTTCCCCGGTGGAGTTGTGCATGGGGTGTGTTTGGAACATTTTGTCACCAGCCGACTCAAATATTCAGCGGTTCCCCATCTCAGCCCATAAAGCAGGTACAACAACTTTTCTTGTGCCTTTCAGCTGCCTACCAAGGTAGTGTAAAAACTACCAAGAGAACTCCTGTCTGGCACCTTCCCCGGTGGAGTTGTGCATGGGGTGTGTTTGGAACATTTTGTCACCGGCCGACTCCAAAATTCAGCGGTTCCCCATCTCAGCCCAGAAAGCAGGTAGAACAACTTTTGTGGTGTCTTTCAGATGCCTACCGGAGCAATGTAAAAACTACCAGGAGAACTCCTGTCTGGCACCTTCCCCGGTGGAGTTGTGCAGGGGGTGTGTTTGGAACATTTTGCCACCAGCCGACTCCAAAATTCAGCGGTTCCCCATCTCAGCCCAGAAAGCAGGTAGAACAACTTTTGTGGTGTCTTTCAGATGCCTACCAAGGTAGTGTAAAAACTACCAGGAGAACTCCTGTCTGGCACCTTCCGTGGTGGAGTTGTGCAGGGGGTGTGTTTGGAACATTTTGTCTCCAGCCGAGTCCAAAATTCAGCGTTTCCCCATCTCAGCCCAGAAAGCAGGTAGAACAACTTTTGTGGTGTCTTTCAGATGCCTACCAAGGTAGTGTAAAAACTACCAAGAGAACTCCTGTCTGGCACCTTCCCCGGTGGAGTTGTGCAGGGGGTGTGTTTGGAACATTTTGTCACCGGCCGAGTCCAAAATTCAGCGTTTCCCCATCTCAGCCCAGAAAGCAGGTAGAACAACTTTTGTGGTGCCTTTCAGCTGCCTACCAAGGTAGTGTAAAAACTACCAGGAGAACTCCTGTCTGGCACCTTCCGTGGTGGAGTTGTGCATGGGGTGTGTTTGGAACATTTTGTCACCAGCCGAGTCCAAAATTCAGCGGTTCCCCATCTCAGCCCAGAAAGCAGGTAGAACAACTTTTGTGGTGCCTTTCAGCTGCCTACCAAGGTAGTGTAAAAACTACCAAGAGAACTCCTGTCTGGCACCTTCCCCGGTGGAGTTGTGCATGGGGTGTGTTTGGAACATTTTGTCACCGGCCGACTCCAAAATTCAGCGGTTCCCCATCTCAGACCAGAAAGCAGGAAGAACAACTTTTGTGGTGCCTTTCAAATGCCTACCAAGGTAGTGTAAAAACTACCAGGAGAACTCCTGTCTGGCACCTTCCCCGGTGGAGTTGTGCAGGGGGTGTGTTTGGAACATTTTGTCACCAGCCGACTCCAAAATTCAGCGTTTCCCCATCTCAGCCCAGAAAGCAGGTAGAACAACTTTTGTGGTGCCTTTCAAATGCCCACCAAGGTAGTGTAAAAACTATCAGGAGAACTCCTGTCTGGCACCTTCCGTGGTGGAGTTGTGCATGGGGTGTGTTTGGAACATTTTGTCACCAGCCGAGTCCAAAATTCAGCGTTTCCCCATCTCAGCCCAGAAAGCAGGTAGAACAACTTTTGTGGTGCCTTTCAGCTGCCTACCAAGGTAGTGTAAAACCTACCAAGAGAACTCCTGTCTGGCACCTTCCCCGGTGGAGTTGTGCATGGGGTGTGTTTGGAACATTTTGTCACCGGCCGACTCCAAAATTCAGCGGTTCCCCATCTCAGCCCAGAAAGCAGGTAGAACAACTTTTGTGGTGCCTTTCAGCTGCCTACCAAGGTAGTGTAAAAACTACCAAGAGAACTCCTGTCTGGCACCTTCCCCGGTGGAGTTTTGCATGGGGTGTGTTTGGAACATTTTGTCACCGGCCGAGTCCAAAATTCAGCGGTTCCCCATCTCAGACCAGAAAGCAGGAAGAACAACTTTTGTGGTGCCTTTCAAATGCCTACCAAGGTAGTGTAAAAACTACCAGGAGAACTCCTGTCTGGCACCTTCCCCGGTGGAGTTGTGCATGGGGTGTGTTTGGAACATTTTGTCACCAGCCGACTCCAAAATTCAGCGTTTCCCCATCTCAGCCCAGAAAGCAGGTAGAACAACTTTTGTGGTGCCTTTCAAATGCCCACCAAGGTAGTGTAAAAACTACCAGGAGAACTCCTGTCTGGCACCTTCCGTGGTGGAGTTGTGCATGGGGTGTGTTTGGAACATTTTGTCACCAGCCGACTCAAATATTCAGCGGTTCCCCATCTCAGCCCATAAAGCAGGTACAACAACTTTTCTTGTGCCTTTCAGCTGCCTACCAAGGTAGTGTAAAAACTACCAAGAGAACTCCTGTCTGGCACCTTCCCCGGTGGAGTTGTGCATGGGGTGTGTTTGGAACATTTTGTCACCGGCCGACTCCAAAATTCAGCGGTTCCCCATCTCAGCCCAGAAAGCAGGTAGAACAACTTTTGTGGTGTCTTTCAGATGCCTACCGGAGCAATGTAAAAACTACCAGGAGAACTCCTGTCTGGCACCTTCCCCGGTGGAGTTGTGCAGGGGGTGTGTTTGGAACATTTTGCCACCAGCCGACTCCAAAATTCAGCGGTTCCCCATCTCAGCCCAGAAAGCAGGTAGAACAACTTTTGTGGTGTCTTTCAGATGCCTACCAAGGTAGTGTAAAAACTACCAGGAGAACTCCTGTCTGGCACCTTCCGTGGTGGAGTTGTGCATGGGGTGTGTTTGGAACATTTTGTCTCCAGCCGAGTCCAAAATTCAGCGTTTCCCCATCTCAGCCCAGAAAGCAGGTAGAACAACTTTTGTGGTGTCTTTCAGATGCCTACCAAGGTAGTGTAAAAACTACCAAGAGAACTCCTGTCTGGCACCTTCCCCGGTGGAGTTGTGCAGGGGGTGTGTTTGGAACATTTTGTCACCGGCCGACTCCAAAATTCAGCGATTCCCCATCTCAGCCCAGAAAGCAGGTAAAACAACTTTTGTGGTGTCTTTCAGATGCCTACCAAGGTAGTGTAAAAACTACCAGGAGAACTCCTGTCTGGCACCTTCCCCGGTGGAGTTGTGCATGGGGTGTGTTTGGAACATTTTGTCACCAGCCGAGTCCAAAATTCAGCGGTTCCCCATCTCAGCCCAGAAAGCAGGTAGAACAACTTTTGTGGTGCCTTTCAAATGCCTACCAAGGTAGTGTAAAAACTACCAAGAGAACTCCTGCCTGGCACCTTCCCCGGTGGAGTTGTGCATGGGGTGTGTTTGGAACATTTTGTCACCAGCCGAGTCCAAAATTCAGCGTTTCCCCATCTCAGCCCAGAAAGCAGGTAGAACAACTTTTGTGGTGCCTTTCAGCTGCCTACCAATGTAGTGTAAAAACTACCAGGAGAACTCCTGTCTGGCACCTTCCCCGGTGGAGTTGTGCAGGGGGTGTGTTTGGAACATTTTGTCACCGGCCGAGTCCAAAATTCAGCGGTTCCTCATCTCAGCCCAGAAAGCAGGTAGAACAACTTTTGTGGTGTCTTTCAGATGCCTACCAAGGTAGTGTAAAAACTACCAGGAGAACTCCTGTCTGGCACCTTCCCCGGTGGAGTTGTGCATGGGGTGTGTTTGGAACATTTTGTCACCAGCCGACTCCAAAATTCAGCGGTTCCCCATCTCAGCCCAGAAAGCAGGTAAAACAACTTTTGTGGTGCCTTTCAGCTGCCTACCAAGGTAGTGTAAAAACTACCAAGAGAACTCCTGTCTGGCACCTTCCCCGGTGGAGTTGTGCATGGGGTGTGTTTGGAACATTTTGTCACCGGCCGACTCCAAAATTCAGCGTTTCCCCATCTCAGCCCAGAAAGCAGGTAGAACAACTTTTGTGGTGCCTTTCAGCTGCCTACCAAGGTAGTGTAAAAACTACCAAGAGAACTCCTGTCTGGCACCTTCCCCGGTGGAGTTTTGCATGGGGTGTGTTTGGAACATTTTGTCACCGGCCGAGTCCAAAATTCAGCGGTTCCCCATCTCAGCCCAGAAAGCAGGTAGAACAACTTTTGTGGTGCCTTTCAGCTGCCTACCGGAGCAATGTAAAAACTACCAGGAGAACTCCTGTCTGGCACCTTCCCCGGTGGAGTTGTGCATGGGGTGTGTTTGGAACATTTTGTCACCAGCCGACTCCAAAATTCAGCGTTTCCCCATCTCAGCCCAGAAAGCAGGTAGAACAACTTTTGTGGTGCCTTTCAGCTGCCTACCAAGGTAGTGTAAAAACTACCAAGAGAACTCCTGTCTGGCACCTTCCCCGGTGGAGTTGTGCATGGGGTGTGTTTGGAACATTTTGTCACCAGCCGACTCCAAAATTCAGCGGTTCCCCATCTCAGCCCAGAAAGCAGGTAGAACAACTTTTGTGGTACCTTTCAGCTGCCTACCAAGGTAGTGTAAAAACTACCAAGAGAACTCCTGTCTGGCACCTTCCGTGGTGGAGTTGTGCATGGGGTGTGTTTGGAACATTTTGTCACCGGCCGAGTCCAAAATTCAGCGATTCCCCATCTCAGCCCAGAAAGCAGGTAAAACAACTTTTGTGGTGTCTTTCAGATGCCTACCAAGGTAGTGTAAAAACTACCAGGAGAACTCCTGTCTGGCACCTTCCCCGGTGGAGTTGTGCATGGGGTGTGTTTGGAACATTTTGTCACCAGCCGAGTCCAAAATTCAGCGGTTCCCCATCTCAGCCCAGAAAGCAGGTAGAACAACTTTTGTGGTGCCTTTCAAATGCCTACCAAGGTAGTGTAAAAACTACCAAGAGAACTCCTGCCTGGCACCTTCCCCGGTGGAGTTGTGCATGGGGTGTGTTTGGAACATTTTGTCACCAGCCGAGTCCAAAATTCAGCGTTTCCCCATCTCAGCCCAGAAAGCAGGTAGAACAACTTTTGTGGTGCCTTTCAGCTGCCTACCAAGGTAGTGTAAAAACTACCAGGAGAACTCCTGTCTGGCACCTTCCCCGGTGGAGTTGTGCAGGGGGTGTGTTTGGAACATTTTGTCACCGGCCGAGTCCAAAATTCAGCGGTTCCTCATCTCAGCCCAGAAAGCAGGTAGAACAACTTTTGTGGTGTCTTTCAGATGCCTACCAAGGTAGTGTAAAAACTACCAGGAGAACTCCTGTCTGGCACCTTCCCCGGTGGAGTTGTGCATGGGGTGTGTTTGGAACATTTTGTCACCAGCCGACTCCAAAATTCAGCGGTTCCCCATCTCAGCCCAGAAAGCAGGTAAAACAACTTTTGTGGTGCCTTTCAGCTGCCTACCAAGGTAGTGTAAAAACTACCAAGAGAACTCCTGTCTGGCACCTTCCCCGGTGGAGTTGTGCATGGGGTGTGTTTGGAACATTTTGTCACCGGCCGAGTCCAAAATTCAGCGGTTCCCCATCTCAGCCCAGAAAGCAGGTAGAACAACTTTTGTGGTGCCTTTCAGCTGCCTACCAAGGTAGTGTAAAAACTACCAGGAGAACTCCTGTCTGGCACCTTCCCCGGTGGAGTTGTGCATGGGGTGTGTTTGGAACATTTTGTCACCGGCCGAGTCCAAAATTCAGCGGTTCCCCATCTCAGCCCAGAAAGCAGGTAGAACAACTTTTGTGGTGCCTTTCAGCTGCCTACCAAGGTAGTGTAAAAACTACCAAGAGAACTCCTGTCTGGCACCTTCCCCGGTGGAGTTGTGCATGGGGTGTGTTTGGAACATTTTGTCACCGGCCGAGTCCAAAATTCAGCTGTTCCCCATCTCAGCCCAGAAAGCAGGTAGAACAACTTTTGTGGTGCCTTTCAGCTGCCTACCAAGGTAGTGTAAAAACTACCAAGAGAACTCCTGTCTGGCACCTTCCCCGGTGGAGTTGTGCAGGGGGTGTGTTTGGAACATTTTGTCACCAGCCGACTCCAAAATTCAGCGTTTCCCCATCTCAGCCCAGAAAGCAGATAGAACAACTTTTGTGGTGCCTTTCAAATGCCTACCAAGGTAGTGTAAAAACTACCAGGAGAACTCCTGTCTGGCACCTTCCCCGGTGGAGTTGTGCAGGGGGTGTGTTTGGAACATTTTGTCACCGGCCGACTCCAAAATTCAGCGATTCCCCATCTCAGCCCAGAAAGCAGGTAGAACAACTTTTGTCGTGTCTTTCAGATGCCTACCAAGGTAGTGTAAAAACTACCAGGAGAACTCCTGTCTGGCACCTTCCCCGGTGGAGTTGTGCATGGGGTGTGTTTGGAACATTTTGTCACCAGCCGAGTCCAAAATTCAGCGTTTCCCCATCTCAGCCCAGAAAGCAGGTAGAACAACTTTTGTGGTGCCTTTCAGCTGCCTACCAAGGTAGTGTAAAAACTACCAAGAGAACTCCTGTCTGGCACCTTCCCCGGTGGAGTTGTGCATGGGGTGTGTTTGGAACATTTTGTCACCGGCCGAGTCCAAAATTCAGCGGTTCCCCATCTCAGCCCAGAAAGCAGGTAGAACAACTTTTGTGGTGCCTTTCAGCTGCCTACCAAGGTAGTGTAAAAACTACCAAGAGAACTCCTGTCTGGCACCTTCCCCGGTGGAGTTGTGCATGGGGTGTGTTTGGAACATTTTGTCACCAGCCGACTCCAAAATTCAGCGGTTCCCCATCTCAGTCCAGAAAGCAGGTAGAACAACTTTTGTGGTGCCTTTCAGATGCCTACCAAGGTAGTGTAAAAACTACCAACAGAATTCGTTCCTGGCACCTTCCCCGGTGGAGTTGTGCATGGGGTGTGTTTGGAACATTTTGTCACCGGCCGACTCCAAAATTCAGCGGTCCCCCATCTCAGCCCAGAAAGCAGGTAGAACAACTTTTGTGGTGCCTTGCTCTTGCCTACCGGGGTAGTGTAAAAACTACCAACAGAACTCGTTTCTGGCACCTTCCCCGGAGGAGTTGTGCAGGGGGTGTGTTTGGAACATTTTGTCACCGGCCGACTCCAAAATTCAGCGGTTCCCCATCTCAGCCCAGAAAGCAGGTAAAACAACTTTTGTGGTGTCTTTCAGATGCCTACCAAGGTAGTGTAAAAACTACCAGGAGAACTCCTGTCTGGCACCTTCCCCGGTGGAGTTGTGCATGGGGTGTGTTTGGAACATTTTGTCACCAGCCGAGTCCAAAATTCAGCGGTTCCCCATCTCAGCCCAGAAAGCAGGTAGAACAACTTTTGTGGTGTCTTTCAGATGCCTACCAAGGTAGTGTAAAAACTACCAAGAGAACTCCTGTCTGGCACCTTCCCCGGTGGAGTTGTGCATGGGGTGTGTTTGGAACATTTTGTCACCGGCCGACTCCAAAATTCAGCGGTTCCCCATCTCAGCCCAGAAAGCAGGTAGAACAACTTTTGTGGTGCCTTTCAAATGCCTACCAAGGTAGTGTAAAAACTACCAAGAGAACTCCTGCCTGGCACCTTCCCCGGTGGAGTTGTGCATGGGGTGTGTTTGGAACATTTTGTCACCAGCCGAGTCCAAAATTCAGCGTTTCCCCATCTCAGCCCAGAAAGCAGGTAGAACAACTTTTGTGGTGCCTTTCAGCTGCCTACCAAGGTAGTGTAAAAACTACCAAGAGAACTCCTGTCTGGCACCTTCCCCGGTGGAGTTGTGCATGGGGTGTGTTTGGAACATTTTGTCACCGGCCGACTCCAAAATTCAGCGGTTCCCCATCTCAGACCAGAAAGCAGGAAGAACAACTTTTGTGGTGCCTTTCAAATGCCTACCAAGGTAGTGTAAAAACTACCAGGAGAACTCCTGTCTGGCACCTTCCCCGGTGGAGTTGTGCATGGGGTGTGTTTGGAACATTTTGTCACCAGCCGAGTCCAAAATTCAGCGTTTCCCCATCTCAGCCCAGAAAGCAGGTAGAACAACTTTTGTGGTGCCTTTCAAATGCCCACCAAGGTAGTGTAAAAACTACCAGGAGAACTCCTGTCTGGCACCTTCCCCGGTGGAGTTGTGCATGGGGTGTGTTTGGAACATTTTGTCACCAGCCGAGTCCAAAATTCAGCGTTTCCCCATCTCAGCCCAGAAAGCAGGTAGAACAACTTTTGTGGTGCCTTTCAGCTGCCTACCAAGGTAGTGTAAAAACTACCAGGAGAACTCCTGTCTGGCACCTTCCCCGGTGGAGTTGTGCATGGGGTGTGTTTGGAACATTTTGTCACCGGCCGAGTCCAAAATTCAGCGGTTCCCCATCTCAGCCCAGAAAGCAGGTAGAACAACTTTTGTGGTGCCTTTCAGCTGCCTACCAAGGTAGTGTAAAAACTACCAAGAGAACTCCTGTCTGGCACCTTCCCCGGTGGAGTTGTGCATGGGGTGTGTTTGGAACATTTTGTCACCGGCCGACTCCAAAATTCAGCGGTTCCCCATCTCAGACCAGAAAGCAGGAAGAACAACTTTTGTGGTGCCTTTCAAATGCCTACCAAGGTAGTGTAAAAACTACCAGGAGAACTCCTGTCTGGCACCTTCCCCGGTGGAGTTGTGCGTGGGGTGTGTTTGGAACATTTTGTCACCGGCCGACTCCAAAATTCAGCGGTTCCCCATCTCAGCCCAGAAAGCAGGTAGAACAACTTTTGTCGTGTCTTTCAGCTGCCTACCAAGGTAGTGTAAAAACTACCAGGAGAACTCCTGTCTGGCACCTTCCCCGGTGGAGTTGTGCATGGGGTGTGTTTGGAACATTTTGTCACCAGCCGAGTCCAAAATTCAGCGTTTCCCCATCTCAGCCCAGAAAGCAGGTAGAACAACTTTTGTGGTGCCTTTCAGCTGCCTACCAAGGTAGTGTAAAAACTACCAGGAGAACTCCTGTCTGGCACCTTCCCCGGTGGAGTTGTGCATGGGGTGTGTTTGGAACATTTTGTCACCGGCCGACTCCAAAATTCAGCGGTTCCCCATCTCAGACCAGAAAGCAGGAAGAACAACTTTTGTGGTGCCTTTCAAATGCCCACCAAGGTAGTGTAAAAACTACCAGGAGAACTCCTGTCTGGCACCTTCCCCGGTGGAGTTGTGCATGGGGTGTGTTTGGAACATTTTGTCACCAGCCGACTCCAAAATTCAGCGTTTCCCCATCTCAGCCCAGAAAGCAGGTAGAACAACTTTTGTGGTGCCTTTCAAATGCCCACCAAGGTAGTGTAAAAACTACCAGGAGAACTCCTGTCTGGCACCTTCCGTGGTGGAGTTGTGCATGGGGTGTGTTTGGAACATTTTGTCACCAGCCGAGTCCAAAATTCAGCGTTTCCCCATCTCAGCCCAGAAAGCAGGTAGAACAACTTTTGTGGTGCCTTTCAGCTGCCTACCAAGGTAGTGTAAAAACTACCAGGAGAACTCCTGTCTGGCACCTTCCCCGGTGGAGTTGTGCAGGGGGTGTGTTTGGAACATTTTGTCACCGGCCGAGTCCAAAATTCAGCGGTTCCTCATCTCAGCCCAGAAAGCAGGTAGAACAACTTTTGTGGTGTCTTTCCGATGCCTACCAAGGTAGTGTAAAAACTACCAGGAGAACTCCTGTCTGGCACCTTCCCCGGTGGAGTTGTGCATGGGGTGTGTTTGGAACATTTTGTCACCGGCCGACTCCAAAATTCAGCGGTTCCCCATCTCAGCCCAGAAAGCAGGTAAAACAACTTTTGTGGTGCCTTTCAGCTGCCTACCAAGGTAGTGTAAAAACTACCAAGAGAACTCCTGTCTGGCACCTTCCCCGGTGGAGTTGTGCATGGGGTGTGTTTGGAACATTTTGTCACCGGCCGACTCCAAAATTCAGCGGTTCCCCATCTCAGCCCAGAAAGCAGGTAGAACAACTTTTGTGGTGCCTTTCAGCTGCCTACCAAGGTAGTGTAAAAACTACCAAGAGAACTCCTGTCTGGCACCTTCCCCGGTGGAGTTGTGCATGGGGTGTGTTTGGAACATTTTGTCACCGGCCGAGTCCAAAATTCAGCTGTTCCCCATCTCAGCCCAGAAAGCAGGTAGAACAACTTTTGTGGTGCCTTTCAGCTGCCTACCAAGGTAGTGTAAAAACTACCAAGAGAACTCCTGTCTGGCACCTTCCCCGGTGGAGTTGTGCAGGGGGTGTGTTTGGAACATTTTTTCACCGGCCGAGTCCAAAATTCAGCGTTTCCCCGTCTCAGCCCAGAAAGCAGATAGAACAACTTTTGTGGTGCCTTTCAAATGCCTACCAAGGTAGTGTAAAAACTACCAGGAGAACTCCTGTCTGGCACCTTCCCCGGTGGAGTTGTGCGTGGGGTGTGTTTGGAACATTTTGTCACCGGCCGACTCCAAAATTCAGCGATTCCCCATCTCAGCCCAGAAAGCAGGTAGAACAACTTTTGTCGTGTCTTTCAGATGCCTACCAAGGTAGTGTAAAAACTACCAGGAGAACTCCTGTCTGGCACCTTCCCCGGTGGAGTTGTGCATGGGGTGTGTTTGGAACATTTTGTCACCAGCCGAGTCCAAAATTCAGCGTTTCCCCATCTCAGCCCAGAAAGCAGGTAGAACAACTTTTGTGGTGCCTTTCAGCTGCCTACCAAGGTAGTGTAAAAACTACCAAGAGAACTCCTGTCTGGCACCTTCCCCGGTGGAGTTGTGCAGGGGGTGTGTTTGGAACATTTTTTCACCGGCCGAGTCCAAAATTCAGCGGTTCCCCATCTCAGCCCAGAAAGCAGGTAGAAAAACTTTTGTGGTGCCTTTCAGCTGCCTACCGGAGCAATGTAAAAACTACCAGGAGAACTCCTGTCTGGCACCTTCCCCGGTGGAGTTGTGCATGGGGTGTGTTTGGAACATTTTGTCACCAGCCGACTCCAAAATTCAGCGTTTCCCCATCTCAGCCCAGAAAGCAGGTAGAACAACTTTTGTGGTGCCTTTCAGCTGCCTACCAAGGTAGTGTAAAAACTACCAAGAGAACTCCTGTCTGGCACCTTCCCCGGTGGAGTTGTGCATGGGGTGTGTTTGGAACATTTTGTCACCAGCCGACTCCAAAATTCAGCGGTTCCCCATCTCAGCCCAGAAAGCAGGTAGAACAACTTTTGTGGTGCCTTTCAGATGCCTACCAAGGTAGTGTAAAAACTACCAACAGAATTCGTTCCTGGCACCTTCCCCGGTGGAGTTGTGCATGGGGTGTGTTTGGAACATTTTGTCACCAGCCGACTCCAAAATTCAGCGGTTCCCCATCTCAGCCCAGAAAGCAGGTAGAACAACTTTTGTAGTGCCTTTCTCTTGCCTACCGGGGTAGTGTAAAAACTACCAAGAGAACTCCTGTCTGGCACCTTCCCCGGTGGAGTTGTGCAGGGGGTGTGTTTGGAACATTTTGTCACCGGCCGACTCCAAAATTCAGCGTTTCCCCATCTCAGCCCAGAAAGCAGGTAGAACAACTTTTGTGGTGCCTTTCAAATGCCCACCAAGGTAGTGTAAAAACTATCAGGAGAACTCCTGTCTGGCACCTTCCGTGGTGGAGTTGTGCATGGGGTGTGTTTGGAACATTTTGTCACCAGCCGAGTCCAAAATTCAGCGTTTCCCCATCTCAGCCCAGAAAGCAGGTAGAAC
The DNA here is from genome assembly GCF_023638135.1 of Falco biarmicus. Lineage (NCBI taxonomy): Eukaryota > Metazoa > Chordata > Aves > Falconiformes > Falconidae > Falco > Falco biarmicus. Next base: position 34,808,077 of record NC_079299.1, read on the forward strand.
AACTTTTGTGGTGTCTTTCAGATGCCTACCAAGGTAGTGTAAAAACTACCAAGAGAACTCCTGTCTGGCACCTTCCCCGGTGGAGTTGTGCATGGGGTGTGTTTGGAACATTTTGTCACCGGCCGACTCCAAAATTCAGCGGTTCCCCATCTCAGCCCAGAAAGCAGGTAGAACAACTTTTGTGGTGTCTTTCAGATGCCTACCGGAGCAATGTAAAAACTACCAGGAGAACTCCTGTCTGGCACCTTCCCCGGTGGAGTTGTGCAGGGGGTGTGTTTGGAACATTTTGCCACCAGCCGACTCCAAAATTCAGCGGTTCCCCATCTCAGCCCAGAAAGCAGGTAGAACAACTTTTGTGGTGTCTTTCAGATGCCTACCAAGGTAGTGTAAAAACTACCAGGAGAACTCCTGTCTGGCACCTTCCCCGGTGGAGTTGTGCATGGGGTGTGTTTGGAACATTTTGTCTCCAGCCGACTCCAAAATTCAGCGGTTCCCCATCTCAGACCAGAAAGCAGGAAGAACAACTTTTGTGGTGCCTTTCAAATGCCTACCAAGGTAGTGTAAAAACTACCAAGAGAACTCCTGTCTGGCACCTTCCCCGGTGGAGTTTTGCATGGGGTGTGTTTGGAACATTTTGTCACCGGCCGAGTCCAAAATTCAGCGGTTCCCCATCTCAGACCAGAAAGCAGGTAAAACAACTTTTGTGGTGCCTTTCAAATGCCTACCAAGGTAGTGTAAAAACTACCAGGAGAACTCCTGTCTGGCACCTTCCCCGGTGGAGTTGTGCATGGGGTGTGTTTGGAACATTTTGTCACCAGCCGACTCCAAAATTCAGCGTTTCCCCATCTCAGCCCAGAAAGCAGGTAGAACAACTTTTGTGGTGCCTTTCAAATGCCCACCAAGGTAGTGTAAAAACTACCAGGAGAACTCCTGTCTGGCACCGTCCCCGGTGGAGTTGTGCATGGGGTGTGTTTGGAACATTTTGTCACCAGCCGACTCCAAAATTCAGCGTTTCCCCATCTCAGCCCAGAAAGCAGGTAGAACAACTTTTGTGGTGCCTTTCAGCTGCCTACCAAGGTAGTGTAAAAACTACCAGGAGAACTCCTGTCTGGCACCTTCCGTGGTGGAGTTGTGCATGGGGTGTGTTTGGAACATTTTGTCACCGGCCGAGTCCAAAATTCAGCGGTTCCCCATCTCAGCCCAGAAAGCAGGTAGAACAACTTTTGTGGTGCCTTTCAGCTGCCTACCAAGGTAGTGTAAAAACTACCAAGAGAACTCCTGTCTGGCACCTTCCCCGGTGGAGTTGTGCATGGGGTGTGTTTGGAACATTTTGTCACCGGCCGACTCCAAAATTCAGCGGTTCCCCATCTCAGACCAGAAAGCAGGAAGAACAACTTTTGTGGTGCCTTTCTCTTGCCTACCGGGGTAGTGTAAAAACTACCAGGAGAACTCCTGTCTGGCACCTTCCCCGGTGGAGTTGTGCAGGGGGTGTGTTTGGAACATTTTGTCACCAGCCGACTCCAAAATTCAGCGTTTCCCCATCTCAGCCCAGAAAGCAGGTAGAACAACTTTTGTGGTGCCTTTCAAATGCCCACCAAGGTAGTGTAAAAACTATCAGGAGAACTCCTGTCTGGCACCTTCCGTGGTGGAGTTGTGCATGGGGTGTGTTTGGAACATTTTGTCACCAGCCGACTCCAAAATTCAGCGTTTCCCCATCTCAGCCCAGAAAGCAGGTAGAACAACTTTTGTGGTGCCTTTCAGCTGCCTACCAAGGTAGTGTAAAAACTACCAAGAGAACTCCTGTCTGGCACCTTCCCCGGTGGAGTTGTGCATGGGGTGTGTTTGGAACATTTTGTCACCGGCCGACTCCAAAATTCAGCGGTTCCCCATCTCAGCCCAGAAAGCAGGTAGAACAACTTTTGTGGTGCCTTTCAGCTGCCTACCAAGGTAGTGTAAAAACTACCAAGAGAACTCCTGTCTGGCACCTTCCCCGGTGGAGTTTTGCATGGGGTGTGTTTGGAACATTTTGTCACCGGCCGAGTCCAAAATTCAGCGGTTCCACATCTCAGACCAGAAAGCAGGAAGAACAACTTTTGTGGTGCCTTTCAAATGCCTACCAAGGTAGTGTAAAAACTACCAGGAGAACTCCTGTCTGGCACCTTCCGTGGTGGAGTTGTGCATGGGGTGTGTTTGGAACATTTTGTCACCAGCCGACTCCAAAATTCAGCGGTTCCCCATCTCAGCCCAGAAAGCAGGTAGAACAACTTTTGTGGTGCCTTTCAAATGCCCACCAAGGTAGTGTAAAAACTACCAGGAGAACTCCTGTCTGGCACCTTCCGTGGTGGAGTTGTGCATGGGGTGTGTTTGGAACATTTTGTCACCAGCCGACTCAAATATTCAGCGGTTCCCCATCTCAGCCCATAAAGCAGGTACAACAACTTTTCTTGTGCCTTTCAGCTGCCTACCAAGGTAGTGTAAAAACTACCAAGAGAACTCCTGTCTGGCACCTTCCCCGGTGGAGTTGTGCATGGGGTGTGTTTGGAACATTTTGTCACCGGCCGACTCCAAAATTCAGCGGTTCCCCATCTCAGCCCAGAAAGCAGGTAGAACAACTTTTGTGGTGTCTTTCAGATGCCTACCGGAGCAATGTAAAAACTACCAGGAGAACTCCTGTCTGGCACCTTCCCCGGTGGAGTTGTGCAGGGGGTGTGTTTGGAACATTTTGCCACCAGCCGACTCCAAAATTCAGCGGTTCCCCATCTCAGACCAGAAAGCAGGAAGAACAACTTTTGTGGTGCCTTTCAAATGCCTACCAAGGTAGTGTAAAAACTACCAGGAGAACTCCTGTCTGGCACCTTCCCCGGTGGAGTTGTGCATGGGGTGTGTTTGGAACATTTTGTCACCAGCCGACTCCAAAATTCAGCGTTTCCCCATCTCAGCCCAGAAAGCAGGTAGAACAACTTTTGTGGTGCCTTTCAGCTGCCCACCAAGGTAGTGTAAAAACTACCAGGAGAACTCCTGTCTGGCACCTTCCCCGGTGGAGTTGTGCATGGGGTGTGTTTGGAACATTTTGTCACCAGCCGACTCAAATATTCAGCGGTTCCCCATCTCAGCCCATAAAGCAGGTACAACAACTTTTCTTGTGCCTTTCAGCTGCCTACCAAGGTAGTGTAAAAACTACCAAGAGAACTCCTGTCTGGCACCTTCCCCGGTGGAGTTGTGCATGGGGTGTGTTTGGAACATTTTGTCACCGGCCGACTCCAAAATTCAGCGGTTCCCCATCTCAGCCCAGAAAGCAGGTAGAACAACTTTTGTGGTGTCTTTCAGATGCCTACCGGAGCAATGTAAAAACTACCAGGAGAACTCCTGTCTGGCACCTTCCCCGGTGGAGTTGTGCAGGGGGTGTGTTTGGAACATTTTGCCACCAGCCGACTCCAAAATTCAGCGGTTCCCCATCTCAGCCCAGAAAGCAGGTAGAACAACTTTTGTGGTGTCTTTCAGATGCCTACCAAGGTAGTGTAAAAACTACCAGGAGAACTCCTGTCTGGCACCTTCCGTGGTGGAGTTGTGCATGGGGTGTGTTTGGAACATTTTGTCTCCAGCCGAGTCCAAAATTCAGCGTTTCCCCATCTCAGCCCAGAAAGCAGGTAGAACAACTTTTGTGGTGTCTTTCAGATGCCTACCAAGGTAGTGTAAAAACTACCAAGAGAACTCCTGTCTGGCACCTTCCCCGGTGGAGTTGTGCAGGGGGTGTGTTTGGAACATTTTGTCACCGGCCGAGTCCAAAATTCAGCGTTTCCCCATCTCAGCCCAGAAAGCAGGTAGAACAACTTTTGTGGTGCCTTTCAGCTGCCTACCAAGGTAGTGTAAAAACTACCAGGAGAACTCCTGTCTGGCACCTTCCCCGGTGGAGTTGTGCATGGGGTGTGTTTGGAACATTTTGTCACCAGCCGAGTCCAAAATTCAGCGGTTCCCCATCTCAGCCCAGAAAGCAGGTAGAACAACTTTTGTGGTGCCTTTCAGCTGCCTACCAAGGTAGTGTAAAAACTACCAAGAGAACTCCTGTCTGGCACCTTCCCCGGTGGAGTTGTGCATGGGGTGTGTTTGGAACATTTTGTCACCGGCCGACTCCAAAATTCAGCGGTTCCCCATCTCAGACCAGAAAGCAGGAAGAACAACTTTTGTGGTGCCTTTCAAATGCCTACCAAGGTAGTGTAAAAACTACCAGGAGAACTCCTGTCTGGCACCTTCCCCGGTGGAGTTGTGCAGGGGGTGTGTTTGGAACATTTTGTCACCAGCCGACTCCAAAATTCAGCGTTTCCCCATCTCAGCCCAGAAAGCAGGTAGAACAACTTTTGTGGTGCCTTTCAAATGCCCACCAAGGTAGTGTAAAAACTATCAGGAGAACTCCTGTCTGGCACCTTCCGTGGTGGAGTTGTGCATGGGGTGTGTTTGGAACATTTTGTCACCAGCCGAGTCCAAAATTCAGCGTTTCCCCATCTCAGCCCAGAAAGCAGGTAGAACAACTTTTGTGGTGCCTTTCAGCTGCCTACCAAGGTAGTGTAAAAACTACCAAGAGAACTCCTGTCTGGCACCTTCCCCGGTGGAGTTGTGCATGGGGTGTGTTTGGAACATTTTGTCACCGGCCGACTCCAAAATTCAGCGGTTCCCCATCTCAGCCCAGAAAGCAGGTAGAACAACTTTTGTGGTGCCTTTCAGCTGCCTACCAAGGTAGTGTAAAAACTACCAAGAGAACTCCTGTCTGGCACCTTCCCCGGTGGAGTTTTGCATGGGGTGTGTTTGGAACATTTTGTCACCGGCCGAGTCCAAAATTCAGCGGTTCCCCATCTCAGACCAGAAAGCAGGAAGAACAACTTTTGTGGTGCCTTTCAAATGCCTACCAAGGTAGTGTAAAAACTACCAGGAGAACTCCTGTCTGGCACCTTCCCCGGTGGAGTTGTGCATGGGGTGTGTTTGGAACATTTTGTCACCAGCCGACTCCAAAATTCAGCGTTTCCCCATCTCAGCCCAGAAAGCAGGTAGAACAACTTTTGTGGTGCCTTTCAAATGCCCACCAAGGTAGTGTAAAAACTACCAGGAGAACTCCTGTCTGGCACCTTCCGTGGTGGAGTTGTGCATGGGGTGTGTTTGGAACATTTTGTCACCAGCCGACTCAAATATTCAGCGGTTCCCCATCTCAGCCCATAAAGCAGGTACAACAACTTTTCTTGTGCCTTTCAGCTGCCTACCAAGGTAGTGTAAAAACTACCAAGAGAACTCCTGTCTGGCACCTTCCCCGGTGGAGTTGTGCATGGGGTGTGTTTGGAACATTTTGTCACCGGCCGACTCCAAAATTCAGCGGTTCCCCATCTCAGCCCAGAAAGCAGGTAGAACAACTTTTGTGGTGTCTTTCAGATGCCTACCGGAGCAATGTAAAAACTACCAGGAGAACTCCTCTCTGGCACCTTCCCCGGTGGAGTTGTGCAGGGGGTGTGTTTGGAACATTTTGCCACCAGCCGACTCCAAAATTCAGCGGTTCCCCATCTCAGCCCAGAAAGCAGGTAGAACAACTTTTGTGGTGTCTTTCAGATGCCTACCAAGGTAGTGTAAAAACTACCAGGAGAACTCCTGTCTGGCACCTTCCGTGGTGGAGTTGTGCATGGGGTGTGTTTGGAACATTTTGTCTCCAGCCGAGTCCAAAATTCAGCGTTTCCCCATCTCAGCCCAGAAAGCAGGTAGAACAACTTTTGTGGTGTCTTTCAGATGCCTACCAAGGTAGTGTAAAAACTACCAAGAGAACTCCTGTCTGGCACCTTCCCCGGTGGAGTTGTGCAGGGGGTGTGTTTGGAACATTTTGTCACCGGCCGAGTCCAAAATTCAGCGGTTCCCCATCTCAGCCCAGAAAGCAGGTAGAACAACTTTTGTAGTGCCTTTCTCTTGCCTACCGGGGTAGTGTAAAAACTACCAACAGAACTCGTTTCTGGCACCTTCCCCGGAGGAGTTGTGCAGGGGGTGTGTTTGGAACATTTTGTCACCGGCCGAGTCCAAAATTCAGCGGTTCCCCATCTCAGCCCAGAAAGCAGGTAGAACAACTTTTGTGGTTCCTTTCAGCTGCCTACCAAGGTAGTGTAAAAACTACCAAGAGAACTCCTGTCTGGCACCTTCCCCGGTGGAGTTGTGCAGGGGGTGTGTTTGGAACATTTTGTCACCAGCCGACTCCAAAATTCAGCGTTTCCCCATCTCAGCCCAGAAAGCAGGTAGAACAACTTTTGTGGTGCCTTTCAAATGCCCACCAAGGTAGTGTAAAAACTATCAGGAGAACTCCTGTCTGGCACCTTCCGTGGTGGAGTTGTGCATGGGGTGTGTTTGGAACATTTTGTCACCGGCCGAGTCCAAAATTCAGCGTTTCCCCATCTCAGCCCAGAAAGCAGGTAGAACAACTTTTGTGGTGTCTTTCAGATGCCTACCGGAGCAATGTAAAAACTACCAGGAGAACTCCTGTCTGTCACCTTCCCCGGTGGAGTTGTGCATGGGGTGTGTTTGGAACATTTTGTCACCAGCCGAGTCCAAAATTCAGCGGTTCCCCATCTCAGCCCAGAAAGCAGGTAGAACAACTTTTGTGGTGTCTTTCAGATGCCTACCAAGGTAGTGTAAAAACTACCAGGAGAACTCCTGTCTGGCACCTTCCCCGGTGGAGTTGTGCATGGGGTGTGTTTGGAACATTTTGTCACCAGCCGACTCCAAAATTCAGCGGTTCCCCATCTCAGCCCAGAAAGCAGGTAGAACAACTTTTGTGGTGCCTTTCAGCTGCCTACCAAGGTAGTGTAAAAACTACCAAGAGAACTCCTGTCTGGCACCTTCCCCGGTGGAGTTGTGCATGGGGTGTGTTTGGAACATTTTGTCACCGGCCGAGTCCAAAATTCAGCGGTTCCCCATCTCAGCCCAGAAAGCAGGTAGAACAACTTTTGTGGTGCCTTTCAGCTGCCTACCAAGGTAGTGTAAAAACTACCAAGAGAACTCCTGTCTGGCACCTTCCCCGGTGGAGTTGTGCATGGGGTGTGTTTGGAACATTTTGTCACCGGCCGACTCCAAAATTCAGCGGTTCCCCATCTCAGACCAGAAAGCAGGAAGAACAACTTTTGTGGTGCCTTTCAAATGCCTACCAAGGTAGTGTAAAAACTACCAGGAGAACTCCTGTCTGGCACCTTCCCCGGTGGAGTTGTGCAGGGGGTGTGTTTGGAACATTTTGTCACCAGCCGACTCCAAAATTCAGCGTTTCCCCATCTCAGCCCAGAAAGCAGGTAGAACAACTTTTGTGGTGTCTTTCAGATGCCTACCGGAGCAATGTAAAAACTACCAGGAGAACTCCTGTCTGGCACCTTCCCCGGTGGAGTTGTGCATGGGGTGTGTTTGGAACATTTTGTCACCGGCCGACTCCAAAATTCAGCGTTTCCCCATCTCAGCCCAGAAAGCAGGTAGAACAACTTTTGTGGTGTCTTTCAGATGCCTACCGGAGCAATGTAAAAACTACCAGGAGAACTCCTGTCTGGCACCTTCCCCGGTGGAGTTGTGCAGGGGGTGTGTTTGGAACATTTTGTCACCAGCCGAGTCCAAAATTCAGCGGTTCCCCATCTCAGACCAGAAAGCAGGAAGAACAACTTTTGTGGTGCCTTTCAAATGCCTACCAAGGTAGTGTAAAAACTACCAGGAGAACTCCTGTCTGGCACCTTCCCCGGTGGAGTTGTGCAGGGGGTGTGTTTGGAACATTTTGTCACCAGCCGACTCCAAAATTCAGCGTTTCCCCATCTCAGCCCAGAAAGCAGGTAGAACAACTTTTGTGGTGCCTTTCAAATGCCCACCAAGGTAGTGTAAAAACTACCAGGAGAACTCCTGTCTGGCACCTTCCCCGGTGGAGTTGTGCATGGGGTGTGTTTGGAACATTTTGTCACCAGCCGACTCCAAAATTCAGCGTTTCCCCATCTCAGCCCAGAAAGCAGGTAGAACAACTTTTGTGGTGCCTTTCAGCTGCCTACCAAGGTAGTGTAAAAACTACCAGGAGAACTCCTGTCTGGCACCTTCCCCGGTGGAGTTGTGCATGGGGTGTGTTTGGAACATTTTTTCACCGGCCGAGTCCAAAATTCAGCGGTTCCCCATCTCAGCCCAGAAAGCAGGTAGAACAACTTTTGTGGTGCCTTTCAGCTGCCTACCAAGGTAGTGTAAAAACTACCAAGAGAACTCCTGTCTGGCACCTTCCCCGGTGGAGTTGTGCATGGGGTGTGTTTGGAACATTTTGTCACCGGCCGACTCCAAAATTCAGCGGTTCCCCATCTCAGACCAGAAAGCAGGAAGAACAACTTTTGTGGTGCCTTTCAAATGCCTACCAAGGTAGTGTAAAAACTACCAGGAGAACTCCTGTCTGGCACCTTCCCCGGTGGAGTTGTGCAGGGGGTGTGTTTGGAACATTTTGTCACCAGCCGACTCCAAAATTCAGCGTTTCCCCATCTCAGCCCAGAAAGCAGGTAGAACAACTTTTGTGGTGCCTTTCAAATGCCCACCAAGGTAGTGTAAAAACTATCAGGAGAACTCCTGTCTGGCACCTTCCGTGGTGGAGTTGTGCATGGGGTGTGTTTGGAACATTTTGTCACCAGCCGAGTCCAAAATTCAGCGTTTCCCCATCTCAGCCCAGAAAGCAGGTAGAACAACTTTTGTGGTGCCTTTCAGCTGCCTACCAAGGTAGTGTAAAAACTACCAAGAGAACTCCTGTCTGGCACCTTCCCCGGTGGAGTTGTGCATGGGGTGTGTTTGGAACATTTTGTCACCGGCCGACTCCAAAATTCAGCGATTCCCCATCTCAGCCCAGAAAGCAGGTAGAACAACTTTTGTGGTGTCTTTCAGATGCCTACCGGAGCAATGTAAAAACTACCAGGAGAACTACTGTCTGGCACCTTCCCCGGTGGAGTTGTGCATGGGGTGTGTTTGGAACATTTTGTCACCGGCCGAGTCCAAAATTCAGCGGTTCCCCATCTCAGCCCAGAAAGCAGGTAGAACAACTTTTGTGGTGTCTTTCAGATGCCTACCAAGGTAGTGTAAAAACTACCAGGAGAACTCCTGTCTGGCACCTTCCCCGGTGGAGTTGTGCATGGGGTGTGTTTGGAACATTTTGTCACCAGCCGACTCCAAAATTCAGCGGTTCCCCATCTCAGCCCAGAAAGCAGGTAGAACAACTTTTGTGGTGCCTTTCAGATGCCTACCAAGGTAGTGTAAAAACTACCAGGAGAACTCCTGTCTGGCACCTTCCCCGGTGGAGTTGTGCATGGGGTGTGTTTGGAACATTTTGTCACCGGCCGAGTTCAAAATTCAGCGTTTCCCCATCTCAGCCCAGAAAGCAGGTAGAACAACTTTTGTGGTGCCTTTCAAATGCCTACCAAGGTAGTGTAAAAACTACCAGGAGAACTCCTGTCTGGCACCTTCCCCGGTGGAGTTGTGCATGGGGTGTGTTTGGAACATTTTGTCACCGGCCGAGTCCAAAATTCAGCGATTCCCCATCTCAGACCAGAAAGCAGGAAGAACAACTTTTGTGGTGCCTTTCAGATGCCTACCAAGGTAGTGTAAAAACTACCAGGAGAACTCCTGTCTGGCACCTTCCCCGGTGGAGTTGTGCATGGGGTGTGTTTGGAACATTTTGTCACCGGCCGACTCCAAAATTCAGCGTTTCCCCATCTCAGCCCAGAAAGCAGGTAGAACAACTTTTGTGGTGCCTTTCAGCTGCCTACCAAGGTAGTGTAAAAACTACCAAGAGAACTCCTGTCTGGCACCTTCCCCGGTGGAGTTGTGCAGGGGGTGTGTTTGGAACATTTTGTCACCGGCCGACTCCAAAATTCAGCGGTTCCCCATCTCAGCCCAGAAAGCAGGTAGAACAACTTTTGTGGTGTCTTTCAGCTGCCTACCAAGGTAGTGTAAAAACTACCAGGAGAACTCCTGTCTGGCACCTTCCCCGGTGGAGTTGTGCATGGGGTGTGTTTGGAACATTTTGTCACCAGCCGACTCCAAAATTCAGCGTTTCCCCATCTCAGCCCAGAAAGCAGGTAGAACAACTTTTGTGGTGTCTTTCAGATGCCTACCAAGGTAGTGTAAAAACTACCAAGAGAACTCCTGTCTGGCACCTTCCCCGGTGGAGTTGTGCAGGGGGTGTGTTTGGAACATTTTGTCACCGGCCGAGTCCAAAATTCAGCGATTCCCCATCTCAGCCCAGAAAGCAGGTAGAACAACTTTTGTGGTGCCTTTCAAATGCCTACCAAGGTAGTGTAAAAACTACCAAGAGAACTCCTGTCTGGCACCTTCCCCGGTGGAGTTGTGCATGGGGTGTGTTTGGAACATTTTGTCACCGGCCGACTCCAAAATTCAGCGGTTCCCCATCTCAGACCAGAAAGCAGGAAGAACAACTTTTGTGGTGCCTTTCAAATGCCTACCAAGGTAGTGTAAAAACTACCAGGAGAACTCCTGTCTGGCACCTTCCCCGGTGGAGTTGTGCAGGGGGTGTGTTTGGAACATTTTGTCACCAGCCGACTCCAAAATTCAGCGGTTCCCCATCTCAGCCCAGAAAGCAGGTAGAACAACTTTTGTGGTGCCTTTCAAATGCCCACCAAGGTAGTGTAAAAACTACCAGGAGAACTCCTGTCTGGCACCTTCCCCGGTGGAGTTGTGCATGGGGTGTGTTTGGAACATTTTGTCACCAGCCGAGTCCAAAATTCAGCGTTTCCCCATCTCAGCCCAGAAAGCAGGTAGAACAACTTTTGTGGTGTCTTTCAGATGCCTACCAGAGCAATGTAAAAACTACCAGGAGAACTCCTGTCTGGCACCTTCCCCGGTGGAGTTGTGCAGGGGGTGTGTTTGGAACATTTTGTCACCAGCCGAGTCCAAAATTCAGCGGTTCCCCATCTCAGCCCAGAAAGCAGGTAGAACAACTTTTGTGGTGTCTTTCAGATGCCTACCGGAGCAATGTAAAAACTACCAGGAGAACTCCTGTCTGACACCTTCCGTGGTGGAGTTGTGCAGGGGGTGTGTTTGGAACATTTTGTCACCAGCCGACTCCAAAATTCAGCGGTTCCCCATCTCAGCCCAGAAAGCAGGTAGAACAACTTTTGTGGTGTCTTTCAGCTGCCTACCAAGGTAGTGTAAAAACTACCAGGAGAACTCCTGTCTGGCACCTTCCCCGGTGGAGTTGTGCATGGGGTGTGTTTGGAACATTTTGTCACCGGCCGAGTCCAAAATTCAGCGTTTCCCCATCTCAGCCCAGAAAGCAGGTAGAACAACTTTTGTGGTGCCTTTCAAATGCCCACCAAGGTAGTGTAAAAACTATCAGGAGAACTCCTGTCTGGCACCTTCCGTGGTGGAGTTGTGCATGGGGTGTGTTTGGAACATTTTGTCACCAGCCGAGTCCAAAATTCAGCGTTTCCCCATCTCAGCCCAGAAAGCAGGTAGAACAACTTTTGTGGTGCCTTTCAGCTGCCTACCAAGGTAGTGTAAAAACTACCAAGAGAACTCCTGTCTGGCACCTTCCCCGGTGGAGTTGTGCATGGGGTGTGTTTGGAACATTTTGTCACCGGCCGACTCCAAAATTCAGCGGTTCCCCATCTCAGCCCAGAAAGCAGGTAGAACAACTTTTGTGGTGCCTTTCAGCTGCCTACCAAGGTAGTGTAAAAACTACCAAGAGAACTCCTGTCTGGCACCTTCCCCGGTGGAGTTTTGCATGGGGTGTGTTTGGAACATTTTGTCACCGGCCGAGTCCAAAATTCAGCGGTTCCCCATCTCAGACCAGAAAGCAGGAAGAACAACTTTTGTGGTGCCTTTCAAATGCCTACCAAGGTAGTGTAAAAACTACCAGGAGAACTCCTGTCTGGCACCTTCCCCGGTGGAGTTGTGCATGGGGTGTGTTTGGAACATTTTGTCACCAGCCGACTCCAAAATTCAGCGTTTCCCCATCTCAGCCCAGAAAGCAGGTAGAACAACTTTTGTGGTGCCTTTCAAATGCCCACCAAGGTAGTGTAAAAACTACCAGGAGAACTCCTGTCTGGCACCTTCCGTGGTGGAGTTGTGCATGGGGTGTGTTTGGAACATTTTGTCACCAGCCGACTCAAATATTCAGCGGTTCCCCATCTCAGCCCATAAAGCAGGTACAACAACTTTTCTTGTGCCTTTCAGCTGCCTACCAAGGTAGTGTAAAAACTACCAAGAGAACTCCTGTCTGGCACCTTCCCCGGTGGAGTTGTGCATGGGGTGTGTTTGGAACATTTTGTCACCGGCCGACTCCAAAATTCAGCGGTTCCCCATCTCAGCCCAGAAAGCAGGTAGAACAACTTTTGTGGTGTCTTTCAGATGCCTACCAAGGTAGTGTAAAAACTACCAAGAGAACTCCTGTCTGGCACCTTCCCCGGTGGAGTTGTGCAGGGGGTGTGTTTGGAACATTTTGTCACCGGCCGACTCCAAAATTCAGCGGTTCCCCATCTCAGCCCAGAAAGCAGGTAGAACAACTTTTGTAGTGCCTTTCTCTTGCCTACCGGGGTAGTGTAAAAACTACCAACAGAACTCGTTTCTGGCACCTTCCCCGGAGGAGTTGTGCAGGGGGTGTGTTTGGAACATTTTGTCACCGGCCGAGTCCAAAATTCAGCGGTTCCCCATCTCAGCCCAGAAAGCAGGTAGAACAACTTTTGTGGTTCCTTTCAGCTGCCTACCAAGGTAGTGTAAAAACTACCAAGAGAACTCCTGTCTGGCACCTTCCCCGGTGGAGTTGTGCAGGGGGTGTGTTTGGAACATTTTGTCACCAGCCGACTCCAAAATTCAGCGTTTCCCCATCTCAGCCCAGAAAGCAGGTAGAACAACTTTTGTGGTGCCTTTCAAATGCCCACCAAGGTAGTGTAAAAACTATCAGGAGAACTCCTGTCTGGCACCTTCCGTGGTGGAGTTGTGCATGGGGTGTGTTTGGAACATTTTGTCACCGGCCGAGTCCAAAATTCAGCGTTTCCCCATCTCAGCCCAGAAAGCAGGTAGAACAACTTTTGTGGTGTCTTTCAGATGCCTACCGGAGCAATGTAAAAACTACCAGGAGAACTCCTGTCTGTCACCTTCCCCGGTGGAGTTGTGCATGGGGTGTGTTTGGAACATTTTGTCACCAGCCGAGTCCAAAATTCAGCGGTTCCCCATCTCAGCCCAGAAAGCAGGTAGAACAACTTTTGTGGTGTCTTTCAGATGCCTACCAAGGTAGTGTAAAAACTACCAGGAGAACTCCTGTCTGGCACCTTCCCCGGTGGAGTTGTGCATGGGGTGTGTTTGGAACATTTTGTCACCAGCCGACTCCAAAATTCAGCGGTTCCCCATCTCAGCCCAGAAAGCAGGTAGAACAACTTTTGTGGTGCCTTTCAGCTGCCTACCAAGGTAGTGTAAAAACTACCAAGAGAACTCCTGTCTGGCACCTTCCCCGGTGGAGTTGTGCATGGGGTGTGTTTGGAACATTTTGTCACCGGCCGAGTCCAAAATTCAGCGGTTCCCCATCTCAGCCCAGAAAGCAGGTAGAACAACTTTTGTGGTGCCTTTCAGCTGCCTACCAAGGTAGTGTAAAAACTACCAAGAGAACTCCTGTCTGGCACCTTCCCCGGTGGAGTTGTGCATGGGGTGTGTTTGGAACATTTTGTCACCGGCCGACTCCAAAATTCAGCGGTTCCCCATCTCAGACCAGAAAGCAGGAAGAACAACTTTTGTGGTGCCTTTCAAATGCCTACCAAGGTAGTGTAAAAACTACCAGGAGAACTCCTGTCTGGCACCTTCCCCGGTGGAGTTGTGCAGGGGTGTGTTTGGAACATTTTGTCACCAGCCGACTCCAAAATTCAGCGTTTCCCCATCTCAGCCCAGAAAGCAGGTAGAACAACTTTTGTGGTGTCTTTCAGATGCCTACCGGAGCAATGTAAAAACTACCAGGAGAACTCCTGTCTGGCACCTTCCCCGGTGGAGTTGTGCATGGGGTGTGTTTGGAACATTTTGTCACCGGCCGACTCCAAAATTCAGCGTTTCCCCATCTCAGCCCAGAAAGCAGGTAGAACAACTTTTGTGGTGTCTTTCAGATGCCTACCGGAGCAATGTAAAAACTACCAGGAGAACTCCTGTCTGGCACCTTCCCCGGTGGAGTTGTGCAGGGGGTGTGTTTGGAACATTTTGTCACCAGCCGAGTCCAAAATTCAGCGGTTCCCCATCTCAGACCAGAAAGCAGGAAGAACAACTTTTGTGGTGCCTTTCAAATGCCTACCAAGGTAGTGTAAAAACTACCAGGAGAACTCCTGTCTGGCACCTTCCCCGGTGGAGTTGTGCAGGGGGTGTGTTTGGAACATTTTGTCACCAGCCGACTCCAAAATTCAGCGTTTCCCCATCTCAGCCCAGAAAGCAGGTAGAACAACTTTTGTGGTGCCTTTCAAATGCCCACCAAGGTAGTGTAAAAACTACCAGGAGAACTCCTGTCTGGCACCTTCCCCGGTGGAGTTGTGCATGGGGTGTGTTTGGAACATTTTGTCACCAGCCGACTCCAAAATTCAGCGTTTCCCCATCTCAGCCCAGAAAGCAGGTAGAACAACTTTTGTGGTGCCTTTCAGCTGCCTACCAAGGTAGTGTAAAAACTACCAGGAGAACTCCTGTCTGGCACCTTCCCCGGTGGAGTTGTGCATGGGGTGTGTTTGGAACATTTTTTCACCGGCCGAGTCCAAAATTCAGCGGTTCCCCATCTCAGCCCAGAAAGCAGGTAGAACAACTTTTGTGGTGCCTTTCAGCTGCCTACCAAGGTAGTGTAAAAACTACCAAGAGAACTCCTGTCTGGCACCTTCCCCGGTGGAGTTGTGCATGGGGTGTGTTTGGAACATTTTGTCACCGGCCGACTCCAAAATTCAGCGGTTCCCCATCTCAGACCAGAAAGCAGGAAGAACAACTTTTGTGGTGCCTTTCAAATGCCTACCAAGGTAGTGTAAAAACTACCAGGAGAACTCCTGTCTGGCACCTTCCCCGGTGGAGTTGTGCAGGGGGTGTGTTTGGAACATTTTGTCACCAGCCGACTCCAAAATTCAGCGTTTCCCCATCTCAGCCCAGAAAGCAGGTAGAACAACTTTTGTGGTGCCTTTCAAATGCCCACCAAGGTAGTGTAAAAACTATCAGGAGAACTCCTGTCTGGCACCTTCCGTGGTGGAGTTGTGCATGGGGTGTGTTTGGAACATTTTGTCACCAGCCGAGTCCAAAATTCAGCGTTTCCCCATCTCAGCCCAGAAAGCAGGTAGAACAACTTTTGTGGTGCCTTTCAGCTGCCTACCAAGGTAGTGTAAAAACTACCAAGAGAACTCCTGTCTGGCACCTTCCCCGGTGGAGTTGTGCATGGGGTGTGTTTGGAACATTTTGTCACCGGCCGACTCCAAAATTCAGCGATTCCCCATCTCAGCCCAGAAAGCAGGTAGAACAACTTTTGTGGTGTCTTTCAGATGCCTACCGGAGCAATGTAAAAACTACCAGGAGAACTACTGTCTGGCACCTTCCCCGGTGGAGTTGTGCATGGGGTGTGTTTGGAACATTTTGTCACCGGCCGAGTCCAAAATTCAGCGGTTCCCCATCTCAGCCCAGAAAGCAGGTAGAACAACTTTTGTGGTGTCTTTCAGATGCCTACCAAGGTAGTGTAAAAACTACCAGGAGAACTCCTGTCTGGCACCTTCCCCGGTGGAGTTGTGCATGGGGTGTGTTTGGAACATTTTGTCACCAGCCGACTCCAAAATTCAGCGGTTCCCCATCTCAGCCCAGAAAGCAGGTAGAACAACTTTTGTGGTGCCTTTCAGATGCCTACCAAGGTAGTGTAAAAACTACCAGGAGAACTCCTGTCTGGCACCTTCCCCGGTGGAGTTGTGCATGGGGTGTGTTTGGAACATTTTGTCACCGGCCGAGTTCAAAATTCAGCGTTTCCCCATCTCAGCCCAGAAAGCAGGTAGAACAACTTTTGTGGTGCCTTTCAAATGCCTACCAAGGTAGTGTAAAAACTACCAGGAGAACTCCTGTCTGGCACCTTCCCCGGTGGAGTTGTGCATGGGGTGTGTTTGGAACATTTTGTCACCGGCCGAGTCCAAAATTCAGCGATTCCCCATCTCAGACCAGAAAGCAGGAAGAACAACTTTTGTGGTGCCTTTCAGATGCCTACCAAGGTAGTGTAAAAACTACCAGGAGAACTCCTGTCTGGCACCTTCCGTGGTGGAGTTGTGCATGGGGTGTGTTTGGAACATTTTGTCACCGGCCGACTCCAAAATTCAGCGTTTCCCCATCTCAGCCCAGAAAGCAGGTAGAACAACTTTTGTGGTGCCTTTCAGCTGCCTACCAAGGTAGTGTAAAAACTACCAAGAGAACTCCTGTCTGGCACCTTCCCCGGTGGAGTTGTGCAGGGGGTGTGTTTGGAACATTTTGTCACCGGCCGACTCCAAAATTCAGCGGTTCCCCATCTCAGCCCAGAAAGCAGGTAGAACAACTTTTGTGGTGTCTTTCAGCTGCCTACCAAGGTAGTGTAAAAACTACCAGGAGAACTCCTGTCTGGCACCTTCCCCGGTGGAGTTGTGCATGGGGTGTGTTTGGAACATTTTGTCACCAGCCGACTCCAAAATTCAGCGTTTCCCCATCTCAGCCCAGAAAGCAGGTAGAACAACTTTTGTGGTGTCTTTCAGATGCCTACCAAGGTAGTGTAAAAACTACCAAGAGAACTCCTGTCTGGCACCTTCCCCGGTGGAGTTGTGCAGGGGGTGTGTTTGGAACATTTTGTCACCGGCCGAGTCCAAAATTCAGCGATTCCCCATCTCAGCCCAGAAAGCAGGTAGAACAACTTTTGTGGTGCCTTTCAAATGCCTACCAAGGTAGTGTAAAAACTACCAAGAGAACTCCTGTCTGGCACCTTCCCCGGTGGAGTTGTGCATGGGGTGTGTTTGGAACATTTTGTCACCGGCCGACTCCAAAATTCAGCGGTTCCCCATCTCAGACCAGAAAGCAGGAAGAACAACTTTTGTGGTGCCTTTCAAATGCCTACCAAGGTAGTGTAAAAACTACCAGGAGAACTCCTGTCTGGCACCTTCCCCGGTGGAGTTGTGCAGGGGGTGTGTTTGGAACATTTTGTCACCAGCCGACTCCAAAATTCAGCGGTTCCCCATCTCAGCCCAGAAAGCAGGTAGAACAACTTTTGTGGTGCCTTTCAAATGCCCACCAAGGTAGTGTAAAAACTACCAGGAGAACTCCTGTCTGGCACCTTCCCCGGTGGAGTTGTGCATGGGGTGTGTTTGGAACATTTTGTCACCAGCCGAGTCCAAAATTCAGCGTTTCCCCATCTCAGCCCAGAAAGCAGGTAGAACAACTTTTGTGGTGTCTTTCAGATGCCTACCAGAGCAATGTAAAAACTACCAGGAGAACTCCTGTCTGGCACCTTCCCCGGTGGAGTTGTGCAGGGGGTGTGTTTGGAACATTTTGTCACCAGCCGAGTCCAAAATTCAGCGGTTCCCCATCTCAGCCCAGAAAGCAGGTAGAACAACTTTTGTGGTGTCTTTCAGATGCCTACCGGAGCAATGTAAAAACTACCAGGAGAACTCCTGTCTGACACCTTCCGTGGTGGAGTTGTGCAGGGGGTGTGTTTGGAACATTTTGTCACCAGCCGACTCCAAAATTCAGCGGTTCCCCATCTCAGCCCAGAAAGCAGGTAGAACAACTTTTGTGGTGTCTTTCAGCTGCCTACCAAGGTAGTGTAAAAACTACCAGGAGAACTCCTGTCTGGCACCTTCCCCGGTGGAGTTGTGCATGGGGTGTGTTTGGAACATTTTGTCACCAGCCGAGTCCAAAATTCAGCGGTTCCCCATCTCAGCCCAGAAAGCAGGTAGAACAACTTTTGTGGTGTCTTTCAGATGCCTACCAAGGTAGTGTAAAAACTACCAAGAGAACTCCTGTCTGGCACCTTCCCCGGTGGAGTTGTGCAGGGGGTGTGTTTGGAACATTTTGTCACCGGCCGAGTCCAAAATTCAGCGATTCCCCATCTCAGCCCAGAAAGCAGGTAGAACAACTTTTGTGGTGCCTTTCAGGTGCCTACCAAGGTAGTGTAAAAACTACCAGGAGAACTCCTGTCTGGCACCTTCCCCGGTGGAGTTGTGCATGGGGTGTGTTTGGAACATTTTGTCACCAGCCGAGTCCAAAATTCAGCGGTTCCCCATCTCAGCCCAGAAAGCAGGTAGAACAACTTTTGTGGTGCCTTTCAGCTGCCTACCAAGGTAGTGTAAAAACTACCAAGAGAACTCCTGTCTGGCACCTTCCCCGGTGGAGTTGTGCATGGGGTGTGTTTGGAACATTTTGTCACCGGCCGAGTCCAAAATTCAGCGGTTCCCCATCTCAGACCAGAAAGCAGGAAGAACAACTTTTGTGGTGCCTTTCAAATGCCTACCAAGGTAGTGTAAAAACTACCAGGAGAACTCCTGTCTGGCACCTTCCCCGGTGGAGTTGTGCAGGGGGTGTGTTTGGAACATTTTGTCACCAGCCGAGTCCAAAATTCAGCGTTTCCCCATCTCAGCCCAGAAAGCAGGTAGAACAACTTTTGTGGTGCCTTTCAAATGCCCACCAAGGTAGTGTAAAAACTATCAGGAGAACTCCTGTCTGGCACCTTCCCCGGTGGAGTTGTGCATGGGGTGTGTTTGGAACATTTTGTCACCGGCCGAGTCCAAAATTCAGCGTTTCCCCATCTCAGCCCAGAAAGCAGGTAGAACAACTTTTGTGGTGCCTTTCAGCTGCCTACCAAGGTAGTGTAAAAACTACCAAGAGAACTCCTGTCTGGCACCTTCCCCGGTGGAGTTGTGCATGGGGTGTGTTTGGAACATTTTGTCACCGGCCGACTCCAAAATTCAGCGGTTCCCCATCTCAGCCCAGAAAGCAGGTAGAACAACTTTTGTGGTGTCTTTCAGATGCCTACCAAGGTAGTGTAAAAACTACCAAGAGAACTCCTGTCTGGCACCTTCCCCGGTGGAGTTGTGCATGGGGTGTGTTTGGAACATTTTGTCACCGGCCGAGTCCAAAATTCAGCGGTTCCCCATCTCAGCCCAGAAAGCAGGTAGAACAACTTTTGTGGTGCCTTTCAGCTGCCTACCAAGGTAGTGTAAAAACTACCAAGAGAACTCCTGTCTGGCACCTTCCCCGGTGGAGTTGTGCATGGGGTGTGTTTGGAACATTTTGTCAACGGCCGACTCCAAAATTCAGCGGTTCCCCATCTCAGACCAGAAAGCAGGAAGAACAACTTTTGTGGTGCCTTTCAAATGCCTACCAAGGTAGTGTAAAAACTACCAGGAGAACTCCTGTCTGGCACCTTCCCCGGTGGAGTTGTGCAGGGGGTGTGTTTGGAACATTTTGTCACCAGCCGACTCCAAAATTCAGCGTTTCCCCATCTCAGCCCAGAAAGCAGGTAGAAACAACTTTTGTGGTGCCTTTCAAATGCCCACCAAGGTAGTGTAAAAACTATCAGGAGAACTCCTGTCTGGCACCTTCCCCGGTGGAGTTGTGCATGGGGTGTGTTTGGAACATTTTGTCACCGGCCGAGTCCAAAATTCAGCGATTCCCCATCTCAGCCCAGAAAGCAGGTAGAACAACTTTTGTGGTGCCTTTCAAATGCCTACCAAGGTAGTGTAAAAACTACCAGGAGAACTCCTGTCTGGCACCTTCCCCGGTGGAGTTGTGCATGGGGTGTGTTTGGAACATTTTGTCACCGGCCGAGTCCAAAATTCAGCGGTTCCCCATCTCAGCCCAGAAAGCAGGTAGAACAACTTTTGTGGTGCCTTTCAGCTGCCTACCAAGGTAGTGTAAAAACTACCAAGAGAACTCCTGTCTGGCACCTTCCCCGGTGGAGTTGTGCATGGGGTGTGTTTGGAACATTTTGTCACCGGCCGACTCCAAAATTCAGCGGTTCCCCATCTCAGACCAGAAAGCAGGAAGAACAACTTTTGTGGTGCCTTTCAAATGCCTACCAAGGTAGTGTAAAAACTACCAGGAGAACTCCTGTCTGGCACCTTCCCCGGTGGAGTTGTGCATGGGGTGTGTTTGGAACATTTTGTCACCGGCCGAGTCCAAAATTCAGCGGTTCCCCATCTCAGCCCAGAAAGCAGGTAGAACAACTTTTGTGGTGCCTTTCAAATGCCCACCAAGGTAGTGTAAAAACTATCAGGAGAACTCCTGTCTGGCACCTTCCGTGGTGGAGTTGTGCATGGGGTGTGTTTGGAACATTTTGTCACCAGCCGACTCCAAAATTCAGCCTTTCCCCATCTCAGCCCAGAAAGCAGGTAGAACAACTTTTGTGGTGCCTTTCAGCTGCCTACCAAGGTAGTGTAAAAACTACCAAGAGAACTCCTGTCTGGCACCTTCCCCGGTGGAGTTGTGCATGGGGTGTGTTTGGAACATTTTGTCACCGGCCGACTCCAAAATTCAGCGGTTCCCCATCTCAGCCCAGAAAGCAGGTAGAACAACTTTTGTGGTGTCTTTCAGATGCCTACCGGAGCAATGTAAAAACTACCAGGAGAACTCCTGTCTGGCACCTTCCCCGGTGGAGTTGTGCATGGGGTGTGTTTGGAACATTTTGCCACCAGCCGACTCCAAAATTCAGCGGTTCCCCATCTCAGCCCAGAAAGCAGGTAGAACAACTTTTGTGGTGCCTTTCAAATGCCTACCAAGGTAGTGTAAAAACTACCAGGAGTACTCCTGTCTGGCACCTTCCCCGGTGGAGTTGTGCATGGGGTGTGTTTGGAACATTTTGTCAACGGCCGACTCCAAAATTCAGCGATTCCCCATCTCAGCCCAGAAAGCAGGTAGAACAACTTTTGTGGTGTCTTTCAGATGCCTACCAAGGTAGTGTAAAAACTACCAGGAGAACTCCTGTCTGGCACCTTCCCCGGTGGAGTTTTGCATGGGGTGTGTTTGGAACATTTTGTCACCGGCCGAGTCCAAAATTCAGCGTTTCCCCATCTCAGCCCAGAAAGCAGGTAGAACAACTTTTGTGGTGCCTTTCAGATGCCTACCAAGGTAGTGTAAAAACTACCAGGAGAACTCCTGTCTGGCACCTTCCCCGGTGGAGTTGTGCAGGGGGTGTGTTTGGAACATTTTGTCACCAGCCGAGTCCAAAATTCAGCGGTTCCCCATCTCAGCCCAGAAAGCAGGTAGAACAACTTTTGTGGTGTCTTTCAGATGCCTACCGGAGCAATGTAAAAACTACCAGGAGAACTCCTGTCTGACACCTTCCGTGGTGGAGTTGTGCAGGGGGTGTGTTTGGAACATTTTGTCACCAGCCGACTCCAAAATTCAGCGGTTCCCCATCTCAGCCCAGAAAGCAGGTAGAACAACTTTTGTGGTGTCTTTCAGCTGCCTACCAAGGTAGTGTAAAAACTACCAGGAGAACTCCTGTCTGGCACCTTCCCCGGTGGAGTTGTGCATGGGGTGTGTTTGGAACATTTTGTCACCAGCCGAGTCCAAAATTCAGCGGTTCCCCATCTCAGCCCAGAAAGCAGGTAGAACAACTTTTGTGGTGTCTTTCAGATGCCTACCAAGGTAGTGTAAAAACTACCAAGAGAACTCCTGTCTGGCACCTTCCCCGGTGGAGTTGTGCAGGGGGGTGTGTTTGGAACATTTTGTCACCGGCCGAGTCCAAAATTCAGCGATTCCCCATCTCAGCCCAGAAAGCAGGTAGAACAACTTTTGTGGTGCCTTTCAGCTGCCTACCAAGGTAGTGTAAAAACTACCAGGAGAACTCCTGTCTGGCACCTTCCCCGGTGGAGTTGTGCATGGGGTGTGTTTGGAACATTTTGTCACCAGCCGAGTCCAAAATTCAGCGGTTCCCCATCTCAGCCCAGAAAGCAGGTAGAACAACTTTTGTGGTGCCTTTCAGCTGCCTACCAAGGTAGTGTAAAAACTACCAAGAGAACTCCTGTCTGGCACCTTCCCCGGTGGAGTTGTGCATGGGGTGTGTTTGGAACATTTTGTCACCGGCCGAGTCCAAAATTCAGCGGTTCCCCATCTCAGACCAGAAAGCAGGAAGAACAACTTTTGTGGTGCCTTTCAAATGCCTACCAAGGTAGTGTAAAAACTACCAGGAGAACTCCTGTCTGGCACCTTCCCCGGTGGAGTTGTGCAGGGGGTGTGTTTGGAACATTTTGTCACCAGCCGAGTCCAAAATTCAGCGTTTCCCCATCTCAGCCCAGAAAGCAGGTAGAACAACTTTTGTGGTGCCTTTCAAATGCCCACCAAGGTAGTGTAAAAACTATCAGGAGAACTCCTGTCTGGCACCTTCCCCGGTGGAGTTGTGCATGGGGTGTGTTTGGAACATTTTGTCACCGGCCGAGTCCAAAATTCAGCGTTTCCCCATCTCAGCCCAGAAAGCAGGTAGAACAACTTTTGTGGTGCCTTTCAGCTGCCTACCAAGGTAGTGTAAAAACTACCAAGAGAACTCCTGTCTGGCACCTTCCCCGGTGGAGTTGTGCATGGGGTGTGTTTGGAACATTTTGTCACCGGCCGACTCCAAAATTCAGCGGTTCCCCATCTCAGCCCAGAAAGCAGGTAGAACAACTTTTGTGGTGTCTTTCAGATGCCTACCAAGGTAGTGTAAAAACTACCAAGAGAACTCCTGTCTGGCACCTTCCCCGGTGGAGTTGTGCATGGGGTGTGTTTGGAACATTTTGTCACCGGCCGAGTCCAAAATTCAGCGGTTCCCCATCTCAGCCCAGAAAGCAGGTAGAACAACTTTTGTGGTGCCTTTCAGCTGCCTACCAAGGTAGTGTAAAAACTACCAAGAGAACTCCTGTCTGGCACCTTCCCCGGTGGAGTTGTGCATGGGGTGTGTTTGGAACATTTTGTCACCGGCCGACTCCAAAATTCAGCGGTTCCCCATCTCAGACCAGAAAGCAGGAAGAACAACTTTTGTGGTGCCTTTCAAATGCCTACCAAGGTAGTGTAAAAACTACCAGGAGAACTCCTGTCTGGCACCTTCCCCGGTGGAGTTGTGCAGGGGGTGTGTTTGGAACATTTTGTCACCAGCCGACTCCAAAATTCAGCGTTTCCCCATCTCAGCCCAGAAAGCAGGTAGAACAACTTTTGTGGTGCCTTTCAAATGCCCACCAAGGTAGTGTAAAAACTATCAGGAGAACTCCTGTCTGGCACCTTCCCCGGTGGAGTTGTGCATGGGGTGTGTTTGGAACATTTTGTCACCGGCCGAGTCCAAAATTCAGCGATTCCCCATCTCAGCCCAGAAAGCAGGTAGAACAACTTTTGTGGTGCCTTTCAAATGCCTACCAAGGTAGTGTAAAAACTACCAGGAGAACTCCTGTCTGGCACCTTCCCCGGTGGAGTTGTGCATGGGGTGTGTTTGGAACATTTTGTCACCGGCCGAGTCCAAAATTCAGCGGTTCCCCATCTCAGCCCAGAAAGCAGGTAGAACAACTTTTGTGGTGCCTTTCAGCTGCCTACCAAGGTAGTGTAAAAACTACCAAGAGAACTCCTGTCTGGCACCTTCCCCGGTGGAGTTGTGCATGGGGTGTGTTTGGAACATTTTGTCACCGGCCGACTCCAAAATTCAGCGGTTCCCCATCTCAGACCTGAAAGCAGGAAGAACAACTTTTGTGGTGCCTTTCAAATGCCTACCAAGGTAGTGTAAAAACTACCAGGAGAACTCCTGTCTGGCACCTTCCCCGGTGGAGTTGTGCATGGGGTGTGTTTGGAACATTTTGTCACCGGCCGAGTCCAAAATTCAGCGGTTCCCCATCTCAGCCCAGAAAGCAGGTAGAACAACTTTTGTGGTGCCTTTCAAATGCCCACCAAGGTAGTGTAAAAACTATCAGGAGAACTCCTGTCTGGCACCTTCCGTGGTGGAGTTGTGCATGGGGTGTGTTTGGAACATTTTGTCACCAGCCGACTCCAAAATTCAGCCTTTCCCCATCTCAGCCCAGAAAGCAGGTAGAACAACTTTTGTGGTGCCTTTCAGCTGCCTACCAAGGTAGTGTAAAAACTACCAAGAGAACTCCTGTCTGGCACCTTCCCCGGTGGAGTTGTGCATGGGGTGTGTTTGGAACATTTTGTCACCGGCCGACTCCAAAATTCAGCGGTTCCCCATCTCAGCCCAGAAAGCAGGTAGAACAACTTTTGTGGTGTCTTTCAGATGCCTACCGGAGCAATGTAAAAACTACCAGGAGAACTCCTGTCTGGCACCTTCCCCGGTGGAGTTGTGCATGGGGTGTGTTTGGAACATTTTGCCACCAGCCGACTCCAAAATTCAGCGGTTCCCCATCTCAGCCCAGAAAGCAGGTAGAACAACTTTTGTGGTGTCTTTCAAATGCCTACCAAGGTAGTGTAAAAACTACCAGGAGTACTCCTGTCTGGCACCTTCCCCGGTGGAGTTGTGCATGGGGTGTGTTTGGAACATTTTGTCAACGGCCGACTCCAAAATTCAGCGATTCCCCATCTCAGCCCAGAAAGCAGGTAGAACAACTTTTGTGGTGTCTTTCAGATGCCTACCAAGGTAGTGTAAAAACTACCAGGAGAACTCCTGTCTGGCACCTTCCCCGGTGGAGTTTTGCATGGGGTGTGTTTGGAACATTTTGTCACCGGCCGAGTCCAAAATTCAGCGGTTCCCCATCTCAGCCCAGAAAGCAGGTAGAACAACTTTTGTGGTGCCTTTCAGATGCCTACCAAGGTAGTGTAAAAACTACCAGGAGAACTCCTGTCTGGCACCTTCCCCGGTGGAGTTGTGCAGGGGGTGTGTTTGGAACATTTTGTCACCGGCCGAGTCCAAAATTCAGCGATTCCCCATCTCAGCCCAGAAAGCAGGTAGAACAACTTTTGTGGTGCCTTTCAAATGCCTACCAAGGTAGTGTAAAAACTATCAGGAGAACTCCTGTCTGGCACCTTCCGTGGTGGAGTTGTGCATGGGGTGTGTTTGGAACATTTTGTCACCGGCCGAGTCCAAAATTCAGCGTTTCCCCATCTCAGCCCAGAAAGCAGGTAGAACAACTTTTGTGGTGTCTTTCAGATGCCTACCAAGGTAGTGTAAAAACTACCAAGAGAACTCCTGTCTGGCACCTTCCCCGGTGGAGTTTTGCATGGGGTGTGTTTGGAACATTTTGTCACCGGCCGACTCCAAAATTCAGCGGTTCCCCATCTCAGCCCAGAAAGCAGGTAGAACAACTTTTGTGGTGCCTTTCAAATGCCCACCAAGGTAGTGTAAAAACTATCAGGAGAACTCCTGTCTGGCACCTTCCCCGGTGGAGTTGTGCAGGGGGTGTGTTTGGAACATTTTGTCACCAGCCGAGTCCAAAATTCAGCTGTTCCCCATCTCAGCCCAGAAAGCAGGTAGAACAACTTTTGTGGTGTCTTTCAGATGCCTACCGGAGCAATGTAAAAACTACCAGGAGAACTCCTGTCTGGCACCTTCCCCGGTGGAGTTGTGCATGGGGTGTGTTTGGAACATTTTGTCACCAGCCGACTCCAAAATTCAGCGTTTCCCCATCTCAGCCCAGAAAGCAGGTAGAACAACTTTTGTGGTGTCTTTCAGATGCCTACCAAGGTAGTGTAAAAACTACCAGGAGAACTCCTGTCTGGCACCTTCCCCGGTGGAGTTGTGCATGGGGTGTGTTTGGAACATTTTGTCACCAGCCGACTCCAAAATTCAGCGGTTCCCCATCTCAGCCCAGAAAGCAGGTAGAACAACTTTTGTGGTGCCTTTCAGCTGCCTACCAAGGTAGTGTAAAAACTACCAAGAGAACTCCTGTCTGGCACCTTCCCCGGTGGAGTTGTGCATGGGGTGTGTTTGGAACATTTTGTCACCAGCCGACTCCAAAATTCAGCGATTCCCCATCTCAGCCCAGAAAGCAGGTAGAACAACTTTTGTGGTGTCTTTCAAATGCCTACCAAGGTAGTGTAAAAACTACCAGGAGAACTCCTGTCTGGCACCTTCCCCGGTGGAGTTGTGCAGGGGGTGTGTTTGGAACATTTTGTCACCAGCCGACTCCAAAATTCAGCGTTTCCCCATCTCAGCCCAGAAAGCAGGTAGAACAACTTTTGTGGTGCCTTTCAAATGCCCACCAAGGTAGTGTAAAAACTATCAGGAGAACTCCTGTCTGGCACCTTCCGTGGTGGAGTTGTGCATGGGGTGTGTTTGGAACATTTTGTCACCGGCCGAGTCCAAAATTCAGCGTTTCCCCATCTCAGCCCAGAAAGCAGGTAGAACAACTTTTGTGGTGTCTTTCAGATGCCTACCAAGGTAGTGTAAAAACTACCAGGAGAACTCCTGTCTGGCACCTTCCCCGGTGGAGTTGTGCATGGGGTGTGTTTGGAACATTTTGTCACCAGCCGACTCCAAAATTCAGCGTTTCCCCATCTCAGCCCAGAAAGCAGGTAGAACAACTTTTGTGGTGCCTTTCAAATGCCCACCAAGGTAGTGTAAAAACTATCAGGAGAACTCCTGTCTGGCACCTTCCCCGGTGGAGTTGTGCATGGGGTGTGTTTGGAACATTTTGTCACCGGCCGAGTCCAAAATTCAGCGATTCCCCATCTCAGCCCAGAAAGCAGGTAGAACAACTTTTGTGGTGCCTTTCAAATGCCTACCAAGGTAGTGTAAAAACTACCAGGAGAACTCCTGTCTGGCACCTTCCCCGGTGGAGTTGTGCATGGGGTGTGTTTGGAACATTTTGTCACCGGCCGAGTCCAAAATTCAGCGGTTCCCCATCTCAGCCCAGAAAGCAGGTAGAACAACTTTTGTGGTGCCTTTCAAATGCCTACCAAGGTAGTGTAAAAACTACCAAGAGAACTCCTGTCTGGCACCTTCCCCGGTGGAGTTGTGCATGGGGTGTGTTTGGAACATTTTGTCACCAGCCGACTCCAAAATTCAGCGGTTCCCCATCTCAGACCAGAAAGCAGGAAGAACAACTTTTGTGGTGCCTTTCAAATGCCTACCAAGGTAGTGTAAAAACTACCAGGAGAACTCCTGTCTGGCACCTTCCCCGGTGGAGTTGTGCATGGGGTGTGTTTGGAACATTTTGTCACCGGCCGAGTCCAAAATTCAGCGGTTCCCCATCTCAGCCCAGAAAGCAGGTAGAACAACTTTTGTGGTGCCTTTCAAATGCCCACCAAGGTAGTGTAAAAACTATCAGGAGAACTCCTGTCTGGCACCTTCCGTGGTGGAGTTGTGCATGGGGTGTGTTTGGAACATTTTGTCACCAGCCGACTCCAAAATTCAGCCTTTCCCCATCTCAGCCCAGAAAGCAGGTAGAACAACTTTTGTGGTGCCTTTCAGCTGCCTACCAAGGTAGTGTAAAAACTACCAAGAGAACTCCTGTCTGGCACCTTCCCCGGTGGAGTTGTGCATGGGGTGTGTTTGGAACATTTTGTCACCGGCCGACTCCAAAATTCAGCGGTTCCCCATCTCAGCCCAGAAAGCAGGTAGAACAACTTTTGTGGTGTCTTTCAGATGCCTACCGGAGCAATGTAAAAACTACCAGGAGAACTCCTGTCTGGCACCTTCCCCGGTGGAGTTGTGCATGGGGTGTGTTTGGAACATTTTGCCACCAGCCGACTCCAAAATTCAGCGGTTCCCCATCTCAGCCCAGAAAGCAGGTAGAACAACTTTTGTGGTGCCTTTCAAATGCCTACCAAGGTAGTGTAAAAACTACCAGGAGTACTCCTGTCTGGCACCTTCCCCGGTGGAGTTGTGCATGGGGTGTGTTTGGAACATTTTGTCAACGGCCGACTCCAAAATTCAGCGATTCCCCATCTCAGCCCAGAAAGCAGGTAGAACAACTTTTGTGGTGTCTTTCAGATGCCTACCAAGGTAGTGTAAAAACTACCAGGAGAACTCCTGTCTGGCACCTTCCCCGGTGGAGTTTTGCATGGGGTGTGTTTGGAACATTTTGTCACCGGCCGAGTCCAAAATTCAGCGTTTCCCCATCTCAGCCCAGAAAGCAGGTAGAACAACTTTTGTGGTGCCTTTCAGATGCCTACCAAGGTAGTGTAAAAACTACCAGGAGAACTCCTGTCTGGCACCTTCCCCGGTGGAGTTGTGCAGGGGGTGTGTTTGGAACATTTTGTCACCAGCCGAGTCCAAAATTCAGCGGTTCCCCATCTCAGCCCAGAAAGCAGGTAGAACAACTTTTGTGGTGTCTTTCAGATGCCTACCGGAGCAATGTAAAAACTACCAGGAGAACTCCTGTCTGACACCTTCCGTGGTGGAGTTGTGCAGGGGGTGTGTTTGGAACATTTTGTCACCAGCCGACTCCAAAATTCAGCGGTTCCCCATCTCAGCCCAGAAAGCAGGTAGAACAACTTTTGTGGTGTCTTTCAGCTGCCTACCAAGGTAGTGTAAAAACTACCAGGAGAACTCCTGTCTGGCACCTTCCCCGGTGGAGTTGTGCATGGGGTGTGTTTGGAACATTTTGTCACCAGCCGAGTCCAAAATTCAGCGGTTCCCCATCTCAGCCCAGAAAGCAGGTAGAACAACTTTTGTGGTGTCTTTCAGATGCCTACCAAGGTAGTGTAAAAACTACCAAGAGAACTCCTGTCTGGCACCTTCCCCGGTGGAGTTGTGCAGGGGGTGTGTTTGGAACATTTTGTCACCGGCCGAGTCCAAAATTCAGCGATTCCCCATCTCAGCCCAGAAAGCAGGTAGAACAACTTTTGTGGTGCCTTTCAGCTGCCTACCAAGGTAGTGTAAAAACTACCAGGAGAACTCCTGTCTGGCACCTTCCCCGGTGGAGTTGTGCATGGGGTGTGTTTGGAACATTTTGTCACCAGCCGAGTCCAAAATTCAGCGGTTCCCCATCTCAGCCCAGAAAGCAGGTAGAACAACTTTTGTGGTGCCTTTCAGCTGCCTACCAAGGTAGTGTAAAAACTACCAAGAGAACTCCTGTCTGGCACCTTCCCCGGTGGAGTTGTGCATGGGGTGTGTTTGGAACATTTTGTCACCGGCCGAGTCCAAAATTCAGCGGTTCCCCATCTCAGACCAGAAAGCAGGAAGAACAACTTTTGTGGTGCCTTTCAAATGCCTACCAAGGTAGTGTAAAAACTACCAGGAGAACTCCTGTCTGGCACCTTCCCCGGTGGAGTTGTGCAGGGGGTGTGTTTGGAACATTTTGTCACCAGCCGAGTCCAAAATTCAGCGTTTCCCCATCTCAGCCCAGAAAGCAGGTAGAACAACTTTTGTGGTGCCTTTCAAATGCCCACCAAGGTAGTGTAAAAACTATCAGGAGAACTCCTGTCTGGCACCTTCCCCGGTGGAGTTGTGCATGGGGTGTGTTTGGAACATTTTGTCACCGGCCGAGTCCAAAATTCAGCGTTTCCCCATCTCAGCCCAGAAAGCAGGTAGAACAACTTTTGTGGTGCCTTTCAGCTGCCTACCAAGGTAGTGTAAAAACTACCAAGAGAACTCCTGTCTGGCACCTTCCCCGGTGGAGTTGTGCATGGGGTGTGTTTGGAACATTTTGTCACCGGCCGACTCCAAAATTCAGCGGTTCCCCATCTCAGCCCAGAAAGCAGGTAGAACAACTTTTGTGGTGTCTTTCAGATGCCTACCAAGGTAGTGTAAAAACTACCAAGAGAACTCCTGTCTGGCACCTTCCCCGGTGGAGTTGTGCATGGGGTGTGTTTGGAACATTTTGTCACCGGCCGAGTCCAAAATTCAGCGGTTCCCCATCTCAGCCCAGAAAGCAGGTAGAACAACTTTTGTGGTGCCTTTCAGCTGCCTACCAAGGTAGTGTAAAAACTACCAAGAGAACTCCTGTCTGGCACCTTCCCCGGTGGAGTTGTGCATGGGGTGTGTTTGGAACATTTTGTCACCGGCCGACTCCAAAATTCAGCGGTTCCCCATCTCAGACCAGAAAGCAGGAAGAACAACTTTTGTGGTGCCTTTCAAATGCCTACCAAGGTAGTGTAAAAACTACCAGGAGAACTCCTGTCTGGCACCTTCCCCGGTGGAGTTGTGCAGGGGGTGTGTTTGGAACATTTTGTCACCAGCCGACTCCAAAATTCAGCGTTTCCCCATCTCAGCCCAGAAAGCAGGTAGAACAACTTTTGTGGTGCCTTTCAAATGCCCACCAAGGTAGTGTAAAAACTATCAGGAGAACTCCTGTCTGGCACCTTCCCCGGTGGAGTTGTGCATGGGGTGTGTTTGGAACATTTTGTCACCGGCCGAGTCCAAAATTCAGCGATTCCCCATCTCAGCCCAGAAAGCAGGTAGAACAACTTTTGTGGTGCCTTTCAAATGCCTACCAAGGTAGTGTAAAAACTACCAGGAGAACTCCTGTCTGGCACCTTCCCCGGTGGAGTTGTGCATGGGGTGTGTTTGGAACATTTTGTCACCGGCCGAGTCCAAAATTCAGCGGTTCCCCATCTCAGCCCAGAAAGCAGGTAGAACAACTTTTGTGGTGCCTTTCAGCTGCCTACCAAGGTAGTGTAAAAACTACCAAGAGAACTCCTGTCTGGCACCTTCCCCGGTGGAGTTGTGCATGGGGTGTGTTTGGAACATTTTGTCACCGGCCGACTCCAAAATTCAGCGGTTCCCCATCTCAGACCTGAAAGCAGGAAGAACAACTTTTGTGGTGCCTTTCAAATGCCTACCAAGGTAGTGTAAAAACTACCAGGAGAACTCCTGTCTGGCACCTTCCCCGGTGGAGTTGTGCATGGGGTGTGTTTGGAACATTTTGTCACCGGCCGAGTCCAAAATTCAGCGGTTCCCCATCTCAGCCCAGAAAGCAGGTAGAACAACTTTTGTGGTGCCTTTCAAATGCCCACCAAGGTAGTGTAAAAACTATCAGGAGAACTCCTGTCTGGCACCTTCCGTGGTGGAGTTGTGCATGGGGTGT
Organism: Falco biarmicus; assembly: GCF_023638135.1. Lineage (NCBI taxonomy): Eukaryota > Metazoa > Chordata > Aves > Falconiformes > Falconidae > Falco > Falco biarmicus. Next base: position 34,838,976 of record NC_079299.1, read on the forward strand.
GTTTGGAACATTTTGTCACCAGCCGACTCCAAAATTCAGCCTTTCCCCATCTCAGCCCAGAAAGCAGGTAGAACAACTTTTGTGGTGCCTTTCAGCTGCCTACCAAGGTAGTGTAAAAACTACCAAGAGAACTCCTGTCTGGCACCTTCCCCGGTGGAGTTGTGCATGGGGTGTGTTTGGAACATTTTGTCACCGGCCGACTCCAAAATTCAGCGGTTCCCCATCTCAGCCCAGAAAGCAGGTAGAACAACTTTTGTGGTGTCTTTCAGATGCCTACCGGAGCAATGTAAAAACTACCAGGAGAACTCCTGTCTGGCACCTTCCCCGGTGGAGTTGTGCATGGGGTGTGTTTGGAACATTTTGCCACCAGCCGACTCCAAAATTCAGCGGTTCCCCATCTCAGCCCAGAAAGCAGGTAGAACAACTTTTGTGGTGCCTTTCAAATGCCTACCAAGGTAGTGTAAAAACTACCAGGAGTACTCCTGTCTGGCACCTTCCCCGGTGGAGTTGTGCATGGGGTGTGTTTGGAACATTTTGTCAACGGCCGACTCCAAAATTCAGCGATTCCCCATCTCAGCCCAGAAAGCAGGTAGAACAACTTTTGTGGTGTCTTTCAGATGCCTACCAAGGTAGTGTAAAAACTACCAGGAGAACTCCTGTCTGGCACCTTCCCCGGTGGAGTTTTGCATGGGGTGTGTTTGGAACATTTTGTCACCGGCCGACTCCAAAATTCAGCGTTTCCCCATCTCAGCCCAGAAAGCAGGTAGAACAACTTTTGTGGTGCCTTTCAGATGCCTACCAAGGTAGTGTAAAAACTACCAGGAGAACTCCTGTCTGGCACCTTCCCCGGTGGAGTTGTGCAGGGGGTGTGTTTGGAACATTTTGTCACCGGCCGAGTCCAAAATTCAGCGATTCCCCATCTCAGCCCAGAAAGCAGGTAGAACAACTTTTGTGGTGCCTTTCAAATGCCTACCAAGGTAGTGTAAAAACTATCAGGAGAACTCCTGTCTGGCACCTTCCGTGGTGGAGTTGTGCATGGGGTGTGTTTGGAACATTTTGTCACCGGCCGAGTCCAAAATTCAGCGTTTCCCCATCTCAGCCCAGAAAGCAGGTAGAACAACTTTTGTGGTGTCTTTCAGATGCCTACCAAGGTAGTGTAAAAACTACCAAGAGAACTCCTGTCTGGCACCTTCCCCGGTGGAGTTTTGCATGGGGTGTGTTTGGAACATTTTGTCACCGGCCGACTCCAAAATTCAGCGGTTCCCCATCTCAGCCCAGAAAGCAGGTAGAACAACTTTTGTGGTGCCTTTCAAATGCCCACCAAGGTAGTGTAAAAACTATCAGGAGAACTCCTGTCTGGCACCTTCCCCGGTGGAGTTGTGCAGGGGGTGTGTTTGGAACATTTTGTCACCAGCCGAGTCCAAAATTCAGCTGTTCCCCATCTCAGCCCAGAAAGCAGGTAGAACAACTTTTGTGGTGTCTTTCAGATGCCTACCGGAGCAATGTAAAAACTACCAGGAGAACTCCTGTCTGGCACCTTCCCCGGTGGAGTTGTGCATGGGGTGTGTTTGGAACATTTTGTCACCAGCCGACTCCAAAATTCAGCGTTTCCCCATCTCAGCCCAGAAAGCAGGTAGAACAACTTTTGTGGTGTCTTTCAGATGCCTACCAAGGTAGTGTAAAAACTACCAGGAGAACTCCTGTCTGGCACCTTCCCCGGTGGAGTTGTGCATGGGGTGTGTTTGGAACATTTTGTCACCAGCCGACTCCAAAATTCAGCGGTTCCCCATCTCAGCCCAGAAAGCAGGTAGAACAACTTTTGTGGTGCCTTTCAGCTGCCTACCAAGGTAGTGTAAAAACTACCAAGAGAACTCCTGTCTGGCACCTTCCCCGGTGGAGTTGTGCATGGGGTGTGTTTGGAACATTTTGTCACCAGCCGACTCCAAAATTCAGCGATTCCCCATCTCAGCCCAGAAAGCAGGTAGAACAACTTTTGTGGTGTCTTTCAAATGCCTACCAAGGTAGTGTAAAAACTACCAGGAGAACTCCTGTCTGGCACCTTCCCCGGTGGAGTTGTGCAGGGGGTGTGTTTGGAACATTTTGTCACCAGCCGACTCCAAAATTCAGCGTTTCCCCATCTCAGCCCAGAAAGCAGGTAGAACAACTTTTGTGGTGCCTTTCAAATGCCCACCAAGGTAGTGTAAAAACTATCAGGAGAACTCCTGTCTGGCACCTTCCGTGGTGGAGTTGTGCATGGGGTGTGTTTGGAACATTTTGTCACCGGCCGAGTCCAAAATTCAGCGTTTCCCCATCTCAGCCCAGAAAGCAGGTAGAACAACTTTTGTGGTGTCTTTCAGATGCCTACCAAGGTAGTGTAAAAACTACCAGGAGAACTCCTGTCTGGCACCTTCCCCGGTGGAGTTGTGCATGGGGTGTGTTTGGAACATTTTGTCACCAGCCGACTCCAAAATTCAGCGTTTCCCCATCTCAGCCCAGAAAGCAGGTAGAACAACTTTTGTGGTGTCTTTCAGATGCCTACCAAGGTAGTGTAAAAACTACCAAGAGAACTCCTGTCTGGCACCTTCCCCGGTGGAGTTGTGCATGGGGTGTGTTTGGAACATTTTGTCACCGGCCGAGTCCAAAATTCAGCGGTTCCCCATCTCAGACCAGAAAGCAGGAAGAACAACTTTTGTGGTGCCTTTCAGCTGCCTACCAAGGTAGTGTAAAAACTACCAGGAGAACTCCTGTCTGGCACCTTCCCCGGTGGAGTTGTGCATGGGGTGTGTTTGGAACATTTTGTCACCAGCCGACTCCAAAATTCAGCGTTTCCCCATCTCAGCCCAGAAAGCAGGTAGAACAACTTTTGTGGTGCCTTTCAAATGCCCACCAAGGTAGTGTAAAAACTACCAGGAGAACTCCTGTCTGGCACCTTCCCCGGTGGAGTTGTGCATGGGGTGTGTTTGGAACATTTTGTCACCAGCCGAGTCCAAAATTCAGCGTTTCCCCATCTCAGCCCAGAAAGCAGGTAGAACAACTTTTGTGGTGCCTTTCAGCTGCCTACCAAGGTAGTGTAAAAACTACCAGGAGAACTCCTGTCTGGCACCTTCCCCGGTGGAGTTGTGCATGGGGTGTGTTTGGAACATTTTGTCACCGGCCGAGTCCAAAATTCAGCGTTTCCCCATCTCAGCCCAGAAAGCAGGTAGAACAACTTTTGTGGTGCCTTTCAGCTGCCTACCAAGGTAGTGTAAAAACTACCAAGAGAACTCCTGTCTGGCACCTTCCCCGGTGGAGTTGTGCATGGGGTGTGTTTGGAACATTTTGTCACCGGCCGACTCCAAAATTCAGCGATTCCCCATCTCAGACCAGAAAGCAGGAAGAACAACTTTTGTGGTGCCTTTCAAATGCCTACCAAGGTAGTGTAAAAACTACCAAGAGAACTCCTGTCTGGCACCTTCCCCGGTGGAGTTGTGCAGGGGGTGTGTTTGGAACATTTTGTCACCGGCCGACTCCAAAATTCAGCGGTTCCCCATCTCAGCCCAGAAAGCAGGTACAACAACTTTTGTGGTGTCTTTCAGATGCCTACCAAGGTAGTGTAAAAACTACCAAGAGAACTCCTGTCTGGCACCTTCCCCGGTGGAGTTGTGCATGGGGTGTGTTTGGAACATTTTGTCACCAGCCGACTCCAAAATTCAGCGGTTCCCCATCTCAGCCCAGAAAGCAGGTAGAACAACTTTTGTGGTGCCTTTCAGATGCCTACCAAGGTAGTGTAAAAACTACCAGGAGAACTCCTGTCTGGCACCTTCCCCGGTGGAGTTGTGCATGGGGAGTGTTTGGAACATTTTGTCACCGGCCGACTCCAAAATTCAGCGATTCCCCATCTCAGCCCAGAAAGCAGGTAGAACAACTTTTGTGGTGCCTTTCAAATGCCTACCAAGGTAGTGTAAAAACTACCAGGAGAACTCCTGTCTGGCACCTTCCCCTGTGGAGTTGTGCATGGGGTGTGTTTGGAACATTTTGTCAACGGCCGACTCCAAAATTCAGCGATTCCCCATCTCAGCCCAGAAAGCAGGTAGAACAACTTTTGTGGTGTCTTTCAGATGCCTACCAAGGTAGTGTAAAAACTACCAGGAGAACTCCTGTCTGGCACCTTCCCCGGTGGAGTTTTGCATGGGGTGTGTTTGGAACATTTTGTCACCGGCCGAGTCCAAAATTCAGCGTTTCCCCATCTCAGCCCAGAAAGCAGGTAGAACAACTTTTGTGCTGCCTTTCAAATGCCCACCAAGGTAGTGTAAAAACTACCAGGAGAACTCCTGTCTGGCACCTTCCCCGGTGGAGTTGTGCATGGGGTGTGTTTGGAACATTTTGTCACCGGCCGAGTCCAAAATTCAGCGTTTCCCCATCTCAGCCCAGAAAGCAGGTAGAACAACTTTTGTGGTGCCTTTCAGCTGCCTACCAAGGTAGTGTAAAAACTACCAGGAGAACTCCTGTCTGGCACCTTCCCCGGTGGAGTTGTGCATGGGGTGTGTTTGGAACATTTTGTCACCGGCCGAGTCCAAAATTCAGCGGTTCCCCATCTCAGCCCAGAAAGCAGGTAGAACAACTTTTGTGGTGCCTTTCAGCTGCCTACCAAGGTAGTGTAAAAACTACCAAGAGAACTCCTGTCTGGCACCTTCCCCGGTGGAGTTGTGCAGGGGGTGTGTTTGGAACATTTTGTCACCAGCCGACTCCAAAATTCAGCGTTTCCCCATCTCAGCCCAGAAAGCAGGTAGAACAACTTTTGTGGTGCCTTTCAAATACCCACCAAGGTAGTGTAAAAACTATCAGGAGAACTCCTGTCTGGCACCTTCCGTGGTGGAGTTGTGCATGGGGTGTGTTTGGAACATTTTGTCACCAGCCGACTCCAAAATTCAGCGTTTCCCCATCTCAGCCCAGAAAGCAGGTAGAACAACTTTTGTGGTGCCTTTCAGCTGCCTACCAAGGTAGTGTAAAAACTACCAAGAGAACTCCTGTCTGGCACCTTCCCCGGTGGAGTTGTGCATGGGGTGTGTTTGGAACATTTTGTCACCGGCCGAGTCCAAAATTCAGCGGTTCCCCATCTCAGCCCAGAAAGCAGGTAGAACAACTTTTGTGGTGTCTTTCAGATGCCTACCGGAGCAATGTAAAAACTACCAGGAGAACTCCTGTCTGGCACCTTCCCCGGTGGAGTTGTGCAGGGGGTGTGTTTGGAACATTTTGCCACCAGCCGACTCCAAAATTCAGCGGTTCCCCATCTCAGCCCAGAAAGCAGGTAGAACAACTTTTGTGGTGTCTTTCAGATGCCTACCAAGGTAGTGTAAAAACTACCAGGAGAACTCCTGTCTGGCACCTTCCGTGGTGGAGTTGTGCATGGGGTGTGTTTGGAACATTTTGTTACCAGCCGAGTCCAAAATTCAGCGGTTCCCCATCTCAGCCCAGAAAGCAGGTAGAACAACTTTTGTGGTGCCTTTCAAATGCCTACCAAGGTAGTGTAAAAACTACCAGGAGAACTCCTGTCTGGCACCTTCCCCGGTGGAGTTGTGCAGGGGGTGTGTTTGGAACATTTTGTCACCGGCCGAGTCCAAAATTCAGCGTTTCCCCATCTCAGCCCAGAAAGCAGGTAGAACAACTTTTGTGGTGTCTTTCAGATGCCTACCGGAGCAATGTAAAAACTACCAGGAGAACTCCTGTCTGGCACCTTCCCCGGTGGAGTTGTGCATGGGGTGTGTTTGGAACATTTTGTCACCAGCCGACTCCAAAATTCAGCGTTTCCCCATCTCAGCCCAGAAAGCAGGTAGAACAACTTTTGTGGTGCCTTTCAGATGCCTACCAAGGTAGTGTAAAAACTACCAGGAGAACTCCTGTCTGGCACCTTCCCCGGTGGAGTTGTGCATGGGGTGTGTTTGGAACATTTTGTCACCGGCCGAGTCCAAAATTCAGCGATTCCCCATCTCAGCCCAGAAAGCAGGTAGAACAACTTTTGTGGTGCCTTTCAAATGCCTACCAAGGTAGTGTAAAAACTACCAGGAGAACTCCTGTCTGGCACCTTCCCCGGTGGAGTTGTGCATGGGGTGTGTTTGGAAAATTTTGTCAACGGCCGACTCCAAAATTCAAGGATTCCCCATCTCAGCCCAGAAAGCAGGTAGAACAACTTTTGTGGTGTCTTTCAGATGCCTACCAAGGTAGTGTAAAAACTACCAGGAGAACTCCTGTCTGGCACCTTCCCCGGTGGAGTTTTGCATGGGGTGTGTTTGGAACATTTTGTCACCGGCCGAGTCCAAAATTCAGCGTTTCCCCATCTCAGCCCAGAAAGCAGGTAGAACAACTTTTGTGGTGCCTTTCAGCTGCCTACCAAGGTCGTGTAAAAACTACCAGGAGAACTCCTGTCTGGCACCTTCCCCGGTGGAGTTGTGCATGGGGTGTGTTTGGAACATTTTGTCACCAGCCGACTCCAAAATTCAGCGTTTCCCCATCTCAGCCCAGAAAGCAGGTAGAACAACTTTTGTGGTGCCTTTCAGATGCCTACCAAGGTAGTGTAAAAACTACCAGGAGAACTCCTGTCTGGCACCTTCCCCGGTGGAGTTGTGCATGGGGTGTGTTTGGAACATTTTGTCACCGGCCGAGTCCAAAATTCAGCGTTTCCCCATCTCAGCCCAGAAAGCAGGTAGAACAACTTTTGTGGTGTCTTTCAGCTGCCTACCAAGGTAGTGTAAAAACTACCAGGAGAACTCCTGTCTGGCACCTTCCCCGGTGGAGTTGTGCATGGGGTGTGTTTGGAACATTTTGTCACCGGCCGAGTCCAAAATTCAGCGTTTCCCCATCTCAGCCCAGAAAGCAGGTAGAACAACTTTTGTGGTGCCTTTCAGCTGCCTACCAAGGTAGTGTAAAAACTACCAGGAGAACTCCTGTCTGGCACCTTCCCCGGTGGAGTTGTGCATGGGGTGTGTTTGGAACATTTTGTCACCAGCCGACTCCAAAATTCAGCGTTTCCCCATCTCAGCCCAGAAAGCAGGTAGAACAACTTTTGTGGTGCCTTTCAGATGCCTACCAAGGTAGTGTAAAAACTACCAGGAGAACTCCTGTCTGGCACCTTCCCCGGTGGAGTTGTGCATGGGGTGTGTTTGGAACATTTTGTCACCAGCCGACTCCAAAATTCAGCGTTTCCCCATCTCAGCCCAGAAAGCAGGTAGAACAACTTTTGTGGTGTCTTTCAGATGCCTACCAAGGTAGTGTAAAAACTACCAGGAGAACTCCTGTCTGGCACCTTCCCCGGTGGAGTTGTGCATGGGGTGTGTTTGGAACATTTTGTCACCGGCCGAGTCCAAAATTCAGCGTTTCCCCATCTCAGCCCAGAAAGCAGGTAGAACAACTTTTGTGGTGCCTTTCAGCTGCCTACCAAGGTAGTGTAAAAACTACCAAGAGAACTCCTGTCTGGCACCTTCCCCGGTGGAGTTGTGCATGGGGTGTGTTTGGAACATTTTGTCACCGGCCGACTCCAAAATTCAGCGGTTCCCCATCTCAGCCCAGAAAGCAGGTAGAAAAACTTTTGTGGTGTCTTTCAGATGCCTACCGGAGCAATGTAAAAACTACCAGGAGAACTCCTGTCTGGCACCTTCCGTGGTGGAGTTGTGCATGGGGTGTGTTTGGAACATTTTGTCACCAGCCGAGTCCAAAATTCAGCGTTTCCCCATCTCAGCCCAGAAAGCAGGTAGAACAACTTTTGTGGTGTCTTTCAGATGCCTACCAAGGTAGTGTAAAAACTACCAGGAGAACTCCTGTCTGGCACCTTCCCCGGTGGAGTTGTGCATGGGGTGTGTTTGGAACATTTTGTCACCGGCCGACTCCAAAATTCAGCGTTTCCCCATCTCAGCCCAGAAAGCAGGTAGAACAACTTTTGTGGTGCCTTTCAGATGCCTACCAAGGTAGTGTAAAAACTACCAGGAGAACTCCTGTCTGGCACCTTCCCCGGTGGAGTTGTGCATGGGGTGTGTTTGGAACATTTTGTCACCAGCCGACTCCAAAATTCAGCGATTCCCCATCTCAGCCCCGAAAGCAGGTAGAACAACTTTTGTGGTGTCTTTCAGATGCCTACCAAGGTAGTGTAAAAACTACCAAGAGAACTCCTGTCTGGCACCTTCCCCGGTGGAGTTGTGCATGGGGTGTGTTTGGAACATTTTGTCACCAGCCGACTCCAAAATTCAGCGTTTCCCCATCTCAGCCCAGAAAGCAGGTAGAACAACTTTTGTGGTGTCTTTCAGATGCCTACCAAGGTAGTGTAAAAACTACCAGGAGAACTCCTGTCTGGCACCTTCCCCGGTGGAGTTGTGCATGGGGTGTGTTTGGAACATTTTGTCACCGGCCGAGTCCAAAATTCAGCGGTTCCCCATCTCAGCCCAGAAAGCAGGTAGAACAACTTTTGTGGTGTCTTTCAGATGCCTACCAAGGTAGTGTAAAAACTACCAGGAGAACTCCTGTCTGGCACCTTCCCCGGTGGAGTTGTGCAGGGGGTGTGTTTGGAACATTTTGTCACCGGCCGACTCCAAAATTCAGCAGTTCCCCATCTCAGCCCAGAAAGCAGGTAGAACAACTTTTGTGGTGCCTTTCAGCTGCCTACCAAGGTAGTGTAAAAACTACCAAGAGAACTCCTGTCTGGCACCTTCCCCGGTGGAGTTGTGCATGGGGTGTGTTTGGAACATTTTGTCACCGGCCGACTCCAAAATTCAGCGGTTCCCCATCTCAGCCCAGAAAGCAGGTAGAACAACTTTTGTGGTGCCTTTCAGCTGCCTACCGGAGCAATGTAAAAACTACCAGGAGAACTCCTGTCTGGCACCTTCCCCGGTGGAGTTGTGCATGGGGTGTGTTTGGAACATTTTGCCACCAGCCGACTCCAAAATTCAGCGGTTCCCCATCTCAGCCCACAAAGCAGGTACAACTTCTTTTCTTGTGCCTTTCAGCTTCCTACCAAGGTAGTGTAAAAACTACAAAGAGAACTGCCTGGCACCTTCCCCGGTGGAGTTGTGCATGGGGTGTGTTTGGAACATTTTGTCACCGGCCGACTCCAAAATTCAGCGGTTCCCCATCTCAGCCCAGAAAGCAGGTAGAACAACTTTTGTGGTGTCTTTCAGATGCCTACCGGAGCAATGTAAAAACTACCAGGAGAACTCCTGTCTGGCACCTTCCCCGGTGGAGTTGTGCATGGGGTGTGTTTGGAACATTTTGTCACCAGCCGAGTCCAAAATTCAGCGTTTCCCCATCTCAGCCCAGAAAGCAGGAAGAACAACTTTTGTGGTGCCTTTCAGATGCCTACCAAGGTAGTGTAAAAACTACCAGGAGAACTCCTGTCTGGCACCTTCCCCGGTGGAGTTGTGCATGGGGTGTGTTTGGAACATTTTGTCACCGGCCGAGTCCAAAATTCAGGGGTTCCCCATCTCAGCCCAGAAAGCAGGTAGAACAACTTTTGTGGTGTCTTTCAGATGCCTACCAAGGTAGTATAAAAACTACTAAGAGAACTCCTGTCTGGCACCTTCCCCGGTGGAGTTGTGCATGGGGTGTGTTTGGAACATTTTGTCACCGGCCGACTCCAAAATTCAGCTATTCCCCATCTCAGCCCAGAAAGCAGGTAGAACAACTTTTGTGGTGCCTTTCAAATGCCTACCAAGGTAGTGTAAAAACTACCAGGAGAACTCCTGTCTGGCACCTTCCCCGGTGGAGTTGTGCATGGGGTGTGTTTGGAACATTTTGTCACCGGCCGAGTCCAAAATTCAGCGATTCCCCATCTCAGCCCCGAAAGCAGGTAGAACAACTTTTGTGGTGTCTTTCAGATGCCTACCAAGGTAGTGTAAAAACTACCAGGAGAACTCCTGTCTGGCACCTTCCCCGGTGGAGTTGTGCATGGGGTGTGTTTGGAACATTTTGTCACCGGCCGACTCCAAAATTCAGCGTTTCCCCATCTCAGCCCAGAAAGCAAATAGAACAACTTTTGTGGTGCCTTTCAGCTGCCTACCAAGGTAGTGTAAAAACTACCAGGAGAACTCCTGTCTGGCACCTTCCCCGGTGGAGTTGTGCATGGGGTGTGTTTGGAACATTTTGTCACCGGCCGAGTCCAAAATTCAGCGTTTCCCCATCTCAGCCCAGAAAGCAGGTAGAACAACTTTTGTGGTGCCTTTCAGCTGCCTACCAAGGTAGTGTAAAAACTACCAAGAGAACTCCTGTCTGGCACCTTCCCCGGTGGAGTTGTGCAGGGGGTGTGTTTGGAACATTTTGTCACCGGCCGACTCCAAAATTCAGCGGTTCCCCATCTCAGCCCAGAAAGCAGGAAGAACAACTTTTGTGGTGCCTTTCAAATGCCTACCAAGGTAGTGTAAAAACTACCAGGAGAACTCCTGTCTGGCACCTTCCGTGGTGGAGTTGTGCATGGGGTGTGTTTGGAACATTTTGTCACCGGCCGAGTTCAAAATTCAGCGATTCCCCATCTCAGCCCAGAAAGCAGGTAGAACAACTTTTGTGGTGTCTTTCAGATGCCTACCAAGGTAGTGTAAAAACTACCAGGAGAACTCCTGTCTGGCACCTTCCCCGGTGGAGTTGTGCATGGGGTGTGTTTGGAACATTTTGTCAACGGCCGACTCCAAAATTCAGCGTTTCCCCATCTCAGCCCAGAAAGCAGGTAGAACAACTTTTGTGGTGCCTTTCAGGTGCCTACCAAGGTCGTGTAAAAACTACCAGGAGAACTCCTGTCTGGCACCTTCCCCGGTGGAGTTTTGCATGGGGTGTGTTTGGAACATTTTGTCACCGGCCGAGTCCAAAATTCAGCGTTTCCCCATCTCAGCCCAGAAAGCAGGTAGAACAACTTTTGTGGTGCCTTTCAGCTGCCTACCAAGGTAGTGTAAAAACTACCAGGAGAACTCCTGTCTGGCACCTTCCCCGGTGGAGTTGTGCATGGGGTGTGTTTGGAACATTTTGTCACCAGCCGACTCCAAAATTCAGCGTTTCCCCATCTCAGCCCAGAAAGCAGGTAGAACAACTTTTGTGGTGCCTTTCAGCTGCCTACCAAGGTAGTGTAAAAACTACCAGGAGAACTCCTGTCTGGCACCTTCCCCGGTGGAGTTGTGCATGGGGTGTGTTTGGAACATTTTGTCACCAGCCGACTCCAAAATTCAGCGTTTCCCCATCTCAGCCCAGAAAGCAGGTAGAACAACTTTTGTGGTGTCTTTCAGATGCCTACCAAGGTAGTGTAAAAACTACCAGGAGAACTCCTGTCTGGCACCTTCCCCGGTGGAGTTGTGCAGGGGGTGTGTTTGGAACATTTTGTCACCGGCCGAGTCCAAAATTCAGCGGTTCCCCATCTCAGCCCAGAAAGCAGGTAGAACAACTTTTGTGGTGCCTTTCAGCTGCCTACCAAGGTAGTGTAAAAACTACCAGGAGAACTCCTGTCTGGCACCTTCCCCGGTGGAGTTGTGCAGGGGGTGTGTTTGGAACATTTTGTCACCAGCCGACTCCAAAATTCAGCGTTTCCCCATCTCAGCCCAGAAAGCAGGTAGAACAACTTTTGTGGTGCCTTTCAAATGCCCACCAAGGTAGTGTAAAAACTATCAGGAGAACTCCTGTCTGGCACCTTCCGTGGTGGAGTTGTGCATGGGGTGTGTTTGGAACATTTTGTCACCAGCCGAGTCCAAAATTCAGCGGTTCCCCATCTCAGCCCAGAAAGCAGGTAGAACAACTTTTGTGGTGCCTTTCAAATGCCTACCAAGGTAGTGTAAAAACTACCAAGAGAACTCCTGTCTGGCACCTTCCCCGGTGGAGTTTTGCATGGGGTGTGTTTGGAACATTTTGTCACCGGCCGAGTCCAAAATTCAGCGGTTCCCCATCTCAGACCAGAAAGCAGGAAGAACAACTTTTGTGGTGCCTTTCAAATGCCTACCAAGGTAGTGTAAAAACTACCAGGAGAACTCCTGTCTGGCACCTTCCCCGGTGGAGTTGTGCATGGGGTGTGTTTGGAACATTTTGTCACCAGCCGACTCCAAAATTCAGCGTTTCCCCATCTCAGCCCAGAAAGCAGGTAGAACAACTTTTGTGGTGCCTTTCAAATGCCCACCAAGGTAGTGTAAAAACTACCAGGAGAACTCCTGTCTGGCACCTTCCCCGGTGGAGTTGTGCATGGGGTGTGTTTGGAACATTTTGTCACCAGCCGAGTCCAAAATTCAGCGTTTCCCCATCTCAGCCCAGAAAGCAGGTAGAACAACTTTTGTGGTGCCTTTCAGCTGCCTACCAAGGTAGTGTAAAAACTACCAGGAGAACTCCTGTCTGGCACCTTCCCCGGTGGAGTTGTGCATGGGGTGTGTTTGGAACATTTTGTCACCGGCCGAGTCCAAAATTCAGCGGTTCCCCATCTCAGCCCAGAAAGCAGGTAGAACAACTTTTGTGGTGCCTTTCAGCTGCCTACCAAGGTAGTGTAAAAACTACCAAGAGAACTCCTGTCTGGCACCTTCCCCGGTGGAGTTGTGCATGGGGTGTGTTTGGAACATTTTGTCACCGGCCGACTCCAAAATTCAGCGGTTCCCCATCTCAGACCAGAAAGCAGGAAGAACAACTTTTGTGGTGCCTTTCAAATGCCTACCAAGGTAGTGTAAAAACTACCAGGAGAACTCCTGTCTGGCACCTTCCCCGGTGGAGTTGTGCAGGGGGTGTGTTTGGAACATTTTGTCACCAGCCGACTCCAAAATTCAGCGTTTCCCCATCTCAGCCCAGAAAGCAGGTAGAACAACTTTTGTGGTGCCTTTCAAATGCCCACCAAGGTAGTGTAAAAACTATCAGGAGAACTCCTGTCTGGCACCTTCCGTGGTGGAGTTGTGCATGGGGTGTGTTTGGAACATTTTGTCACCAGCCGAGTCCAAAATTCAGCGTTTCCCCATCTCAGCCCAGAAAGCAGGTAGAACAACTTTTGTGGTGCCTTTCAGCTGCCTACCAAGGTAGTGTAAAAACTACCAAGAGAACTCCTGTCTGGCACCTTCCCCGGTGGAGTTGTGCATGGGGTGTGTTTGGAACATTTTGTCACCAGCCGACTCCAAAATTCAGCGGTTCCCCATCTCAGCCCAGAAAGCAGGTAGAACAACTTTTGTGGTGTCTTTCAGATGCCTACCGGAGCAATGTAAAAACTACCAGGAGAACTCCTGTCTGGCACCTTCCCCGGTGGAGTTGTGCAGGGGGTGTGTTTGGAACATTTTGCCACCAGCCGACTCCAAAATTCAGCGGTTCCCCATCTCAGCCCAGAAAGCAGGTAGAACAACTTTTGTGGTGCCTTTCAGCTGCCTACCAAGGTAGTGTAAAAACTACCAGGAGAACTCCTGTCTGGCACCTTCCCCGGTGGAGTTGTGCATGGGGTGTGTTTGGAACATTTTGTTACCAGCCGAGTCCAAAATTCAGCGGTTCCCCATCTCAGCCCAGAAAGCAGGTAGAACAACTTTTGTGGTGCCTTTCAAATGCCTACCAAGGTAGTGTAAAAACTACCAAGAGAACTCCTGTCTGGCACCTTCCCCGGTGGAGTTGTGCATGGGGTGTGTTTGGAACATTTTGTCACCGGCCGACTCCAAAATTCAGCGATTCCCCATCTCAGCCCAGAAAGCAGGTAGAACAACTTTTGTGGTGTCTTTCAGATGCCTACCGGAGCAATGTAAAAACTACCAGGAGAACTCCTGTCTGGCACCTTCCGTGGTGGAGTTGTGCAGGGGGTGTGTTTGGAACATTTTGTCACCGGCCGAGTTCAAAATTCAGCGATTCCCCATCTCAGCCCAGAAAGCAGGTAGAACAACTTTTGTGGTGCCTTTCAAATGCCTACCAAGGTAGTGTAAAAACTACCAGGAGAACTCCTGTCTGGCACCTTCCCCGGTGGAGTTGTGCATGGGGTGTGTTTGGAACATTTTGTCAACGGCCGACTCCAAAATTCAGCGATTCCCCATCTCAGCCCAGAAAGCAGGTAGAACAACTTTTGTGGTGTCTTTCAGATGCCTACCAAGGTAGTGTAAAAACTACCAGGAGAACTCCTGTCTGGCACCTTCCCCGGTGGAGTTTTGCATGGGGTGTGTTTGGAACATTTTGTCACCGGCCGAGTCCAAAATTCAGCGTTTCCCCATCTCAGCCCAGAAAGCAGGTAGAACAACTTTTGTGGTGCCTTTCAGCTGCCTACCGGAGCAATGTAGAAACTACCAGGAGAACTCCTGTCTGGCACCTTCCCCGGTGGAGTTGTGCATGGGGTGTGTTTGGAACATTTTGTCACCAGCCGACTCCAAAATTCAGCGGTTCCCCATCTCAGCCCAGAAAGCAGGTAGAACAACTTTTGTGGTGCCTTTCAGATGCCTACCAAGGTAGTGTAAAAACTACCAGGAGAACTCCTGTCTGGCACCTTCCCCGGTGGAGTTGTGCATGGGGTGTGTTTGGAACATTTTGTCACCAGCCGACTCCAAAATTCAGCGTTTCCCCATCTCAGCCCAGAAAGCAGGTAGAACAACTTTTGTGGTGTCTTTCAGATGCCTACCAAGGTAGTGTAAAAACTACCAGGAGAACTCCTGTCTGGCACCTTCCCCGGTGGAGTTGTGCATGGGGTGTGTTTGGAACATTTTGTCACCGGCCGAGTCCAAAATTCAGCGTTTCCCCATCTCAGCCCAGAAAGCAGGTAGAACAACTTTTGTGGTGTCTTTCAGATGCCTACCAAGGTAGTGTAAAAACTACCAAGAGAACTCCTGTCTGGCACCTTCCCCGGTGGAGTTGTGCATGGGGTGTGTTTGGAACATTTTGTCACCGGCCGACTCCAAAATTCAGCGGTTCCCCATCTCAGCCCAGAAAGCAGGTAGAACAACTTTTGTGGTGCCTTTCAGCTGCCTACCGGAGCAATGTAAAAACTACCAGGAGAACTCCTGTCTGGCACCTTCCCCGGTGGAGTTGTGCATGGGGTGTGTTTGGAACATTTTGCCACCAGCCGACTCCAAAATTCAGCGGTTCCCCATCTCAGCCCACAAAGCAGGTACAACTTCTTTTCTTGTGCCTTTCAGCTTCCTACCAAGGTAGTGTAAAAACTACCAGGAGAACTCCTGTCTGGCACCTTCCCCGGTGGAGTTGTGCATGGGGTGTGTTTGGAACATTTTGTCACCGGCCGACTCCAAAATTCAGCGGTTCCCCATCTCAGCCCAGAAAGCAGGTAGAACAACTTTTGTGGTGTCTTTCAGATGCCTACCGGAGCAATGTAAAAACTACCAGGAGAACTCCTGTCTGGCACCTTCCCCGGTGGAGTTGTGGATGGGGTGTGTTTGGAACATTTTGTCACCAGCCGAGTCCAAAATTCAGCGTTTCCCCATCTCAGCCCAGAAAGCAGGAAGAACAACTTTTGTGGTGCCTTTCAGATGCCTACCAAGGTAGTGTAAAAACTACTAAGAGAACTCCTGTCTGGCACCTTCCCCGGTGGAGTTGTGCATGGGGTGTGTTTGGAACATTTTGTCACCGGCCGACTCCAAAATTCAGCTATTCCCCATCTCAGCCCAGAAAGCAGGTAGAACAACTTTTGTGGTGCCTTTCAAATGCCTACCAAGGTAGTGTAAAAACTACCAAGAGAACTCCTGTCTGGCACCTTCCCCGGTGGAGTTGTGCATGGGGTGTGTTTGGAACATTTTGTCACCGGCCGAGTCCAAAATTCAGCGATTCCCCATCTCAGCCCCGAAAGCAGGTAGAACAACTTTTGTGGTGTCTTTCAGATGCCTACCAAGGTAGTGTAAAAACTACCAGGAGAACTCCTGTCTGGCACCTTCCCCGGTGGAGTTGTGCATGGGGTGTGTTTGGAACATTTTGTCACCGGCCGAGTCCAAAATTCAGCGATTCCCCATCTCAGCCCCGAAAGCAGGTAGAACAACTTTTTTGGTGTCTTTCAGATGCCTACCAAGGTAGTGTAAAAACTACCAGGAGAACTCCTGTCTGGCACCTTCCCCGGTGGAGTTGTGCATGGGGTGTGTTTGGAACATTTTGTCACCAGCCGACTCCAAAATTCAGCGGTTCCCCATCTCAGCCCAGAAAGCAGGTAGAACAACTTTTGTGGTGCCTTTCAGCTGCCTACCAAGGTAGTGTAAAAACTACCAGGAGAACTCCTGTCTGGCACCTTCCCCGGTGGAGTTGTGCATGGGGTGTGTTTGGAACATTTTGTCACCGGCCGACTCCAAAATTCAGCGTTTCCCCATCTCAGCCCAGAAAGCAGGTAGAACAACTTTTGTGGTGCCTTTCAGCTGCCTACCAAGGTAGTGTAAAAACTACCAAGAGAACTCCTGTCTGGCACCTTCCCCGGTGGAGTTGTGCATGGGGTGTGTTTGGAACATTTTGTCACCGGCCGACTCCAAAATTCAGCGGTTCCCCATCTCAGCCCAGAAAGCAGGAAGAACAACTTTTGTGGTGCCTTTCAAATGCCTACCAAGGTAGTGTAAAAACTACCAGGAGAACTCCTGTCTGGCACCTTCCCCGGTGGAGTTGTGCATGGGGTGTGTTTGGAACATTTTTTCACCGGCCGAGTTCAAAATTCAGCGTTTCCCCATCTCAGCCCAGAAAGCAGGTAGAACAACTTTTGTGGTGTCTTTCAGATGCCTACCAAGGTAGTGTAAAAACTACCAGGAGAACTCCTGTCTGGCACCTTCCCCGGTGGAGTTGTGCATGGGGTGTCTTTGGAACATTTTGTCAACGGCCGACTCCAAAATTCAGCGATTCCCCATCTCAGCCCAGAAAGCAGGTAGAACAACTTTTGTGGTGCCTTTCAGGTGCCTACCAAGGTCGTGTAAAAACTACCAGGAGAACTCCTGTCTGGCACCTTCCCCGGTGGAGTTTTGCATGGGGTGTGTTTGGAACATTTTGTCACCGGCCGAGTCCAAAATTCAGCGTTTCCCCATCTCAGCCCAGAAAGCAGGTAGAACAACTTTTGTGGTGCCTTTCAGCTGCCTACCAAGGTAGTGTAAAAACTACCAGGAGAACTCCTGTCTGGCACCTTCCCCGGTGGAGTTGTGCATGGGGTGTGTTTGGAACATTTTGTCACCAGCCGACTCCAAAATTCAGCGTTTCCCCATCTCAGCCCAGAAAGCAGGTAGAACAACTTTTGTGGTGCCTTTCAGATGCCTACCAAGGTAGTGTAAAAACTACCAGGAGAACTCCTGTCTGGCACCTTCCCCGGTGGAGTTGTGCAGGGGGTGTGTTTGGAACATTTTGTCACCGGCCGAGTCCAAAATTCAGCGTTTCCCCATCTCAGCCCAGAAAGCAGGTAGAACAACTTTTGTGGTGCCTTTCAGCTGCCTACCAAGGTAGTGTAAAAACTACCAAGAGAACTCCTGTCTGGCACCTTCCCCGGTGGAGTTGTGCATGGGGTGTGTTTGGAACATTTTGTCACCGGCCGACTCCAAAATTCAGCGGTTCCCCATCTCAGCCCAGAAAGCAGGTAGAAAAACTTTTGTGGTGCCTTTCAGCTGCCTACCGGAGCAATGTAAAAACTACCAGGAGAACTCCTGTCTGGCACCTTCCCCGGTGGAGTTGTGCATGGGGTGTGTTTGGAACATTTTGCCACCAGCCGACTCCAAAATTCAGCGGTTCCCCATCTCAGCCCACAAAGCAGGTACAACTTCTTTTCTTGTGCCTTTCAGCTTCCTACCAAGGTAGTGTAAAAACTACCAACAGAATTCGTTCCTGGCACCTTCCCCGGTGGAGTTGTGCATGGGGTGTGTTTGGAACATTTTGTCAACGGCCGACTCCAAAATTCAGCGATTCCCCATCTCAGCCCAGAAAGCAGGTAGAACAACTTTTGTGGTGCCTTTCAAATGCCTACCAAGGTAGTGTAAAAACTACTAAGAGAACTCCTGTCTGGCACCTTCCCCGGTGGAGTTGTGCATGGGGTGTGTTTGGAACATTTTGTCACCAGCCGAGTCCAAAATTCAGCGTTTCCCCATCTCAGCCCAGAAAGCAGGTAGAACAACTTTTGTGGTGCCTTTCAAATGCCTACCAAGGTAGTGTAAAAACTACCAAGAGAACTCCTGTCTGGCACCTTCCCCGGTGGAGTTGTGCATGGGGTGTGTTTGGAACATTTTGTCACCGGCCGAGTCCAAAATTCAGCGATTCCCCATCTCAGCCCCGAAAGCAGGTAGAACAACTTTTGTGGTGTCTTTCAGATGCCTACCAAGGTAGTGTAAAAACTACCAGGAGAACTCCTGTCTGGCACCTTCCCCGGTGGAGTTGTGCATGGGGTGTGTTTGGAACATTTTGTCACCGGCCGACTCCAAAATTCAGCGGTTCCCCATCTCAGCCCAGAAAGCAGGTAGAAAAACTTTTGTGGTGCCTTTCAGCTGCCTACCGGAGCAATGTAAAAACTACCAGGAGAACTCCTGTCTGGCACCTTCCCCGGTGGAGTTGTGCATGGGGTGTGTTTGGAACATTTTGTCACCAGCCGACTCCAAAATTCAGCGTTTCCCCATCTCAGCCCAGAAAGCAGGTAGAACAACTTTTGTGGTGTCTTTCAGATGCCTACCAAGGTAGTGTAAAAACTACCAGGAGAACTCCTGTCTGGCACCTTCCCCGGTGGAGTTGTGCATGGGGTGTGTTTGGAACATTTTGTCACCGGCCGAGTCCAAAATTCAGCGGTTCCCCATCTCAGCCCAGAAAGCAGGTAGAACAACTTTTGTGGTGTCTTTCAGATGCCTACCAAGGTAGTGTAAAAACTACCAGGAGAACTCCTGTCTGGCACCTTCCCCGGTGGAGTTGTGCATGGGGTGTGTTTGGAACATTTTGCCACCAGCCGACTCCAAAATTCAGCGGTTCCCCATCTCAGCCCACAAAGCAGGTACAACTTCTTTTCTTGTGCCTTTCAGCTTCCTAGCAAGGTAGTGTAAAAACTACAAAGAGAACTCCTGCCTGGCACCTTCCCCGGTGGAGTTGTGCATGGGGTGTGTTTGGAACATTTTGTCACCGGCCGACTCCAAAATTCAGCGGTTCCCCATCTCAGCCCAGAAAGCAGGTAGAACAACTTTTGTCGTGTCTTTCAGATGCCTACCGGAGCAATGTAAAAACTACCAGGAGAACTCCTGTCTGGCACCTTCCCCGGTGGAGTTGTGCATGGGGTGTGTTTGGAACATTTTGTCACCAGCCGACTCCAAAATTCAGCGTTTCCCCATCTCAGCCCAGAAAGCAGGAAGAACAACTTTTGTGGTGCCTTTCAGATGCCTACCAAGGTAGTGTAAAAACTACCAGGAGAACTCCTGTCTGGCACCTTCCCCGGTGGAGTTGTGCATGGGGTGTGTTTGGAACATTTTGTCACCAGCCGAGTCCAAAATTCAGCTGTTCCCCATCTCAGCCCAGAAAGCAGGTAGAACAACTTTTGTGGTGTCTTTCAGATGCCTACCAAGGTAGTGTAAAAACTACCAGGAGAACTCCTGTCTGGCACCTTCCCCGGTGGAGTTGTGCATGGGGTGTGTTTGGAACATTTTGTCACCGGCCGACTCCAAAATTCAGCTATTCCCCATCTCAGCCCAGAAAGCAGGTAGAACAACTTTTGTGGTGCCTTTCAAATGCCTACCAAGGTAGTGTAAAAACTACCAAGAGAACTCCTGTCTGGCACCTTCCGTGGTGGAGTTGTGCATGGGGTGTGTTTGGAACATTTTGTCACCGGCCGACTCCAAAATTCAGCGATTCCCCATCTCAGCCCCGAAAGCAGGTAGAACAACTTTTGTGGTGTCTTTCAGATGCCTACCAAGGTAGTGTAAAAACTACCAGGAGAACTCCTGTCTGGCACCTTCCACGGTGGAGTTGTGCATGGGGTGTGTTTGGAACATTTTGTCACCGGCCGAGTCCAAAATTCAGCGATTCCCCATCTCAGCCCAGAAAGCAGGTAGAACAACTTTTGTGGTGCCTTTCAGGTGCCTACCAAGGTCGTGTAAAAACTACCAGGAGAACTCCTGTCTGGCACCTTCCCCGGTGGAGTTGTGCATGGGGTGTGTTTGGAACATTTTGTCACCGGCCGAGTCCAAAATTCAGCGTTTCCCCATCTCAGCCCAGAAAGCAGGTAGAACAACTTTTGTGGTGCCTTTCAGATGCCTACCAAGGTAGTGTAAAAACTACCAGGAGAACTCCTGTCTGGCACCTTCCCCGGTGGAGTTGTGCATGGGGTGTGTTTGGAACATTTTGTCACCAGCCGACTCCAAAATTCAGCGTTTCCCCATCTCAGCCCAGAAAGCAGGTAGAACAACTTTTGTGGTGTCTTTCAGATGCCTACCAAGGTAGTGTAAAAACTACCAGGAGAACTCCTGTCTGGCACCTTCCCCGGTGGAGTTGTGCAGGGGGTGTGTTTGGAACATTTTGTCACCGGCCGAGTCCAAAATTCAGCGTTTCCCCATCTCAGCCCACAAAGCAGGTAGAACAACTTTTGTGGTGCCTTTCAGCTGCCTACCAAGGTAGTGTAAAAACTACCAAGAGAACTCCTGTCTGGCACCTTCCCCGGTGGAGTTGTGCATGGGGTGTGTTTGGAACATTTTGTCACCGGCCGACTCCAAAATTCAGCGGTTCCCCATCTCAGCCCAGAAAGCAGGTAGAAAAACTTTTGTGGTGCCTTTCAGCTGCCTACCGGAGCAATGTAAAAACTACCAGGAGAACTCCTGTCTGGCACCTTCCCCGGTGGAGTTGTGCATGGGGTGTGTTTGGAACATTTTGCCACCAGCCGACTCCAAAATTCAGCGGTTCCCCATCTCAGCCCACAAAGCAGGTACAACTTCTTTTCTTGTGCCTTTCAGCTTCCTAGCAAGGTAGTGTAAAAACTACCAACAGAATTCGTTCCTGGCACCTTCCCCGGTGGAGTTGTGCATGGGGTGTGTTTGGAACATTTTGTCACCGGCCGAGTCCAAAATTCAGCGATTCCCCATCTCAGCCCAGAAAGCAGGTAGAACAACTTTTGTGGTGCCTTTCAAATGCCTACCAAGGTAGTGTAAAAACTACCAGGAGAACTCCTGTCTGGCACCTTCCCCAGTGGAGTTGTGCATGGGGTGTGTTTGGAACATTTTGTCACCGGCCGAGTCCAAAATTCAGCGATTCCCCATCTCAGCCCCGAAAGCAGGTAGAACAACTTTTGTGGTGCCTTTCAAATGCCTACCAAGGTAGTGTAAAAACTACTAAGAGAACTCCTGTCTGGCACCTTCCCCGGTGGAGTTGTGCATGGGGTGTGTTTGGAACATTTTGTCACCAGCCGAGTCCAAAATTCAGCGTTTCCCCATCTCAGCCCAGAAAGCAGGTAGAACAACTTTTGTGGTGCCTTTCAAATGCCTACCAAGGTAGTGTAAAAACTACCAAGAGAACTCCTGTCTGGCACCTTCCCCGGTGGAGTTGTGCATGGGGTGTGTTTGGAACATTTTGTCACCGGCCGAGTCCAAAATTCAGCGATTCCCCATCTCAGCCCCGAAAGCAGGTAGAACAACTTTTGTGGTGTCTTTCAGATGCCTACCAAGGTAGTGTAAAAACTACCAGGAGAACTCCTGTCTGGCACCTTCCCCGGTGGAGTTGTGCATGGGGTGTGTTTGGAACATTTTGTCACCGGCCGACTCCAAAATTCAGCGGTTCCCCATCTCAGCCCAGAAAGCAGGTAGAAAAACTTTTGTGGTGCCTTTCAGCTGCCTACCGGAGCAATGTAAAAACTACCAGGAGAACTCCTGTCTGGCACCTTCCCCGGTGGAGTTGTGCATGGGGTGTGTTTGGAACATTTTGTCACCAGCCGACTCCAAAATTCAGCGTTTCCCCATCTCAGCCCAGAAAGCAGGTAGAACAACTTTTGTGGTGTCTTTCAGATGCCTACCAAGGTAGTGTAAAAACTACCAGGAGAACTCCTGTCTGGCACCTTCCCCGGTGGAGTTGTGCATGGGGTGTGTTTGGAACATTTTGTCACCGGCCGAGTCCAAAATTCAGCGGTTCCCCATCTCAGCCCAGAAAGCAGGTAGAACAACTTTTGTGGTGTCTTTCAGATGCCTACCAAGGTAGTGTAAAAACTACCAGGAGAACTCCTGTCTGGCACCTTCCCCGGTGGAGTTGTGCATGGGGTGTGTTTGGAACATTTTGTCACCAGCCGAGTCCAAAATTCAGCGTTTCCCCATCTCAGCCCAGAAAGCAGGTAGAACAACTTTTGTGGTGTCTTTCAGCTGCCTACCAAGGTAGTGTAAAAACTACCAAGAGAACTCCTGTCTGGCACCTTCCCCGGTGGAGTTGTGCATGGGGTGTGTTTGGAACATTTTGTCACCGGCCGACTCCAAAATTCAGCGGTTCCCCATCTCAGCCCAGAAAGCAGGTAGAAAAACTTTTGTGGTGCCTTTCAGCTGCCTACCGGAGCAATGTAAAAACTACCAGGAGAACTCCTGTCTGGCACCTTCCCCGGTGGAGTTGTGCATGGGGTGTGTTTGGAACATTTTGCCACCAGCCGACTCCAAAATTCAGCGGTTCCCCATCTCAGCCCACAAAGCAGGTACAACTTCTTTTCTTGTGCCTTTCAGCTTCCTAGCAAGGTAGTGTAAAAACTACAAAGAGAACTCCTGCCTGGCACCTTCCCCGGTGGAGTTGTGCATGGGGTGTGTTTGGAACATTTTGTCACCGGCCGACTCCAAAATTCAGCGGTTCCCCATCTCAGCCCAGAAAGCAGGTAGAACAACTTTTGTGGTGTCTTTCAGATGCCTACCGGAGCAATGTAAAAACTACCAGGAGAACTCCTGTCTGGCACCTTCCCCGGTGGAGTTGTGCATGGGGTGTGTTTGGAACATTTTGTCACCAGCCGACTCCAAAATTCAGCGTTTCCCCATCTCAGCCCAGAAAGCAGGAAGAACAACTTTTGTGGTGCCTTTCAGATGCCTACCAAGGTAGTGTAAAAACTACCAGGAGAACTCCTGTCTGGCACCTTCCCCGGTGGAGTTGTGCATGGGGTGTGTTTGGAACATTTTGTCACCAGCCGAGTCCAAAATTCAGCTGTTCCCCATCTCAGCCCAGAAAGCAGGTAGAACAACTTTTATGGTGTCTTTCAGATGCCTACCAAGGTAGTGTAAAAACTACCAGGAGAACTCCTGTCTGGCACCTTCCCCGGTGGAGTTGTGCATGGGGTGTGTTTGGAACATTTTGTCACCGGCCGACTCCAAAATTCAGCTATTCCCCATCTCAGCCCAGAAAGCAGGTAGAACAACTTTTGTGGTGCCTTTCAAATGCCTACCAAGGTAGTGTAAAAACTACCAAGAGAACTCCTGTCTGGCACCTTCCGTGGTGGAGTTGTGCATGGGGTGTGTTTGGAACATTTTGTCACCGGCCGACTCCAAAATTCAGCGATTCCCCATCTCAGCCCCGAAAGCAGGTAGAACAACTTTTGTGGTGTCTTTCAGATGCCTACCAAGGTAGTGTAAAAACTACCAGGAGAACTCCTGTCTGGCACCTTCCCCGGTGGAGTTGTGCATGGGGTGTGTTTGGAACATTTTGTCACCGGCCGAGTCCAAAATTCAGCGATTCCCCATCTCAGCCCAGAAAGCAGGTAGAACAACTTTTGTGGTGCCTTTCAGGTGCCTACCAAGGTCGTGTAAAAACTACCAGGAGAACTCCTGTCTGGCACCTTCCCCGGTGGAGTTGTGCATGGGGTGTGTTTGGAACATTTTGTCACCGGCCGAGTCCAAAATTCAGCGTTTCCCCATCTCAGCCCAGAAAGCAGGTAGAACAACTTTTGTGGTGCCTTTCAGATGCCTACCAAGGTAGTGTAAAAACTACCAGGAGAACTCCTGTCTGGCACCTTCCCCGGTGGAGTTGTGCATGGGGTGTGTTTGGAACATTTTGTCACCAGCCGACTCCAAAATTCAGCGTTTCCCCATCTCAGCCCAGAAAGCAGGTAGAACAACTTTTGTGGTGTCTTTCAGATGCCTACCAAGGTAGTGTAAAAACTACCAGGAGAACTCCTGTCTGGCACCTTCCCCGGTGGAGTTGTGCATGGGGTGTGTTTGGAACATTTTGTCACCAGCCGAGTCCAAAATTCAGCGTTTCCCCATCTCAGCCCAGAAAGCAGGTAGAACAACTTTTGTGGTGCCTTTCAAATGCCTACCAAGGTAGTGTAAAAACTACCAAGAGAACTCCTGTCTGGCACCTTCCCCGGTGGAGTTGTGCATGGGGTGTGTTTGGAACATTTTGTCACCGGCCGAGTCCAAAATTCAGCGATTCCCCATCTCAGCCCGAAAGCAGGTAGAACAACTTTTGTGGTGTCTTTCAGATGCCTACCAAGGTAGTGTAAAAACTACCAGGAGAACTCCTGTCTGGCACCTTCCCCGGTGGAGTTGTGCATGGGGTGTGTTTGGAACATTTTGTCACCGGCCGACTCCAAAATTCAGCGGTTCCCCATCTCAGCCCAGAAAGCAGGTAGAAAAACTTTTGTGGTGCCTTTCAGCTGCCTACCGGAGCAATGTAAAAAACTACCAGGAGAACTCCTGTCTGGCACCTTCCCCGGTGGAGTTGTGCATGGGGTGTGTTTGGAACATTTTGTCACCAGCCGACTCCAAAATTCAGCGTTTCCCCATCTCAGCCCAGAAAGCAGGTAGAACAACTTTTGTGGTGTCTTTCAGATGCCTACCAAGGTAGTGTAAAAACTACCAGGAGAACTCCTGTCTGGCACCTTCCCCGGTGGAGTTGTGCATGGGGTGTGTTTGGAACATTTTGTCACCGGCCGAGTCCAAAATTCAGCGGTTCCCCATCTCAGCCCAGAAAGCAGGTAGAACAACTTTTGTGGTGTCTTTCAGATGCCTACCAAGGTAGTGTAAAAACTACCAGGAGAACTCCTGTCTGGCACCTTCCCCGGTGGAGTTGTGCATGGGGTGTGTTTGGAACATTTTGTCACCAGCCGAGTCCAAAATTCAGCGTTTCCCCATCTCAGCCCAGAAAGCAGGTAGAACAACTTTTGTGGTGTCTTTCAGCTGCCTACCAAGGTAGTGTAAAAACTACCAAGAGAACTCCTGTCTGGCACCTTCCCCGGTGGAGTTGTGCATGGGGTGTGTTTGGAACATTTTGTCACCGGCCGACTCCAAAATTCAGCGGTTCCCCATCTCAGCCCAGAAAGCAGGTAGAAAAACTTTTGTGGTGCCTTTCAGCTGCCTACCGGAGCAATGTAAAAACTACCAGGAGAACTCCTGTCTGGCACCTTCCCCGGTGGAGTTGTGCATGGGGTGTGTTTGGAACATTTTGCCACCAGCCGACTCCAAAATTCAGCGGTTCCCCATCTCAGCCCACAAAGCAGGTACAACTTCTTTTCTTGTGCCTTTCAGCTTCCTAGCAAGGTAGTGTAAAAACTACAAAGAGAACTCCTGCCTGGCACCTTCCCCGGTGGAGTTGTGCATGGGGTGTGTTTGGAACATTTTGTCACCGGCCGACTCCAAAATTCAGCGGTTCCCCATCTCAGCCCAGAAAGCAGGTAGAACAACTTTTGTGGTGTCTTTCAGATGCCTACCGGAGCAATGTAAAAACTACCAGGAGAACTCCTGTCTGGCACCTTCCCCGGTGGAGTTGTGCATGGGGTGTGTTTGGAACATTTTGTCACCAGCCGACTCCAAAATTCAGCGTTTCCCCATCTCAGCCCAGAAAGCAGGAAGAACAACTTTTGTGGTGCCTTTCAGATGCCTACCAAGGTAGTGTAAAAACTACCAGGAGAACTCCTGTCTGGCACCTTCCCCGGTGGAGTTGTGCATGGGGTGTGTTTGGAACATTTTGTCACCAGCCGAGTCCAAAATTCAGCTGTTCCCCATCTCAGCCCAGAAAGCAGGTAGAACAACTTTTGTGGTGTCTTTCAGATGCCTACCAAGGTAGTGTAAAAACTACCAGGAGAACTCCTGTCTGGCACCTTCCCCGGTGGAGTTGTGCATGGGGTGTGTTTGGAACATTTTGTCACCGGCCGACTCCAAAATTCAGCTATTCCCCATCTCAGCCCAGAAAGCAGGTAGAACAACTTTTGTGGTGCCTTTCAAATGCCTACCAAGGTAGTGTAAAAACTACCAAGAGAACTCCTGTCTGGCACCTTCTGTGGTGGAGTTGTGCATGGGGTGTGTTTGGAACATTTTGTCACCGGCCGACTCCAAAATTCAGCGATTCCCCATCTCAGCCCCGAAAGCAGGTAGAACAACTTTTGTGGTGTCTTTCAGATGCCTACCAAGGTAGTGTAAAAACTACCAGGAGAACTCCTGTCTGGCACCTTCCCCGGTGGAGTTGTGCATGGGGTGTGTTTGGAACATTTTGTCACCGGCCGACTCCAAAATTCAGCGATTCCCCATCTCAGCCCAGAAAGCAGGTAGAACAACTTTTGTGGTGCCTTTCAGGTGCCTACCAAGGTCGTGTAAAAACTACCAGGAGAACTCCTGTCTGGCACCTTCCCCGGTGGAGTTGTGCATGGGGTGTGTTTGGAACATTTTGTCACCGGCCGAGTCCAAAATTCAGCGTTTCCCCATCTCAGCCCAGAAAGCAGGTAGAACAACTTTTGTGGTGCCTTTCAGATGCCTACCAAGGTAGTGTAAAAACTACCAGGAGAACTCCTGTCTGGCACCTTCCCCGGTGGAGTTGTGCATGGGGTGTGTTTGGAACATTTTGTCACCAGCCGACTCCAAAATTCAGCGTTTCCCCATCTCAGCCCAGAAAGCAGGTAGAACAACTTTTGTGGTGTCTTTCAGATGCCTACCAAGGTAGTGTAAAAACTACCAGGAGAACTCCTGTCTGGCACCTTCCCCGGTGGAGTTGTGCAGGGGGTGTGTTTGGAACATTTTGTCACCGGCCGAGTCCAAAATTCAGCGTTTCCCCATCTCAGCCCACAAAGCAGGTAGAACAACTTTTGTGGTGCCTTTCAGCTGCCTACCAAGGTAGTGTAAAAACTACCAAGAGAACTCCTGTCTGGCACCTTCCCCGGTGGAGTTGTGCATGGGGTGTGTTTGGAACATTTTGTCACCGGCCGACTCCAAAATTCAGCGGTTCCCCATCTCAGCCCAGAAAGCAGGTAGAAAAACTTTTGTGGTGCCTTTCAGCTGCCTACCGGAGCAATGTAAAAACTACCAGGAGAACTCCTGTCTGGCACCTTCCCCGGTGGAGTTGTGCATGGGGTGTGTTTGGAACATTTTGCCACCAGCCGACTCCAAAATTCAGCGGTTCCCCATCTCAGCCCACAAAGCAGGTACAACTTCTTTTCTTGTGCCTTTCAGCTTCCTAGCAAGGTAGTGTAAAAACTACCAACAGAATTCGTTCCTGGCACCTTCCCCGGTGGAGTTGTGCATGGGGTGTGTTTGGAACATTTTGTCACCGGCCGAGTCCAAAATTCAGCGATTCCCCATCTCAGCCCAGAAAGCAGGTAGAACAACTTTTGTGGTGCCTTTCAAATGCCTACCAAGGTAGTGTAAAAACTACCAGGAGAACTCCTGTCTGGCACCTTCCCCAGTGGAGTTGTGCATGGGGTGTGTTTGGAACATTTTGTCACCGGCCGAGTCCAAAATTCAGCGATTCCCCATCTCAGCCCCGAAAGCAGGTAGAACAACTTTTGTGGTGCCTTTCAAATGCCTACCAAGGTAGTGTAAAAACTACTAAGAGAACTCCTGTCTGGCACCTTCCCCGGTGGAGTTGTGCATGGGGTGTGTTTGGAACATTTTGTCACCAGCCGAGTCCAAAATTCAGCGTTTCCCCATCTCAGCCCAGAAAGCAGGTAGAACAACTTTTGTGGTGCCTTTCAAATGCCTACCAAGGTAGTGTAAAAACTACCAAGAGAACTCCTGTCTGGCACCTTCCCCGGTGGAGTTGTGCATGGGGTGTGTTTGGAACATTTTGTCACCGGCCGAGTCCAAAATTCAGCGATTCCCCATCTCAGCCCCGAAAGCAGGTAGAACAACTTTTGTGGTGTCTTTCAGATGCCTACCAAGGTAGTGTAAAAACTACCAGGAGAACTCCTGTCTGGCACCTTCCCCGGTGGAGTTGTGCATGGGGTGTGTTTGGAACATTTTGTCACCGGCCGACTCCAAAATTCAGCGGTTCCCCATCTCAGCCCAGAAAGCAGGTAGAAAAACTTTTGTGGTGCCTTTCAGCTGCCTACCGGAGCAATGTAAAAACTACCAGGAGAACTCCTGTCTGGCACCTTCCCCGGTGGAGTTGTGCATGGGGTGTGTTTGGAACATTTTGTCACCAGCCGACTCCAAAATTCAGCGTTTCCCCATCTCAGCCCAGAAAGCAGGTAGAACAACTTTTGTGGTGTCTTTCAGATGCCTACCAAGGTAGTGTAAAAACTACCAGGAGAACTCCTGTCTGGCACCTTCCCCGGTGGAGTTGTGCATGGGGTGTGTTTGGAACATTTTGTCACCGGCCGAGTCCAAAATTCAGCGGTTCCCCATCTCAGCCCAGAAAGCAGGTAGAACAACTTTTGTGGTGTCTTTCAGATGCCTACCAAGGTAGTGTAAAAACTACCAGGAGAACTCCTGTCTGGCACCTTCCCCGGTGGAGTTGTGCATGGGGTGTGTTTGGAACATTTTGTCACCAGCCGAGTCCAAAATTCAGCGTTTCCCCATCTCAGCCCAGAAAGCAGGTAGAACAACTTTTGTGGTGTCTTTCAGCTGCCTACCAAGGTAGTGTAAAAACTACCAAGAGAACTCCTGTCTGGCACCTTCCCCGGTGGAGTTGTGCATGGGGTGTGTTTGGAACATTTTGTCACCGGCCGACTCCAAAATTCAGCGGTTCCCCATCTCAGCCCAGAAAGCAGGTAGAAAAACTTTTGTGGTGCCTTTCAGCTGCCTACCGGAGCAATGTAAAAACTACCAGGAGAACTCCTGTCTGGCACCTTCCCCGGTGGAGTTGTGCATGGGGTGTGTTTGGAACATTTTGCCACCAGCCGACTCCAAAATTCAGCGGTTCCCCATCTCAGCCCACAAAGCAGGTACAACTTCTTTTCTTGTGCCTTTCAGCTTCCTAGCAAGGTAGTGTAAAAACTACAAAGAGAACTCCTGCCTGGCACCTTCCCCGGTGGAGTTGTGCATGGGGTGTGTTTGGAACATTTTGTCACCGGCCGACTCCAAAATTCAGCGGTTCCCCATCTCAGCCCAGAAAGCAGGTAGAACAACTTTTGTGGTGTCTTTCAGATGCCTACCGGAGCAATGTAAAAACTACCAGGAGAACTCCTGTCTGGCACCTTCCCCGGTGGAGTTGTGCATGGGGTGTGTTTGGAACATTTTGTCACCAGCCGACTCCAAAATTCAGCGTTTCCCCATCTCAGCCCAGAAAGCAGGAAGAACAACTTTTGTGGTGCCTTTCAGATGCCTACCAAGGTAGTGTAAAAACTACCAGGAGAACTCCTGTCTGGCACCTTCCCCGGTGGAGTTGTGCATGGGGTGTGTTTGGAACATTTTGTCACCAGCCGAGTCCAAAATTCAGCTGTTCCCCATCTCAGCCCAGAAAGCAGGTAGAACAACTTTTGTGGTGTCTTTCAGATGCCTACCAAGGTAGTGTAAAAACTACCAGGAGAACTCCTGTCTGGCACCTTCCCCGGTGGAGTTGTGCATGGGGTGTGTTTGGAACATTTTGTCACCGGCCGACTCCAAAATTCAGCTATTCCCCATCTCAGCCCAGAAAGCAGGTAGAACAACTTTTGTGGTGCCTTTCAAATGCCTACCAAGGTAGTGTAAAAACTACCAAGAGAACTCCTGTCTGGCACCTTCCGTGGTGGAGTTGTGCATGGGGTGTGTTTGGAACATTTTGTCACCGGCCGACTCCAAAATTCAGCGATTCCCCATCTCAGCCCCGAAAGCAGGTAGAACAACTTTTGTGGTGTCTTTCAGATGCCTACCAAGGTAGTGTAAAAACTACCAGGAGAACTCCTGTCTGGCACCTTCCCCGGTGGAGTTGTGCATGGGGTGTGTTTGGAACATTTTGTCACCGGCCGAGTCCAAAATTCAGCGATTCCCCATCTCAGCCCAGAAAGCAGGTAGAACAACTTTTGTGGTGCCTTTCAGGTGCCTACCAAGGTCGTGTAAAAACTACCAGGAGAACTCCTGTCTGGCACCTTCCCCGGTGGA
Source organism: Falco biarmicus (assembly GCF_023638135.1). Lineage (NCBI taxonomy): Eukaryota > Metazoa > Chordata > Aves > Falconiformes > Falconidae > Falco > Falco biarmicus. The sequence continues at coordinate 34,869,059 of NC_079299.1, forward strand.
GTTGTGCATGGGGTGTGTTTGGAACATTTTGTCACCGGCCGAGTCCAAAATTCAGCGTTTCCCCATCTCAGCCCAGAAAGCAGGTAGAACAACTTTTGTGGTGCCTTTCAGATGCCTACCAAGGTAGTGTAAAAACTACCAGGAGAACTCCTGTCTGGCACCTTCCCCGGTGGAGTTGTGCATGGGGTGTGTTTGGAACATTTTGTCACCAGCCGACTCCAAAATTCAGCGTTTCCCCATCTCAGCCCAGAAAGCAGGTAGAACAACTTTTGTGGTGTCTTTCAGATGCCTACCAAGGTAGTGTAAAAACTACCAGGAGAACTCCTGTCTGGCACCTTCCCCGGTGGAGTTGTGCAGGGGGTGTGTTTGGAACATTTTGTCACCGGCCGAGTCCAAAATTCAGCGTTTCCCCATCTCAGCCCACAAAGCAGGTAGAACAACTTTTGTGGTGCCTTTCAGCTGCCTACCAAGGTAGTGTAAAAACTACCAAGAGAACTCCTGTCTGGCACCTTCCCCGGTGGAGTTGTGCATGGGGTGTGTTTGGAACATTTTGTCACCGGCCGACTCCAAAATTCAGCGGTTCCCCATCTCAGCCCAGAAAGCAGGTAGAAAAACTTTTGTGGTGCCTTTCAGCTGCCTACCGGAGCAATGTAAAAACTACCAGGAGAACTCCTGTCTGGCACCTTCCCCGGTGGAGTTGTGCATGGGGTGTGTTTGGAACATTTTGCCACCAGCCGACTCCAAAATTCAGCGGTTCCCCATCTCAGCCCACAAAGCAGGTACAACTTCTTTTCTTGTGCCTTTCAGCTTCCTAGCAAGGTAGTGTAAAAACTACCAACAGAATTCGTTCCTGGCACCTTCCCCGGTGGAGTTGTGCATGGGGTGTGTTTGGAACATTTTGTCACCGGCCGAGTCCAAAATTCAGCGATTCCCCATCTCAGCCCAGAAAGCAGGTAGAACAACTTTTGTGGTGCCTTTCAAATGCCTACCAAGGTAGTGTAAAAACTACCAGGAGAACTCCTGTCTGGCACCTTCCCCAGTGGAGTTGTGCATGGGGTGTGTTTGGAACATTTTGTCACCGGCCGAGTCCAAAATTCAGCGATTCCCCATCTCAGCCCCGAAAGCAGGTAGAACAACTTTTGTGGTGTCTTTCAGATGCCTACCAAGGTAGTGTAAAAACTACCAGGAGAACTCCTGTCTGGCACCTTCCGTGGTGGAGTTGTGCATGGGGTGTGTTTGGAACATTTTGTCACCGGCCGACTCCAAAATTCAGCGGTTCCCCATCTCAGCCCAGAAAGCAGGTACAACAACTTTTGTGCTGCCTTTCAAATGCCTACCAAGGTAGTGTAAAAACTACCAGGAGAACTCCTGTCTGGCACCTTCCCCGGTGGAGTTGTGCAGGGGGTGTGTTTGGAACATTTTGTCACCGGCCGACTCCAAAATTCAGCGGTTCCCCATCTCAGCCCAGAAAGCAGGTAGAACAACTTTTGTGGTGTCTTTCAGATGCCTACCGGAGCAATGTAAAAACTACCAGGAGAACTCCTGTCTGGCACCTTCCCCGGTGGAGTTGTGCAGGGGGTGTGTTTGGAACATTTTGCCACCAGCCGACTCCAAAATTCAGCGGTTCCCCATCTCAGCCCAGAAAGCAGGTAGAACAACTTTTGTGGTGTCTTTCAGATGCCTACCGGAGCAATGTAAAAACTAGCAGGAGAACTCCTGCCTGGCACCTTCCCCGGTGGAGTTGTGCATGGGGTGTGTTTGGAACATTTTGTCACCAGCCGACTCCAAAATTCAGCGGTTCCCCATCTCAGCCCAGAAAGCAGGTAGAACAACTTTTGTGGTGTCTTTCAGATGCCTACCAAGGTAGTGTAAAAACTACCAGGAGAACTCCTGTCTGGCACCTTCCCCGGTGGAGTTGTGCATGGGGTGTGTTTGGAACATTTTGTCACCAGCCGAGTCCAAAATTCAGCGTTTCCCCATCTCAGCCCAGAAAGCAGGTAGAACAACTTTTGTGGTGCCTTTCAGATGCCTACCAAGGTAGTGTAAAAACTACCAGGAGAACTCCTGTCTGGCACCTTCCCCGGTGGAGTTGTGCATGGGGTGTGTTTGGAACATTTTGTCACCAGCCGACTCCAAAATTCAGTGTTTCCCCATCTCAGCCCAGAAAGCAGGTAGAACAACTTTTGTGGTGTCTTTCAGATGCCTACCAAGGTAGTGTAAAAACTACCAGGAGAACTCCTGTCTGGCACCTTCCCCGGTGGAGTTGTGCATGGGGTGTGTTTGGAACATTTTGTCACCGGCCGACTCCAAAATTCAGCGGTTCCCCATCTCAGCCCAGAAAGCAGGTAGAACAACTTTTGTCGTGTCTTTCAGATGCCTACCAAGGTAGTGTAAAAACTACCAGGAGAACTCCTGTCTGGCACCTTCCCCGGTGGAGTTGTGCATGGGGTGTGTTTGGAACATTTTGTCACCGGCCGAGTCCAAAATTCAGCGATTCCCCATCTCAGCCCAGAAAGCAGGTAGAACAACTTTTGTGGTGCCTTTCATCTGCCTACCAAGGTAATGTAAAAACTACCAAGAGAACTCCTGTCTGGCACCTTCCCCGGTGGAGTTGTGCATGGGGTGTGTTTGGAACATTTTGTCACCGGCCGACTCCAAAATTCAGCGGTTCCCCATCTCAGCCCAGAAAGCAGGTAGAAAAACTTTTGTGGTGCCTTTCAGCTGCCTACCGGAGCAATGTAAAAACTACCAGGAGAACTCCTGTCTGGCACCTTCCCCGGTGGAGTTGTGCATGGGGTGTGTTTGGAACATTTTGCCACCAGCCGACTCCAAAATTCAGCGGTTCCCCATCTCAGCCCACAAAGCAGGTACAACTTCTTTTCTTGTGCCTTTCAGCTTCCTACCAAGGTAGTGTAAAAACTACCAAGAGAACTCCTGTCTGGCACCTTCCCCGGTGGAGTTGTGCATGGGGTGTGTTTGGAACATTTTGTCACCGGCCGACTCCAAAATTCAGCGATTCCCCATCTCAGCCCAGAAAGCAGGTAGAACAACTTTTGTGGTGTCTTTCAGATGCCTACCGGAGCAATGTAAAAACTACCAGGAGAACTCCTGTCTGGCACCTTCCCCGGTGGAGTTGTGCAGGGGGTGTGTTTGGAACATTTTGTCACCAGCCGAGTCCAAAATTCAGCGTTTCCCCATCTCAGCCCAGAAAGCAGGAAGAACAACTTTTGTGGTGCCTTTCAGATGCCTACCAAGGTAGTGTAAAAACTACCAGGAGAACTCCTGTCTGGCACCTTCCCCGGTGGAGTTGTGCATGGGGTGTGTTTGGAACATTTTGTCACCAGCCGAGTCCAAAATTCAGCTGTTCCCCATCTCAGCCCAGAAAGCAGGTAGAACAACTTTTGTGGTGTCTTTCAGATGCCTACCAAGGTAGTGTAAAAACTACTAAGAGAACTCCTGTCTGGCACCTTCCCCGGTGGAGTTGTGCATGGGGTGTGTTTGGAACATTTTGTCACCGGCCGACTCCAAAATTCAGCGGTTCCCCATCTCAGCCCAGAAAGCAGGTAGAACAACTTTTGTGGTGCCTTTCAAATGCCTACCAAGGTAGTGTAAAAACTACCAAGAGAACTCCTGTCTGGCACCTTCCCCGGTGGAGTTGTGCATGGGGTGTGTTTGGAACATTTTGTCACCGGCCGAGTCCAAAATTCAGCGATTCCCCATCTCAGCCCAGAAAGCAGGTAGAACAACTTTTGTGGTGTCTTTCAGATGCCTACCAAGGTAGTGTAAAAACTACCAGGAGAACTCCTGTCTGGCACCTTCCCCGGTGGAGTTGTGCATGGGGTGTGTTTGGAACATTTTGTCACCAGCCGAGTCCAAAATTCAGCGTTTCCCCATCTCAGCCCAGAAAGCAGGTAGAACAACTTTTGTGGTGCCTTTCAGCTGCCTACCAAGGTAGTGTAAAAACTACCAGGAGAACTCCTGTCTGGCACCTTCCCCGGTGGAGTTGTGCATGGGGTGTGTTTGGAACATTTTGTCACCGGCCGAGTCCAAAACTCAGCGTTTCCCCATCTCAGCCCAGAAAGCAGGTAGAACAACTTTTGTGGTGCCTTTCAGCTGCCTACCAAGGTAGTGTAAAAACTACCAAGAGAACTCCTGTCTGGCACCTTCCCCGGTGGAGTTGTGCATGGGGTGTGTTTGGAACATTTTGTCACCGGCCGACTCCAAAATTCAGCGGTTCCCCATCTCAGCCCAGAAAGCAGGAAGAACAACTTTTGTGGTGCCTTTCAAATGCCTACCAAGGTAGTGTAAAAACTACCAGGAGAACTCCTGTCTGGCACCTTCCCCGGTGGAGTTGTGCGTGGGGTGTGTTTGGAACATTTTGTCACCGGCCGAGTTCAAAATTCAGCGATTCCCCATCTCAGCCCAGAAAGCAGGTAGAACAACTTTTGTGGTGTCTTTCAGATGCCTACCAAGGTAGTGTAAAAACTACCAGGAGAACTCCTGTCTGGCACCTTCCCCGGTGGAGTTGTGCATGGGGTGTGTTTGGAACATTTTGTCAATGGCCGACTCCAAAATTCAGCGATTCCCCATCTCAGCCCAGAAAGCAGGTAGAACAACTTTTGTGGTGTCTTTCAGATGCCTACCAAGGTAGTGTAAAAACTACCAGGAGAACTCCTGTCTGGCACCTTCCCCGGTGGAGTTTTGCATGGGGTGTGTTTGGAACATTTTGTCACCGGCCGAGTCCAAAATTCAGCGTTTCCCCATCTCAGCCCAGAAAGCAGGTAGAACAACTTTTGTGGTGCCTTTCAGCTGCCTACCAAGGTAGTGTAAAAACTACCAGGAGAACTCCTGTCTGGCACCTTCCCCGGTGGAGTTGTGCATGGGGTGTGTTTGGAACATTTTGTCACCAGCCGACTCCAAAATTCAGCGGTTCCCCATCTCAGCCCAGAAAGCAGGTAGAACAACTTTTGTGGTGTCTTTCAGATGCCTACCAAGGTAGTGTAAAAACTACCAGGAGAACTCCTGTCTGGCACCTTCCCCGGTAAAGTTGTGCATGGGGTGTGTTTGGAACATTTTGTCACCAGCCGACTCCAAAATTCAGCGTTTCCCCATCTCAGCCCAGAAAGCAGGTAGAACAACTTTTGTGGTGCCTTTCAGATGCCTACCAAGGTAGTGTAAAAACTACCAGGAGAACTCCTGTCTGGCACCTTCCCCGGTGGAGTTGTGCATGGGGTGTGTTTGGAACATTTTGTCAATGGCCGACTCCAAAATTCAGCGATTCCCCATCTCAGCCCAGAAAGCAGGTAGAACAACTTTTGTGGTGTCTTTCAGATGCCTACCAAGGTAGTGTAAAAACTACCAGGAGAACTCCTGTCTGGCACCTTCCCCGGTGGAGTTGTGCATGGGGTGTGTTTGGAACATTTTGTTACCAGCCGACTCCAAAATTCAGCGGTTCCCCATCTCAGCCCAGAAAGCAGGTAGAACAACTTTTGTGGTGCCTTTCAGCTGCCTACCAAGGTAGTGTAAAAACTACCAGGAGAACTCCTGTCTGGCACCTTCCCCGGTGGAGTTGTGCATGGGGTGTGTTTGGAACATTTTGTCACCGGCCGAGTCCAAAATTCAGCGTTTCCCCATCTCAGCCCAGAAAGCAGGTAGAACAACTTTTGTGGTGCCTTTCAGCTGCCTACCAAGGTAGTGTAAAAACTACCAAGAGAACTCCTGTCTGGCACCTTCCCCGGTGGAGTTGTGCATGGGGTGTGTTTGGAACATTTTGTCACCGGCCGACTCCAAAATTCAGCGGTTCCCCATCTCACACCAGAAAGCAGGAAGAACAACTTTTGTGGTGCCTTTCAAATGCCTACCAAGGTAGTGTAAAAACTACCAGGAGAACTCCTGTCTGGCACCTTCCCCGGTGGAGTTGTGCATGGGGTGTGTTTGGAACATTTTGTCACCGGCCGAGTCCAAAACTCAGCGTTTCCCCATCTCAGCCCAGAAAGCAGGTAGAACAACTTTTGTGGTGCCTTTCAGCTGCCTACCAAGGTAGTGTAAAAACTACCAAGAGAACTCCTGTCTGGCACCTTCCCCGGTGGAGTTGTGCATGGGGTGTGTTTGGAACATTTTGTCACCGGCCGAGTTCAAAATTCAGCGATTCCCCATCTCAGCCCAGAAAGCAGGTAGAACAACTTTTATGGTGTCTTTCAGATGCCTACCAAGGTAGTGTAAAAACTACCAGGAGAACTCCTGTCTGGCACCTTCCCCGGTGGAGTTGTGCATGGGGTGTGTTTGGAACATTTTGTCAATGGCCGACTCCAAAATTCAGCGATTCCCCATCTCAGCCCAGAAAGCAGGTAGAACAACTTTTGTGGTGCCTTTCAGATGCCTACCAAGGTAGTGTAAAAACTACCAGGAGAACTCCTGTCTGGCACCTTCCCCGGTGGAGTTTTGCATGGGGTGTGTTTGGAACATTTTGTCACCGGCCGAGTCCAAAATTCAGCGTTTCCCCATCTCAGCCCAGAAAGCAGGTAGAACAACTTTTGTGGTGCCTTTCAGCTGCCTACCAAGGTAGTGTAAAAACTACCAGGAGAACTCCTGTCTGGCACCTTCCCCGGTGGAGTTGTGCATGGGGTGTGTTTGGAACATTTTGTCACCAGCCGACTCCAAAATTCAGCGGTTCCCCATCTCAGCCCAGAAAGCAGGTAGAACAACTTTTGTGGTGTCTTTCAGATGCCTACCAAGGTAGTGTAAAAACTACCAGGAGAACTCCTGTCTGGCACCTTCCCCGGTGGAGTTGTGCATGGGGTGTGTTTGGAACATTTTGTCACCAGCCGAGTCCAAAATTCAGCGTTTCCCCATCTCAGCCCAGAAAGCAGGTAGAACAACTTTTGTGGTGCCTTTCAGATGCCTACCAAGGTAGTGTAAAAACTACCAGGAGAACTCCTGTCTGGCACCTTCCCTGGTGGAGTTGTGCATGGGGTGTGTTTGGAACATTTTGTCACCAGCCGACTCCAAAATTCAGCGTTTCCCCATCTCAGCCCAGAAAGCAGGTAGAACAACTTTTGTGGTGCCTTTCAGCTGCCTACCAAGGTAGTGTAAAAACTACCAGGAGAACTCCTGTCTGGCACCTTCCCTGGTGGAGTTGTGCATGGGGTGTGTTTGGAACATTTTGTCACCAGCCGACTCCAAAATTCAGCGTTTCCCCATCTCAGCCCAGAAAGCAGGTAGAACAACTTTTGTGGTGCCTTTCAGCTGCCTACCAAGGTAGTGTAAAAACTACCAGGAGAACTCCTGTCTGGCACCTTCCCCGGTGGAGTTGTGCATGGGGTGTGTTTGGAACATTTTGTCACCGGCCGAGTCCAAAATTCAGCGTTTCCCCATCTCAGCCCAGAAAGCAGGTAGAACAACTTTTGTGGTGCCTTTCAGCTGCCTACCAAGGTAGTGTAAAAACTACCAAGAGAACTCCTGTCTGGCACCTTCCCCGGTGGAGTTGTGCATGGGGTGTCTGTGGAACATTTTGTCACCGGCCGAGTCCAAAATTCAGCGGTTCCCCATCTCAGCCCAGAAAGCAGGAAGAACAACTTTTGTGGTGCCTTTCAAATGCCTACCAAGGTAGTGTAAAAACTACCAGGAGAACTCCTGTCTGGCACCTTCCCCGGTGGAGTTGTGCATGGGGTGTGTTTGGAACATTTTGTCACCGGCCGACTCCAAAATTCAGTGATTCCCCGTCTCAGCCGAGAAAGCAGATAGAAGACGTTTTGTGGTGTCTTTGAGGTGCCTACCAGAGCAATGTAAAATCTATCAAGAGAACTCCTGTCTGGCACCTTCCCCGGTGGAGTTGTGCATGGGGTGTGTTTGGAACATTTTGTCACCAGCCGACTCCAAAATTCAGCGATTCCCCATCTCAGCCCAGAAAGCAGGTAGAACAACTTTTGTGGTGCCTTTCAGATGCCTACCAAGGTAGTGTAAAAACTACCAGGAGAACTCCTGTCTGGCACCTTCCCCGGTGGAGTTGTGCAGGGGGTGTGTTTGGAACATTTTGTCACCAGCCGACTCCAAAATTCAGCGGTTCCCCATCTCAGCCCAGAAAGCAGGTACAACAACTTTTGTGGTGTCTTTCAGATGCCTACCAAGGTAGTGTAAAAACTACCAGGAGAACTCCTGTCTGGCACCTTCCCCGGTGGAGTTGTGCATGGGGTGTGTTTGGAACATTTTGTCACCGGCCGAGTCCAAAATTCAGCGTTTCCCCATCTCAGCCCAGAAAGCAGGTAGAACAACTTTTGTCGTGTCTTTCAGATGCCTACCAAGGTAGTGTAAAAACTACCAGGAGAACTGCTGTCTGGCACCTTCCCCGGTGGAGTTGTGCATGGGGTGTGTTTGGAACATTTTGTCACCGGCCGAGTCCAAAATTCAGCGTTTCCCCATCTCAGCCCAGAAAGCAGGTAGAACAACTTTTGTGGTGCCTTTCAGCTGCCTACCAAGGTAGTGTAAAAACTACCAAGAGAACTCCTGTCTGGCACCTTCCCCGGTGGAGTTGTGCATGGGGTGTGTTTGGAACATTTTGTCACCGGCCGACTCCAAAATTCAGCGGTTCCCCATCTCAGCCCAGAAAGCAGGTAGAAAAACTTTTGTGGTGCCTTTCAGCTGCCTACCGGAGCAATGTAAAAACTACCAGGAGAACTCCTGTCTGGCACCTTCCCCGGTGGAGTTGTGCATGGGGTGTGTTTGGAACATTTTGCCACCAGCCGACTCCAAAATTCAGCGGTTCCCCATCTCAGCCCACAAAGCAGGTACAACTTCTTTTCTTGTGCCTTTCAGCTTCCTACCAAGGTAGTGTAAAAACTACCAACAGAATTCGTTCCTGGCACCTTCCCCGGTGGAGTTGTGCATGGGGTGTGTTTGGAACATTTTGTCACCGGCCGAGTCCAAAATTCAGCGATTCCCCATCTCAGACCAGAAAGCAGGTAGAACAACTTTTGTGGTGCCTTTCAAATGCCTACCAAGGTAGTGTAAAAACTACTAAGAGAACTCCTGTCTGGCACCTTCCCCGGTGGAGTTGTGCATGGGGTGTGTTTGGAACATTTTGTCACCAGCCGAGTCCAAAATTCAGCGTTTCCCCATCTCAGCCCAGAAAGCAGGTAGAACAACTTTTGTGGTGCCTTTCAAATGCCTACCAAGGTAGTGTAAAAACTACCAAGAGAACTCCTGTCTGGCACCTTCCCCGGTGGAGTTGTGCATGGGGTGTGTTTGGAACATTTTGTCACCAGCCGAGTCCAAAATTCAGCGTTTCCCCATCTCAGCCCAGAAAGCAGGTAGAACAACTTTTGTGGTGCCTTTCAAATGCCTACCAAGGTAGTGTAAAAACTACCAAGAGAACTCCTGTCTGGCACCTTCCCCGGTGGAGTTGTGCATGGGGTGTGTTTGGAACATTTTGTCACCGGCCGAGTCCAAAATTCAGCGATTCCCCATCTCAGCCCCGAAAGCAGGTAGAACAACTTTTGTGGTGTCTTTCAGATGCCTACCAAGGTAGTGTAAAAACTACCAGGAGAACTCCTGTCTGGCACCTTCCCCGGTGGAGTTGTGCATGGGGTGTGTTTGGAACATTTTGTCACCGGCCGACTCCAAAATTCAGCGATTCCCCATCTCAGCCCAGAAAGCAGGAAGAACAACTTTTGTGGTGTCTTTCAAATGCCTACCAAGGTAGTGTAAAAACTACCAGGAGAACTCCTGTCTGGCACCTTCCCCGGTGGAGTTGTGCAGGGGGTGTGTTTGGAACATTTTGTCACCAGCCGACTCCAAAATTCAGCGTTTCCCCATCTCAGCCCAGAAAGCAGGTAGAACAACTTTTGTGGTGTCTTTCAGATGCCTACCGGAGCAATGTAAAAACTACCAGGAGAACTCCTGTCTGGCACCTTCCCCGGTGGAGTTGTGCAGGGGGTGTGTTTGGAACATTTTGTCACCAGCCGACTCCAAAATTCAGCGGTTCCCCATCTCAGCCCAGAAAGCAGGTAGAACAACTTTTGTGGTGTCTTTCAGATGCCTACCAAGGTAGTGTAAAAACTAGCAACAGAACTCCTTTCTGGCACCTTCCCCGGTAAAGTTGTGCATGGGGTGTGTTTGGAACATTTTGTCACCAGCCGACTCCAAAATTCAGCGGTTCCCCATCTCAGCCCAGAAAGCAGGTAGAACAACTTTTGTGGTGCCTTTCAAATGCCTACCAAGGTAGTGTAAAAACTACCAAGAGAACTCCTGTCTGGCACCTTCCCCGGTGGAGTTGTGCATGGGGTGTGTTTGGAACATTTTGTCAACGGCCGACTCCAAAATTCAGCGGTTCCCCATCTCAGCCCACAAAGCAGGTACAACAACTTTTCTTGTGCCTTTCAGCTGCCTACCAAGGTAGTGTAAAAACTACCAACAGAATTCGTTCCTGGCACCTTCCCCGGTGGAGTTGTGCATGGGGTGTCTGTGGAACATTTTGTCACCGGCCGACTCCAAAATTCAGCGATTCCCCATCTCAGCCCAGAAAGCAGGTAGAACAACTTTTGTGGTGTCTTTCAGATGCCTACCGGAGCAATGTAAAAACTACCAGGAGAACTCCTGTCTGGCACCTTCCCCGGTGGAGTTGTGCATGGGGTGTGTTTGGAACATTTTGTCACCAGCCGACTCCAAAATTCAGCGGTTCCCCATCTCAGCCCAGAAAGCAGGTAGAACAACTTTTGTGGTGTCTTTCAGATGCCTACCAAGGTAGTGTAAAAACTACCAGGAGAACTCCTGTCTGGCACCTTCCGTGGTGGAGTTGTGCATGGGGTGTGTTTGGAACATTTTGTCACCAGCCGAGTCCAAAATTCAGCGGTTCCCCATCTCAGCCCAGAAAGCAGGTAGAACAACTTTTGTGGTGCCTTTCAAATGCCTACCAAGGTAGTGTAAAAACTACCAAGAGAACTCCTGTCTGGCACCTTCCCCGGTGGAGTTGTGCATGGGGTGTGTTTGGAACATTTTGTCAACGGCCGACTCCAAAATTCAGCGGTTCCCCATCTCAGCCCACAAAGCAGGTACAACAACTTTTCTTGTGCCTTTCAGCTTCCTACCAAGGTATTGTAAAAACTACCAACAGAATTCGTTCCTGGCACCTTCCCCGGTGGAGTTGTGCATGGGGTGTCTGTGGAACATTTTGTCACCAGCCGACTCCAAAATTCAGCGATTCCCCATCTCAGCCCAGAAAGCAGGTAGAACAACTTTTGTGGTGTCTTTCAGATGCCTACCGGAGCAATGTAAAAACTACCAGGAGAACTCCTGTCTGGCACCTTCCCCGGTGGAGTTGTGCATGGGGTGTGTTTGGAACATTTTGTCACCAGCCGACTCCAAAATTCAGCGGTTCCCCATCTCAGCCCAGAAAGCAGGTAGAACAACTATTGTGGTGTCTTTCAGATGCCTACCGGAGCAATGTAAAAACTACCAGGAGAACTCCTGTCTGGCACCTTCCGTGGTGGAGTTGTGCAGGGGGTGTGTTTGGAACATTTTGTCACCAGCCGACTCCAAAATTCAGCGGTTCCCCATCTCAGCCCAGAAAGCAGGTAAAACAACTTTTGTGGTGTCTTTCAGATGCCTACCAAGGTAGTGTAAAAACTACCAGGAGAACTCCTGTCTGTCACCTTCCCCGGTGGAGTTGTGCATGGGGTGTGTTTGGAACATTTTGTCACCGGCCGACTCCAAAATTCAGCGGTTCCCCATCTCAGCCCAGAAAGCAGGTAGAACAACTTTTGTGGTGTCTTTCAGATGCCTACCGGAGCAATGTAAAAACTACCAGGAGAACTCCTGTCTGGCACCTTCCCCGGTGGAGTTGTGCAGGGGGTGTGTTTGGAACATTTTGTCACCAGCCGACTCCAAAATTCAGCGGTTCCCCATCTCAGCCCAGAAAGCAGGTAGAACAACTTTTGTGGTGTCTTTCAGATGCCTACCAAGGTAGTGTAAAAACTACCAGGAGAACTCCTGTCTGGCACCTTCCCCGGTGGAGTTGTGCATGGGGTGTGTTTGGAACATTTTGTCACCAGCCGAGTCCAAAATTCAGCTGTTCCCCATCTCAGCCCAGAAAGCCGGTAGAACATCTTTTGTGGTGTCTTTCAGATGCCTACCAAGGTAGTGTAAAAACTACTAAGAGAACTCCTGTCTGGCACCTTCCCCGGTGGAGTTGTGCATGGGGTGTGTTTGGAACATTTTGTCACCGGCCGAGTCCAAAATTCAGCGATTCCCCATCTCAGCCCCGAAAGCAGGTAAAACAACTTTTGTGGTGTCTTTCAGATGCCTACCAAGGTAGTGTAAAAACTACCAGGAGAACTCCTGTCTGTCACCTTCCCCGGTGGAGTTGTGCATGGGGTGTGTTTGGAACATTTTGTCACCGGCCGAGTCCAAAATTCAGCGATTCCCCATCTCAGCCCAGAAAGCAGGTAGAACAACTTTTGTGGTGTCTTTCAGATGCCTACCAAGGTAGTGTAAAAACTACCAAGAGAACTCCTGTCTGGCACCTTCCCCGGTGGAGTTGTGCATGGGGTGTGTTTGGAACATTTTGTCACCGGCCGACTCCAAAATTCAGCGATTCCCCATCTCAGCCCACAAAGCAGGTAGAACAACTTTTGTGGTGTCTTTCAGATGCCTACCAAGGTAGTGTAAAAACTACCAGGAGAACTCCTGTCTGGCACCTTCCGTGGTGGAGTTGTGCATGGGGTGTGTTTGGAACATTTTGTCACCAGCCGACTCCAAAATTCAGCGGTTCCCCATCTCAGCCCAGAAAGCAGGTACAACAACTTTTCTTGTGCCTTTCAGCTGCCTACCAAGGTAGTGTAAAAACTACCAAAAGAATTCGTTCCTGGCACCTTCCCCGGTGGAGTTGTGCTTGGGGTGTCTGTGGAACATTTTGCCACCGGCCGAGTCCAAAATTCAGCGATTCCCCATCTCAGCCCAGAAAGCAGGTAGAACAACTTTTGTGGTGTCTTTCAGATGCCTACCGGAGCAATGTAAAAACTACCAGGAGAACTCCTGTCTGGCACCTTCCCCGGTGGAGTTGTGCATGGGGTGTCTGTGGAACATTTTGCCACCGGCCGACTCCAAAATTCAGCGATTCCCCATCTCAGCCCAGAAAGCAGGTAGAACAACTTTTGTGGTGTCTTTCAGATGCCTACCGGAGCAATGTAAAAACTACCAGGAGAACTCCTGTCTGGCACCTTCCCCGGTGGAGTTGTGCAGGGGGTGTGTTTGGAACATTTTGTCACCAGCCGACTCCAAAATTCAGCGGTTCCCCATCTCAGCCCAGAAAGCAGGTAGAACAACTTTTGTGGTGTCTTTCAGATGCCTACCGGAGCAATGTAAAAACTACCAGGAGAACTCCTGTCTGGCACCTTCCGTGGTGGAGTTGTGCAGGGGGTGTGTTTGGAACATTTTGTCACCAGCCGACTCCAAAATTCAGCGGTTCCCCATCTCAGCCCAGAAAGCAGGTAAAACAACTTTTGTGGTGCCTTTCAGATGCCTACCAAGGTAGTGTAAAAAACTACTAGGAGAACTCCTGTCTGGCACCTTCCCCGGTGGAGTTGTGCATGGGGTGTGTTTGGAACATTTTGTCACCGGCCGAGTCCAAAATTCAGCGTTTCCCCATCTCAGCCCAGAAAGCAGGTAGAACAACTTTTGTGGTGTCTTTCAGATGCCTACCAAGGTAGTGTAAAAACTACCAAGAGAACTCCTGTCTGGCACCTTCCCCGGTGGAGTTGTGCATGGGGTGTGTTTGGAACATTTTGTCACCGGCCGAGTCCAAAATTCAGCGTTTCCCCATCTCAGCCCAGAAAGCAGGTAGAACAACTTTTGTGGTGCCTTTCAGCTGCCTACCAAGGTAGTGTAAAAACTACCAGGAGAACTCCTGTCTGGCACCTTCCCCGGTGGAGTTGTGCATGGGGTGTGTTTGGAACATTTTGTCACCAGCCGACTCCAAAATTCAGCGTTTCCCCATCTCAGCCCAGAAAGCAGGTAGAACAACTTTTGTGGTGTCTTTCAGATGCCTACCAAGGTAGTGTAAAAATTACCAGGAGAACTCCTGTCTGGCACCTTCCCCGGTGGAGTTGTGCATGGGGTGTGTTTGGAACATTTTGTCACCGGCCGAGTCCAAAATTCAGCGTTTCCCCCATCTCAGCCCAGAAAGCAGGTAGAACATCTTTTGTGGTATCTTTCAGATGCCTACCGGAGCAATGTAAAAACTACCAGGAGAACTCCTGTCTGGCACCTTCCGTGGTGGAGTTGTGCAGGGGGTGTGTTTGGAACATTTTGCCACCAGCCGACTCCAAAATTCAGCGGTTCCCCATCTCAGCCCAGAAAGCAGGTAGAACAACTTTTGTGGTGCCTTTCAGCTTCCTACCAAGGTAGTGTAAAAACTACCAACAGAATTCGTTCCTGGCACCTTCCCCGGTGGAGTTGTGCATGGGGTGTCTGTGGAACATTTTGTCACCGGCCGACTCCAAAATTCAGCGGTTCCCCATCTCAGCCCAGAAAGCAGGTAGAAGGAGTTTTGTGGTGTTTTTCAGATGCCTACCAAGGTAGTGTAAAATCTATCAAGAAAACTCCTGTCTGGCACCTTCCCCGGTGGAGTTGTGCATGGGGTGTGTTTGGAACATTTTGTCAACGGCCGACTCCAAAATTCAGCGGTTCCCCATCTCAGCCCACAAAGCAGGTACAACAACTTTTCTTGTGCCTTTCAGCTGCCTACCAAGGTAGTGTAAAAACTACCAACAGAATTCGTTCCTGGCACCTTCCCCGGTGGAGTTGTGCATGGGGTGTGTTTGGAACATTTTGTCACCGGCCGACTCCAAACTTCAGCGGTTCCCCATCTCAGCCCAGAAAGCAGGTAGAACAACTTTTGTGGTGTCTTTCAGATGCCTACCGGAGCAATGTAAAAACTACCAGGAGAACTCCTGTCTGGCACCTTCCCCGGTGGAGTTGTGCATGGGATGTCTGTGGAACATTTTGCCACCGGCCGACTCCAAAAATCAGCGATTCCCCATCTCAGCCCAGAAAGCAGGTAGAACAACTTTTGTGGTGTCTTTCAGATGCCTACCGGAGCAATGTAAAAACTACCAGGAGAACTCCTGTCTGGCACCTTCCCCGGTGGAGTTGTGCATGGGGTGTGTTTGGAACATTTTGTCACCAGCCGACTCCAAAATTCAGCGGTTCCCCATCTCAGCCCAGAAAGCAGGTAGAACAACTTTTGTGGTGTCTTTCAGATGCCTACCAAGGTAGTGTAAAAACTACCAGGAGAACTCCTGTCTGGCACCTTCCCCGGTGGAGTTGTGCATGGGGTGTGTTTGGAACATTTTGTCACCAGCCGACTCCAAAATTCATCTGTTCCCCATCTCAGCCCAGAAAGCAGGTAGAACAACTTTTGTGGTGTCTTTCAGATGCCTACCAAGGTAGTGTAAAAACTACTAAGAGAACTCCTGTCTGGCACCTTCCGTGGTGGAGTTGTGCATGGGGTGTGTTTGGAACATTTTGTCACCGGCCGAGTCCAAAATTCAGCGTTTCCCCATCTCAGCCCACAAAGCAGGTAGAACAACTTTTGTGGTGCCTTTCAGCTGCCTACCAAGGTAGTGTAAAAACTACCAGGAGAACTCCTGTCTGGCACCTTCCCCGGTGGAGTTGTGCAGGGGGTGTGTTTGGAACATTTTGCCACCAGCCGACTCCAAAATTCAGCGGTTCCCCATCTCAGCCCAGAAAGCAGGTAGAACAACTTTTGTGGTGTCTTTCAGATGCCTACCAAGGTAGTGTAAAAACTACCAGGAGAACTCCTGTCTGGCACCTTCCCCGGTGGAGTTGTGCATGGGGTGTGTTTGGAACATTTTGTCACCGGCCGACTCCAAAATTCAGCGATTCCCCATCTCAGCCCAGAAAGCAGGTAGAACAACTTTTCTGGTGTCTTTGAGGTGCCTACCAGAGCAATGTAAAATCTATCAAGAGAACTCCTGCCTGGCACCTTCCCCGGTGGAGTTGTGCATGGGGTGTGTTTGGAACATTTTGTCAACGGCCGACTCCAAAATTCAGCGGTTCCCCATCTCAGCCCACAAAGCAGGTACAACAACTTTTCTTGTGCGTTTCAGCTGCCTACCAAGGTAGTGTAAAAACTACCAACAGAATTCGTTCCTGGCACCTTCCCCGGTGGAGTTGTGCATGGGGTGTCTGTGGAACATTTTGTCACCGTCCGACTCCAAAATTCAGCGATTCCCCATCTCAGCCCAGAAAGCAGGTAGAACAACTTTTGTGGTGTCTTTCAGATGCCTACCGGAGCAATGTAAAAACTACCAGGAGAACTCCTGTCTGGCACCTTCCCCGGTGGAGTTGTGCAGGGGGTGTGTTTGGAACATTTTGTCACCAGCCGACTCCAAAATTCAGCGGTTCCCCATCTCAGCCCAGAAAGCAGGTAGAACAACTTTTGTGGTGTCTTTCAGATGCCTACCGGAGCAATGTAAAAACTACCAGGAGAACTCCTGTCTGGCACCTTCCGTGGTGGAGTTGTGCATGGGGTGTGTTTGGAACATTTTGTCACCAGCCGACTCCAAAATTCAGCGGTTCCCCATCTCAGCCCAGAAAGCAGGTAAAACAACTTTTGTGGTGTCTTTCAGATGCCTACCAAGGTAGTGTAAAAACTACTAGGAGAACTCCTGTCTGGCACCTTCCCCGGTGGAGTTGTGCATGGGGTGTGTTTGGAACATTTTGTCACCGGCAGAGTCCAAAATTCAGCGATTCCCCATCTCAGCCCAGAAAGCAGGTAGAACAACTTTTGTGGTGTCTTTCAGATGCCTACCAAGGTAGTGTAAAAACTACCAAGAGAACTCCTGTCTGGCACCTTCCCCGGTGGAGTTGTGCATGGGGTGTGTTTGGAACATTTTGTCACCGGCCGACTCCAAAATTCAGCGATTCCCCATCTCAGCCCAGAAAGCAGGTAGAACAACTTTTGTGGTGTCTTTCAGATGCCTACCAAGGTAGTGTAAAAACTACCAGGAGAACTCCTGTCTGGCACCTTCCCCGGTGGAGTTGTGCATGGGGTGTGTTTGGAACATTTTGTCACCAGCCGACTCCAAAATTCAGCGGTTCCCCATCTCAGCCCCGAAAGCAGGTAGAACAACTTTTGTTGTGTCTTTTAGATGCCTACCAAGGTAGTGTAAAAACTATCAGGAGATCTCCTTTCTGGCACCTTCCCCGGTGGAGTTGTGCATGGGGTGTGTTTGGAACATTTTGTCACCGGCCGACTCCAAAATTCAGCGGTTCCCCATCTCAGCCCAGAAAGCAGGAAGAACAACTTTTGTGGTGCCTTTCAAATGCCTACCAAGGTAGTGTAAAAACTACCAGGAGAACTCCTGTCTGGCACCTTCCGTGGTGGAGTTGTGCATGGGGTGTGTTTGGAACATTTTGTCACCAGCCGACTCCAAAATTCAGCGGTTCCCCATCTCAGCCCAGAAAGCAGGTAGAACAACTTTTCTTGTGCCTTGCAGCTGCCTACCAAGGTAGTGTAAAAACTACCAACAGAATTCGTTCCTGGCACCTTCCCCGGTGGAGTTGTGCATGGGGTGTCTTTGGAACATTTTGTCACCAGCCGACTCCAAAATTCAGCGGTTCCCCATCTCAGCCCAGAAAGCAGGTAGAACAACTTTTGTGGTGTCGTTCAGATGTCTACCGGAGCAATGTAAAAACTACCAGGAGAACTCCTGCCTGGCACCTTCCCCGGTGGAGTTGTGCAGGGGGTGTGTTTGGAACATTTTGTCACCAGCCGAGTCCAAAATTCAGCTGTTCCCCATCTCAGCCCAGAAAGCAGGTAGAACAACTTTTGTGGTGTCTTTCAGGTGCCTACCAAGGTAGTGTAAAAACTATTAAGAGAACTCCTGTCTGGCACCTTCCCCGGTGGAGTTGTGCAGGGGGTGTGTTTGGAACATTTTGTCACCAGCCGACTCCAAAATTCAGCGGTTCCCCATCTCAGCCCAGAAAGCAGGTAGAACGAGTTTTGTGGTGTCTTTGAGGTGCCTACCAGAGCAATGTAAAATCTATCAAGAAAACTCCTGTCTGGCACCTTCCCCGGTGGAGTCGTGCATGGGGTGTGTTTGGAACATTTTGCCACCAGCCGCTCCAAAATTCAGCTGTTCCCCATCTCAGCCCAGAAAGCAGGTAGAACAACTTTTGTGGTGCCTTTCAGATGCCTACTAAGGTAGTGTAAAATCTACCAAGAGAACTCCTGTCTGGCACCTTCCCCGGTGGAGTTGTGCAGGGGGTGTATTTATTAAAATTTTGTCACCGGCCGAGTCCAAAATTCAGCGGTTCCCCATCTCAGCCCACAAAGCAGGTAGAACAACTTTTCTTGTGCCTTGCAGCTGCCTACCAAGGTAGTGTAAAAACTACCAACAGAATTCGTTCCTGGCACCTTCCCCGGTGGAGTTGTGCATGGGGTGTCTGTGGAACATTTTGTCACCGGCCGACTCCAAAATTCAGCGGTTCCCCATCTCAGCCCAGAAAGCAGGTAGAACAACTTTTGTGGTGTCTTTCAGGTGCCTACCAAGGTAGTGTAAAAACTATCAAGAGAACTCCTGTCTGGCACCTTCCCCGGTGGAGTTGTGCAGGGGGTGTGTTTGGAACATTTTGTCACCAGCGGAGTCCAAAATTCAGCGTTTCCCCATCTTAGCCCAGAAAGCAGGTAGAACAACTTTTGTGGTGTCTTTCAGATGCCTACCAAGGTAGTGTAAAAACTACCAGGAGAACTCCTGTCTGGCACCTTCCGTGGTGGAGTTGTGCAGGGGGTGTGTTTGGAACATTTTGTCACCAGCCGAGTCCAAAATTCAGCTGTTCCCCATCTCAGCCCAGAAAGCAGGAAGAACAACTTTTGTGGTGTCTTTCAGATGCCTACCAAGGTAGTGTAAAAACTATTAAGAGAACTCCTGTCTGGCACCTTCCCCGGTGGAGTTGTGCATGGGGTGTGTTTGGAACATTTTGTCACCGGCCGAGTCCAAAATTCAGCTGTTCCCCATCTCAGCCCAGAAAGCAGGTAGAAGGAGTTTTGTGGTGTCTTTGAGGTGCCTACCAGAGCAATGTAAAATCTATCAAGAAAACTCCTGTCTGGCACCTTCCCCGGTGGAGTTGTGCATGGGGTGTGTTTGGAACATTTTGCCACCAGCCGACTCCAAAATTCAGCTGTTCCTCATCTCAGCCCAGAAAGCAGGTAGAACAACTTTTGTGGTGCCTTTCAAATGCCTACCAAGGTAGTGTAAAAACTACCAGGAGAACTCCTGTCTGGCACCTTCCCCGGTGGAGTTGTGCATGGGGTGTCTGTGGAACATTTTGTCACCGGCCGACTCCAAAATTCAGCGGTTCCCCATCTCAGCCCAGAAAGCAGGTAGAACAACTTTTCTTGTGCCTTGCAGCTGCCTACCAAGGTAGTGTAAAAACTACCAACAGAATTCGTTCCTGGCACCTTCCCCGGTGGAGTTGTGCATAGGGTGTCTGTGGAACATTTTGTCACCGGCCGACTCCAAAATTCAGCGGTTCCCCATCTCAGCCCAGAAAGCAGGTAGAACAACTTTTGTGGTGTCTTTCAGATGCCTACCGGAGCAATGTAAAAACTACCAGGAGAACTCCTGCCTGGCACCTTCCCCGGTGGAGTTGTGCAGGGGGTGTGTTTGGAACATTTTGTCACCGGCCGACTCCAAAATTCAGCTGTTCCCCATCTCAGCCCAGAAAGCAGGTAGAACAACTTTTGTGGTGTCTTTCAGGTGCCTACCAAGGTAGTGTAAAAACTATTAAGAGAACTCCTGTCTGGCACCTTCCCCGGTGGAGTTGTGCATGGGGTGTCTTTGGAACATTTTGTCACCAGCCGACTCCAAAATTCAGCGTTTCCCCATCTCAGCCCAGAAAGCAGGTAGAACGAGTTTTGTGGTGTCTTTGAGGTGCCTACCAGAGCAATGTAAAATCTATCAAGAAAACTCCTGTCTGGCACCTTCCCCGGTGGAGTCGTGCATGGGGTGTGTTTGGAACATTTTGCCACCAGCCGCTCCAAAATTCAGCTGTTCCCCATCTCAGCCCAGAAAGCAGGTAGAACAACTTTTGTGGTGCCTTTCAGATGCCTACTAAGGTAGTGTAAAATCTACCAAGAGAACTCCTGTCTGGCACCTTCCCCGGTGGAGTTGTGCAGGGGGTGTCTTTGGAACATTTTGTCACCAGCCGAGTCCAAAATTCAGCGGTTCCCCATCTCAGCCCAGAAAGCAGGTACAACAACTTTTCTTGTGCCTTTCAGCTGCCTACCGGAGCAATGTAAAAACTACCAACAGAATTCGTTCCTGGCACCTTCGCTAGTGGAGTTGTGCATGGGGTGTATTTATTAAAATTTTGTCACCGGCCGACTCCAAAATTCAGCGGTTCCCCATCTCAGCCCAGAAAGCAGGTAGAACAACTTTTGTGGTGCCTTTCAGATTCCTACCAAGGTAGTGTAAAAACTACTAAGAGAACTCCTGTCTGGCACCTTCCCCGGTGGAGTTGTGCAGGGGGTGTGTTTGGAACATTTTGTCACCAGCCGACTCCAAAATTCAGCGGTTCCCCATCTCAGCCCAGAAAGCAGGTAGAACAACTTTTGTTGTGTCTTTTAGATGCCTACCAAGGTAGTGTAAAAACTATCAGGAGATCTCCTTTCTGGCACCTTCCCCGGTGGAGTTGTGCATGGGGTGTCTTTGGAACATTTTGTCACCGGCCGACTCCAAAATTCAGCGGTTACCCATCTCAGCCCAGAAAGCAGGAAGAACAACTTTTGTGGTGTCTTTCAGGTGCCTACCAAGGTAGAGTAAAAACTATCAAGAGAACTCTTGTCTGGCACCTTCCCCGGTGGAGTTGTGCAGGGGGTGTGTTTGGAACATTTTGTCACCAGCCGAGTCCAAAATTCAGCGGTTCCCCATCTCAGCCCAGAAAGCAGGTAGAACAACTTTTGTGGTGTCTTTCAGGTGCCTACCAAGGTAGTGTAAAAACTACTAAGAGAACTCCTGTCTGGCACCTTCCCCGGTGGAGTTGTGCATGGGGTGTGTTTGGAACATTTTGTCACCAGCCGAGTCCAAAATTCAGCGGTTCCCCATCTCAGCCCACAAAGCAGGTAGAACAACTTTTCTTGTGCCTTGCAGCTGCCTACCAAGGTAGTGTAAAAACTACCAACAGAATTCGTTCCTGGCACCTTCCCCGGTGGAGTTGTGCATGGGGTGTCTGTGGAACATTTTGTCACCGGCCGACTCCAAAATTCAGCGGTTCCCCATCTCAGCCCAGAAAGCAGGTAGAACAACTTTTGTGGTGTCTTTCAGGTGCCTACCAAGGTAGTGTAAAAACTATCAAGAGAACTCCTGTCTGGCACCTTCCCCGGTGGAGTTCTGCAGGGGGTGTGTTTGGAACATTTTGTCACCAGCGGAGTCCAAAATTCAGCGTTTCCCCATCTCAGCCCAGAAAGCAGGTAGAACAACTTTTGTGGTGTCTTTCAGATGCCTACCGGAGCAATGTAAAAACTACCAGGAGAACTCCTGTCTGGCACCTTCCGTGGTGGAGTTGTGCAGGGGGTGTGTTTGGAACATTTTGTCACCAGCCGAGTCCAAAATTCAGCTGTTCCCCATCTCAGCCCAGAAAGCAGGAAGAACAACTTTTGTGGTGTCTTTCAGATGCCTACCAAGGTAGTGTAAAAACTATTAAGAGAACTCCTGTCTGGCACCTTCCCCGGTGGAGTTGTGCATGGGGTGTGTTTGGAACATTTTGTCACCGGCCGACTCCAAAATTCAGCTGTTCCCCATCTCAGCCCAGAAAGCAGGTAGAAGGAGTTTTGTGGTGTCTTTGAGGTGCCTACCAGAGCAATGTAAAATCTATCAAGAAAACTCCTGTCTGGCACCTTCCCCGGTGGAGTTGTGCATGGGGTGTGTTTGGAACATTTTGCCACCAGCCGACTCCAAAATTCAGCTGTTCCTCATCTCAGCCCAGAAAGCAGGTAGAACAACTTTTGTGGTGCCTTTCAAATGCCTACCAAGGTAGTGTAAAAACTACCAGGAGAACTCCTGTCTGGCACCTTCCCCGGTGGAGTTGTGCATGGGGTGTGTTTGGAACATTTTGTCACCAGCCGTCTCCAAAATTCAGCGGTTCCCCATCTCAGCCCAGAAAGCAGGTAGAACAACTTTTCTTGTGCCTTGCAGCTGCCTACCAAGGTAGTGTAAAAACTACCAACAGAATTCGTTCCTGGCACCTTCCCCGGTGGAGTTGTGCATGGGGTGTCTGTGGAACATTTTGTCACCGGCCGACTCCAAAATTCAGCGCTTCCCCATCTCAGCCCAGAAAGCAGGTAGAACAACTTTTCTTGTGCCTTGCAGCTGCCTACCAAGGTAGTGTAAAAACTACCAACAGAATTCGTTCCTGGCACCTTCCCCGGTGGAGTTGTGCATAGGGTGTCTGTGGAACATTTTGTCACCGGCCGACTCCAAAATTCAGCGGTTCCCCATCTCAGCCCAGAAAGCAGGTAGAACAACTTTTGTGGTGTCTTTCAGATGCCTACCGGAGCAATGTAAAAACTACCAGGAGAACTCCTGCCTGGCACCTTCCCCGGTGGAGTTGTGCAGGGGGTGTGTTTGGAACATTTTGTCACCAGCCGAGTCCAAAATTCAGCTGTTCCCCATCTCAGCCCAGAAAGCAGGTAGAACAACTTTTGTGGTGTCTTTCAGGTGCCTACCAAGGTAGTGTAAAAACTATTAAGAGAACTCCTGTCTGGCACCTTCCCCGGTGGAGTTGTGCATGGGGTGTCTTTGGAACATTTTGTCACCAGCCGACTCCAAAATTCAGCGGTTCCCCATCTCAGCCCAGAAAGCAGGTAGAACGAGTTTTGTGGTGTCTTTGAGGTGCCTACCAGAGCAATGTAAAATCTATCAAGAAAACTCCTGTCTGGCACCTTCCCCGGTGGAGTCGTGCATGGGGTGTGTTTGGAACATTTTGCCACCAGCCGCTCCAAAATTCAGCTGTTCCCCATCTCAGCCCAGAAAGCAGGTAGAACAACTTTTGTGGTGCCTTTCAGATGCCTACTAAGGTAGTGTAAAATCTACCAAGAGAACTCCTGCCTGGCACCTTCCCCGGTGGAGTTGTGCAGGGGGTGTCTTTGGAACATTTTGTCACCAGCCGACTCCAAAATTCAGCGGTTCCCCATCTCAGCCCAGAAAGCAGGTACAACAACTTTTCTTGTGCCTTTCAGCTGCCTACCGGAGCAATGTAAAAACTACCAACAGAATTCGTTCCTGGCACCTTCGCTAGTGGAGTTGTGCATGGGGTGTATTTATTAAAATTTTGTCACCGGCCGACTCCAAAATTCAGCGGTTCCCCATCTCAGCCCAGAAAGCAGGTAGAACAACTTTTGTGGTGCCTTTCAGATTCCTACCAAGGTAGTGTAAAAACTACTAAGAGAACTCCTGTCTGGCACCTTCCCCGGTGGAGTTGTGCAGGGGGTGTGTTTGGAACATTTTGTCACCAGCCGACTCCAAAATTCAGCGGTTCCCCATCTCAGCCCAGAAAGCAGGTAGAACAACTTTTGTTGTGTCTTTTAGATGCCTACCAAGGTAGTGTAAAAACTATCAGGAGATCTCCTTTCTGGCACCTTCCCCGGTGGAGTTGTGCATGGGGTGTCTTTGGAACATTTTGTCACCGGCCGACTCCAAAATTCAGCGGTTCCCCATCTCAGCCCAGAAAGCAGGAAGAACAACTTTTGTGGTGTCTTTCAGGTGCCTACCAAGGTAGAGTAAAAACTATCAAGAGAACTCTTGTCTGGCACCTTCCCCGGTGGAGTTGTGCAGGGGGTGTGTTTGGAACATTTTGTCACCGGCCGACTCCAAAATTCAGCGGTTCCCCATCTCAGCCCAGAAAGCAGGTAGAACAACTTTTGTGGTGTCTTTCAGATGCCTACCGGAGCAATGTAAAAACTACCAGGAGAACTCCTGCCTGGCACCTTCCCCGGTGGAGTTGTGCAGGGGGTGTGTTTGGAACATTTTGTCACCAGCCGACTCCAAAATTCAGCGGTTCCCCATCTCAGCCCAGAAAGCAGGTAGAACAACTTTTGTGGTGTCTTTCAGGTGCCTACCAAGGTAGTGTAAAAACTATTAAGAGAACTCCTGTCTGGCACCTTCCCCGGTGGAGTTGTGCATGGGGTGTCTTTGGAACATTTTGTCACCAGCCGACTCCAAAATTCAGCGTTTCCCCATCTCAGCCCAGAAAGCAGGTAGAACGAGTTTTGTGGTGTCTTTGAGGTGCCTACCAGAGCAATGTAAAATCTATCAAGAAAACTCCTGTCTGGCACCTTCCCCGGTGGAGTCGTGCATGGGGTGTGTTTGGAACATTTTGCCACCAGCCGCTCCAAAATTCAGCTGTTCCCCATCTCAGCCCAGAAAGCAGGTAGAACAACTTTTGTGGTGCCTTTCAAATGCCTACTAAGGTAGTGTAAAATCTACCAAGAGAACTCCTGTCTGGCACCTTCCCCGGTGGAGTTGTGCAGGGGGTGTCTTTGGAACATTTTGTCACCAGCCGACTCCAAAATTCAGCGGTTCCCCATCTCAGCCCAGAAAGCAGGTACAACAACTTTTCTTGTGCCTTTCAGCTGCCTACCGGAGCAATGTAAAAACTACCAACAGAATTCGTTCCTGGCACCTTCGCTAGTGGAGTTGTGCATGGGGTGTATTTATTTAAATTTTGTCACCGGCCGACTCCAAAATTCAGCAGTTCCCCATCTCAGCCCAGAAAGCAGGTAGAACAACTTTTGTGGTGCCTTTCAGATGCCTACCAAGGTAGTGTAAAAACTACCAAAAGAATTCGTTCCTGGCACCTTCCCCGGTGGAGTTGTGCAGGGGGTGTGTTTGGAACATTTTGTCACCAGCCGACTCCAAAATTCAGCGGTTCCCCATCTCAGCCCAGAAAGCAGGTAGAACAACTTTTGTTGTGTCTTTTAGATGCCTACCAAGGTAGTGTAAAAACTATCAGGAGATCTCCTTTCTGGCACCTTCCCCGGTGGAGTTGTGCATGGGGTGTCTTTGGAACATTTTGTCACCGGCCGACTCCAAAATTCAGCGGTTCCCCATCTCAGCCCAGAAAGCAGGAAGAACAACTTTTGTGGTGTCTTTCAGGTGCCTACCAAGGTAGAGTAAAAACTATCAAGAGAACTCTTGTCTGGCACCTTCCCCGGTGGAGTTGTGCAGGGGGTGTGTTTGGAACATTTTGTCACCGGCCGACTCCAAAATTCAGCGGTTCCCCATCTCAGCCCAGAAAGCAGGTAGAACAACTTTTGTGGTGTCTTTCAGGTGCCTACCGGAGCAATGTAAAAACTACCAGGAGAACTCCTGTCTGGCACCTTCCCCGGTGGAGTTGTGCAGGGGGTGTGTTTGGAACATTTTGTCACCAGCCGAGTCCAAAATTCAGCTGTTCCCCATCTCAGCCCAGAAAGCAGGTAGAAGGAGTTTTGTGGTGTTTTTCAGATGCCTACCAAGGTAGTGTAAAAACTATTAAGAGAACTCCTGTCTGGCACCTTCCCCGGTGGAGTTGTGCATGGGGTGTCTTTGGAACATTTTGTCACCAGCCGACTCCAAAATTCAGCGGTTCCCCATCTCAGCCCAGAAAGCAGGTAGAACGAGTTTTGTGGTGTCTTTGAGGTGCCTACCAGAGCAATGTAAAATCTATCAAGAAAACTCCTGTCTGGCACCTTCCCCGGTGGAGTTGTGCATGGGGTGTGTTTGGAACATTTTGTCACCAGCCGACTCCAAAATTCAGCGGTTCCCCATCTCAGCCCACAAAGCAGGTACAACAACTTTTGTGGTGCCTTGCAGCTGCCTACCAAGGTAGTGTAAAAACTACCAACAGAATTCGTTCCTGGCACCTTCCCCGGTGGAGTTGTGCATGGGGTGTCTGTGGAACATTTTGTCACCGGCCGACTCCAAAATTCAGCGGTTCCCCATCTCAGCCCACAAAGCAGGTAGAACAAGTTTTCTGGTGTCTTTCAGGTGCCTACCAAGGTAGTGTAAAAACTATCAAGAGAACTCCTGTCTGGCACCTTCCCCGGTGGAGTTGTGCAGGGGGTGTGTTTGGAACATTTTGTCACCAGCGGAGTCCAAAATTCAGCGTTTCCCCATCTCAGCCCAGAAAGCAGGTAGAACAACTTTTGTGGTATCTTTCAGATGCCTACCGGAGCAATGTAAAAACTACCAGGAGAACTCCTGTCTGGCACCTTCCGTGGTGGAGTTGTGCAGGGGGTGTGTTTGGAACATTTTGTCACCAGCCGACTCCAAAATTCAGCTGTTCCCCATCTCAGCCCAGAAAGCAGGAAGAACAACTTTTGTGGTGTCTTTCAGATGCCTACCAAGGTAGTGTAAAAACTATTAAGAGAACTCCTGTCTGGCACCTTCCCCGGTGGAGTTGTGCATGGGGTGTGTTTGGAACATTTTGTCACCGGCCGACTCCAAAATTCAGCTGTTCCCCATCTCAGCCCAGAAAGCAGGTAGAAGGAGTTTTGTGGTGTCTTTGAGGTGCCTACCAGAGCAATGTAAAATCTATCAAGAAAACTCCTGTCTGGCACCTTCCCCGGTGGAGTTGTGCATGGGGTGTGTTTGGAACATTTTGCCACCAGCCGACTCCAAAATTCAGCTGTTCCTCATCTCAGCCCAGAAAGCAGGTAGAACAACTTTTGTGGTGCCTTTCAAATGCCTACCAAGGTAGTGTAAAAACTACCAGGAGAACTCCTGTCTGGCACCTTCCCCGGTGGAGTTGTGCATGGGGTGTGTTTGGAACATTTTGTCACAAGCCAACTCCAAAATTCAGCGGTTCCCCATCTCAGCCCAGAAAGCAGGTAGAACAACTTTTCTTGTGCCTTGCAGCTGCCTACCAAGGTAGTGTAAAAACTACCAACAGAATTCGTTCCTGGAACCTTCCCCGGTGGAGTTGTGCATGGGGTGTCTGTGGAACATTTTGTCACCGGCCGACTCCAAAATTCAGCGGTTCCCCATCTCAGCCCAGAAAGCAGGTAGAACAAGTTTTCTGGTGCCTTTCAGCTGCCTACCAAGGTAGTGTAAAAACTATCAAGAGAACTCTTGTCTGGCACCTTCCCCGGTGGAGTTGTGCATAGGGTGTGTTTGGAACATTTTGTCACCAGCCGACTCCAAAATTCAGCGGTTCCCCATCTCAGCCCAGAAAGCAGGTAGAACAACTTTTGTGGTGTCTTTCAGATGCCTACCAAGGTAGTGTAAAAACTAGCAACAGAACTCCTTTCTGGCACCTTCCCCGGTGGAGTTGTGCATGGGGTGTGTTTGGAACATTTTGTCACCGGCCGACTCCAAAATTCAGCGGTTCCCCATCTCAGCCCAGAAAGCAGGTAGAACAACTTTTGTGGTATCTTTCAGATGCCTACCGGAGCAATGTAAAAACTACCAGGAGAACTCCTGTCTGGCACCTTCCCCGGTGGAGTTGTGCATGGGGTGTGTTTGGAACATTTTGTCACCAGCCGAGTCCAAAATTCAGCGTTTCCCCATCTCAGCCCACAAAGCAGGTACAACAACTTTTCTTGTGCCTTGCAGCTGCCTACCAAGGTAGTGTAAAAACTACCAACAGAATTCGTTCCTGGCACCTTCCGTGGTGGAGTTATGCATGGGGTGTCTGTGGAACATTTTGTCACCGGCCGACTCCAAAATTCAGCGGTTCCCCATCTCAGCCCAGAAAGCAGGTAGAACAACTTTTGTGGTGTCTTTCAGGTGCCTACCAAGGTAGTGTAAAAACTATCAAGAGAACTCCTGTCTGGCACCTTCCCCGGTGGAGTTGTGCAGGGGGTGTGTTTGGAACATTTTGTCACCAGCCGACTCCAAAATTCAGCGGTTCCCCATCTCAGCCCAGAAAGCAGGTAGAACAACTTTTGTGGTGTCTTTCAGATGCCTACCGGAGCAATGTAAAAACTACCAGGAGAACTCCTGTCTGGCACCTTCCCCGGTGGAGTTGTGCATGGGGTGTGTTTGGAACATTTTGTCACCGGCCGAGTCCAAAATTCAGCGGTTCCCCATCTCAGCCCAGAAAGCAGGTAGAACATCTTTTGTGGTATCTTTCAGATGCCTACCGGAGCAATGTAAAAACTACCAACAGAACTCGTTTCTGGCACCTTCCCCGGTGGAGTTGTGCATGGGGTGTGTTTGGAACATTTTGTCAGCAGCCGAGTCCAAAATTCAGCGGTTCCCCATCTCAGCCCAGAAAGCAGGTAGAAGGAGTTTTGTGGTGTCTTTGAGGTGCCTACCAGAGCAATGTAAAATCTATCAAGAAAACTCCTGTCTGGCACCTTCCCCGGTGGAGTTGAGCATGGGGTGTGTTTGGAACATTTTGCCACCAGCCGCTCCAAAATTCAGCTGTTCCTCATCTCAGCCCAGAAAGCAGGTAGAACAACTTTTGTGGTGCCTTTCAGATGCCTACCAAGGTAGTGTAAAATCTACCAAGAGAACTCCTGTCTGGCACCTTCCCCGGTGGAGTTGTGCAGGGGGTGTCTTTGGAACATTTTGTCACCAGCCGAGTCCAAAATTCAGCGGTTCCCCATCTCAGTCCAGAAAGCAGGTACAACAACTTTTCTTGTGCCTTTCAGCTGCCTACCGGAGCAATGTAAAAACTACCAACAGAATTCGTTCCTGGCACCTTCGCTAGTGGAGTTGTGCATGGGGTGTATTTATTAAAATTTTGTCACCAGCCGAGTCCAAAATTCAGCTGTTCCCCATCTCAGCCCACAAAGCAGGTAGAACAACTTTTGTGGTGCCTTTCAGATGCCTACCAAGGTAGTGTAAAAACTACTAAGAGAACTCCTGTCTGGCACCTTCCCCGGTGGAGTTGTGCAGGGGGTGTGATTGGAACATTTTGTCACCAGCCGACTCCAAAATTCAGCGGTTCCCCATCTCAGCCCAGAAAGCAGGTAGAACAACTTTTGTTGTGTCTTTTAGATGCCTACCAAGGTAGTGTAAAAACTATCAAGAGATCTCCTTTCTGGCACCTTCCCCGGTGGAGTTGTGCATGGGGTGTCTTTGGAACATTTTGTCACCGGCCGACTCCAAAATTCAGCGGTTCCCCATCTCAGCCCAGAAAGCAGGAAGAACAACTTTTGTGGTGTCTTTCAGGTGCCTACCAAGGTAGAGTAAAAACTATCAAGAGAACTCTTGTCTGGCACCTTCCCCGGTGGAGTTGTGCAGGGGGTGTGTTTGGAACATTTTGTCACCAGCCGACTCCAAAATTCAGCGGTTCCCCATCTCAGCCCAGAAAGCAGGTAGAACAACTTTTGTGGTGTCTTTCAGATGCCTACCGGAGCAATGTAAAAACTACCAGGAGAACTCCTGTCTGGCACCTTCCCCGGTGGAGTTGTGCAGGGGGTGTGTTTGGAACATTTTGTCACCAGCCGAGTCCAAAATTCAGCTGTTCCCCATCTCAGCCCAGAAAGCAGGTAGAACAACTTTTGTGGTGTCTTTCAGATGCCTACCAAGGTAGTGTAAAAACTATTAAGAGAACTCCTGTCTGGCACCTTCCCCGGTGGAGTTGTGCATGGGGTGTCTTTGGAACATTTTGTCACCGGCCGAGTCCAAAATTCAGCGGTTCCCCATCTCAGCCCAGAAAGCAGGTAGAACGAGTTTTGTGGTGTCTTTGAGGTGCCTACCAGAGCAATGTAAAATCTATCAAGAAAACTCCTGTCTGGCACCTTCCCCGGTGGAGTTGTGCATGGGGTGTGTTTGGAACATTTTGTCACCAGCCGACTCCAAAATTCAGCGGTTCCCCATCTCAGCCCAGAAAGCAGGTACAACAACTTTTGTGGTGTCTTTTAGATGCCTACCGGAGCAATGTAAAAACTACCAGGAGAACTCCTGTCTGGCACCTTCCCCGGTGGAGTTGTGCATGGGGTGTCTGTGGAACATTTTGTCACCGGCCGACTCCAAAATTCAGCGGTTCCCCATCTCAGCCCAGAAAGCAGGTAGAACAACTTTTCTTGTGCCTTGCAGCTGCCTACCAAGGTAGTGTAAAAACTACCAACAGAATTCGTTCCTGGCACCTTCCCCGGTGGAGTTGTGCATAGGGTGTCTGTGGAACATTTTGTCACCGGCCGACTCCAAAATTCAGCGGTTCCCCATCTCAGCCCAGAAAGCAGGTAGAACAACTTTTGTGGTGTCTTTCAGATGCCTACCGGAGCAATGTAAAAACTACCAGGAGAACTCCTGCCTGGCACCTTCCCCGGTGGAGTTGTGCAGGGGGTGTGTTTGGAACATTTTGTCACCGGCCGACTCCAAAATTCAGCTGTTCCCCATCTCAGCCCAGAAAGCAGGTAGAACAACTTTTGTGGTGTCTTTCAGGTGCCTACCAAGGTAGTGTAAAAACTATTAAGAGAACTCCTGTCTGGCACCTTCCCCGGTGGAGTTGTGCATGGGGTGTCTTTGGAACATTTTGTCACCAGCCGACTCCAAAATTCAGCGTTTCCCCATCTCAGCCCAGAAAGCAGGTAGAACGAGTTTTGTGGTGTCTTTGAGGTGCCTACCAGAGCAATGTAAAATCTATCAAGAAAACTCCTGTCTGGCACCTTCCCCGGTGGAGTCGTGCATGGGGTGTGTTTGGAACATTTTGCCACCAGCCGCTCCAAAATTCAGCTGTTCCCCATCTCAGCCCAGAAAGCAGGTAGAACAACTTTTGTGGTGCCTTTCAGATGCCTACTAAGGTAGTGTAAAATCTACCAAGAGAACTCCTGTCTGGCACCTTCCCCGGTGGAGTTGTGCAGGGGGTGTCTTTGGAACATTTTGTCACCAGCCGAGTCCAAAATTCAGCGGTTCCCCATCTCAGCCCAGAAAGCAGGTACAACAACTTTTCTTGTGCCTTTCAGCTGCCTACCGGAGCAATGTAAAAACTACCAACAGAATTCGTTCCTGGCACCTTCGCTAGTGGAGTTGTGCATGGGGTGTATTTATTAAAATTTTGTCACCGGCCGACTCCAAAATTCAGCGGTTCCCCATCTCAGCCCAGAAAGCAGGTAGAACAACTTTTGTGGTGCCTTTCAGATTCCTACCAAGGTAGTGTAAAAACTACTAAGAGAACTCCTGTCTGGCACCTTCCCCGGTGGAGTTGTGCAGGGGGTGTGTTTGGAACATTTTGTCACCAGCCGACTCCAAAATTCAGCGGTTCCCCATCTCAGCCCAGAAAGCAGGTAGAACAACTTTTGTTGTGTCTTTTAGATGCCTACCAAGGTAGTGTAAAAACTATCAGGAGATCTCCTTTCTGGCACCTTCCCCGGTGGAGTTGTGCATGGGGTGTCTTTGGAACATTTTGTCACCGGCCGACTCCAAAATTCAGCGGTTACCCATCTCAGCCCAGAAAGCAGGAAGAACAACTTTTGTGGTGTCTTTCAGGTGCCTACCAAGGTAGAGTAAAAACTATCAAGAGAACTCTTGTCTGGCACCTTCCCCGGTGGAGTTGTGCAGGGGGTGTGTTTGGAACATTTTGTCACCAGCCGAGTCCAAAATTCAGCGGTTCCCCATCTCAGCCCAGAAAGCAGGTAGAACAACTTTTGTGGTGTCTTTCAGGTGCCTACCAAGGTAGTGTAAAAACTACTAAGAGAACTCCTGTCTGGCACCTTCCCCGGTGGAGTTGTGCATGGGGTGTGTTTGGAACATTTTGTCACCAGCCGAGTCCAAAATTCAGCGGTTCCCCATCTCAGCCCACAAAGCAGGTAGAACAACTTTTCTTGTGCCTTGCAGCTGCCTACCAAGGTAGTGTAAAAACTACCAACAGAATTCGTTCCTGGCACCTTCCCCGGTGGAGTTGTGCATGGGGTGTCTGTGGAACATTTTGTCACCGGCCGACTCCAAAATTCAGCGGTTCCCCATCTCAGCCCAGAAAGCAGGTAGAACAACTTTTGTGGTGTCTTTCAGGTGCCTACCAAGGTAGTGTAAAAACTATCAAGAGAACTCCTGTCTGGCACCTTCCCCGGTGGAGTTCTGCAGGGGGTGTGTTTGGAACATTTTGTCACCAGCGGAGTCCAAAATTCAGCGTTTCCCCATCTCAGCCCAGAAAGCAGGTAGAACAACTTTTGTGGTGTCTTTCAGATGCCTACCGGAGCAATGTAAAAACTACCAGGAGAACTCCTGTCTGGCACCTTCCGTGGTGGAGTTGTGCAGGGGGTGTGTTTGGAACATTTTGTCACCAGCCGAGTCCAAAATTCAGCTGTTCCCCATCTCAGCCCAGAAAGCAGGAAGAACAACTTTTGTGGTGTCTTTCAGATGCCTACCAAGGTAGTGTAAAAACTATTAAGAGAACTCCTGTCTGGCACCTTCCCCGGTGGAGTTGTGCATGGGGTGTGTTTGGAACATTTTGTCACCGGCCGACTCCAAAATTCAGCTGTTCCCCATCTCAGCCCAGAAAGCAGGTAGAAGGAGTTTTGTGGTGTCTTTGAGGTGCCTACCAGAGCAATGTAAAATCTATCAAGAAAACTCCTGTCTGGCACCTTCCCCGGTGGAGTTGTGCATGGGGTGTGTTTGGAACATTTTGCCACCAGCCGACTCCAAAATTCAGCTGTTCCTCATCTCAGCCCAGAAAGCAGGTAGAACAACTTTTGTGGTGCCTTTCAAATGCCTACCAAGGTAGTGTAAAAACTACCAGGAGAACTCCTGTCTGGCACCTTCCCCGGTGGAGTTGTGCATGGGGTGTGTTTGGAACATTTTGTCACCAGCCGTCTCCAAAATTCAGCGGTTCCCCATCTCAGCCCAGAAAGCAGGTAGAACAACTTTTCTTGTGCCTTGCAGCTGCCTACCAAGGTAGTGTAAAAACTACCAACAGAATTCGTTCCTGGCACCTTCCCCGGTGGAGTTGTGCATGGGGTGTCTGTGGAACATTTTGTCACCGGCCGACTCCAAAATTCAGCGCTTCCCCATCTCAGCCCAGAA
Organism: Falco biarmicus; assembly: GCF_023638135.1. NCBI lineage: Eukaryota > Metazoa > Chordata > Aves > Falconiformes > Falconidae > Falco > Falco biarmicus. The sequence continues at coordinate 34,902,025 of NC_079299.1, forward strand.
AGCAGGTAGAACAACTTTTCTTGTGCCTTGCAGCTGCCTACCAAGGTAGTGTAAAAACTACCAACAGAATTCGTTCCTGGCACCTTCCCCGGTGGAGTTGTGCATAGGGTGTCTGTGGAACATTTTGTCACCGGCCGACTCCAAAATTCAGCGGTTCCCCATCTCAGCCCAGAAAGCAGGTAGAACAACTTTTGTGGTGTCTTTCAGATGCCTACCGGAGCAATGTAAAAACTACCAGGAGAACTCCTGCCTGGCACCTTCCCCGGTGGAGTTGTGCAGGGGGTGTGTTTGGAACATTTTGTCACCAGCCGAGTCCAAAATTCAGCTGTTCCCCATCTCAGCCCAGAAAGCAGGTAGAACAACTTTTGTGGTGTCTTTCAGGTGCCTACCAAGGTAGTGTAAAAACTATTAAGAGAACTCCTGTCTGGCACCTTCCCCGGTGGAGTTGTGCATGGGGTGTCTTTGGAACATTTTGTCACCAGCCGACTCCAAAATTCAGCGGTTCCCCATCTCAGCCCAGAAAGCAGGTAGAACGAGTTTTGTGGTGTCTTTGAGGTGCCTACCAGAGCAATGTAAAATCTATCAAGAAAACTCCTGTCTGGCACCTTCCCCGGTGGAGTCGTGCATGGGGTGTGTTTGGAACATTTTGCCACCAGCCGCTCCAAAATTCAGCTGTTCCCCATCTCAGCCCAGAAAGCAGGTAGAACAACTTTTGTGGTGCCTTTCAGATGCCTACTAAGGTAGTGTAAAATCTACCAAGAGAACTCCTGCCTGGCACCTTCCCCGGTGGAGTTGTGCAGGGGGTGTCTTTGGAACATTTTGTCACCAGCCGACTCCAAAATTCAGCGGTTCCCCATCTCAGCCCAGAAAGCAGGTACAACAACTTTTCTTGTGCCTTTCAGCTGCCTACCGGAGCAATGTAAAAACTACCAACAGAATTCGTTCCTGGCACCTTCGCTAGTGGAGTTGTGCATGGGGTGTATTTATTAAAATTTTGTCACCGGCCGACTCCAAAATTCAGCGGTTCCCCATCTCAGCCCAGAAAGCAGGTAGAACAACTTTTGTGGTGCCTTTCAGATTCCTACCAAGGTAGTGTAAAAACTACTAAGAGAACTCCTGTCTGGCACCTTCCCCGGTGGAGTTGTGCAGGGGGTGTGTTTGGAACATTTTGTCACCAGCCGACTCCAAAATTCAGCGGTTCCCCATCTCAGCCCACAAAGCAGGTAGAACAACTTTTGTTGTGTCTTTTAGATGCCTACCAAGGTAGTGTAAAAACTATCAGGAGATCTCCTTTCTGGCACCTTCCCCGGTGGAGTTGTGCATGGGGTGTCTTTGGAACATTTTGTCACCGGCCGACTCCAAAATTCAGCGGTTCCCCATCTCAGCCCAGAAAGCAGGAAGAACAACTTTTGTGGTGTCTTTCAGGTGCCTACCAAGGTAGAGTAAAAACTATCAAGAGAACTCTTGTCTGGCACCTTCCCCGGTGGAGTTGTGCATGGGGTGTGTTTGGAACATTTTGTCACCGGCCGAGTCCAAAATTCAGCGTTTCCCCATCTCAGCCCAGAAAGCAGGTAGAACAACTTTTGTGGTGTCTTTCAGATGCCTACCGGAGCAATGTAAAAACTACCAGGAGAACTCCTGCCTGGCACCTTCCCCGGTGGAGTTGTGCAGGGGGTGTGTTTGGAACATTTTGTCACCAGCCGACTCCAAAATTCAGCGGTTCCCCATCTCAGCCCAGAAAGCAGGTAGAACAACTTTTGTGGTGTCTTTCAGGTGCCTACCAAGGTAGTGTAAAAACTATTAAGAGAACTCCTGTCTGGCACCTTCCCCGGTGGAGTTGTGCATGGGGTGTCTTTGGAACATTTTGTCACCAGCCGACTCCAAAATTCAGCGTTTCCCCATCTCAGCCCAGAAAGCAGGTAGAACGAGTTTTGTGGTGTCTTTGAGGTGCCTACCAGAGCAATGTAAAATCTATCAAGAAAACTCCTGTCTGGCACCTTCCCCGGTGGAGTCGTGCATGGGGTGTGTTTGGAACATTTTGCCACCAGCCGCTCCAAAATTCAGCTGTTCCCCATCTCAGCCCAGAAAGCAGGTAGAACAACTTTTGTGGTGCCTTTCAAATGCCTACTAAGGTAGTGTAAAATCTACCAAGAGAACTCCTGTCTGGCACCTTCCCCGGTGGAGTTGTGCAGGGGGTGTCTTTGGAACATTTTGTCACCAGCCGACTCCAAAATTCAGCGGTTCCCCATCTCAGCCCAGAAAGCAGGTACAACAACTTTTCTTGTGCCTTTCAGCTGCCTACCGGAGCAATGTAAAAACTACCAACAGAATTCGTTCCTGGCACCTTCGCTAGTGGAGTTGTGCATGGGGTGTATTTATTTAAATTTTGTCACCGGCCGACTCCAAAATTCAGCAGTTCCCCATCTCAGCCCAGAAAGCAGGTAGAACAACTTTTGTGGTGCCTTTCAGATGCCTACCAAGGTAGTGTAAAAACTACCAACAGAATTCGTTCCTGGCACCTTCCCCGGTGGAGTTGTGCAGGGGGTGTGTTTGGAACATTTTGTCACCAGCCGACTCCAAAATTCAGCGGTTCCCCATCTCAGCCCAGAAAGCAGGTAGAACAACTTTTGTTGTGTCTTTTAGATGCCTACCAAGGTAGTGTAAAAACTATCAGGAGATCTCCTTTCTGGCACCTTCCCCGGTGGAGTTGTGCATGGGGTGTCTTTGGAACATTTTGTCACCGGCCGACTCCAAAATTCAGCGGTTCCCCATCTCAGCCCAGAAAGCAGGAAGAACAACTTTTGTGGTGTCTTTCAGGTGCCTACCAAGGTAGAGTAAAAACTATCAAGAGAACTCTTGTCTGGCACCTTCCCCGGTGGAGTTGTGCAGGGGGTGTGTTTGGAACATTTTGTCACCGGCCGACTCCAAAATTCAGCGGTTCCCCATCTCAGCCCAGAAAGCAGGTAGAACAACTTTTGTGGTGTCTTTCAGGTGCCTACCGGAGCAATGTAAAAACTACCAGGAGAACTCCTGTCTGGCACCTTCCCCGGTGGAGTTGTGCAGGGGGTGTGTTTGGAACATTTTGTCACCAGCCGAGTCCAAAATTCAGCTGTTCCCCATCTCAGCCCAGAAAGCAGGTAGAAGGAGTTTTGTGGTGTTTTTCAGATGCCTACCAAGGTAGTGTAAAAACTATTAAGAGAACTCCTGTCTGGCACCTTCCCCGGTGGAGTTGTGCATGGGGTGTCTTTGGAACATTTTGTCACCAGCCGACTCCAAAATTCAGCGGTTCCCCATCTCAGCCCAGAAAGCAGGTAGAACGAGTTTTGTGGTGTCTTTGAGGTGCCTACCAGAGCAATGTAAAATCTATCAAGAAAACTCCTGTCTGGCACCTTCCCCGGTGGAGTTGTGCATGGGGTGTGTTTGGAACATTTTGTCACCAGCCGACTCCAAAATTCAGCGGTTCCCCATCTCAGCCCAGAAAGCAGGTACAACAACTTTTGTGGTGTCTTTTAGATGCCTACCGGAGCAATGTAAAAACTACCAGGAGAACTCCTGCCTGGCACCTTCCCCGGTGGAGTTGTGCAGGGGGTGTGTTTGGAACATTTTGTCACCAGCCGACTCCAAAATTCAGCGGTTCCCCATCTCAGCCCACAAAGCAGGTACAACAACTTTTGTGGTGCCTTGCAGCTGCCTACCAAGGTAGTGTAAAAACTACCAACAGAATTCGTTCCTGGCACCTTCCCCGGTGGAGTTGTGCATGGGGTGTCTGTGGAACATTTTGTCACCGGCCGACTCCAAAATTCAGCGGTTCCCCATCTCAGCCCACAAAGCAGGTAGAACAAGTTTTCTGGTGTCTTTCAGGTGCCTACCAAGGTAGTGTAAAAACTATCAAGAGAACTCCTGTCTGGCACCTTCCCCGGTGGAGTTGTGCAGGGGGTGTGTTTGGAACATTTTGTCACCAGCGGAGTCCAAAATTCAGCGTTTCCCCATCTCAGCCCAGAAAGCAGGTAGAACAACTTTTGTGGTATCTTTCAGATGCCTACCGGAGCAATGTAAAAACTACCAGGAGAACTCCTGTCTGGCACCTTCCGTGGTGGAGTTGTGCAGGGGGTGTGTTTGGAACATTTTGTCACCAGCCGACTCCAAAATTCAGCTGTTCCCCATCTCAGCCCAGAAAGCAGGAAGAACAACTTTTGTGGTGTCTTTCAGATGCCTACCAAGGTAGTGTAAAAACTATTAAGAGAACTCCTGTCTGGCACCTTCCCCGGTGGAGTTGTGCATGGGGTGTGTTTGGAACATTTTGTCACCGGCCGACTCCAAAATTCAGCTGTTCCCCATCTCAGCCCAGAAAGCAGGTAGAAGGAGTTTTGTGGTGTCTTTGAGGTGCCTACCAGAGCAATGTAAAATCTATCAAGAAAACTCCTGTCTGGCACCTTCCCCGGTGGAGTTGTGCATGGGGTGTGTTTGGAACATTTTGCCACCAGCCGACTCCAAAATTCAGCTGTTCCTCATCTCAGCCCAGAAAGCAGGTAGAACAACTTTTGTGGTGCCTTTCAAATGCCTACCAAGGTAGTGTAAAAACTACCAGGAGAACTCCTGTCTGGCACCTTCCCCGGTGGAGTTGTGCATGGGGTGTGTTTGGAACATTTTGTCACAAGCCAACTCCAAAATTCAGCGGTTCCCCATCTCAGCCCAGAAAGCAGGTAGAACAACTTTTCTTGTGCCTTGCAGCTGCCTACCAAGGTAGTGTAAAAACTACCAACAGAATTCGTTCCTGGAACCTTCCCCGGTGGAGTTGTGCATGGGGTGTCTGTGGAACATTTTGTCACCGGCCGACTCCAAAATTCAGCGGTTCCCCATCTCAGCCCAGAAAGCAGGTAGAACAAGTTTTCTGGTGCCTTTCAGCTGCCTACCAAGGTAGTGTAAAAACTATCAAGAGAACTCTTGTCTGGCACCTTCCCCGGTGGAGTTGTGCATAGGGTGTGTTTGGAACATTTTGTCACCAGCCGACTCCAAAATTCAGCGGTTCCCCATCTCAGCCCAGAAAGCAGGTAGAACAACTTTTGTGGTGTCTTTCAGATGCCTACCAAGGTAGTGTAAAAACTAGCAACAGAACTCCTTTCTGGCACCTTCCCCGGTGGAGTTGTGCATGGGGTGTGTTTGGAACATTTTGTCACCGGCCGACTCCAAAATTCAGCGGTTCCCCATCTCAGCCCAGAAAGCAGGTAGAACAACTTTTGTGGTATCTTTCAGATGCCTACCGGAGCAATGTAAAAACTACCAGGAGAACTCCTGTCTGGCACCTTCCCCGGTGGAGTTGTGCATGGGGTGTGTTTGGAACATTTTGTCACCAGCCGAGTCCAAAATTCAGCTGTTCCCCATCTCAGCCCACAAAGCAGGTACAACAACTTTTCTTGTGCCTTGCAGCTGCCTACCAAGGTAGTGTAAAAACTACCAACAGAATTCGTTCCTGGCACCTTCCGTGGTGGAGTTATGCATGGGGTGTCTGTGGAACATTTTGTCACCGGCCGACTCCAAAATTCAGCGGTTCCCCATCTCAGCCCAGAAAGCAGGTAGAACAACTTTTGTGGTGTCTTTCAGGTGCCTACCAAGGTAGTGTAAAAACTATCAAGAGAACTCCTGTCTGGCACCTTCCCCGGTGGAGTTGTGCAGGGGGTGTGTTTGGAACATTTTGTCACCAGCCGACTCCAAAATTCAGCGGTTCCCCATCTCAGCCCAGAAAGCAGGTAGAACAACTTTTGTGGTGTCTTTCAGATGCCTACCGGAGCAATGTAAAAACTACCAGGAGAACTCCTGTCTGGCACCTTCCCCGGTGGAGTTGTGCATGGGGTGTGTTTGGAACATTTTGTCACCGGCCGAGTCCAAAATTCAGCGGTTCCCCATCTCAGCCCAGAAAGCAGGTAGAACATCTTTTGTGGTATCTTTCAGATGCCTACCGGAGCAATGTAAAAACTACCAACAGAACTCGTTTCTGGCACCTTCCCCGGTGGAGTTGTGCATGGGGTGTGTTTGGAACATTTTGTCAGCAGCCGAGTCCAAAATTCAGCGGTTCCCCATCTCAGCCCAGAAAGCAGGTAGAAGGAGTTTTGTGGTGTCTTTGAGGTGCCTACCAGAGCAATGTAAAATCTATCAAGAAAACTCCTGTCTGGCACCTTCCCCGGTGGAGTTGAGCATGGGGTGTGTTTGGAACATTTTGCCACCAGCCGCTCCAAAATTCAGCTGTTCCTCATCTCAGCCCAGAAAGCAGGTAGAACAACTTTTGTGGTGCCTTTCAGATCCCTACCAAGGTAGTGTAAAATCTACCAAGAGAACTCCTGTCTGGCACCTTCCCCGGTGGAGTTGTGCAGGGGGTGTCTTTGGAACATTTTGTCACCAGCCGAGTCCAAAATTCAGCGGTTCCCCATCTCAGTCCAGAAAGCAGGTACAACAACTTTTCTTGTGCCTTTCAGCTGCCTACCGGAGCAATGTAAAAACTACCAACAGAATTCGTTCCTGGCACCTTCGCTAGTGGAGTTGTGCATGGGGTGTATTTATTAAAATTTTGTCACCAGCCGAGTCCAAAATTCAGCTGTTCCCCATCTCAGCCCACAAAGCAGGTAGAACAACTTTTGTGGTGCCTTTCAGATGCCTACCAAGGTAGTGTAAAAACTACTAAGAGAACTCCTGTCTGGCACCTTCCCCGGTGGAGTTGTGCAGGGGGTGTGATTGGAACATTTTGTCACCAGCCGACTCCAAAATTCAGCGGTTCCCCATCTCAGCCCAGAAAGCAGGTAGAACAACTTTTGTTGTGTCTTTTAGATGCCTACCAAGGTAGTGTAAAAACTATCAAGAGATCTCCTTTCTGGCACCTTCCCCGGTGGAGTTGTGCATGGGGTGTCTTTGGAACATTTTGTCACCGGCCGACTCCAAAATTCAGCGGTTCCCCATCTCAGCCCAGAAAGCAGGAAGAACAACTTTTGTGGTGTCTTTCAGGTGCCTACCAAGGTAGAGTAAAAACTATCAAGAGAACTCTTGTCTGGCACCTTCCCCGGTGGAGTTGTGCAGGGGGTGTGTTTGGAACATTTTGTCACCAGCCGACTCCAAAATTCAGCGGTTCCCCATCTCAGCCCAGAAAGCAGGTAGAACAACTTTTGTGGTGTCTTTCAGATGCCTACCGGAGCAATGTAAAAACTACCAGGAGAACTCCTGTCTGGCACCTTCCCCGGTGGAGTTGTGCAGGGGGTGTGTTTGGAACATTTTGTCACCAGCCGAGTCCAAAATTCAGCTGTTCCCCATCTCAGCCCAGAAAGCAGGTAGAACAACTTTTGTGGTGTCTTTCAGATGCCTACCAAGGTAGTGTAAAAACTATTAAGAGAACTCCTGTCTGGCACCTTCCCCGGTGGAGTTGTGCATGGGGTGTCTTTGGAACATTTTGTCACCGGCCGAGTCCAAAATTCAGCGGTTCCCCATCTCAGCCCAGAAAGCAGGTAGAACGAGTTTTGTGGTGTCTTTGAGGTGCCTACCAGAGCAATGTAAAATCTATCAAGAAAACTCCTGTCTGGCACCTTCCCCGGTGGAGTTGTGCATGGGGTGTGTTTGGAACATTTTGTCACCAGCCGACTCCAAAATTCAGCGGTTCCCCATCTCAGCCCAGAAAGCAGGTACAACAACTTTTGTGGTGTCTTTTAGATGCCTACCGGAGCAATGTAAAAACTACCAGGAGAACTCCTGCCTGGCACCTTCCCCGGTGGAGTTGTGCAGGGGGTGTGTTTGGAACATTTTGTCACCGGCCGACTCCAAAATTCAGCGGTTCCCCATCTCAGCCCAGAAAGCAGGTAGAACAACTTTTGTGGTGCCTTTCAGATGCCTACCAAGGTAGTGTAAAAACTATCAAGAGATCTCCTTTCTGGCACCTTCCCCGGTGGAGTTGTGCAGGGGGTGTGTTTGGAGCATTTTGTCACCGGCCGACTCCAAAATTCAGCGGTTCCCCATCTCAGCCCAGAAAGCAGGTAGAACAACTTTTGTGGTGTCTTTCAGATGCCTACCGGAGCAATGTAAAAACTACCAGGAGAACTCCTGTCTGGCACCTTCCCCGGTGGAGTTGTGCAGGGGGTGTGTTTGGAACATTTTGTCACCAGCCGACTCCAAAATTCAGCGGTTCCCCATCTCAGCCCAGAAAGCAGGTACAACAACTTTTCTTGTGCCTTGCAGCTGCCTACCAAGGTAGTGTAAAAACTACCAACAGAATTCGTTCCTGGCACCTTCCCCGGTGGAGTTGTGCATGGGGTGTCTTTGGAACATTTTGTCACCGGCCGACTCCAAAATTCAGCGGTTCCCCATCTCAGCCCAGAAAGCAGGAAGAACAACTTTTGTGGTGTCTTTCAGGTGCCTACCAAGGTAGTGTAAAAACTATCAAGAGAACTCTTGTCTGGCACCTTCCCCGGTGGAGTTGTGCAGGGGGTGTGTTTGGAACATTTTGTCACCAGCCGACTCCAAAATTCAGCGGTTCCCCATCTCAGCCCACAAAGCAGGTAGAACAACTTTTGTGGTGTCTTTGAGGTGCCTACCAGAGCAATGTAAAATCTATCAAGAGATCTCCTTTCTGGCACCTTCCCCGGTGGAGTTGTGCAGGGGGTGTGTTTGGAACATTTTGTCACCAGCCGAGTCCAAAATTCAGCGTTTCCCCATCTCAGCCCAGAAAGCAGGTAGAACAACTTTTGTGGTGCCTTTCAGCTGCCTACCAAGGTAGTGTAAAATCTACCAACAGAACTCCTGTCTGGCACCTTCCCCGGTGGAGTTGTGCATGGGGTGTCTTTGGAACATTTTGTCACCAGCCGAGTCCAAAATTCAGCGATTCCCCATCTCAGCCCACAAAGCAGGTAGAACAACTTTTGTGGTGCCTTTCAGATGCCTACCAAGGTAGTGTAAAAACTACTAAGAGAACTCCTGTCTGGCACCTTCCCCGGTGGAGTTGTGCATGGGGTGTGTTAGGAACATTTTGTCACCGGCCGACTCCAAAATTCAGCGGTTCCCCATCTCAGCCCAGAAAGCAGGTAGAACAACTTTTCTTGTGCCTTGCAGCTGCCTACCAACGTAGTGTAAAAACTACCAACAGAATTCGTTCCTGGCACCTTCCCCGGTGGAGTTGTGCATAGGGTGTCTGTGGAACATTTTGTCACCGGCCGACTCCAAAATTCAGCGGTTCCGCATCTCAGCCCAGAAAGCAGGTAGAACAACTTTTGTGGTGTCTTTCAGATGCCTACCGGAGCAATGTAAAAACTACCAGGAGAACTCCTGCCTGGCACCTTCCCCGGTGGAGTTGTGCATGGGGTGTGTTTGGAACATTTTGTCACCGGCCGACTCCAAAATTCAGCTGTTCCCCATCTCAGCCCAGAAAGCAGGTAGAACAACTTTTGTGGTGTCTTTCAGGTGCCTACCAAGGTAGTGTAAAAACTATCAAGAGAACTCCTGTCTGGCACCTTCCCCGGTGGAGTTGTGCAGGGGGTGTGTTTGGAACATTTTGTCACCAGCCGACTCCAAAATTCAGCGGTTCCCCATCTCAGCCCAGAAAGCAGGTAGAACGAGTTTTGTGGTGTCTTTGAGGTGCCTACCAGAGCAATGTAAAATCTATCAAGAAAACTCCTGTCTGGCACCTTCCCCGGTGGAGTCGTGCATGGGGTGTGTTTGGAACATTTTGCCACCGGCCGACTCCAAAATTCAGCTATTCCCCATCTCAGCCCAGAAAGCAGGTAGAACAACTTTTGTGGTGCCTTTCAGATGCCTACTAAGGTAGTGTAAAATCTACCAAGAGAACTCCTGTCTGGATCCTTCCCCGGTGGAGTTGTGCAGGGGGTGTCTTTGGAACATTTTGTCACCAGCCGAGTCCAAAATTCAGCGGTTCCCCATCTCAGCCCAGAAAGCAGGTACAACAACTTTTCTTGTGCCTTTCAGCTGCCTACCAAGGTAGTGTAAAAACTACCAACAGAATTCGTTCCTGGCACCTTCGCTAGTGGAGTTGTGCATGGGGTGTATTTATTAAAATTTTGTCACCGGCCGACTCCAAAATTCAGCGGTTCCCCATCTCAGCCCAGAAAGCAGGTAGAACAACTTTTGTGGTGCCTTTCAGATTCCTACCAAGGTAGTGTAAAAACTACTAAGAGAACTCCTGTCTGGCACCTTCCCCGGTGGAGTTGTGCAGGGGGTGTGTTTGGAACATTTTGTCACCAGCCGACTCCAAAATTCAGCGGTTCCCCATCTCAGCCCAGAAAGCAGGTAGAACAACTTTTGTTGTGTCTTTTAGATGCCTACCAAGGTAGTGTAAAAACTATCAAGAGATCTCCTTTCTGGCACCTTCCCCGGTGGAGTTGTGCATGGGGTGTCTTTGGAACATTTTGTCACCGGCCGACTCCAAAATTCAGCGTTTCCCCATCTCAGCCCAGAAAGCAGGAAGAACAACTTTTGTGGTGTCTTTCAGGTGCCTACCAAGGTAGAGTAAAAACTATCAAGAGAACTCTTGTCTGGCACCTTCCCCGGTGGAGTTGTGCAGGGGGTGTGTTTGGAACATTTTGTCACCAGCCGAGTCCAAAATTCAGCGGTTCCCCATCTCAGCCCAGAAAGCAGGTAGAACAACTTTTGTGGTGTCTTTCAGGTGCCTACCAAGGTAGTGTAAAAACTACTAAGAGAACTCCTGTCTGGCACCTTCCCCGGTGGAGTTGTGCAGGGGGTGTGTTTGGAACATTTTGTCACCAGCCGAGTCCAAAATTCAGCGGTTCCCCATCTCAGCCCACAAAGCAGGTAGAACAACTTTTCTTGTGCCTTGCAGCTGCCTACCAAGGTAGTGTAAAAACTACCAACAGAATTCGTTCCTGGCACCTTCCCCGGTGGAGTTGTGCATGGGGTGTCTGTGGAACATTTTGTCACCGGCCGACTCCAAAATTCAGCGGTTCCCCATCTCAGCCCAGAAAGCAGGTAGAACAACTTTTGTGGTGTCTTTCAGGTGCCTACCAAGGTAGTGTAAAAACTATCAAGAGAACTCCTGTCTGGCACCTTCCCCGGTGGAGTTGTGCAGGGGGTGTGTTTGGAACATTTTGTCACCAGCCGACTCCAAAATTCAGCGGTTCCCCATCTCAGCCCAGAAAGCAGGTAGAACAACTTTTGTGGTGTCTTTCAGATGCCTACCGGAGCAATGTAAAAACTACCAGGAGAACTCCTGTCTGGCACCTTCCGTGGTGGAGTTGTGCAGGGGGTGTGTTTGGAACATTTTGTCACCAGCTGAGTCCAAAATTCAGCTGTTCCCCATCTCAGCCCAGAAAGCAGGAAGAACAACTTTTGTGGTGTCTTTCAGATGCCTACCAAGGTAGTGTAAAAACTATTAAGAGAACTCCTGTCTGGCACCTTCCCCGGTGGAGTTGTGCATGGGGTGTGTTTGGAACATTTTGTCACCGGCCGACTCCAAAATTCAGCTGTTCCCCATCTCAGCCCAGAAAGCAGGTAGAAGGAGTTTTGTGGTGTCTTTGAGGTGCCTACCAGAGCAATGTAAAATCTATCAAGAAAACTCCTGTCTGGCACCTTCCCCGGTGGAGTTGTGCATGGGGTGTGTTTGGAACATTTTGCCACCAGCCGACTCCAAAATTCAGCTGTTCCTCATCTCAGCCCAGAAAGCAGGTAGAACAACTTTTGTGGTGCCTTTCAAATGCCTACCAAGGTAGTGTAAAAACTACCAGGAGAACTCCTGTCTGGCACCTTCCCCGGTGGAGTTGTGCATGGGGTGTGTTTGGAACATTTTGTCACCAGCCGTCTCCAAAATTCAGCGGTTCCCCATCTCAGCCCAGAAAGCAGGTAGAACAACTTTTCTTGTGCCTTGCAGCTGCCTACCAAGGTAGTGTAAAAACTACCAACAGAATTCGTTCCTGGCACCTTCCCCGGTGGAGTTGTGCATGGGGTGTCTGTGGAACATTTTGTCACCGGCCGACTCCAAAATTCAGCGGTTCCCCATCTCAGCCCAGCAAGCAGGTAGAACAACTTTTCTTGTGCCTTGCAGCTGCCTACCAAGGTAGTGTAAAAACTACCAACAGAATTCGTTCCTGGCACCTTCCCCGGTGGAGTTGTGCATAGGGTGTCTGTGGAACATTTTGTCACCGGCCGACTCCAAAATTCAGCGGTTCCCCATCTCAGCCCAGAAAGCAGGTAGAACAACTTTTGTGGTGTCTTTCAGATGCCTACCGGAGCAATGTAAAAACTACCAGGAGAACTCCTGCCTGGCACCTTCCCCGGTGGAGTTGTGCAGGGGGTGTGTTTGGAACATTTTGTCACCAGCCGAGTCCAAAATTCAGCTGTTCCCCATCTCAGCCCAGAAAGCAGGTAGAACAACTTTTGTGGTGTCTTTCAGGTGCCTACCAAGGTAGTGTAAAAACTATTAAGAGAACTCCTGTCTGGCACCTTCCCCGGTGGAGTTGTGCATGGGGTGTCTTTGGAACATTTTGTCACCAGCCGACTCCAAAATTCAGCGTTTCCCCATCTCAGCCCAGAAAGCAGGTAGAACGAGTTTTGTGGTGTCTTTGAGGTGCCTACCAGAGCAATGTAAAATCTATCAAGAAAACTCCTGTCTGGCACCTTCCCCGGTGGAGTCGTGCATGGGGTGTGTTTGGAACATTTTGCCACCAGCCGCTCCAAAATTCAGCTGTTCCCCATCTCAGCCCAGAAAGCAGGTAGAACAACTTTTGTGGTGCCTTTCAGATGCCTACTAAGGTAGTGTAAAATCTACCAAGAGAACTCCTGTCTGGCACCTTCCCCGGTGGAGTTGTGCAGGGGGTGTCTTTGGAACATTTTGTCACCAGCCGAGTCCAAAATTCAGCGGTTCCCCATCTCAGCCCAGAAAGCAGGTAGAACAACTTTTGTGGTGCCTTGCAGCTGCCTACCAAGGTAGTGTAAAAACTACCAACAGAATTCGTTCCTGGCACCTTCCCCGGTGGAGTTGTGCATGGGGTGTATTTATTAAAATTTTGTCACCGGCCGACTCCAAAATTCAGCGGTTCCCCATCTCAGCCCAGAAAGCAGGTAGAACAACTTTTGTGGTGCCTTTCAGATTCCTACCAAGGTAGTGTAAAAACTACTAAGAGAACTCCTGTCTGGCACCTTCCCCGGTGGAGTTGTGCAGGGGGTGTGTTTGGAACATTTTGTCACCAGCCGACTCCAAAATTCAGCGGTTCCCCATCTCAGCCCAGAAAGCAGGTAGAACAACTTTTGTGGTGTCTTTTAGATGCCTACCAAGGTAGTGTAAAAACTATCAGGAGATCTCCTTTCTGGCACCTTCCCCGGTGGAGTTGTGCATGGGGTGTCTTTGGAACATTTTGTCACCGGCCGACTCCAAAATTCAGCGGTTCCCCATCTCAGCCCAGAAAGCAGGAAGAACAACTTTTGTGGTGTCTTTCAGGTGCCTACCAAGGTAGAGTAAAAACTATCAAGAGAACTCTTGTCTGGCACCTTCCCCGGTGGAGTTGTGCAGGGGGTGTGTTTGGAACATTTTGTCACCGGCCGACTCCAAAATTCAGCGGTTCCCCATCTCAGCCCAGAAAGCAGGTAGAACAACTTTTGTGGTGTCTTTCAGGTGCCTACCGGAGCAATGTAAAAACTACCAGGAGAACTCCTGTCTGGCACCTTCCCCGGTGGAGTTGTGCAGGGGGTGTGTTTGGAACATTTTGTCACCAGCCGAGTCCAAAATTCAGCTGTTCCCCATCTCAGCCCAGAAAGCAGGTAGAACAACTTTTGTGGTGTTTTTCAGATGCCTACCAAGGTAGTGTAAAAACTATTAAGAGAACTCCTGTCTGGCACCTTCCCCGGTGGAGTTGTGCATGGGGTGTCTTTGGAACATTTTGTCACCAGCCGACTCCAAAATTCAGCGGTTCCCCATCTCAGCCCAGAAAGCAGGTAGAACGAGTTTTGTGGTGTCTTTGAGGTGCCTACCAGAGCAATGTAAAATCTATCAAGAAAACTCCTGTCTGGCACCTTCCCCGGTGGAGTTGTGCATGGGGTGTGTTTGGAACATTTTGTCACCAGCCGACTCCAAAATTCAGCGGTTCCCCATCTCAGCCCAGAAAGCAGGTACAACAACTTTTGTGGTGTCTTTTAGATGCCTACCGGAGCAATGTAAAAACTACCAGGAGAACTCCTGCCTGGCACCTTCCCCGGTGGAGTTGTGCAGGGGGTGTGTTTGGAACATTTTGTCACCAGCCGACTCCAAAATTCAGCGGTTCCCCATCTCAGCCCAGAAAGCAGGTAGAACAACTTTTGTGGTGCCTTGCAGCTGCCTACCAAGGTAGTGTAAAAACTACCAACAGAATTCGTTCCTGGCACCTTCCCCGGTGGAGTTGTGCATGGGGTGTCTGTGGAACATTTTGTCACCGGCCGACTCCAAAATTCAGCGGTTCCCCATCTCAGCCCAGAAAGCAGGTAGAACAACTTTTGTGGTGTCTTTCAGGTGCCTACCAAGGTAGTGTAAAAACTATCAAGAGAACTCCTGTCTGGCACCTTCCCCGGTGGAGTTGTGCAGGGGGTGTGTTTGGAACATTTTGTCACCAGCAGAGTCCAAAATTCAGCGTTTCCCCATCTCAGCCCAGAAAGCAGGTAGAACAACTTTTGTGGTATCTTTCAGATGCCTACCGGAGCAATGTAAAAACTACCAGGAGAACTCCTGTCTGGCACCTTCCGTGGTGGAGTTGTGCAGGGGGTGTGTTTGGAACATTTTGTCACCAGCCGAGTCCAAAATTCAGCTGTTCCCCATCTCAGCCCAGAAAGCAGGAAGAACAACTTTTGTGGTGTCTTTCAGATGCCTACCAAGGTAGTGTAAAAACTATTAAGAGAACTCCTGTCTGGCACCTTCCCCGGTGGAGTTGTGCATGGGGTGTGTTTGGAACATTTTGTCACCGGCCGAGTCCAAAATTCAGCTGTTCCCCATCTCAGCCCAGAAAGCAGGTAGAAGGAGTTTTGTGGTGTCTTTGAGGTGCCTACCAGAGCAATGTAAAATCTATCAAGAAAACTCCTGTCTGGCACCTTCCCCGGTGGAGTTGTGCATGGGGTGTGTTTGGAACATTTTGTCACCAGCCGACTCCAAAATTCAGCTGTTCCTCATCTCAGCCCAGAAAGCAGGTAGAACAACTTTTGTGGTGCCTTTCAAATGCCTACCAAGGTAGTGTAAAAACTACCAGGAGAACTCCTGTCTGGCACCTTCCCCGGTGGAGTTGTGCATGGGGTGTGTTTGGAACATTTTGTCACAAGCCAACTCCAAAATTCAGCGGTTCCCCATCTCAGCCCAGAAAGCAGGTAGAACAACTTTTCTTGTGCCTTGCAGCTGCCTACCAAGGTAGTGTAAAAACTACCAACAGAATTCGTTCCTGGCACCTTCCCCGGTGGAGTTGTGCATGGGGTGTCTGTGGAACATTTTGTCACCGGCCGACTCCAAAATTCAGCGGTTCCCCATCTCAGCCCAGAAAGCAGGTAGAACAAGTTTTCTGGTGCCTTTCAGCTGCCTACCAAGGTAGAGTAAAAACTATCAAGAGAACTCTTGTCTGGCACCTTCCCCGGTGGAGTTGTGCATAGGGTGTGTTTGGAACATTTTGTCACCAGCCGAGTCCAAAATTCAGCGGTTCCCCATCTCAGCCCAGAAAGCAGGTAGAACAACTTTTGTGGTGTCTTTCAGATGCCTACCAAGGTAGTGTAAAAACTAGCAACAGAACTCCTTTCTGGCACCTTCCCCGGTGGAGTTGTGCATGGGGTGTGTTTGGAACATTTTGTCACCGGCCGACTCCAAAATTCAGCGGTTCCCCATCTCAGCCCAGAAAGCAGGTAGAACAACTTTTGTGGTATCTTTCAGATGCCTACCGGAGCAATGTAAAAACTACCAGGAGAACTCCTGTCTGGCACCTTCCCCGGTGGAGTTGTGCAGGGGGTGTGTTTGGAACATTTTGTCACCAGCCGAGTCCAAAATTCAGCGGTTCCCCATCTCAGCCCACAAAGCAGGTACAACAACTTTTCTTGTGCCTTGCAGCTGCCTACCAAGGTAGTGTAAAAACTACCAACAGAATTCGTTCCTGGCACCTTCCCCGGTGGAGTTATGCATGGGGTGTCTGTGGAACATTTTGTCACCGGCCGACTCCAAAATTCAGCGGTTCCCCATCTCAGCCCAGAAAGCAGGTAGAACAACTTTTGTGGTGTCTTTCAGGTGCCTACCAAGGTAGTGTAAAAACTATCAAGAGAACTCCTGTCTGGCACCTTCCCCGGTGGAGTTGTGCAGGGGGTGTGTTTGGAACATTTTGTCACCAGCCGACTCCAAAATTCAGCGGTTCCCCATCTCAGCCCAGAAAGCAGGTAGAACAACTTTTGTGGTGTCTTTCAGATGCCTACCGGAGCAATGTAAAAACTAGCAGGAGAACTCCTGCCTGGCACCTTCCCCGGTGGAGTTGTGCATGGGGTGTGTTTGGAACATTTTGTCACCGGCCGAGTCCAAAATTCAGCGGTTCCCCATCTCAGCCCAGAAAGCAGGTAGAACATCTTTTGTGGTATCTTTCAGATGCCTACCGGAGCAATGTAAAAACTACCAGGAGAACTCCTGTCTGGCACCTTCCGTGGTGGAGTTGTGCAGGGGGTGTGTTTGGAACATTTTGCCACCAGCCGACTCCAAAATTCAGCGGTTCCCCATCTCAGCCCAGAAAGCAGGTAGAAGGAGTTTTGTGGTGTCTTTGAGGTGCCTACCAGAGCAATGTAAAATCTATCAAGAAAACTCCTGTCTGGCACCTTCCCCGGTGGAGTTGTGCATGGGGTGTGTTTGGAACATTTTGCCACCAGCCGCTCCAAAATTCAGCTGTTCCTCATCTCAGCCCAGAAAGCAGGTAGAACAACTTTTGTGGTGCCTTTCAGATGCCTACCAAGGTAGTGTAAAATCTACCAAGAGAACTCCTGTCTGACACCTTCCCCGGTGGAGTTGTGCAGGGGGTGTCTTTGGAACATTTTGTCACCAGCCGAGTCCAAAATTCAGCGGTTCCCCATCTCAGCCCAGAAAGCAGGTACAACAACTTTTCTTGTGCCTTTCAGCTGCCTACCGGAGCAATGTAAAAACTACCAACAGAATTCGTTCCTGGCACCTTCGCTAGTGGAGTTGTGCATGGGGTGTATTTATTAAAATTTTGTCACCAGCCGAGTCCAAAATTCAGCTGTTCCCCATCTCAGCCCACAAAGCAGGTAGAACAACTTTTGTGGTGCCTTTCAGATGCCTACCAAGGTAGTGTAAGAACTACTAAGAGAACTCCTGTCTGGCACCTTCCCCGGTGGAGTTGTGCAGGGGGTGTGATTGGAACATTTTGTCACCAGCCGAGTCCAAAATTCAGCGGTTCCCCATCTCAGCCCAGAAAGCAGGTAGAACAACTTTTGTTGTGTCTTTTAGATGCCTACCAAGGTAGTGTAAAAACTATCAAGAGATCTCCTTTCTGGCACCTTCCCCGGTGGAGTTGTGCATGGGGTGTCTTTGGAACATTTTGTCACCGGCCGACTCCAAAATTCAGCGGTTCCCCATCTCAGCCCAGAAAGCAGGAAGAACAACTTTTGTGGTGTCTTTCAGGTGCCTACCAAGGTAGAGTAAAAACTATCAAGAGAACTCTTGTCTGGCACCTTCCCCGGTGGAGTTGTGCAGGGGGTGTGTTTGGAACATTTTGTCACCAGCCGACTCCAAAATTCAGCGGTTCCCCATCTCAGCCCAGAAAGCAGGTAGAACAACTTTTGTGGTGTCTTTCAGGTGCCTACCGGAGCAATGTAAAAACTACCAGGAGAACTCCTGTCTGGCACCTTCCCCGGTGGAGTTGTGCAGGGGGTGTGTTTGGAACATTTTGTCACCAGCCGAGTCCAAAATTCAGCTGTTCCCCATCTCAGCCCAGAAAGCAGGTAGAACAACTTTTGTGGTGTTTTTCAGATGCCTACCAAGGTAGTGTAAAAACTATTAAGAGAACTCCTGTCTGGCACCTTCCCCGGTGGAGTTGTGCATGGGGTGTCTTTGGAACATTTTGTCACCGGCCGAGTCCAAAATTCAGCTGTTCCCCATCTCAGCCCAGAAAGCAGGTAGAAGGAGTTTTGTGGTTTTTTTCAGATGCCTACCAAGGTAGTGTAAAATCTATCAAGAAAACTCCTGTCTGGCACCTTCCGTGGTGGAGTTGTGCATGGGGTGTGTTTGGAACATTTTGTCACCAGCCGACTCCAAAATTCAGCGGTTCCCCATCTCAGCCCAGAAAGCAGGTACAACAACTTTTGTGGTGTCTTTTAGATGCCTACCGGAGCAATGTAAAAACTACCAGGAGAACTCCTGTCTGGCACCTTCCCCGGTGGAGTTGTGCAGGGGGGTGTGTTTGGAACATTTTGCCACCAGCCGACTCCAAAATTCAGCGGTTCCCCATCTCAGCCCAGAAAGCAGGTAGAACAACTTTTGTGGTGCCTTTCAGATGCCTACCAAGGTAGTGTAAAAACTACCAAGAGAACTCCTGCCTGGCACCTTCCCCGGTGGAGTTGTGCAGGGGGTGTGTTTGGAACATTTTGTCACCGGCCGACTCCAAAATTCAGCGGTTCCCCATCTCAGCCCAGAAAGCAGGTAGAACAACTTTTGTGGTGTCTTTCAGATGCCTACCGGAGCAATGTAAAAACTACCAGGAGAACTCCTGTCTGGCACCTTCCCCGGTGGAGTTGTGCAGGGGGTGTGTTTGGAACATTTTGTCACCAGCCGACTCCAAAATTCAGCGGTTCCCCATCTCAGCCCAGAAAGCAGGTACAACAACTTTTCTTGTGCCTTGCAGCTGCCTACCAAGGTAGTGTAAAAACTACCAACAGAATTCGTTCCTGGCACCTTCCCCGGTGGAGTTGTGCATGGGGTGTCTTTGGAACATTTTGTCACCGGCCGACTCCAAAATTCAGCGGTTCCCCATCTCAGCCCAGAAAGCAGGAAGAACAACTTTTGTGGTGTTTTTCAGGTGCCTACCAAGGTAGTGTAAAAACTATCAAGAGAACTCTTGTCTGGCACCTTCCCCGGTGGAGTTGTGCAGGGTGTGTGTTTGGAACATTTTGTCACCAGCCGACTCCAAAATTCAGCGGTTCCCCATCTCAGCCCAGAAAGCAGGTAGAAAAACTTTTGTGGTGTCTTTCAGGTGCCTACCGGAGCAATGTAAAAACTACCAGGAGAACTCCTGCCTGGCACCTTCCCCGGTGGAGTTGTGCAGGGGGTGTGTTTGGAACATTTTGTCACCAGCCGAGTCCAAAATTCAGCGTTTCCCCATCTCAGCCCAGAAAGCAGGTAGAACAACTTTTGTGGTGCCTTTCAGCTGCCTACCAAGGTAGTGTAAAAACTACCAAGAGAACTCCTGTCTGGCACCTTCCGTGGTGGAGTTGTGCATGGGGTGTGTTTGGAACATTTTGTCACCGGCCGAGTCCAAAATTCAGCTGTTCCCCATCTCAGACCAGAAAGCAGGTAGAACGAGTTTTGTGGTGTCTTTGAGGTGCCTACCAGAGCAATGTAAAAACTACCAGGAGAACTCCTGTCTGGCACCTTCCGTGGTGGAGTTGTGCATGGGGTGTGTTTGGAACATTTTGCCACCAGCCGACTCCAAAATTCAGCTGTTCCTCATCTCAGCCCAGAAAGCAGGAAGAACAACTTTTGTGGTGCCTTTCAAATGCCTACCATGGTAGTGTAAAAACTACCAGGAGAACTCCTGTCTGGCACCTTCCCCGGTGGAGTTGTGCATGGGGTGTGTTTGGAACATTTTGTCACCAGCGGAGTCCAAAATTCAGCGTTTCCCCATCTCAGCCCAGAAAGCAGGTAGAACAACTTTTCTTGTGCCTTGCAGCTGCCTACCAAGGTAGTGTAAAAACTACCAACAGAATTCGTTCCTGCCACCTTCCCCGGTGGAGTTGTGCATAGGGTGTCTGTGGAACATTTTGTCACCGGCCGACTCCAAAATTCAGCGGTTCCCCATCTCAGCCCAGAAAGCAGGTAGAACAAGTTTTCTGGTGCCTTTCAGATGCCTACCAAGGTAGTGTAAAAACTATCAAGAGAACTCTTGTCTGGCACCTTCCCCGGTGGAGTTGTGCAGGGGGTGTGTTTGGAACATTTTGTCACCAGCCGAGTCCAAAATTCAGCGGTTCCCCATCTCAGTCCAGAAAGCAGGTAGAACAACTTTTGTGGTGTCTTTCAGATGCCTACCAAGGTAGTGTAAAAACTAGCAACAGAACTCCTGCCTGGCACCTTCCTAGGTGGAGTTGTGCATGGGGTGTGTTTGGAACATTTTGTCACCGGCCGAGTCCAAAATTCAGCGTTTCCCCATCTCAGCCCAGAAAGCAGGTAGAACAACTTTTGTGGTGCCTTTCAGATGCCTACCAAGGTAGTGTAAAAACTACTAAGAGAACTCCTGTCTGGCACCTTCCCCGGTGGAGTTGTGCATGGGGTGTCTTTGGAACATTTTGTCACCGGCCGACTCCAAAATTCAGCGGTTCCCCATCTCAGCCCAGAAAGCAGGTAGAACAACTTTTGTGGTATCTTTCAGATGCCTACCGGAGCAATGTAAAAACTACCAGGAGAACTCCTGTCTGGCACCTTCCCCGGTAGAGTTGTGCAGGGGGTGTGTTTGGAACATTTTGTCACCAGCCGACTCCAAAATTCAGCGTTTCCCCATCTCAGCCCAGAAAGCAGGTAGAACAACTTCTGTGGTGTCTTTTAGATGCCTACCAAGGTAGTGTAAAAACTACCAAGAGAACTCCTGTCTGGCACCTTCCCCGGTGGAGTTGTGCATGGGGTGTGTTTGGAACATTTTGTCACCGGCCGACTCCAAAATTCAGCGTTTCCCCATCTCAGCCCAGAAAGCAGGTAGAACAACTTTTGTGGTGTCTTTCAGATGCCTACCGGAGCAATGTAAAAACTACCAGGAGAACTCCTGTCTG
This sequence comes from Falco biarmicus, assembly GCF_023638135.1. Taxonomy (NCBI): domain Eukaryota; kingdom Metazoa; phylum Chordata; class Aves; order Falconiformes; family Falconidae; genus Falco; species Falco biarmicus. Next base: position 34,922,986 of record NC_079299.1, read on the forward strand.
GCACCTTCCCCGGTGGAGTTGTGCAGGGGTTGTGTTTGGAACATTTTGTCACCAGCCGACTCCAAAATTCAGCGGTTCCCCATCTCAGCCCACAAAGCAGGTAGAACAACTTTTGTGGTGCCTTTCAGCTGCCTACCAAGGTAGTGTAAAATCTATCAAGAGATCTCCTTTCTGGCACCTTCCCCGGTGGAGTTGTGCAGGGGGTGTGTTTGGAATAATTTGTCAGCAGCTGAGTCCAAAATTCAGCTCTTCCCCATCTCAGCCCAGAAAGCAGGTAGAACAACTTTTGTGGTGTCTTTCATCTGGATACCAGGGCAGTATAACTGTTAGGGTGAGGGTTGTTGTTAGGGTTGTTGTTATGGTTGTTGTTGGTGTTGTTGTTAGGGTTGTTGTTAGGGTAGGTAAGGGTTCGGTTAGGGTTAGGGTTAGGGTTGTTGTTAGGGTTAGGGTTAGGGTTAGGGTTAGGGTTAGGGTTAGGGTTAGGGTTAGGGTTAGGGTTAGGGTTAGGGTTAGGGTTAGGGTTGTTGTTAGGGTTAGGGTTAGGGTTAGGGTTAGGGTTAGGGTTGTTGTTAGGGTTAGGGTTAGGGTTAGGGTTAGGGTTAGGGTTAGGGTTAGGGTTAGGGTTAGGGTTAGGGTTAGGGTTAGGGTTAGGGTTAGGGTTAGGGTTAGGGTTAGGGTTAGGGTTAGGGTTAGGGTTGTTGTTAGGGTTAGGGTTAGGGTTAGCCTCTTAGGGTTAGGGTTAGGGTTAGGGTTGTTGTTAGGGTTAGGGTTAGGGTTGTTGTTAGGGTTAGGGTTGTTGTTAGGGTTAGGGTTGTTGTTAGGGTTAGGGTTAGGGTTAGGGTTAGGGTTAGGGTTAGGGTTAGGGTTGTTGTTAGGGTTAGGGTTAGGGTTAGGGTTAGGGTTGTTGTTAGGGTTAGGGTTAGGGTTGTTGTTAGGGTTAGGGTTAGGGTTGTTGTTAGGGTTAGGGTTAGGGTTAGGGTTGTTGTTAGGGTTAGGGTTAGGGTTGTTGTTAGGGTTAGGGTTAGGGTTAGGGTTGTTGTTAGGGTTAGGGTTAGGGTTAGGGTTGTGGTTAGGGTTAGGGTTAGGGTTGTTGTTAGGGTTAGGGTTAGGGTTAGGGTTAGGTTAGGGTTAGGGTTAGGGTTGTTGTTAGGGTTAGGGTTAGGGTTAGGGTTGTTGTTAGGGTTAGGGTTAGGGTTAGGGTTAGGGTTAGGGTTAGGGTTAGGGTTAGGGTTAGGGTTAGGGTTAGGGTTAGGGTTAGGGTTAGGGTTAGGGTTAGGGTTGTTGTTAGGGTTAGGGTTAGGGTTAGGGTTAGGGTTAGGGTTAGGGTTAGGGTTGTTGTTAGGGTTAGGGTTAGGGTTGTTGTTAGGGTTAGGGTTAGGGTTAGGGTTAGGGTTAGGGTTAGGGTTAGGGTTAGGGTTAGGGTTAGGGTTAGGGTTAGGGTTAGGGTTAGGGTTGTTGTTAGGGTTGTTGTTAGGGTTAGGGTTAGGGTTAGGGTTAGGGTTAGGGTTAGGGTTGTTGTTAGGGTTAGGGTTAGGGTTGTTGTTAGGGTTAGGGTTAGGGTTAGGGTTAGGGTTAGGGTTAGGGTTGTTGTTAGGGTTAGGGTTAGGGTTAGGGTTAGGGTTAGGGTTGTTGTTAGGGTTAGGGTTGTTGTTAGGGTTAGGGTTGTTGTTAGGGTTAGGGTTAGGGTTGTTGTTAGGGTTAGGGTTGTTGTTAGGGTTAGGGTTAGGGTTGTTGTTAGGGTTAGGGTTGTTGTTAGGGTTAGGGTTAGGGTTAGGGTTAGGGTTAGGGTTAGGGTTAGGGTTAGGGTTAGGGTTAGGGTTAGGGTTAGGGTTGTTGTTAGGGTTAGGGTTAGGGTTAGGGTTAGGGTTAGGGTTAGGGTTAGGGTTAGGGTTAGGGTTAGGGTTAGGGTTGTTGTTAGGGTTAGGGTTAGGGTTAGGGTTAGGGTTAGGGTTAGGGTTAGGGTTAGGGTTAGGGTTAGGGTTAGGGTTAGGGTTAGGGGTTAGGGTTAGGGTTGTTGTTAGGGTTAGGGTTAGGGTTAGGGTTAGGGTTAGGGTTAGGGTTGTTGTTAGGGTTAGGGTTAGGGTTAGGGTTAGGGTTAGGGTTGTTGTTAGGGTTAGGGTTAGGGTTAGGGTTAGGGTTAGGGTTAGGGTTGTTGTTAGGGTTAGGGTTAGGGTTGTTGTTAGGGTTAGGGTTAGGGTTAGGGTTAGGGTTAGGGTTAGGGTTAGGGTTGTTGTTAGGGTTAGGGTTAGGGTTAGGGTTAGGGTTAGGGTTAGGGTTAGGGTTAGGGTTAGGGTTAGGGTTAGGGTTAGGGGTTAGGGTTAGGGTTAGGGTTAGGGTTAGGGTTAGGGTTAGGGTTAGGGTTAGGGTTGTTGTTAGGGTTAGGGTTAGGGTTAGGGTTAGGGTTAGGGTTAGGGTTAGGGTTAGGGTTAGGGTTAGGGTTAGGGTTAGGGGTTAGGGTTAGGGTTAGGGTTAGGGTTAGGGTTAGGGTTAGGGTTAGGGTTAGGGTTGTTGTTAGGGTTAGGGTTAGGGTTAGGGTTAGGGTTAGGGTTGTTGTTAGGGTTAGGGTTAGGGTTAGGGTTGTTGTTAGGGTTAGGGTTGTTGTTAGGGTTAGGGTTAGGGTTGTTGTTAGGGTTAGGGTTAGGGTTAGGGTTAGGGTTGTTGTTAGGGTTAGGGTTAGGGTTAGGGTTAGGGTTAGGGTTAGGGTTAGGGTTAGGGTTAGGGTTAGGGTTAGGGTTGTTGTTAGGGTTAGGGTTAGGGTTAGGGTTGTTGTTAGGGTTAGGGTTAGGGTTGTTGTTAGGGTTGTTGTTAGGGTTAGGGTTGTTGTTAGGGTTGTTGTTAGGGTTAGGGTTAGGGTTAGGGTTGTTGTTAGGGTTGTTGTTAGGGTTAGGGTTAGGGTTAGGGTTAGGGTTAGGGTTGTTGTTAGGGTTAGGGTTAGGGTTAGGGTTAGGGTTAGGGTTAGGGTTGTTGTTAGGGTTAGGGTTAGGGTTAGGGTTAGGGTTAGGGTTGTTGTTAGGGTTAGGGTTAGGGTTAGGGTTAGGGTTAGGGTTTAGGGTTAGGGTTAGGGTTAGGGTTAGGGTTAGGGTTAGGGTTGTTGTTAGGGTTAGGGTTTAGGGTTAGGGTTAGGGTTAGGGTTAGGGTTAGGGTTAGGGTTAGGGTTAGGGTTAGGGTTGTTGTTAGGGTTAGGGTTAGGGTTAGGGTTAGGGTTAGGGTTAGGGTTAGGGTTAGGGTTAGGGTTGTTGTTAGGGTTAGGGTTAGGGTTAGGGTTAGGGTTAGGGTTGTTGTTAGGGTTAGGGTTAGGGTTAGGGTTAGGGTTGTTGTTAGGGTTAGGGTTAGGGTTAGGGTTAGGGTTAGGGTTAGGGTTGTTGTTAGGGTTAGGGTTAGGGTTAGGGTTAGGGTTAGGGTTAGGGTTGTTGTTAGGGTTAGGGTTAGGGTTAGGGTTGTTGTTAGGGTTGTTGTTAGGGTTGTTGTTAGGGTTAGGGTTAGGGTTGTTGTTAGGGTTGTTGTTAGGGTTGTTGTTAGGGTTAGGGTTAGGGTTAGGGTTAGGGTTAGGGTTAGGGTTAGGGTTAGGGTTAGGGTTAGGGTTGTTGTTAGGGTTAGGGTTGTTGTTAGGGTTAGGGTTAGGGTTAGGGTTAGGGTTAGGGTTAGGGTTGTTGTTAGGGTTAGGGTTAGGGTTAGGGTTAGGGTTAGGGTTAGGGTTGTTGTTAGGGTTGTTGTTAGGGTTGTTGTTAGGGTTAGGGTTAGGGTTGTTGTTAGGGTTGTTGTTAGGGTTAGGGTTAGGGTTAGGGTTAGGGTTAGGGTTAGGGTTAGGGTTAGGGTTAGGGTTAGGGTTAGGGTTAGGGTTAGGGTTAGGGTTAGGGTTAGGGTTAGGGTTAGGGTTAGGGTTGTTGTTAGGGTTGTTGTTAGGGTTAGGGTTAGGGTTGTTGTTAGGGTTGTTGTTAGGGTTAGGGTTAGGGTTAGGGTTGTTGTTAGGGTTAGGGTTAGGGTTAGGGTTAGGGTTAGGGTTAGGGTTAGGGTTAGGGTTAGGGTTAGGGTTAGGGTTAGGGTTAGGGTTAGGGTTAGGGTTGTTGTTAGGGTTAGGGTTAGGGTTAGGGTTGTTGTTAGGGTTAGGGTTAGGGTTAGGGTTGTTGTTAGGGTTAGGGTTGTTGTTAGGGTTAGGGTTAGGGTTAGGGTTAGGGTTGTTGTTAGGGTTAGGGTTAGGGTTAGGGTTAGGGTTAGGGTTGTTGTTAGGGTTAGGGTTAGGGTTAGGGTTAGGGTTAGGGTTAGGGTTAGGGTTAGGGTTAGGGTTAGGGTTAGGGTTAGGGTTAGGGTTAGGGTTAGGGTTAGGGTTAGGGTTAGGGTTGTTGTTAGGGTTAGGGTTAGGGTTAGGGTTAGGGTTAGGGTTGTTGTTAGGGTTAGGGTTAGGGTTAGGGTTAGGGTTAGGGTTAGGGTTAGGGTTAGGGTTGTTGTTAGGGTTAGGGTTAGGGTTAGGGTTAGGGTTAGGGTTAGGGTTAGGGTTAGGGTTAGGGTTGTTGTTAGGGTTAGGGTTAGGGTTAGGGTTAGGGTTAGGGTTAGGGTTGTTGTTAGGGTTAGGGTTAGGGTTAGGGTTAGGGTTAGGGTTAGGGTTAGGGTTGTTGTTAGGGTTAGGGTTAGGGTTAGGGTTAGGGTTAGGGTTAGGGTTAGGGTTAGGGTTAGGGTTAGGGTTGTTGTTAGGGTTAGGGTTAGGGTTGTTGTTAGGGTTAGGGTTAGGGTTGTTGTTAGGGTTAGGGTTGTTGTTAGGGTTAGGGTTAGGGTTAGGGTTGTTGTTAGGGTTAGGGTTAGGGTTGTTGTTAGGGTTAGGGTTAGGGTTGTTGTTAGGGTTAGGGTTAGGGTTGTTGTTAGGGTTAGGGTTGTTGTTAGGGTTAGGGTTAGGGTTAGGGTTAGGGTTGTTGTTAGGGTTAGGGTTGTTGTTAGGGTTAGGGTTAGGGTTGTTGTTAGGGTTAGGGTTAGGGTTAGGGTTAGGGTTAGGGTTAGGGTTAGGGTTGTTGTTAGGGTTAGGGTTAGGGTTAGGGTTAGGGTTAGGGTTGTTGTTAGGGTTAGGGTTGTTGTTAGGGTTAGGGTTAGGGTTAGGGTTAGGGTTAGGGTTAGGGTTAGGGTTAGGGTTAGGGTTAGGGTTGTTGTTAGGGTTAGGGTTAGGGTTAGGGTTAGGGTTAGGGTTAGGGTTAGGGTTAGGGTTGTTGTTAGGGTTAGGGTTAGGGTTGTTGTTAGGGTTAGGGTTAGGGTTAGGGTTAGGGTTAGGGTTAGGGTTAGGGTTAGGGTTAGGGTTAGGGTTAGGGTTAGGGTTAGGGTTAGGGTTAGGGTTTAGGGTTAGGGTTAGGGTTAGGGTTAGGGTTAGGGTTAGGGTTAGGGTTAGGGTTGTTGTTAGGGTTAGGGTTAGGGTTAGGGTTAGGGTTAGGGTTAGGGTTAGGGTTAGGGTTAGGGTTAGGGTTAGGGTTAGGGTTAGGGTTAGGGTTAGGGTTAGGGTTAGGGTTGTTGTTAGGGTTAGGGTTAGGGTTAGGGTTAGGGTTAGGGTTAGGGTTAGGGTTAGGGTTAGGGTTGTTGTTAGGGTTAGGGTTAGGGTTAGGGTTGTTGTTAGGGTTAGGGTTAGGGTTGTTGTTAGGGTTAGGGTTAGGGTTGTTGTTAGGGTTAGGGTTAGGGTTAGGGTTAGGGTTAGGGTTAGGGTTAGGGTTAGGGTTAGGGTTAGGGTTAGGGTTGTTGTTAGGGTTAGGGTTAGGGTTGTTGTTAGGGTTAGGGTTAGGGTTAGGGTTGTTGTTAGGGTTAGGGTTAGGGTTAGGGTTAGGGTTAGGGTTAGGGTTGTTGTTAGGGTTAGGGTTGTTGTTAGGGTTAGGGTTAGGGTTGTTGTTAGGGTTAGGGTTAGGGTTAGGGTTAGGGTTAGGGTTAGGGTTAGGGTTGTTGTTAGGGTTAGGGTTGTTGTTAGGGTTAGGGTTAGGGTTGTTGTTAGGGTTAGGGTTAGGGTTAGGGTTAGGGTTAGGGTTAGGGTTAGGGTTAGGGTTAGGGTTAGGGTTAGGGTTAGGGTTAGGGTTAGGGTTAGGGTTAGTGTTAGGGTTAGGGTTAGGGTTAGGGTTAGGGTTAGGGTTAGGGTTAGGGTTAGGGTTAGGGTTAGGGTTAGGGTTAGGGTTAGGGTTAGGGTTAGGGTTAGGGTTAGGGTTAGGGTTAGGGTTAGGGTTAGGGTTAGGGTTAGGGTTAGGGTTAGGGTTAGGGTTAGGGTTAGGGTTAGGGTTAGGGTTAGGGTTAGGGTTAGGGTTAGGGTTAGGGTTAGGGTTAGGGTTAGGGTTAGGGTTAGGGTTAGGGTTAGGGTTAGGGTTAGGGTTAGGGTTAGGGTTAGGGTTAGGGTTAGGGTTAGGGTTAGGGTTAGGGTTAGGGTTAGGGTTAGGGTTAGGGTTAGGGTTAGGGTTAGGGTTAGGGTTAGGGTTAGGGTTAGGGTTAGGGTTAGGGTTAGGGTTAGGGTTAGGGTTAGGGTTAGGGTTAGGGTTAGGGTTAGGGTTAGGGTTAGGGTTAGGGTTAGGGTTAGGGTTAGGGTTAGGGTTAGGGTTAGGGTTAGGGTTAGGGTTAGGGTTAGGGTTAGGGTTAGGGTTAGGGTTAGGGTTAGGGTTAGGGTTAGGGTTAGGGTTAGGGTTAGGGTTAGGGTTAGGGTTAGGGTTAGGGTTAGGGTTAGGGTTAGGGTTAGGGTTAGGGTTAGGGTTAGGGTTAGGGTTAGGGTTAGGGTTAGGGTTAGGGTTAGGGTTAGGGTTAGGGTTAGGGTTAGGGTTAGGGTTAGGGTTAGGGTTAGGGTTAGGGTTAGGGTTAGGGTTAGGGTTAGGGTTAGGGTTAGGGTTAGGGTTAGGGTTAGGGTTAGGGTTAGGGTTAGGGTTAGGGTTAGGGTTAGGGTTAGGGTTAGGGTTAGGGTTAGGGTTAGGGTTAGGGTTAGGGTTAGGGTTAGGGTTAGGGTTAGGGTTAGGGTTAGGGTTAGGGTTAGGGTTAGGGTTAGGGTTAGGGTTAGGGTTAGGGTTAGGGTTAGGGTTAGGGTTAGGGTTAGGGTTAGGGTTAGGGTTAGGGTTAGGGTTAGGGTTAGGGTTAGGGTTAGGGTTAGGGTTAGGGTTAGGGTTAGGGTTAGGGTTAGGGTTAGGGTTAGGGTTAGGGTTAGGGTTAGGGTTAGGGTTAGGGTTAGGGTTAGGGTTAGGGTTAGGGTTAGGGTTAGGGTTAGGGTTAGGGTTAGGGTTAGGGTTAGGGTTAGGGTTAGGGTTAGGGTTAGGGTTAGGGTTAGGGTTAGGGTTAGGGTTAGGGTTAGGGTTAGGGTTAGGGTTAGGGTTAGGGTTAGGGTTAGGGTTAGGGTTAGGGTTAGGGTTAGGGTTAGGGTTAGGGTTAGGGTTAGGGTTAGGGTTAGGGTTAGGGTTAGGGTTAGGGTTAGGGTTAGGGTTAGGGTTAGGGTTAGGGTTAGGGTTAGGGTTAGGGTTAGGGTTAGGGTTAGGGTTAGGGTTAGGGTTAGGGTTAGGGTTAGGGTTAGGGTTAGGGTTAGGGTTAGGGTTAGGGTTAGGGTTAGGGTTAGGGTTAGGGTTAGGGTTAGGGTTAGGGTTAGGGTTAGGGTTAGGGTTAGGGTTAGGGTTAGGGTTAGGGTTAGGGTTAGGGTTAGGGTTAGGGTTAGGGTTAGGGTTAGGGTTAGGGTTAGGGTTAGGGTTAGGGTTAGGGTTAGGGTTAGGGTTAGGGTTAGGGTTAGGGTTAGGGTTAGGGTTAGGGTTAGGGTTAGGGTTAGGGTTAGGGTTAGGGTTAGGGTTAGGGTTAGGGTTAGGGTTAGGGTTAGGGTTAGGGTTAGGGTTAGGGTTAGGGTTAGGGTTAGGGTTAGGGTTAGGGTTAGGGTTAGGGTTAGGGTTAGGGTTAGGGTTAGGGTTAGGGTTAGGGTTAGGGTTAGGGTTAGGGTTAGGGTTAGGGTTAGGGTTAGGGTTAGGGTTAGGGTTAGGGTTAGGGTTAGGGTTAGGGTTAGGGTTAGGGTTAGGGTTAGGGTTAGGGTTAGGGTTAGGGTTAGGGTTAGGGTTAGGGTTAGGGTTAGGGTTAGGGTTAGGGTTAGGGTTAGGGTTAGGGTTAGGGTTAGGGTTAGGGTTAGGGTTAGGGTTAGGGTTAGGGTTAGGGTTAGGGTTAGGGTTAGGGTTAGGGTTAGGGTTAGGGTTAGGGTTAGGGTTAGGGTTAGGGTTAGGGTTAGGGTTAGGGTTAGGGTTAGGGTTAGGGTTAGGGTTAGGGTTAGGGTTAGGGTTAGGGTTAGGGTTAGGGTTAGGGTTAGGGTTAGGGTTAGGGTTAGGGTTAGGGTTAGGGTTAGGGTTAGGGTTAGGGTTAGGGTTAGGGTTAGGGTTAGGGTTAGGGTTAGGGTTAGGGTTAGGGTTAGGGTTAGGGTTAGGGTTAGGGTTAGGGTTAGGGTTAGGGTTAGGGTTAGGGTTAGGGTTAGGGTTAGGGTTAGGGTTAGGGTTAGGGTTAGGGTTAGGGTTAGGGTTAGGGTTAGGGTTAGGGTTAGGGTTAGGGTTAGGGTTAGGGTTAGGGTTAGGGTTAGGGTTAGGGTTAGGGTTAGGGTTAGGGTTAGGGTTAGGGTTAGGGTTAGGGTTAGGGTTAGGGTTAGGGTTAGGGTTAGGGTTAGGGTTAGGGTTAGGGTTAGGGTTAGGGTTAGGGTTAGGGTTAGGGTTAGGGTTAGGGTTAGGGTTAGGGTTAGGGTTAGGGTTAGGGTTAGGGTTAGGGTTAGGGTTAGGGTTAGGGTTAGGGTTAGGGTTAGGGTTAGGGTTAGGGTTAGGGTTAGGGTTAGGGTTAGGGTTAGGGTTAGGGTTAGGGTTAGGGTTAGGGTTAGGGTTAGGGTTAGGGTTAGGGTTAGGGTTAGGGTTAGGGTTAGGGTTAGGGTTAGGGTTAGGGTTAGGGTTAGGGTTAGGGTTAGGGTTAGGGTTAGGGTTAGGGTTAGGGTTAGGGTTAGGGTTAGGGTTAGGGTTAGGGTTAGGGTTAGGGTTAGGGTTAGGGTTAGGGTTAGGGTTAGGGTTAGGGTTAGGGTTAGGGTTAGGGTTAGGGTTAGGGTTAGGGTTAGGGTTAGGGTTAGGGTTAGGGTTAGGGTTAGGGTTAGGGTTAGGGTTAGGGTTAGGGTTAGGGTTAGGGTTAGGGTTAGGGTTAGGGTTAGGGTTAGGGTTAGGGTTAGGGTTAGGGTTAGGGTTAGGGTTAGGGTTAGGGTTAGGGTTAGGGTTAGGGTTAGGGTTAGGGTTAGGGTTAGGGTTAGGGTTAGGGTTAGGGTTAGGGTTAGGGTTAGGGTTAGGGTTAGGGTTAGGGTTAGGGTTAGGGTTAGGGTTAGGGTTAGGGTTAGGGTTAGGGTTAGGGTTAGGGTTAGGGTTAGGGTTAGGGTTAGGGTTAGGGTTAGGGTTAGGGTTAGGGTTAGGGTTAGGGTTAGGGTTAGGGTTAGGGTTAGGGTTAGGGTTAGGGTTAGGGTTAGGGTTAGGGTTAGGGTTAGGGTTAGGGTTAGGGTTAGGGTTAGGGTTAGGGTTAGGGTTAGGGTTAGGGTTAGGGTTAGGGTTAGGGTTAGGGTTAGGGTTAGGGTTAGGGTTAGGGTTAGGGTTAGGGTTAGGGTTAGGGTTAGGGTTAGGGTTAGGGTTAGGGTTAGGGTTAGGGTTAGGGTTAGGGTTAGGGTTAGGGTTAGGGTTAGGGTTAGGGTTAGGGTTAGGGTTAGGGTTAGGGTTAGGGTTAGGGTTAGGGTTAGGGTTAGGGTTAGGGTTAGGGTTAGGGTTAGGGTTAGGGTTAGGGTTAGGGTTAGGGTTAGGGTTAGGGTTAGGGTTAGGGTTAGGGTTAGGGTTAGGGTTAGGGTTAGGGTTAGGGTTAGGGTTAGGGTTAGGGTTAGGGTTAGGGTTAGGGTTAGGGTTAGGGTTAGGGTTAGGGTTAGGGTTAGGGTTAGGGTTAGGGTTAGGGTTAGGGTTAGGGTTAGGGTTAGGGTTAGGGTTAGGGTTAGGGTTAGGGTTAGGGTTAGGGTTAGGGTTAGGGTTAGGGTTAGGGTTAGGGTTAGGGTTAGGGTTAGGGTTAGGGTTAGGGTTAGGGTTAGGGTTAGGGTTAGGGTTAGGGTTAGGGTTAGGGTTAGGGTTAGGGTTAGGGTTAGGGTTAGGGTTAGGGTTAGGGTTAGGGTTAGGGTTAGGGTTAGGGTTAGGGTTAGGGTTAGGGTTAGGGTTAGGGTTAGGGTTAGGGTTAGGGTTAGGGTTAGGGTTAGGGTTAGGGTTAGGGTTAGGGTTAGGGTTAGGGTTAGGGTTAGGGTTAGGGTTAGGGTTAGGGTTAGGGTTAGGGTTAGGGTTAGGGTTAGGGTTAGGGTTAGGGTTAGGGTTAGGGTTAGGGTTAGGGTTAGGGTTAGGGTTAGGGTTAGGGTTAGGGTTAGGGTTAGGGTTAGGGTTAGGGTTAGGGTTAGGGTTAGGGTTAGGGTTAGGGTTAGGGTTAGGGTTAGGGTTAGGGTTAGGGTTAGGGTTAGGGTTAGGGTTAGGGTTAGGGTTAGGGTTAGGGTTAGGGTTAGGGTTAGGGTTAGGGTTAGGGTTAGGGTTAGGGTTAGGGTTAGGGTTAGGGTTAGGGTTAGGGTTAGGGTTAGGGTTAGGGTTAGGGTTAGGGTTAGGGTTAGGGTTAGGGTTAGGGTTAGGGTTAGGGTTAGGGTTAGGGTTAGGGTTAGGGTTAGGGTTAGGGTTAGGGTTAGGGTTAGGGTTAGGGTTAGGGTTAGGGTTAGGGTTAGGGTTAGGGTTAGGGTTAGGGTTAGGGTTAGGGTTAGGGTTAGGGTTAGGGTTAGGGTTAGGGTTAGGGTTAGGGTTAGGGTTAGGGTTAGGGTTAGGGTTAGGGTTAGGGTTAGGGTTAGGGTTAGGGTTAGGGTTAGGGTTAGGGTTAGGGTTAGGGTTAGGGTTAGGGTTAGGGTTAGGGTTAGGGTTAGGGTTAGGGTTAGGGTTAGGGTTAGGGTTAGGGTTAGGGTTAGGGTTAGGGTTAGGGTTAGGGTTAGGGTTAGGGTTAGGGTTAGGGTTAGGGTTAGGGTTAGGGTTAGGGTTAGGGTTAGGGTTAGGGTTAGGGTTAGGGTTAGGGTTAGGGTTAGGGTTAGGGTTAGGGTTAGGGTTAGGGTTAGGGTTAGGGTTAGGGTTAGGGTTAGGGTTAGGGTTAGGGTTAGGGTTAGGGTTAGGGTTAGGGTTAGGGTTAGGGTTAGGGTTAGGGTTAGGGTTAGGGTTAGGGTTAGGGTTAGGGTTAGGGTTAGGGTTAGGGTTAGGGTTAGGGTTAGGGTTAGGGTTAGGGTTAGGGTTAGGGTTAGGGTTAGGGTTAGGGTTAGGGTTAGGGTTAGGGTTAGGGTTAGGGTTAGGGTTAGGGTTAGGGTTAGGGTTAGGGTTAGGGTTAGGGTTAGGGTTAGGGTTAGGGTTAGGGTTAGGGTTAGGGTTAGGGTTAGGGTTAGGGTTAGGGTTAGGGTTAGGGTTAGGGTTAGGGTTAGGGTTAGGGTTAGGGTTAGGGTTAGGGTTAGGGTTAGGGTTAGGGTTAGGGTTAGGGTTAGGGTTAGGGTTAGGGTTAGGGTTAGGGTTAGGGTTAGGGTTAGGGTTAGGGTTAGGGTTAGGGTTAGGGTTAGGGTTAGGGTTAGGGTTAGGGTTAGGGTTAGGGTTAGGGTTAGGGTTAGGGTTAGGGTTAGGGTTAGGGTTAGGGTTAGGGTTAGGGTTAGGGTTAGGGTTAGGGTTAGGGTTAGGGTTAGGGTTAGGGTTAGGGTTAGGGTTAGGGTTAGGGTTAGGGTTAGGGTTAGGGTTAGGGTTAGGGTTAGGGTTAGGGTTAGGGTTAGGGTTAGGGTTAGGGTTAGGGTTAGGGTTAGGGTTAGGGTTAGGGTTAGGGTTAGGGTTAGGGTTAGGGTTAGGGTTAGGGTTAGGGTTAGGGTTAGGGTTAGGGTTAGGGTTAGGGTTAGGGTTAGGGTTAGGGTTAGGGTTAGGGTTAGGGTTAGGGTTAGGGTTAGGGTTAGGGTTAGGGTTAGGGTTAGGGTTAGGGTTAGGGTTAGGGTTAGGGTTAGGGTTAGGGTTAGGGTTAGGGTTAGGGTTAGGGTTAGGGTTAGGGTTAGGGTTAGGGTTAGGGTTAGGGTTAGGGTTAGGGTTAGGGTTAGGGTTAGGGTTAGGGTTAGGGTTAGGGTTAGGGTTAGGGTTAGGGTTAGGGTTAGGGTTAGGGTTAGGGTTAGGGTTAGGGTTAGGGTTAGGGTTAGGGTTAGGGTTAGGGTTAGGGTTAGGGTTAGGGTTAGGGTTAGGGTTAGGGTTAGGGTTAGGGTTAGGGTTAGGGTTAGGGTTAGGGTTAGGGTTAGGGTTAGGGTTAGGGTTAGGGTTAGGGTTAGGGTTAGGGTTAGGGTTAGGGTTAGGGTTAGGGTTAGGGTTAGGGTTAGGGTTAGGGTTAGGGTTAGGGTTAGGGTTAGGGTTAGGGTTAGGGTTAGGGTTAGGGTTAGGGTTAGGGTTAGGGTTAGGGTTAGGGTTAGGGTTAGGGTTAGGGTTAGGGTTAGGGTTAGGGTTAGGGTTAGGGTTAGGGTTAGGGTTAGGGTTAGGGTTAGGGTTAGGGTTAGGGTTAGGGTTAGGGTTAGGGTTAGGGTTAGGGTTAGGGTTAGGGTTAGGGTTAGGGTTAGGGTTAGGGTTAGGGTTAGGGTTAGGGTTAGGGTTAGGGTTAGGGTTAGGGTTAGGGTTAGGGTTAGGGTTAGGGTTAGGGTTAGGGTTAGGGTTAGGGTTAGGGTTAGGGTTAGGGTTAGGGTTAGGGTTAGGGTTAGGGTTAGGGTTAGGGTTAGGGTTAGGGTTAGGGTTAGGGTTAGGGTTAGGGTTAGGGTTAGGGTTAGGGTTAGGGTTAGGGTTAGGGTTAGGGTTAGGGTTAGGGTTAGGGTTAGGGTTAGGGTTAGGGTTAGGGTTAGGGTTAGGGTTAGGGTTAGGGTTAGGGTTAGGGTTAGGGTTAGGGTTAGGGTTAGGGTTAGGGTTAGGGTTAGGGTTAGGGTTAGGGTTAGGGTTAGGGTTAGGGTTAGGGTTAGGGTTAGGGTTAGGGTTAGGGTTAGGGTTAGGGTTAGGGTTAGGGTTAGGGTTAGGGTTAGGGTTAGGGTTAGGGTTAGGGTTAGGGTTAGGGTTAGGGTTAGGGTTAGGGTTAGGGTTAGGGTTAGGGTTAGGGTTAGGGTTAGGGTTAGGGTTAGGGTTAGGGTTAGGGTTAGGGTTAGGGTTAGGGTTAGGGTTAGGGTTAGGGTTAGGGTTAGGGTTAGGGTTAGGGTTAGGGTTAGGGTTAGGGTTAGGGTTAGGGTTAGGGTTAGGGTTAGGGTTAGGGTTAGGGTTAGGGTTAGGGTTAGGGTTAGGGTTAGGGTTAGGGTTAGGGTTAGGGTTAGGGTTAGGGTTAGGGTTAGGGTTAGGGTTAGGGTTAGGGTTAGGGTTAGGGTTAGGGTTAGGGTTAGGGTTAGGGTTAGGGTTAGGGTTAGGGTTAGGGTTAGGGTTAGGGTTAGGGTTAGGGTTAGGGTTAGGGTTAGGGTTAGGGTTAGGGTTAGGGTTAGGGTTAGGGTTAGGGTTAGGGTTAGGGTTAGGGTTAGGGTTAGGGTTAGGGTTAGGGTTAGGGTTAGGGTTAGGGTTAGGGTTAGGGTTAGGGTTAGGGTTAGGGTTAGGGTTAGGGTTAGGGTTAGGGTTAGGGTTAGGGTTAGGGTTAGGGTTAGGGTTAGGGTTAGGGTTAGGGTTAGGGTTAGGGTTAGGGTTAGGGTTAGGGTTAGGGTTAGGGTTAGGGTTAGGGTTAGGGTTAGGGTTAGGGTTAGGGTTAGGGTTAGGGTTAGGGTTAGGGTTAGGGTTAGGGTTAGGGTTAGGGTTAGGGTTAGGGTTAGGGTTAGGGTTAGGGTTAGGGTTAGGGTTAGGGTTAGGGTTAGGGTTAGGGTTAGGGTTAGGGTTAGGGTTAGGGTTAGGGTTAGGGTTAGGGTTAGGGTTAGGGTTAGGGTTAGGGTTAGGGTTAGGGTTAGGGTTAGGGTTAGGGTTAGGGTTAGGGTTAGGGTTAGGGTTAGGGTTAGGGTTAGGGTTAGGGTTAGGGTTAGGGTTAGGGTTAGGGTTAGGGTTAGGGTTAGGGTTAGGGTTAGGGTTAGGGTTAGGGTTAGGGTTAGGGTTAGGGTTAGGGTTAGGGTTAGGGTTAGGGTTAGGGTTAGGGTTAGGGTTAGGGTTAGGGTTAGGGTTAGGGTTAGGGTTAGGGTTAGGGTTAGGGTTAGGGTTAGGGTTAGGGTTAGGGTTAGGGTTAGGGTTAGGGTTAGGGTTAGGGTTAGGGTTAGGGTTAGGGTTAGGGTTAGGGTTAGGGTTAGGGTTAGGGTTAGGGTTAGGGTTAGGGTTAGGGTTAGGGTTAGGGTTAGGGTTAGGGTTAGGGTTAGGGTTAGGGTTAGGGTTAGGGTTAGGGTTAGGGTTAGGGTTAGGGTTAGGGTTAGGGTTAGGGTTAGGGTTAGGGTTAGGGTTAGGGTTAGGGTTAGGGTTAGGGTTAGGGTTAGGGTTAGGGTTAGGGTTAGGGTTAGGGTTAGGGTTAGGGTTAGGGTTAGGGTTAGGGTTAGGGTTAGGGTTAGGGTTAGGGTTAGGGTTAGGGTTAGGGTTAGGGTTAGGGTTAGGGTTAGGGTTAGGGTTAGGGTTAGGGTTAGGGTTAGGGTTAGGGTTAGGGTTAGGGTTAGGGTTAGGGTTAGGGTTAGGGTTAGGGTTAGGGTTAGGGTTAGGGTTAGGGTTAGGGTTAGGGTTAGGGTTAGGGTTAGGGTTAGGGTTAGGGTTAGGGTTAGGGTTAGGGTTAGGGTTAGGGTTAGGGTTAGGGTTAGGGTTAGGGTTAGGGTTAGGGTTAGGGTTAGGGTTAGGGTTAGGGTTAGGGTTAGGGTTAGGGTTAGGGTTAGGGTTAGGGTTAGGGTTAGGGTTAGGGTTAGGGTTAGGGTTAGGGTTAGGGTTAGGGTTAGGGTTAGGGTTAGGGTTAGGGTTAGGGTTAGGGTTAGGGTTAGGGTTAGGGTTAGGGTTAGGGTTAGGGTTAGGGTTAGGGTTAGGGTTAGGGTTAGGGTTAGGGTTAGGGTTAGGGTTAGGGTTAGGGTTAGGGTTAGGGTTAGGGTTAGGGTTAGGGTTAGGGTTAGGGTTAGGGTTAGGGTCTAGGGTTAGGGTTAGGGTTAGGGTTAGGGTTAGGGTTAGGGTTAGGGTTAGGGTTAGGGTTAGGGTTAGGGTTAGGGTTAGGGTTAGGGTTAGGGTTAGGGTTAGGGTTAGGGTTAGGGTTAGGGTTAGGGTTAGGGTTAGGGTTAGGGTTAGGGTTAGGGTTAGGGTTAGGGTTAGGGTTAGGGTTAGGGTTAGGGTTAGGGTTAGGGTTAGGGTTAGGGTTAGGGTTAGGGTTAGGGTTAGGGTTAGGGTTAGGGTTAGGGTTAGGGTTAGGGTTAGGGTTAGGGTTAGGGTTAGGGTTAGGGTTAGGGTTAGGGTTAGGGTTAGGGTTAGGGTTAGGGTTAGGGTTAGGGTTAGGGTTAGGGTTAGGGTTAGGGTTAGGGTTAGGGTTAGGGTTAGGGTTAGGGTTAGGGTTAGGGTTAGGGTTAGGGTTAGGGTTAGGGTTAGGGTTAGGGTTAGGGTTAGGGTTAGGGTTAGGGTTAGGGTTAGGGTTAGGGTTAGGGTTAGGGTT